>NC_090924.1:1005811941-1006436941 GCF_040938575.1 Ambystoma mexicanum | reverse complement strand
AAGTCGGCAATTTGCCACTTGTCTACATTTACATTTCTTATTAGACTTTGTTTTTATTTGATAACACACTTCATACTGTTTTCTAATTTGCTGATTTCTGAAAATTGCATCTGCCCATTAAGAAATTTGAAGCAGATGGGGAAATATTTGCCTAATTTTTGACAAAAATCTTATTGGTCACGACAAGATATCAAACGACCCTGGAAGGGACCTCAAACTATCCTCCACTGAATGACAGGCCAATATATGCACATGTGAAACTAAAATGTTAGTAAACGATGAATGCTAATGGGCACCCCTTTGCCAGCTATTAAAACTATTGAAACCTAAATACACTGCAACATTTTACTGTGTCAGTTATCAAATTGGTTAAGTTAGGGGGTTGCAAACCGGCAACGTAGAGGTAGCAGTTGCTACACCAAATGATTCCCCTGATTAGAAGGCAGACCTTTTAGTGCTGGTTGAGTTGTTTGACCATACATCTCCACACCAGTCTTTTGTGTGATGATTGGGGTGGGGCGAGAATGGAAAACAACTTGTCCTGCGAGGGAACCTGTGTAGTGCGTAATTACATCTGTACGGTTTGATGCGTAAATAAAGAGAGGGGATGTGTATGAGGTACTGTTGATGGAGGGGGTCGGGGGGGATGTGTCCATGTCGGATGAGGATGGTGGAACTATGTCTGTGGATTTATGGGGATGTGATCGGTTTAAGAATGTGACAGTGGGGGTGTTTGGGTGGATGAGAATGGATGAACATGTAGATGTACATATGGGGCTGTCAAAGGGAGAGGGAAGCTAAACCCTTTCAGGGTGTAAGAGGTGTTAATGATAAGTCGGACCAAATGTATTTTTTGTGCCTCTGTATTTAAGTGTTGTTAATCATGTTCATTATTGCTAATTAAGTTTGCTCTTCTTTTGATAATGCTGCATACAATCAATATTGCTACCCGTTGTCAAATGATCATAACGGCAAACCTCCACACCTGCTCAACTGCATTGAAAAAGATGTCGGATTATCATTATTTCTTATTTCCTGCTTCCTGGTCAATAATGCTAATTGTGCTTGATGAACCTCTTTCCCATCATGTCCGAATGCCATTCCTGTTAATCCTTTCTGATGCCATTATTGCTCTGTAAGGGACAGTGATGTGTAAAATGTGCTTGGGTCTTAATTTAAAGGAATCTTAGTGGCGAAACCTTGATATACTCCCTTACAAAGGTCCCACTCGCCAAGTGACTTTTGCACACATCAATCGTCTCCGTCGAGGAAGCCAGGAGTCACCACTCGTGGTTCAGAAATACCTCCCAGGAAGTGACCACCTATTTCGAAGGTTGGGCCCTCTATCTGCTCCTACCAGTGAGGCTAAGAACCTTGGAGCCATCTTTGACTCCACCCTCTCATTCTCACCACACATCTCTGACGTCTCTAAGAAGTCAAGCTATCAGTTGCACCTCCTCAGCGGTTTTCTCCCTTTCCCCACTTCCCCTAGAAGCTCGCTGTCTCCAGAGCTCTGGTCCTCTCTAGGCTGGACTACTGCAACAGCCTCTTTCTAAATCTGCATGCCTCTTCTCTCCGACCTCTACAACTTATCCGGAACAGGACTACAAGACTTTTCCTTGGCCTCAAGCCCAAGGATCGTATCTCTCCTGCTCTGAAATCTCTTCACCGGCTCTCTGTGGTGTCAAGGATCAAGTTCATGACCCTTTGCATCGTCCACAAGACCTCCTGGGGCCTGGCACCTCACTACCCCCAACTCTCTCTTCCTAAACATCTCCCTTCTCGAGCTTTCCGCTCATCCACTTCCAACTCTCTGAGGGTCGGATGCTTTGGGAGCAGAGCTCTCTCTTAGGGCCTCCCTCTGGAACAGCCTCCCTGCCTCTCTCAAACTTTGAGTAGAACCACCTCTGCTTTCGGAAGCAACTCAAGACCTTCCTTTTCGCTTCCGTTTTCGCTCTTCCTCTCCCCTGCTGATGCCCTGACTGCTTCATGCACTGGTCACCTGGCTACCGTCTGAACTCTGGCCCAGGCTCCTGCATGTCCAGTTGCCCTTGAACTACCTCTATGCACCCCCAGCATTTAAGGATCTGTACCTGCAACTCTACAGTCCCTTATCTCTGCACGTATGAGCCACCCACTGGCTGCACTTATTGAGTTACCTGCACACCCCCCCCCACCCCACGCCCTCCCTTGCAGTTCTCCCCTTCCTCCTCCCTTCACTTGCGTGATCTGAATGACAGAAGGCCTAATAAGATCGTTGATGTTGTCCTCCCTCTGTTTCCCCATCCTTGTCTTGTCGCACCTAGAAACACTTGTGTACAGGCGCTGAATAAATGCCATTTCATATCATAAGGTTTCTTTGAATCCATCACTGGATCCCCAGTGGAGACCTCCTCCCATGTGGCCAGGGGTCGTCGGCCGCTACCAGATCTGACCCGGGGGGGGGGGGGGTTTATGAGAGATTATCACATGGGAGGAGACCACTACTGGGGAGATGTTATGACTTCTTTGGAGGAATCACAGTATTTGCCCCTTTGCATGAGAGACCTTCTGGACCCAGATCTTAATGGCCTATTGTCAAATATCATTTCCCCCCTTATAGAAAAAGTGAAACCTTTTCATCACATCATTCTGGTAAGGTCCACACTTTATCCAACCACACATGAAACACCTTTGATTCTTAATGTGCCTTTATGTAAAACCTGAGAGAAAACCCATTTTAGAAACAAGACTCCGAAAGTAACCATAACTTCAAGACTGAAGTACCTTTTTGTGAAAACCAAAAGAAACACCTAGGAGTTAAAAGATAAAGTCATGGAATTCAACTCCCATGATCCTTCAGGTACCGGGATGAAGAATAGGGCAATGGAGTTTATGCAGAATGACGGGAACTCAAACTGCAACTTGCATACTAGTTTTTTTCCCACACATGTCATGAGTGGGATATTTAAAAATGGCAACCGCATTGAAGGAAGAAGGGAACGTGCAGCAAGGCATTGAAGGAAGATGGGAAGTGCAGCAAGTCGTACTGAGGGGAACGTCACGATCCGCGCTGTGGCTCACTGCATACTGCAAGCACCTTTCTCTTCTCCTACTCCCGTTTAGAGTGTTAAAACAACCTGCAACTAATAAGCATCTAAAATTGTGGCAGAGTAAAACTTGAAATTATGCTTTCTGTAGTGCTGTCAAGAATGGTGAGCCTGGGGACAGGTGAGGTTATCCCAACTGTAAAGAAGGCATGGTATCAAACAGTAAGACACCATGGATCATAGTTCAAGGGTGTTTATTGAACTTCATTCAGGATTTTAAACGCAAGCTACGACCATCAAATAACACAGTCATAGTTCAGTCTGTCAAAATAAAAGGACCTATACTAAACCTATTGCCAATCCTTATAAATACAAATAGTGCGGGGGGAAAAAAATGTTCTGCAAAAGAAAGGGGTTCAAGAAATGATATGTCAGGATATTCATGCTATTGACTTCTCTTCCCCATGTTTTCAGCACGGGACATGCAGGCTTCTCTAGCACGAGGATGCAGTTCAAAACTTCAGGGCTTTCTGCCATTCAAAGTCTCTTATTTCAGAGGGTCTGATGCAACACGACAAAACATTAAGTTCCTTTCTTCTGAGGATTTTCACTTATACATCTTCTCGGGTGATTTATTGTTCACCCCATGTGCCCCTCTGCCGGGCTCAGACCCACTTTGACACACAACCTTCAATTGGTCTCCCTCTGCCGGGCTTGGACCATATTCCTGTACTTTTCCAAACTTTCTCTGCCAAATCAAAATCGAAGACTTTCGACTGTGCGCAGGATTTTGCTTGGCCCATCGCAGGACCACTTTGAATTATTCGTTCTTTCAATCGGGCTCGGACCAAATTCATCTACTTTTGTCACTTCTCAGCTGGGAACCTTACAGTGACTTTCGATTGAGCACCCACGCAGTGCAGGACCACTCTGTCAAATGTATTTATTGTAGCTTGCTTTAAAGTTCAATCACTCATCAGCAGTTCAACTTCACTTGTATCTCTTATCAGACGCGTTTTAACAATGTTTGTTTGAGCGGTCGCCATACAGTGTTGCTGCTTGCAACTTTGACTTCAACACAGACCAGTGTTGTATCTGTCTCCCCAACTCACCGGCTCTGTTGACTTCACAGAAGCTGCTTTGGTCTTGGAGCCAGGGACGGTACCGCTGCGGCTGGCAATTCTCCCACCCTGATTGACACAGGAGGGCCCCTGGTATCTCTGAAACACAATGCAGGATTCTTTAGACTGGTTTCCTGGTCTTGTGCTATTCTCAAGGTCTTTGTAAAGTAATGGTTCCTTGTCGAAAAGGACAAGGGAACTCTTTGCGATCCCCTTCTGTTACGCCGTCTTTTCTCTCTCACTCAGCTGCTGTCTCGAAACTGCTTTCCCCTCGTGTGCTTTGTCTCTGTGTGCGCTCGTGCTGCGCCTTTTATCCGTGTGGGGAAGTATAATAGAAGTCAGGTGTGTGTGATGGTCAGGAATTGCCTGACTTCACCTGATCATTGTTTTGGGACACACCCGATATACTGCTCGATTCTTAGTCTGTTTTCTCTCATAGCGGGCTGTCCGTGAGAGAGTGTTCATGTTGTAAAAGCTCGGGAGGGGGGCTGGAGTTCCTAAATATCCTACCTGGTAGGATGAGGTAGAGGTGTTACAGGGAAGGGAATACTGTGTCTCTCGATCCTGTGTCCCACTGCCCAAAGACCCCTCACCCAGGTGATCCTGCCGCACTAGCCCACCCCCAGGAACTGGGTCCAAAAGCGATGGGCATGTCCTGGCCAACTGGATGATCGATCCCTGGGGACTAGTCTGTGATACACGGTTTCTCACACAACCTTGTACATCCGCTAAAAGGGCAGTTACTTTGAAATAGCCTAGATGAAATCCAAAGCCATTGAATAAACAATACAAGTAAAGTATTTTAAATCCCCTTATAAATATCCCTCTTACATCCTCTGTGCTTTCTTATCCTGGCCAAATAATTATGAGGGCAACACAGGTGTTAATGCAGTATGCCAAACATTGTTATCACAAAAGTGTTTCACCAGCACATGGACAGTTGAAAGGCTACCTGATGAAAATAAGTCATGGTGTCTCTTAATTGTGTAACCTATGTAACCATGGAAAATAAATATATGTTTCAATAATGGGGTAAAATTGGCTTCATTGGAAAATATTGAAACAGTCAAAAGTTTAATTTGGAAAAGTCTGCAAAGGGTCACACGTTTTAGGCCCATGAGCAGATTTATTTTGTCATGGTGAAGGCATTCATTTGAAAGCGGTTTGCTTTTTCTCATCAAAGCAGTTCTGCCTCCAAATTATTGAAGCAACCATTACAAATTAACATTGTCAAATTGCCAACTTTAGGCACATCTGCTCTGCTATGGCCAATGCATTAAATTAGCTGCTTGCTTCCTGTTATCCAGGCAGTCCAGCCTTGTGGTTCAGATAGGCCTTCCAGCACTGCCCCTCTTAGCTTTGGGAACTTCTGTGGCCTTCTTCTGTGTCCTGATTTCTGCTCTGTGTCTGCAGCCAACTGTTTTTAAACCCCTTCCTATTTACTTGATAGTCAATCTGTTCTGTAATCTTTATCTCCTCCCTAAAACTGTACATTTCTCCCCTCCCAAAATTAAGCATGTTCGCCATCAAAAACAGATTGGTGTCCAAGAGGTCTGTTTTCCATAGACCTTGCATTGATTTGCAAAAGGGACTCTGTAGATGTAAATCGGAGGCTAATCTAAAAGTGTAGACTCGCAATTAAATCTTAGCCAGTGTACAAGGAAAAACATAGTCCTCAAGTTACTGTATGTTGGTTTAACATGAAGCTTTCAATGTTAAATTCCCATTGTACAGCAAAGCTAAATATTTACTGTGAAAAGCACAAGATGACTGCAATACCCATCACAAATTTGTCAAACCTCCCATACAAACCATTCAATACTCTCTGTTGGGAAAAGTAATTTTCTTTTGCATCTTTCAATTGGACCACTAGCATATCTGCACACTGTATGATCCTGGACTGATTTTGGGAAGCAAGGTCGTTTTTTTTTTTACATCGCTACCCAGTTAAAGGAATTTGTTTTGTGGGCCCTGGTCAGTGCTTAAGGCTCCCTGTGCAGGGGAGAATCTGCCAACCATTTAGGTCCATGGTAAAGAACCAATCTTCCAAGGATAGTACAGGGGAACCTTTGTTTCCCCTTTCTTTTAGATATTGGAAATTGTTTCCACACTCGGTGACATCCAGGCAGGCTGGTGGCAGAGGTACTGTATCTTAACCATTTTTGGCTGCGCTCCTGTGGACCACTTTCTTTACTGCATAGCAGCCGGTTGGCTAAATGGCTAAATATGGTAATTCCTCTTTGTTGGCTCTTGCCAAAGCCTAGGAAGTATGCCCTTTGGGGTCCTGGAATGGGTTTGGACTTGGAAAGGTGCTGCGAACACTCAATAAACAAAAACAAAACGAGTCATGGATGTCGGAGCTCTGTCACTGATTGGAAAGCTGCTCAGTTTGAATGTAGCTAAGTCCTAAAAGTGGGGTCCCCTAGCCCAGGATTTCATACATCGGGGGCAGACTGGTTAAGGGGGCGTGAAGGGGGTTATATGGTGCCATTTTGGAGTCAGTATCCATGTATCTGTACATGAGGGGCTGCAATTGGACTCCAGAGGACTGTTGCTTGGACCACCATTGGCCAAGCCAATGACTGCAAAGCGAAGCATGGTCTTCACTATGTGGAAACATTCCATGGTGCCTCCATGCCTTGAACTGTGGGCCTAACCGGTTCACAGCCCTACGTCGCTGAGCGAATCCAATTTGATCTAGGAGTAGTATTCCTGTATCTGGAGCAGAGCATCCTAAGAGGGACTTCTGTTGCCAGGATCTCATGCGGCCTGTAGCTGTAAATCCCGAGGTGAATACTCATTGTGGGCTTGGGTCTTTGCTGCTCTTGCTCTCTGCCATGAGCGGGAGACGTGATTGGAGCAGCTATTGTGTGGCCCTTCATCATTTTGCCTGAAGAGCCAGTGCAGATCCACACCACTGGGTGCTGTTCCAGAGGTGTCCTGGGACTGGGAGTCCAAGTCATTGCAGATGTGTTCCTACAGCTTCAGCCAGGTGGTTATCAATTTCTGAAAGGTTGCCGCTGGAGACTGGAAGCGTTGAATTGCCTGTCTCCGCTTTCAAAGTTGTCATCTTTAGAAACCTTTACACATGCAACCCCTGAACCTCCCAACTGCACAACCACTGTGGAGAGCAGTTCTCCCCGACAGCCCTAATTTAACTAGGTCCTTTGGTATTAAGTGAGGTTTGTTGGCCTGGGTTGCGGTTCGTTGGCCTGGGTTGCATATCTGTTCATGGCCCATTGTTCAGCACTCACTCTAGTGGGTGTAATGTCTTACTCTGCAGCTAACCAGGTCTGGCTTTTGGTGTAGCCAAGGCATCCTTTGTGTGGTCTCCCTGGACTTCTAGGATTGATAGCTGCCCCTTACCTTCATGATAAACATAACATTTTTGCTATGAACTCTCTATACTGGCTATGACACTACCATGACTGAGCTCCATTGCTTGCAACAGGTGGTGGAGAGGGGGGCGCCACTGAAATACTTTACCAACTCCTATAAATTTAAACCCTGTCTAGGTGCCTGGAAAATTGGTTAACTCTGGTCCTAGGATAGGACTTGGATTAATTAAACTTATTATTTGATTTTAGGGTTTGCCTTATTATAAGGCCTATGGTATATTGTTTATGAGCTCCTGCTCAATATAGGTTATCTTTCTAGAGCTGCTATTCCAATTAATTCTAACGTGTGCTGTGTTCCCCAACTTAGACAGCAAACTGAATTTATGTGCTGTGAGAAACCTGAGGGTTGTTTCACAAATAGACCACAGGGATTCTTTGTTCAGGTTGCCAGGGCACAGCCATTGCCTTTGGAACCAGACCCTGGGGGTGGACTAGTGCAGGAGGATCACCTGGACAGGGGGTACTTGGGAACTGTTGGAGGAATGCCCTCAGGTGAGGCGTGGTATTCTCCCCTTTTGTCTGACACACCCATACCCGATATCCACTCTGTTTTAGGAGGATATTGTCAGCAGAATCCTGTCACACCCCAACTCTTACTTTGAAAAGGGAAAGAAAACGCCATGGGAAATCAAACCATCTTTTGACCCTTAAAAGTAACCTAGTACCCCCCTCTTCTAGACCCAGAGGACATTTAATAAATCCCTCCTTTTCTGACATGTCCGTACACAAGCTATCTACCGTCATGACGGGAAACTACAACTCCCATAATTCCCTTACCCCACTGAGTTACCCATGTACTACAACTAGAAAGAATACCTCTAGTAAAATGCTGTGGCCCTGCCCCACTGAGACCAAGCAGGGTCAAGCGCTAAATCACAATCCCATCCATTCTACCTTTTTTAAAGGACAATTGTTTCCATCACAACCCCCTCCTCCCCAATTTCGAAAATCACTAAGAAGAGTAAAGAGTACTCAAAACCACACTGAGAGACAGAGGACAGACTGCCCCATGCTAATAGTACTGTTCCACTAATAGTGGGGTAAGAACAGGCAGACCTAGCCCAGAACTCAGACGTGTAGCCTGTTAAACAAAACCTAGGTGTATAAAAGGTGGAGCTCCTGGCAGAACAGATAGCAGCAGTTGGGAGAACTGAAGGGAGGCTGTGTGGCTGAGTCCAGCAGTGGATCCCTTCTCAATCTCAGCCCTGCTTGCTACTCGAGTCGAGGGTAAGCGAGACGCCTGAATGCAGACCCGCTGTTGCTGGAGGCTGGAGAGGGAGCCAACAAACAAGGAGAGCTGCTTGCAGCAGGCCAGATAAAGGCCAATGCTGCTTTTCCTGGGTGGATGTTGATCCCCATGGAGAAAGAGGGGCAGGTGGCGAGATCCTGCCCTCTGATCTCATCTTTTCCCGTCAGCATTGCGTGGCCGGTGAGTTATGGAAACCCGGCATGTGTGTGAGGCTGAAACAGGAACTTGTAAAAAATATATGAACTTTGCTTGTGAGCATGCAAACCACTATTTAACCATAAGGAAAACTGCATTATGGGACATATAGTGGAAATACATCCGCGAAGATGATCTGCACCTTGCCTATAACTTGTGGACAGATGCTACAGAGTAACAGAGTGGTCCTGCATAGTGAAAGTGCCCAATCAAAAGTCTCTGTTTAAACTAGCATTTAAGAATGTGAGAAACTGTGAATTGAAGGATTGGAAGTTTAGGGGAAGGAACCCCCTACCAGTGTTGTGATTGCGAGGTCCTAGCCCTAATGAGGGAGACCTACAGGAACTTTTAAATCCTTTGTGAAAGGTCTGAGCCCGACTGAGGGAGACCTGTCATCGAACATTGTGTTTTAAAGGGGGTCCAAGCCTGATCAAGGGATACCTAGTATGAACTGTGAACCTGAGCCTTGAGAACTACGAGATCCTAAAGAGAAGGAACTCTGTTTTGTGTACGCCCAGGCATTCTGCGAATGAGAGACTTTGTTATGGAATGCCCTGGCTTATGCCCCAAACTGCATCCTCGAGCCAAACAAGCCAGGGAGCATTCCAAAGCCCGAGTGCCACCTTGTCCCGTGCTGAAAACGTGGGAAAGAGAACCCCGCTGTTCAGTCATCCTGATGTACACTTTCTTGAATACTGTTTTCTTTTGCATACACCGATGTACACTTTCTTGAATACTGTTTTCTTTTGCTTACACCTTTTTCCCCACACACATTTGTTATAGCGTAAGGATTGGCAATCGTTTATTTTTTTGATTTTCTTTAGTATAGGCCATTTTGATTTGACAAGACACTACTAGGACTGCATTATTTATTATGGTCGAGTTTGTCCCCATCCTTAGATATAGGGCTAAAAAGGCTTTATACCACCCCATCTTTCCTAAATAAACACCCTTGAACTGTGCTTCATTTGTGTCTGTCTTCATTCATGATACCATGCCTTCCTTACAGTGTATGCATTACTTTTACTTCCCTTTTTAGTTTCTTGCTTAATACACATTTAGAAAGGGAATTTTTATACTTGCATGTTTGGGCAATCTACTGCTTGTAAAGCTTGTGTGTTAAGTGTACCTTACAGCAAACCCCCTGATCCCTTTATACTGAGCTTAATTGCTTCTCTTTGTTACCAAGAATTCAGTTCCGATTTTTATGTGAAACTTTTGCAAGCCCGCTAAGTCTTCCCAGAACACTACACAGTTTGCATTAGTGGTTCTAAAAAAAACTCTTCATTGTCCCAAAAAAAAAAAAATTGGTGGGGAAAATTCGAAATTTAAAGGTAGGTTACCATCTACAAAGGTTAAGTCTAAAAGTTTGGAAATGCAAATGTTACTGTTCAGCCTATAATTGGACACTAGTAATAAAACCAAGAGTTTTTTTGTGGCAGTTTTCCACTGTGTTGAATTTATCTGTGCATATCTAGCAAGACCTACTGACCATACCCTGCTCCTCTCCTGCATACATCTACGTATAGCACACGCCCGAAGGGCCAACCATACTACAATGAAAAACGCACAAGCCGCACATCCACCACAAGAACATACGGCCACAAACAACCCAGACACTGGTTACCACTCTTGACACAACAAGCCCAGGGCACACCACAAAGCACACTCAGAAAGCCGACTCCCGCAGGCGCCAGTTTCTCCTAGATCTGCAAGCATCAACGGAAGAGTACAGCCTCTATCCTATCCCTCTTCCCTCACTAAACTACCCCATCCACTTTCTTACAGAGCCACCTGTGCATCTCGAGACCATGCAAATGGTAGCGATGCGCAGTATAAATGAGCTTAACAGAACATTGGCATTCGCCATGCTATTTTCACATAGGTTGATATTGGACCTCATAACAAGTGTGGCAGTCTGGAAACAAGGGTGCCGGCAAGTTCCCTGGCACCCTTATTTCCGGACCGCCACACTGTCTGCCTAACGGGCCTGCTAGGCAGACAGGTCTGACCCTGGCAGGCGCAGCGGCCTCGGTAGGCAGATTTGTCACGGAAGCACTGGCACCGTTGGCAGCAGTGCCAGTGCTTCCATCTCCCCACTCCCATGGAGTCCTTTTGGACTCCATGGGACTGGGGGCTTGGAAAATCTTGTACAGAGTAGAAACCGAACCAAAGAAAAGTAAGGAAGCTCTGCTGCTGCATCCTGCCTTGACCCATCAGACGGTGAAACTCTGCCAGTGTCTTTGAGCAAATAACATGTAAAACACCCTGAGGAAACCACTGCTCACTTTATTTAACCAGGCAGGCACAGTTGGGGTTCAAGCATACCTCGTTTGTAGAGAAAGCTGTTTTGCCCATCCCTGCTTAGACCCTCAATGAAGACACTGTTAACTGTTGGCGGCAGAGGCATGCCTAGCCAGAACCTTCAAAGAATGTTTGGGACACTGAGGAGTCTGAATCTTACCGGACCTGCAACTGCTGGGCACTGATTTACACCTATGCAGTATCAGAACCGTACCAGCGGCCACATAGCTTGCACTGTGGCCCAATTTAAGCAGTTCATTTGCTCTAGAGTCTAGAGCTAAACATTCTTCAGTTTGTCCCAATTATTTATTGTCCCCTGAAGAACCTTTTCACCTCCTGAAGTATTCCTGTCCAACTGGTGGCGGGGACTGTTGTTTTCCTCATGGAGGTACAAAGTTGCCATAGCCATTGGTCTGGACCTATCTTGAATTCTGGACCTATAACAGAGGGAACACAGCATCCGGATCAGTCAGTAACCCGCTCAACCAATCGGAAGCTAGTCCGTCTTTTTCCCAATCATTCCTATGAGAGACTAATTCGCAATTGAGTGGATACTGATTTTGAGGTGCCGCTTATGTACCGGTATCCAGGAGACAGGGGAAGGTTCTCTTAAGGTTTTTGTGGAGCTTTGATGGGTTGTGCTCTAATCTTGGTCTTTCTCCTGGTGCCACGTGTGGGGTGGTAGGTGAATGGTCAGGAGCAGCTATGGCGCTGTCTGTATATTAGGGTTGGTATATTGAGAGGTGCTATTTCCACTGCTTGATGGGTGTAGGTTGGTATATTGAGAGGTGCTATTTCCACTGCTTGGTGGGTGTAGGTTAAGTTCCTCTAATATGCTCTGAAGAAACACCTTTTTTTGTGTGCATATCAGAGGGTAATTTCCCTTGTAATTTGTTCCAACCTGTTGAGTGATTAGTAGTCTAGCTGCTTTGTTTTTTATCCATTGTAGTTTCTTTCGTGATGTGGTCCGACATACCCCAATAAATGTTGTTTGCATAGTTAATTCTTGAAGGAATCCAAGCTGACCGCCAGCAGTTTTGTTTGGGAAAGAAAGGTAGGGCATAATACTTCTGATGGAAAACAAATAGTAGGAAGCACTTTTCGATTGCTGCATTGGTTTCAGAGTGTCTCAGTTGTTCATTAGTATGCTTAGAATCTTGATAACCAGGTCCAGGGCAGTTACCCATTTCCAGAAGCCATGGCTGAGGTGTTCTGGGTGCGATGTGAGGTGAGATTAACATTTTCGGTTTGTCTGGGTCGAGTTTCAGGTAGTTAACCATCCTTTTGCTTGAGGCAGTTATTAAATGTGGTGGTGGAGTTTGTCATTGGTCATTTTGTAAAGGACTTGTGCGTCATCCGTTTATTTGTAACAAGTGAGCCCATCTGATTTCATGATCTTCATCAATGGGGCCATATAGATGGTAAAGAGGAGTGGCAGAAGCTTGATCTTTGAGGAACTCCAAAGGCAGTGGGTCGTGGGTTTGAGCCGAAAGAGTGATTCGAGGCGATTGCTGTTTAGTCTGTTAAGAATCTCATTCATTGTTTCTTCAAACGTTCGAATTGGTGCACTATGGTTAACTATGTCAAAAGCTACTGAGATGTCAGACTATGAGGGCCAAAGCAATGTTGTCGCCTGCTGAGATTTTATGTCATCCCACAGTTAAAGATGCCTGAAACTGACTTATGAGCAATCTGATAAGTTATTAGACTACATTCCCAAAATGTGGCTGTATATGTAGCCCTGTACATTTTTGTCAGGGTACGGAATATTGTCAGATCAGCCTTTTGGGTCTCCAGCTGTGTTTGTTTTAGAAGTGGTTTGACGTAGGTAGTCTTGGAAGCTTTGGGTGCAGTTCCTTTTTTGAGTGATCACTTTATCAGTTCACAAAAATCAAATGCTGATGTTTCCTTGTTGAGTGTCACCTTGTTATTTATTCAAAGGGTGAGTGGGGGGGGGGAGGGGCACAGGGTTCCACTGGAGAGCCAGCTTTGTTGCAATCTGTCACCAATTCTTTTAAAGTTTGGTTTAGATGGTGGTTTCAAATTGTTCTACAGGGGTGTTTAGGGTGCTAGTTCTTTTTTGGGATTCGATTGTTGCTCACATTCCTTAATGCAGCGTTGATGGCTTTCTACATGCTTAATACTTTGCTACTGAAGTAGTTGATGATCTAATTCCACAGCTTTTGGGTAAGTGAAGGTACTTTGCTGGAAGACATGGATTTTCTCATCCTATTAATTATGCATTACATTTCTTTCTCTGGGGCGAGGTTCCTTGCTAATTCATTTGGAGTAGTAAAGTTACATTAGGTTGACCTATATATGCTGATTCTGCAGCCGCCGTTCACCGGCACAACCCAACGGATTTGCTGAATCCCACAGCTCAGTGATGAATGCTGGGGAGTCAATTTTCTGTCGTTATAAACATAGGGGTGGGTTAAGGGCGTGGTTCAAGAGAGTGCAGTGGAATTAAGCAGTGTGGAAATGAGGGTTGCTGGACATAACTGGCAACCCAGTGCTGAGCAGAGAGTGGTACCCAAGGGAGCAACAAAGGGAATGAGAGGTAATGGCTGGGGTTGGTGAGCAGCGGTGGGGAGTATGGAGGATATTTCTCCCTTAATTCCGCCGTAATAGGGGGCTAAGGGCAATGGGACATGGAGGAGCCGAATTGGGGAAACTGATTTAGTGAAAGGTGCTGCAGTAGGAGTCGGTGGGTGGGGTGCTCTGGGATTCGATGGGTGCAGATCGAAGAAAAGTACATCGATCCAGGGGTCTAAAGATTTCATGAGCAGGAGGTAAAACTAGCTTCTGGGTATCGGCCAACACCAACTAAGCAGGAGCTACCCCTTAAAAACCAAGAACAAGTACATAGCAATGCTGCAAATCTAACTTGGATGCAAGATGCAAACTTTACTTTTATCCATTATATACAACTGATTATGCTTTAAATGTATTATAGATATCTTTCTGTATACACATTTCCACATGCAGTGAGTTAATGCCACATAGGTATGTCTGCATGTCGTTTTGTCTGAGGAGCCAAAGTTAGCTCCTAATAGCTGTTGGTGTGAAGCTAACCAGGCTTTTGCTGGTGCTAAATTGCTCCCAGCTCGTGCAATTTCGCATCCTATAGATCTGGTACTTTGCTTTTAGGGTTTTCGTTCTACAGTGTTTGGTCTCTCCTGGCTAGTGTCACAGATGGCCTTAAACTCTGAAGAGACCGGTTGATGGTTCAAGGATTTTTATGTCACCTCCTACTCTTTCCAGTCTTCACTCCCTCTTCCCCCCTCCTTCTCTACTCCTACCGCTCTCCTCTTGTGTCCCTCTTGTCTTCTCACACTCCTCCCCTTTCTATATCTACCACTTCTATATCTACTACTTCCTTCCTTCAACAACTACACCCTCCAACCTTCCCCTCTGCAACCCCTTAATCTCCATAGCCTGACAGTCTTTCTCTCGCTCTTCTCCCTCCACTATCTCCTTCATCCCCTACACTCGCCCTTCCCTGCTATCTCTTGCATCCTTCTCCACTACCACTCACTCACTGACACCATCACAATCGCAGCTTCATACTTTCCAGTTGGCACCACACTTGCACGCAAAACTGCACCTGCACTCTTTATCCAATTCCTCCAGAGACTCTTCAGTACCCTGCTCCACCTTCCATCGTATTCCTGGTCACACAGTCCACCGCCACACCTTCTGACCTCACCCCAATGCATTTTGGTCTGTCTTGCTCCTGCAGGTCTTCTCCACCTGTGCCTTCCTGTTTCTGTCCTTCCTTCCTCCATCCATTGGATCTGCGTCTCACCTGACTCTGGGGCCCACTACTGTAAACCTGTTCCTTTCCCCGAGTTGGATCATCACAGTGCACAGCTATATAGACCCCTCCTTAGCTCTGCTCTCTTTTCGTGTGTGCCAGTCTCTGTTTGTCTCACTCTCTGTTAGTTTTGTGATGTGCTCCAGCTGAGCCACGGTGAGTTAAGTTTCTCTTGTCTGGGGTTGACAGGTGCTGGAGTGTCCAAATCTGTAATGGGGCAGTTTACATCCTTCAGCTTTCTGCTGGGCTCACCTTTTTCTGCCTAGAAATGAGGGTATAATACATTTGTTCATTGACATTGGTATCAGTGTCAACAGTCCAAGTATATGTAGGGGGTTTAAAGGCTGGAGCTCTCAACTCCCTTACTCCACCACTGGGTAAGTTCCCCTCTGGCATGCGCCCTGGTAGGCCGCCTATCGCTGGTCCTCCTCTATACCGCTTCAAGTCCATGGCCCTGCCACAGTAGGCAGCAATGTCTTGTTGGTTATGTTTTTTCTCCATGTTTTTCTTCTAGTATTCAATGTTCTTCTTTTCATGGTAATTAGTGTGTCGAGTAACATTGTTATCCAGTTTTCTAATGTCTTAACTTTTATTCTGTAGGTAGAGATCTGTTTTTTGGTGGCTGGGCTGTTCCATTAGATTTCCCAGTACTTCCAGGTTCAAATATTTCCAGCTTCCCTGGGTGATGGTTTGGCATTCGTGAGTAACAAGTTTATGCATTGATAGTAAAATCATGGTCGCTCTATAGTACCTGAATTAAGGGGGGTGGTTATCAAGCTTTCTTCAAAGAAGCTTGCATTGAGGATGTGTCCTTCAGTAGGTGTCGCTGCTTCGACCATTTTTTTGAGGTGAAAGCCAGCCATGTAAGAGATCTGGTTTGTGGGTGCTGATTGTTTGCTCCTCAGACCAGATGTTGAAGTCTCAGAGAATGCCTGGATGTTTTTGTGTTTTATCGCCAAGTTAGCAATTATGTATGCAACATTTTCTGCAAAGGTATGGTTGTAAGCAAGTAGGAGTAGTTGATTTGATGGTTGAGTGAGAGACGGTTAATGAGTCCTTCACAGTCAGGGAAGTCGGAGATTTGTAGGCGTTACTTGTGTGCCATGCAGGTATTCTCCTCCTCTTTGCCAGTCAGGTTAACCTGGACATTTTGTCTTTCTTTGATCCACGGGTAGTGGTCCTCTATACCCCCATTTGGGGTGCCAATTTGCAGGCTGAATCTCCTTTTGCAGCCCCGTTACAGCTCCTTTCTTGCCTTCTGTGATCTTGTTGCTTTCACTACCAAAAGAGGACTGATTTTCTGTTCATATAGGTTTCCTACCGAACTATTTCTGGGTTACTTTGGGAATTTAACCACTTACCTTAGGGCAGACAGAGCTAAGGGCTCCTGCAACTATATTTTCCCCGTTTCATTTTTTGTCCCCTGTTTACCACAGTATCAGGTAATATTATCACCACCAAAAATATCGCCGTACATATGATCGTCGGGAACGGCCATGGGGGATATTTTTGGTGGGGATAATTTATGGGGTAAATGGATGGGGGGCGGGGTTTGCAGTGGTATCCGCAGGTTCCATGGGGTAATATCGCCGCAAAAAAATGGCAGTTTTTACGGCGATATTTTTGCGGCGATATTAACACATGGAACCTTTACCACTGAGTTCCACCCGACATGCCTCAAACAAAGCTCTGCTGTGAATCACAGCAGAGCCCCCAGCTGTGAGGCTAGGGAGGTGAGCCTTGCTCCATAGTACCCTCCCTAGGGGTACAGGAAAGTGGGACGTCACTGGGAGAGACTCCCCCTCTCCCTCCCCCCCTTTGGGGACAAGGATTTCTGGTCTGAGGAAATACCTTTGAAAACATAGACTCTAGAACCATGAATCTGGAAGAAACCAGTATCTGCTATTGTCATGCAGAAACCATAAATATCTTTTTCAATGGAATAACCCATTCCACTGGGGCGAAGAGCCCAAGCGAAAGTAATAACGGAAGATCCGGATGTATACCAGGCAAGTCCCACGCGTAAGAAAAAGCCAGCGACTTATAAACATGCGGCTGCTGCTAAGTGGATGCACAGTGTCTTACCTGGCAGAGAGAGGAAGAAGCAGATGCCCAGCGCCTTATCTGCAGAATAGAGGGAGGATTGGACGTGCAACGTCCTGTACCCAGAAGGGAATGCGAAGCTGAGCTAGATGTGCAGCGTCTTACCTGGAGTAAAGCCAGAGAAGCAGGCAGACGCGAAGCATCAGAGATGCACCGAACTTGTGGTGGACCAGGATTCCGTCAAACAGAACAGAATGGTACAGGAAGTGTCATATGACCATTATTGACATTGACATGAAAAGTAAGTCTTAAAGGAATAAGAGAAACCCAACAGTACAGAGAACCAACCCAGAGCCACAAGAAACCCTGGTGTTGTTGCCCCTAGAAGTCTCAGGTCGGACAGAATGAGTCGTGGTAGGGTCAATTAGGTTCATTTTGGACAGTGGACAATTTATGTTCAGACATTCACTGACGGGCACCTTTAGTTAGTTGTGTTAGGTATGGGCGCCTTATAGAAACGGGAAAATTAGGCCTTTTTTCCTTTTCGTTAGTAACTGAACGAGAAATGGTTTATCCAAGTCCACCTCCTTCTGACCCGCTACAGCTCACAAACAACATACAAGTTAAACTCATAAACAGCACTACACTGAAATAACTAATCATACTCATTTGCATTCTGTTCAACTACCACTGCACCAGCACTGACACACGTGATCGCAATGGACTCATTCACACACGCTCCCCAGACATATTCTTTCTAACAGACATGGCTCAAACCCCATCACATTATCCCAGATATACTTCCATCACACTATCTCATCCTCCACAGAGACCACCCACACAAACAAGGAGGTGGCATTGCCTGCAAAAATACTTACCAACCCCACACATCCCCCCGCCCCCTTGCCCGTCCCTTGAAGCTCTCTCTCACTTGTTCCCCTCCATCACACCCCATCTTTAGCCACTGCATTTACTGCTCCAACTCACAATCACAACTTCCACACTGGCACTGCTAATTTCACAACTAACAACCACAGCTCCCCCTGAATCACTATCTACCTTGGCAACTTCAATCCTCGTGGTTTGTTGGTGGAGTGGGGGTATGTATGTGCAGCTGCACCAGGTCTGATGTTTTATTGTTAAGAAGGTCACGCAGCTTGTGGGTTGGGTTGATTATTTCGTCTAATTCCTGAAAGAATGTAGTGGTCGGACAGTGTTTGGTCATCAGGCATATTTAGGTAGAGTGCTCTTCTTACGGCGCTGTGATCTCACATCTAGTGCGATGGATGTGTCATGCATCTGGAGTTGGTGTTTGATAATTGTTTCCATTATTTGCATATTGGGTTGTTTTTGGGGGATTTCGTGGGTTCTGTTTGTTTTCGTTGTGCATGCATTTTCCTGTGCTGTTTCTCCAGGTGTGCTCTGTCTAGAGAGTGGGCCGTGTTGGTAGGTGGAGAGGTAGCTTGAAACCAAAGGGCGTATTGTGTCTGGCTTGACTTTCACTTCAGGGGCGCGTGAGTAATTTTTTTTTCTTTTTTTTCTGGTTATTGTGAACGCAAGCTGTCTGGTGGATGGCTGGATTTTTGTAGTATCAGTGATTTGCCTGTTGGTTTGTTCCCTGCGCTAGCCAAAGCGGCAAACATTTTTTAGACGCCGAAAATGTATTAATTTGTCAGGGGAAACTGGTACACCGGTATGATTACCATGAAACCCTTCATGTATTCATAACCATACTCTTGTTCATACCGGTTTACCATATTGGGGCTGGCAGCTTAGCATTCAATTTAGCTTGCATAGGCTGCAGTGAGTAAAGGGTGCCTTGCTCTCACAGCCTGGGAGGCAGAATCTGTCCTGGCTGCATTGACTGCACGCATGGGGAGGTAATGAGCAGCAGCAAAAGCAGATCCATGCAGGGTTGCTTACACAAAGTGAAGGGTCTGCCCACGTTCCTGCTTTTCCAAAGTTGCCCACGACTACCTGGCTGCCATCACCTTCGAGTGAGCACGCCTCTGAGTGGAATAGACAGGGCAATGCTGGTGTCAAGCCGTTGGAGCGTGTCTCTGCAGTTTGCACAAGGCTTCAGTAAAAATGCTACTCCGAGACTGGGCCACATCTGTGGTATAAACACTCTTTTTACAGGAAGGAAGACTTCCGGTAGGGGGCAGCACAGAAACTTCCTAGGAGCTACACATGATCACGCACGCACGCCCGCCACCGATCGGGACACCTATCCAATATGTTTTTCAATGTACACATGGCATTGTTGGCAAGCCATCAGGGCCAGCGCGAAGGAGGGGGTCGGAGGGTGACAAATTAGTGTGTGCTTTACGCTTGTTCAAAGCAGTCAGATGTAAGGGGGCATTTTATTTATTCAATGTTCTACTAGTAAAGTGTAATGACACTGTTACATAAGGAAGGGAGAGAGAGCAAGCAGTTAAGAGCCAACCCGACACGTTACATAACAACCCCCCGCACCTAAGGGCCCGATTCTGATGACCGTGTAAATTAGTGACATTCTAACATCATTTTTGCACCCAAAAAAGACGGCTAAACTGTGGCACCCATTCCGCTAGGTTTTACAATTTTTTAAATGCTAAAACGTAAGGAGGCCACAAGATGGCAGAAGAGTCCATAGCACTGGGCCACATTTCTACTATACAGTAAGTGCTTTCTGAAGATCTGCAGCTCAGCGACGCTTTTGGTACTGTAAAAATGTGTCCTTAAAGCTTGTATTTTATTATACTGTGTAGCACCTTTTGTGCCATATTTGAGATGGTTTACGTAGCTGCAGTCTCTGTTATGGACCCTTTAAGACAGAATGGTGCTGCTAAATCCGCACGTCCTGAGAAGAAAGAGGGTGTCTCGCAGAGCCCAGTGTAAACATCGTCTGTGTTGTGTGGTTCCGTGTCTGAGACCCTGCTGGGGCGTATGGCTGTCCCTGACTCCCTCCCCCCGGACTCTGCGCCCCACCCCCTGCTGTGCCGAGCCACTGCGCATGACTGGGTAAAACCCACGCTGCCAGCCTGTTTGGTGCTCGCAACACGGCACAGGCATACCTGCATAACCTCAGGGTTTTTACCTGAGACTCAGGGTTTTTAACCATTTCTCAGGGTAGGACCCTGGAATCTCAGGGTTTCTGATGCATTTTCTGGGTCCTGCCCGATCCTCCATCCTTGTGTGGCCTCATACTGTCCCCTTTTTGAAAATATAAACTCTTCTGAAAATCCAGTGTTTCACATATACCCTGCAATGGAGAGTTTGCCGAGTCAGCTACTTTCTAGGTTTGTTAAACTGCCATAATAGCAGAAAGTAGACGTTGAATGTGGACTATGAATGTGAAGACAATCTGCTGGACAATAAGATTGTCATTGGGTTTTCCACCAAGCAATTTATTAGGCAGTGTGAAGATGGGCCTCATTATGAGTATGCCAGTCTGGTAACAACGGTGCCAGTAAGCTACCGGCACTGTTACCGGACCGGCATACTAAGAGTTCTGCGAGCGGGGTGCCTTAACACCACCAGGTCTGACCTACATTAGAGGTCAGTGTGTGACCTACATTAGAAAAAAGCTTCCATGAGAGGACCAAATGATAAAGAGCGCTGTCTTCCTCAATCACATTCAGAGTCAAAGCTGTGATGGGGGCTGCCTGGAAGACATTGTGAGGCACTTCCCAAACCTTTTGAACGCTAGTGAGGTAGACCGGTTAGGTGCAGAATTCAGAGAACACCAGCTCATGCAACTTCCAGATGAGCATTTGCAAAGTAATACATTTGACCGGTTTTGGGACTGGCTTTCAAAATTGGAAAGCATTGGGACTGGCAAAATTCAGTTACCACTCCTCAGCAAAGTTGCCAAGGCTGTTCTTATTCTACCACACAGCAATGCAGACTCTGAGAGGATTTGCAGTATGGTTAAGAAAAACAAGACTGAATTCCGTGCCTCTCTTGCTGCTGATAGAACTCTTGCAAACATTATTAAATGCAAGGTGAACATTTTGAGTGGCAAGCACCGTTATGACATGGTCTTTACAAAGTCATTGCTCAGGAAGGTGCAATCCGCATATACTGTGGAGATTTATGGTGAGAAGGCATAATGTGCTCATCTTCATAGTTGGAACAAGCATGGGAATTGCAACCATTGTTATTGCATGCTTAATTGTTAATTGGTGGAAATGTTGCCAAGAAGCATAAACTAAGAGCTACATTAAAATCTGTTTTATGTCCTTGGACATTCACATTTATTGCATTCAACTGTAAAGTGCAAACTGCAAATATGTTTCTAATGACAGCTACAACAACCGAGTTTACGTTTTTTGACAGGTGGGTGGGGTGTGTGGGCAGAGCCATGTGCAAATGGTCAGTCTTAAGTGGATGTGGGTGGGTTATACATCTCAGGGTTTTTGGTTTTCAAATGTAGGTAGGTCTGGGCACAGGGCCTCCCTGCTCTGCGGTGCCTGCTCGGTATGATGTTTGCAATGTGGCAGTATTTGATTTTGGGTATTTATAACGCGCTCGTGACAAACTTAACCACATAAGTTAAGTGCAGCGCAGCTGGAACAAATATCGAACAGAGCAGGGGATGAACTAGAAACAAATTCAGCAGCAGGAATAGCAACTAAAGTGTAGCATTGCATATTATCTAAACAAAAAGTGCTTTGCAAAATTGATAGTGTTTCGAGGGTACTGATTTCTCTGGGAATACTATTCCACAATTTTGGACCGAAAACACCAAATCTCCTGTGTCCCCATGATGCACATACTGAGAGGGGAACAGTCGGGAGGAAGCTATCTCTAGATAGTAGGCATCTAGACAGTTGATAGTAACAGATCTTATCTCGCAAGTAAGCTGGGGCCATTCCATTCAAGCATTTAAAGATCAGGCACGCCACCTTAAATTTTAATGCGCTCTTCCACTGCCAGCCAGTGTAGTGCACAGCGAGATGGAAATACATGGGCTGATTTACCCAGCCCATAGACCAATCTGATGGCCGCATTATGGGCTTTTGGAAGCCTCTGAAGATATTTAAATGGAATGCCCATTAACTGGCTGTTACAATACTCTAAATAGGCATTGGCTAAGGCGCCCACCACCATATCATGATCGTCAATTGGGATATATGGCAGGGTCTGCCGTAGGAGTCTCTATGAATAGTAAACTTCCTGTACCTTGGCTCCTACATGGTCTTCACTGCCAAGGTGTCCTTCCAAATGCAACCCAGGTTCTTAACCTTGGAGGCAAACCTCAATTTAGCACCCAAGAGGGTAAGGATTGACAGTTCCTTGAAGGCAGTGAGTAAATGTCTGGGTCCAAAAAGTGTAAGCTGGGTCTTGGATGTGTTCAATTGGAGCCGATTACTAGACATCCACTGGCTGACTTCCTCCAGATAATAGTTGATCTTAATAAAGGCTTAATCAAAATGTGTAATTTTGATGAAGATTTGGGTATCGTCGGCATAGGAATGATCATTCATCCCATGGTATCTCCATCAAGGGACGCAAATGGAGATTAAAAAGTAAGGGTGACCATGAGGACTCCTGCAGTACTTTACATCACTTCTTAGTGGTGTTTTAAGTGTAATCTCCCAACCTGACCTGTTTTTGGCAGTTAGTCAAGAACGCTTCAAACCACTTAATGGCATGATCAGAGACTTTACCCACCGCTCTGTTGGTCAAGTAAGATGTGATGGTTAACCGTATCAAAGACAGCGGACAGGTCCAGCATCACCAACAGTGACGGCTCACCTCGGACCGCAGCCTCTAAAAGGTCATCCTGAACATCAGTAGGGCCGTCTCGGTTCCAAACTTCAGCCGGAAACCCGACTGAAAGGTATTGACCACCTTCTCAAGGATTTTCGCAGGCCAAGGGTGTCCTGCAATGGGTCAGTAGTTCTGGAGAGTCTCGGGATCCAGAGTAGTTTTTTTTTTTTTTAGCAATGGAGTCAGAAGAGTGTTTTAGTCTTTGGGGCACTATGCCCTGATTCAGGGATTTATTAATAAACTCAGTCATGAATGGTCTTACTTCCAGGGCCAAGTGCTTTGCTGCATAAGCAGGTAAAGGAAATGGTCGTTAGTAGGTTTCAGTACTTTGACTAGCAAATGTACATCATTCTCAGATACCTGGTGAAAATCAAAAAGAGCTGATAAGCTCGTAGTCTGTAACTGTATTGGGCCCACTAAAAACTGGTCATTCACCTGTCTTGACAAATTCAGGACTATGGTCTGGACTTTGGCTGCGATGTCAATTTTAATGCGGTCAATGTTCTCATTAAAAATGTTGTCCTTTGCCAGGGAAGTTTCAATGGTAGAGACCTCACAGCTGGGTTACTTGCTGCCGTTATTTCCATATGAAGGACGTCGTTTTTTTTTTTTGCCTTGAAAATGACTTGTTTATAGCACTTCTTGCCCTGAAAATCCTCTTTAAAAGCTCTCAAGTTTTACACTCTTGCCATTTCTGACCTGTTAAACTGACCAGTTCACGTAAGGGTGTCAGGTTTTGAGTGAACCAGGGTTTAGAGGAGATCCTCTTCTTAGGTTTAAGGGGTGCAGCCTTAGGGGACATTGCATCCATAATCATTGCCCCTGCGTTGAGGAATTCCTCACTCGGTAATGAGACATCAGTGGAGGCAAGTAATTCCTGAACTTCAGCACCTGAGTTAGTATAGGGGATCTTCTTAGTATCTGCCTTTTTCCCCATGGGCAAGGACAGAGAAATCAATTGTGCAAAATGGTCAGAACAGTAAACGCCTATGTCAAAGAGAAGAAATTGCCTCTTACTATGAGCACATCCAGACTACTACCTTTTACATGGGATGACCGGATCCCTAATGGGCGTAATCCATGATTATCTGAAAGTTCCCAAAGTTCTTTTGATTCTGACCTTGTAGGGTCCTCTAGCCAAATATTCCAATCTCCCATAAGTAGTATTTCTTTATATTTTCTCCCTGAGATTGTTAGAAAGGAGTCAAGGTTCTACAGGAATGTTCTACATAGCCCAGGAGTTCTGTACCCCAGTACTATGTGAATAGTGGACTTTTTTGATAGTTTAAAAGTTATGTCACCCCCATTCAAGTGTATTTAGATGTGAGACTTGTCGTGCAGCCCTATAAACTACTGCAATGCCCCCTCCCCTCTTGCTTACATGATGTATATATTGTAAAATATATTCCTCTGGGACTAATTAATGGATGGAGCCCTGAGAGACATCCGATAGCCAAGTTTCAGTCATCATGAGCAGGTCTAAATCGTGCTCCTCAATAAGCGCAGCTATTTCTGTAGCATGCGCACAGGCAGACCTAGCATTAATTAGGGATGCCTTCATTCTTGTGGTGTCAATTTCGCCAACAGGTGACTGTTTCCAACTTGGGTCTAAAAAAATGCACAAATCCCTAATTTTGTTTAGCGTCCTCAGTGACAAATCTGATTATCACCATCATTATTGTCCAGCTCCTTCAAGGAGTGTGCATCATACTTTAGCCACCCATAGGTAAGATTTCTCATGTACCTTACTCATTAACAGTACATATCCGTAATTGAAGACCAAGCAAAAGTGGCAACAAGCCATTCCAACAGTAACACCCAGAACCGGCAGCGTTCCCTGCCGACCAGGCCGTAAACAGGCTCAAACAGGATGCAAGCCAGTTAAAGCATGTGGTGCTGCCCGGTCGAGAGATGTAGTTTCAGGCACAGAATAAACATGCGGCTTAGAAATGCCTTGGTTTCATAAATAAAAGGTTAAAACATGCTAGTCTCAATGATTGCCTAAATAACAGATAATACAAACTTTCACACACCCCAATTTACACTAAAAGCAAATATATAACATCCCCAGGATGCTGACATTGTAACAAAAGTTCAGGACTGCTACATATAAGCGTTCAGAGCAAATCAGAAGGACTGAGCGGAGTGAAATTGTTCGACATGTCGGGACTCGCCCATCCAATAACTCCAGCTCACAACTGAAAATAAATAATGCTCTATACACAAAAGCCTGAATACGACCATTGGTGGGCGGAGCAGTCCCAGAGCTTGAAAAAGGGTCATACGTATGGCAGGTGTGGCCAGCTAAACCACTTTACAACGGTCAACTACCAACTACCGACACTGCAACCAAGAGGCAAGGCCAAACTTGGGAAGCTGTTTAAGAAGAGGAAACAAAAGGTTGCGCAGGTGGACTCTGTGGAGCACGAGATAGAGCGGCCTGGTTTGCCCGAGGATGATGGTCGAGTGTTCCTCATTTCAAGTGTGCTTGGGCCAGGGAGAAAATGGACACAACAGCCAAAGTGTACAGTCAGGATTCAAAGTGCAGACACCCCCTGTTCTCTTTGACACAGGAGCGTCTATCAATGTGATAGCAGCATTTCATCACAAAGTGTTATGCCAACCCCCACTGCTGGCTCCCAAGTCTGCATTTTCACATTTGGGCACTAAACCTCTGCCTTTGGAGGGCATGTTCGCCACCACCATTTGACATGAAGACCAGCAGATTAAAGCGCGGTTCTACATCGGAGACTTTACTCGGCTGTGCATTGTGAGAAACCTGAAGGTGTCTCACTTGCTAGTCCCCGGGCATCTGTCATCCTGGTGGCCCGGACACGGCCATCGCTATTGGATCCAGTTCCTACGGGTGGACCTGTGCAGAGGTTCACCTGGATGGGGGTATCTTTGTCCCACTTCTACTCCCCAACGAAGGGTGAGACACAGTACCCCTTTCCTTATGACACCTTTTTCTCCATCCGTCTCCGTCGGATATTTAGAAACTCTGCCCCCTAGCCCCTTTCCTACACACACACACTTTCTCACACCGCGAAAGACAACAGACTAACAACAGAGCCGTTAACCTGATCTGTCCCACCACAAGGGTGAGGCAGAGTCAGGCAATTGCCGATAACTACACACATCTGACGGCCCTTTCCCTTCCCCAAAGGGATAAAAGGCGGAGCACGAGAGCACACTTTGAGCAAGACCAAACGCACGAGGAAGAAGCTATTCCGGGATGGCAGTTCAAACGAGGAGAAACGTGGTGGAAACAGAAAAGGACGACAAGGAGGGAATGTCCTTGTACTTTTCAACCCAAAGCTGCGAATTATTTGATAAAAGAACAGTTAGACCGGGAATTGCAGCTGGCGATTGGTGTGGCAGATGTCAACAGTACATGGGGGCCCTCCCGCACTGATGGGCAGGGTGGGGAAAAGAGCTTGCCGCCATGGTACCGTCCTTGACTCCAGCGGAAGAAAAGCCAACGACCTAAGTACAGCCGGTGAGTTGGAAGAAACTGATATTGGACCGGACTGTGTTAAGCTCAAGGTTGCAGTGGCAACATTTGCGTAAAGCAATGAAGATAATAGACAAAGGTCTTTTGTGAACAACTATGGTATTGGGGTTAGAGTGGTCCGGTGCCACATGTGCGCTCAATCGAAAGACTCTAACGAATGCCCCTCTCCTGAACAAGGAGGAAATGTTGAATTGAGAAAAACTACAAAAACCAAGAGCCCCTAGGAGAGGCTTGCGTGAGATATCAGAGTGGTCATACAAGGGTCAAACCAAAACCCTTGTACAGCCAGAAGTCTTTGACACGTTGTGAAAGGGAAGTGGACTGTGATACTGAGGGGAACGCCGTGAAAATTGTGAGAGCGTGAAACCTGCACTTGCCATAGAATCACAAAGTTACTCAGGGAGACGTGACCACCCTTTGGAAGTCTGTGTGAATTGGCAAGTGCTTTGGGAGGCAGGTGAAGGAAGTTCTGAGCCCGAACAAGGGGGACCGAAGTAAAGTTGAGAAAGTAGCCCGGAGGATTGTTTAGAAAGTCATTTAAGATTCCTGAATGAAAGATGATGATGCTGCGATTAAAAAGCTAAGTGAACTGCGTTGTGGTGACAAACATGAACCCGACTGAGGGATGTCCACAATGAGGTGTTGGTCTGAGCCCGCTTGAGGGAGGCTGACGTTGTTAAGGGGATCCTCGGGTGAAGAGTAAACGCCCTGTGTGAATATTAATAGAAGTAACTTTTGTTTGTGATACATCAGGCCCTCTGAAACAAGAGACTTTGCATAAAAGAGACTTGGGCACAGAAGGCCCTGATATTGGAAAAGGAACTGTAAACTCGGGCCGGAGAAGCCCAGAAGTGTGCTGTGCTCGAGAGTCCTGCCTTGTCCCGTGCTTCAAATGGGGGGAAGGGAGACTCCGGCCATAACATCCCGACTTATCATTTTGAGAACACTTCTTTCCTCCTTTGTGAAGATTATCCCACACTATTTTGTAGCATAGCAGTAAGGATTGGCAATAGGTTTTTCTCAGTAGTAAGGATTGGCAATAGGTTTTTCTCAGTATATGCCCTATTTTATTTGATTAGACTCCACTAGGACTGTATTATTATTATTAGTATTATTAGTATTATTATTAGATAGTCGTAGCTTGCTCCCATCTTAGATTTAGGTTTAGATTAGGTATTTATCTCACCAATTTCTACAGTTTAATAAACACTCTTGGACTGTGATCACGTGTGTGTTTTGCTTTGCTACCATGTCTTCCTTAGGATTGTGAACTCTGCGTTTGGCGTATACATAGAGGACATTGTGACGGTTCACAGGATCTTGTTACTTCTCCCCAGAGAGGAGTCCTTCCCTGTGAGGCTAGGGAGGTGAGGTCACTAAGCAATAATCCCCATAGGGGTGGTAAAACGTGGGTGGACCTCCTAGCGAGAGACTCCATTTTTGGGGTTCGGGATTGTTTTTCCTTTCAGTAACCACCTTACCCTCTCACCCTGTGACTTTAAGACCTCCTCAAAGTATTATCGGCCCATATGAAAGCGCTACTGTTATGTATTGTACTTCAACCTATGATCACTCAGAGGTTGAGCACAGTAAAGTCAGTAAAGGTTCAGGGCATTTAGAGATTAGAGATGCGGTGGCTTTAAAATGGCATTAGGATGAACCCAAGGAAACCGGGAAATGACTGTGACGTTTCGCTGGGGAAGACCTAGCTTATTTGTGTAGAAAGAGGTGAGTGACCACCTGAAGTGGAAGCAGGTGAAGCCTCGAGAGCCCAGGAGATTTGAAATGGGCAAGAAGATGGATGGCTGGGGAGGCTGATCAGTACGGTATTAGCCTATTCGACTGAAAAAAAATTACCTTACGACCAATTTGGTCGAATTTGATATGGGTGATTTGGCTTTCGGGCCATTTTGACTGCATATATTGCTAAATAGCAACCCTGGAGAGCTGGGGTTGCAGGGGTGTCCCCCGCTATCCAGGGTTGGTAGTTAGCAATTTTGGGGGTGCAGTGGTGTCCCCCGCTTCCTTAAAATGAGGTGGGGGACAAAAAAGAAAAAAACGCATATGCGTTTAAATTCGTTCTCGCATGCGATTGTTTTGCGGTTTAATTGCTGCAGGCAATTGGCACACAGTCAAACATGCCCAAACCGATCAGTACTTCTTCTGCAGCCCGACTGAACAAGGGCTTACCAGGTAGTATGAGTTGGAAGACGGTGACTTGATCCTCGTGCAGGTGGACCAGCTGATCCAAGAAAGGCTCAGATGCAGTTGAGCCTGTGGAGTCACTGCGGGATGCAAGTGGGCGAGGAAAGCAGTCCCAGAGTCTGGCATGATGATCCACTGCCCCTGGAAGAACCGTTGATGTATACTGCTTCTGACACAGGTAACTGGGAACACAGGAGAGCCGGTAAGGGATTATGGGCCAGCCAAGAGCAGCATCCAAAGTGATCTCGCTTGGAAAAAAAGGGACAGTGTCTGGGGAATAATCCCTTTCATCTCGGTGATAAAAACAGAAATATTATAAGTCTGGGAAACTACTGGAGTAATCTCCCTCGTCTCTGTGACTACTTGACAGAGTGCTTTGTGTGACTACGAAGGATATCCCTTGTTTCATAGAGGGTAGTGAATGAAGAGCCAGTGTGAGAAGCTACTGGAGTGATCTCCCTCCTTGGGAGACTCTGATAATAGAAACCTAATGTCAAGTACTCTGGGAGTGATTCCCTTCATCACTGTGAGAGTGATGAAAGGGAGAACGACGTAAGAAGCAATTTGATGGGCATCCCTGGTTTAAGAATCACTGTTAAGAGTCAAAAGGCGGATCATCACATCAGGACTGGTCTTTCTAATCCTAGTGGTTCTGTGAATTTCAGTGCTTGTTTGAGACAGTTCAAAAAGGCAAAGTAACTAAGCCCCTCAGTGGGGAGCAAACCAGCAAAAGGGGGAGTTTTAAGTTCACTTTAAAAGGAGTTTGGAAGGAGCTACAAGAGCTCTTGAAAAAGTATTGTTTGATCTAGAATGTCATTGCTTTGATCCCGTGTACAACACTGCCCCCCTTTCCTGTGGCACTTTCCCCTCCCCTGCACGATCTCAATGTTACTTGGCTTATTAAGGTCGTTGTCTGTGTCTTCCCTCTGTTCACCCTTGCTTGCCTGGTCGCGCCTTGAAACACTTGTGTATAGGCGCATTACAAATGCCATATCCTATCATATCTACGTTGTACCAGGATAAGTGGGTCATTCTCCTGGCTGTTATATCTGACATTAAAGCAACGTAATACAGAGTCAAGTCTGAAGGAGGTTCAAGACCAGAACAGTGTTTGTTGCATTACCACCAGTCAATTAGAAACTGCCATCGCGGTTGGAACATAATAACCCAGGATACGGGAGTCATTATCTAGGCCCTTCATTCATGCTTGGAGTAGCTGCTATCCTTGAGAAAAGTCCAATCTTATCGCAAAAAGTCAAATCGTGATGAGAGAGGATTTTTGACCAGCAAAAATGAACTATGTTGTCTGTGAATTTTAGATGGACACGTGTCTGCTTTTCTTTTCTGAACTGCAGCCAAGACAATGGTTGTGGCAGGCAGAACATCTTCATGAAAAACAGAGAAGCTCGCAATCCGACAAATGTCCTGAAACATTTGAGTTAATAAATGACACATCCTGTTTCGGAAAGCGAGGGTTTGTGACTGGGTGCACACAGACCAGTTAAATTGTGCCTGTTCACAGTTTAACTGATTGCTCTGATCTTTTTGCGATTCCCAGCTGTTGTACAGGTATAGGCCGGCTACAGAGGAGTAGGGGGCAGTGTGAAAGACAGAGCTGCAGATATCCACTATCCAAGAGTGCTTGTACTCCTCCTTTAAAAGTATTGGCTTAATGCTGCAAGTGCTGATACTAGGTCTTTAACAAAAAAAGTTTAGATACTCTAGACTGGCAAGTAGCTGTCCGTTTAAAGCACTGTTGTCCCATTTCAAAGTGGTGTTTAATGGTGATGTGGAGCTCGAGCTTAAAGCAGGATAAACCCACCTGTGCATGTTGACAAAGATAGTCTTAGTTTAATGTTTTAGATGCAAAAGTGCAGTGGAAAATTGCTTGTTTTTCTGGTACATGCAGTTTTATGTGGTGCAGTTTTGCATCCCAGAAGCATATAATTTAGCACAAAATCAATATATTTTAAGGAATAGGAAGACTGGATTGCGAGCAACATGGTGTAGGACTTCCCTTGGCACGAGACAGCTATGTGTTGCTTATTAATTATGTAATTGTATTATAGATATAATGGAGTATTTTCCTGAATGTTATTGCAATGGGTGAAGTCCCTGGTTTCCCGGTTGAATTTGCATAATATGAACCACACCTTGAATCTACCTATTCTACAAGAATATTCATTGTCCCACCACGATGCACTAAACGGCTGAAAGGAGTGCGAAAAAATGGCTTGTGGCCTGCACCTTTTTGGAGAAAAATCTTTGGTCCATTTAAGGAGACACCGCCTTTAGTTTATCAAGACAGATGCATCTTTAGGGAATTCGTACCATAAGCCTCTGGTTGTGTCTTGATTCAGAACAAAATGGACCTGAAGCCCAAAGTGCTCACTTAAGAAAAAGCTAATAAGCTTTCTTTGTCGTATTTGCAGGGACCCCAGGCCGGAGCGCCTTCAGGCCTGGGTGCCCATATCAATTGAAAGGATTGATGTGCCTGCTGACCCTTACCCTCGCTAAAACCTTTAACCAGCAGGGGTACAGGTGTTATGGATCGCAACTCCTTTCAAACAGACTGGAATTGGAATTACTGGCCACAACACTGGTGTTGATATTTCCCACTCCAAGACGGGCGGTTGTAACCTCTGTGTAGGCGTTTCCGTTTCTTCGCAGGTGTTGAGATCGAGTTCTAAAATCAGGCCTGGTGGAGTCCATCCTAGTTATAGTGAACAGTGAGCTCTGATAGTTTAGCCAAAACCCAATAAAGCAATGGAGAGCAATCAAGTCTTGGTCTCAGGAGAGTGTGTGGGGCGAGGAGCCCTCAATTAATCCACACAGGATAATACACAATATTTCAGCTTACACAATGGTATCGGCAAAACTCACCTTACTGACCTCACAGTTTTGCCAGGATTTAATTCTTTACAGACTACACACTTTCCTACAAATCTACTTACCTGTTCCTGGAGGATTGGTATGAGCCACCTCTCTTAGAGCTCTGCTGCAATTTGTCATTGACAAGTGTGCAATGGGTAGTTCTACAGGCATTACTGCCTTCCCCGTAGGCACCTGTTTCCACAGCAAATCCGTGGGCGAGGAGGCACATCCTCTCTTCGCCCAAAGCTCCTGTTCCTCTTTAGGTGTTTTCCCTTGCATTACTGCAGCATATGTATGTATGTACCTGCTGGGACACAGTTTCCATTTTCGGGGAATCTGTAAATTGTAAATATGCTGCTTCCTTCACCACCCTGTCTGCGGCACTGTGTGCTATAAAGTTAGTACGATTAGTGTGCGCAGTGCATTTCACAATACCTAATTCTGTGGATAGGGTTAATGCTTCAATTAGTCTGGATAGCAGCGCAGCATGCTGGAGAGGGGTCACGTCAGATCTCCTAAACCCTCTTCTCTGCCAACTTGATAAATCCTGAATGCACAGTGGAGCTTGCATACACGGTCAGAATAAATAGTGACTGCCCTCCCCTTATTAATTGCTAGTGCACCATGTGCCACTAGTTCTACTGCTTGCGTGAAGTAATGTAAAGGCAGCTCTCTTCAGTCTGACTTGGTATTCCCCATCCACAACGCCCACAGGGGCTGCACCCATATGCCTCAACAGTGTCCTGATTGCTGAGGACCCATCAACAAATCGTACCTTCCCTCCCTCCAAGGCATCGTCTTTAAGCTTCGTCCTCTCTTCCCCCTCATAGGTTGCCCAATCATGAACAATGTCATCCAGTTTCACTGGCACAGCTACAAAGGTTGCAGGATTGTGTAAGGTGATACCGTACGGGATGTATCGATGCATTTGATAGAATTACCTCGTACCCCGAAACTTTTTGAGTCATCAAAATCAACTTGGACTTTTCCAAAATTGCAAAGACTGCATGCTCCACGTACAAAGTCACTGTGCAACCATTGGTAATGGTTGAAGACTTTTGAATTGCAAAAGCTGCTGCTGCTAAAGCTTGCTCGCAAGGTAACTGTCCCTACATCACTGGGTCTAGTAGCCCGCTATAGTATGCTAAATGTTTATAGCCTAACCATGTTTGTTGGGTCTGTCAACGCCTGCCCTTTCGAGTGAGAAAACCAATAAATGGTTTCTTGTAATTCGGGGTCACCAACACCAGAGCTTTACTGATCGCAGCTTTGAGTTCTTGGAAGCAAGTCATCATTTCTTCAGACCATTCTATCGGACCCTAAACCTTCTGCGCTTCCTTGAGTCCCTGCAAGAAGGGCCTTGCGTAACTTGAGTAGTCAAAGATCTACAATAGTTAGAGGCCCAGAAACTGCTGCATCTTGTTTCACCATGACTGGCTGAGACGTGTTCTGAACTGCTATGGCTCTCAGGCATTACCTTCCTTTTTGGGGGTGATATCACTTGCCCCAAATGTACTACCTCTGTCTGCCAGTACTGCAATTTTCTTTTGTCCACTTTGTGGCCCTTTTCCGCAAGCAGGGTGAGGAGTTATTGAATCTCCTCGACACTGCTTCTCTGAAGTGCTACAGACTAGCAAATCATTCACATACTGGATTACTGTACTGGACACATGTAAATTCCCCAGAACCATTTGAACCACACTGTTAAAAACACTCAGATTCAAAGTACCCCTGGTGCAACCTTGTGTGCTCGAATCTCTGACTATGATACTTAAATGCTGTGAGGTAATGAGAATCAGGCTTTAAGGCAACAGAGAAAAATTCATTTTTTAAATATATCACCTTGAAGTTGGTCAACCGAGTAGGGATATCACAGAGCATGGTGGCAGGATTCAGAACAACTGGAAATTCTGCCTCCATATTGTTGAGGGGCGCAAATCCTGGAGCATCCTCCAACTGGACCCCTTTACTTTTTTTTTTAACTTTATTAGCATTTCGTATAAACAACAACTCCCGACCAACACCCTACCCTCCCCCACCCCCCCCCACCCCCAACACATATACACAGGTGTTAACCGTCACACATCAAGGCGAACTAGGGTAAACAACAAGTAGAATGTACCGTCCCTTAATGAAGGTTGTATGCTATTGGGCGACAAGTCCAAGGATTCAATGATAGCAGCTCCTGAGGGCTGGAGTTTGGCACACCCCTTTCCCTCCTCCCAATACTTGTTTGTCCGGGTCCAAAAGACCATATTAGACGCCGTGTGGCACATGGGCTTCCTATTTTGGTGGGGGCTGACTCAAGAGTTCTTGCGAGGAACAAGGACCGGAATCCTCTCAGCCTGATTGATTGATTGAGAAGATGTACTGTATACCCGTCCCACATCTGCCTGTCAGCCCAATCCCTCCCTTGCATTGCGCCCCATCTTGTCTCCGTGTCATTGCAATAAAGAATGTCCTCAGACCCTTGGGTAATTGTTGGGGCATGCTTCTTACCCCATCCCATGACTACCCTGCATTTGGCCAGGATCAGCAGGAGGCTTATCAATGTCTGAGTTTCTTTCGGTACCTGTGCGGTATACCCCAACAGGCCCATTATAGGGTCCGGAGCAAACCGCTGTCCCGCTAGTTCCCCAATCACCTCAAACACCCTCTCCCAGAAATGGTTAAGTACCACGCACTCATACGCCACATGGAGAAATCCTGCAGACTCACACCCACATCTAATACAAGCCCCAGATCTTTGAGGGGAAGTACGGTTTCAGTTGAGCCGGAGAGTAGTAGTATTGATGCAAAAATTTTAAATGAATGAGTTTTTAAAATTGGTATTGATCGCGCCCTTTCTAATAATCTCACAACAATATTCCCATGTGCCCTCTGATATCTCCCTACCCAGCGACTTTTCCCACTACTCCCATAATGGCATTGCAGTTAATGGCCTGTTTTTCAAAGCCATTGCATACAGCATCAAGAGCATCCTCCGATCCAGGCCCCACCCCCCATTCACCTTGTCCAACATCCCTGATGTCTCGGGTTGCTCAGGGAAAGACGGAAACAGCTTTAGACCACACGAAGTCTAAGGTACAGGAACACGTCCAGCGCCGAGAGGTCCCCTTTTCCCCTTAGCTGAGCAATGGAGATGAACCTCCCATTCGGAAACAGGTCCCCGAATTTGGTGACTCCCAACCACTTCGTCAAAGCTACATAACCCACCTCGCTGGTCCGGGACATCCGGAATAAATGTGATCGGTAGCTCTGACAAGTAAAGTACACTACCCCTAGGTTTACGTTTCAGAAGGGACCAAGCTCTGCATGTCAACTCCACCAAGTTCCAGGGCACCTCAGCAGCGTTGGAGACGCAATCAACCGCTCTACCTCAACATGTCTATGTTCAGCCGCCATCCCGTACCAATACCGGAGAAAACTGTCCTGTGCTACATTATAATATAATTCAAAATCTGGCAGCGCCAAACCTCCTTCCCGTACAGGTGCCGTGAGCTTGTCCCACAAAACCCATGCCTGCTTACCAGCCCAAATAAACTGTGCCATTGACGATCTAAGGTCTCAGAAGTACTTCTTGGGTATTTTTATGGGAACATTAAGAAACACATAAAGAGGTCTGGGGAAAAATAGACATCTTAATTACAGAAACCCTACCAAACAAATTGTGGGGGAGCGAATTCCATCTCTGCATTGCCAGTTTGACCGACTTAAGTGCCTCCCCATAGTTACTACGGTACACCTCCTCATCCTTGGGTATCGCGATTCCCAGGTAACGGGTACTAAGCAGATCCCACTGGAACCCCCATATGTTCTGAAACCGATCCAAGCCGTCCAAGGGAAATATGACTGTCTTGCTAGCATTCACCTTAAGCCCTGACAGCTCACCCTTGCTACCGGCTTTTCGTATAAGAGTGACACCAGGGAAAGAAAGAACCACCCCCCAAACCCAGTCTGCGCAGAACCGTGAATAGGAACGGCCACTCAATAGAATCGAATGCCTTAGTGGCGTCTAATAAAACCGCCGACACCGGATCGCCTCTCGGCAAGGCGGCCATTAGCCCAAACATCCTCCTCAAACCAAACGACCGCCCAGGAATAAATCCTGCCTGATCAGCCCTGACCATTGTTGCCATCAGCAGTGCCAAACGTAACGCTAGGATTCTGGCTAAGATCTTACTGTCCAGATTAATGAGCGATATCTGACGATACGAGGAACAATCCCCACCGGGCTTCCCTGGTTTCAGCAGCACTACAACCAGCGCCTCTCTAAGAGACTCCGGTAACCGACCCTCGGATACCGCTTCCTGGTTTACCCGCAGCAGATGTGGCACCAGTTTGTCGACATAGCACTTACAGAATTTGGCCGTGAAGCCATCTGGACACGGAGATATTACCAGCTGGTAACGATTTTATGGCCCCCACCAACTCCTCCAACGTCACCGGCCTATTCAACCACTCCTTCTGCCCCTCCGAGCACCAATACAATCCCACCTGGTCGAGGTAAGCGTCAATGTGTGACTGGGTAGCATACAGACGACTATAGAATTTCTGGAACTCGCAGACTATCGCCTTGTCTTCAAAGTGATCCGCCCCCCCACCCCCCGCATCCGGAATTACCGCCACCCTGCTCCTCGGACTATTCAATTGAGTGGCCCTGGCAAGCGATCGCCCCGGAGCCTGGCCCTCGCCCGACTTCCAAGCGGCGACCTATCCACTCATAGTTCACATCCCGCTGGACCAGATTATGAAACTCTTGAAGGTTCCGCATTATGTCCCCCTGCTGAGCCCTAGATGGGGTGGGAGTCGCCTCCTGTAAGGCGCGTATCACCTCTCCCTTCTCAGCCAAATCCTTGCGTATCCTCTTCAAAATTCCCGATTCCTTGGCTATGCATTCCACCCTTATCACACATTTAAACCCTTCACACAGGGTGCCCACCGAGGATACCGACCCCTCATTCATCTCAAAATATTTGTCTATGGTGCTCGATAGTTCCTCCCTAAAAACTGCGTCTGTGAACTCATCACTCCTGAATCTCCACAGGGGCTTCATCCCCGCCGGCTCCCCAGCCGGATGGTTAAAAAGACAGGGGCATGATTAGAGGGAGTACGGGCCAGGATTTCCACCCCCGCTGTCTGCCCCATGAGCCCCCCAGACACCAGAAAGTAGTCCAGCCGTGCAGCCGAATTGTGCGGAGCAGAGTAATGAGTAAATTGGTTAATCGCCAGATTCCTCACCCTCCATACATCTTGAAGTCCCCACACCGCCAATATGCCCCGGACTCTGACAGAACTCCTACTACTCAAGCGCGGAGTACTCCCCACCCGAACCGGATCCAGCACTGAATTAAAATCTCCAGCCCACACAATTTCACCTTCAGTGATAACCCCCAGCTGCCTCTCCACCCACTCCAACGACTGTTGTGTCCTGATTAGGGCATTAGTAGCCGATCAGTGTATACAGCCTCCCCTGAATGACGCCCTGCACTAAGAGCGCCCTACCTTCCTGGTCTCTTAGCAACTTGGTCAGCCGGAACCCCACCGAACTATGCACCAAGATGCAAACTCCTCTGGAATATGAACAATAGGAGAAGTACCTATGGCATCCCCAGCTTTTGCCAAACCTCGATTCCGAATCTACCGTCAGGTGGGTCTCCTGGAGAAAGGTCACCCCCACTTGGTGACGTTGCAGGTATTGTTAAACTTTCCAGCACTTAGGCGGGCTGTTAAGGCCCCTAACATTCCAGGTCATAAGTTTAAGTGTCACCATTAAGAAACAACTCAAAATCTGCTTTCCATACGCCTTTTGTCGTCCCGAATAGCCGCACCTCTCGTGCCCCTGACTCGCCACCCCATCCCCTACCAACAACCCCCCAATTTGTCGGTGCATCACCCCACCTCCTCCACCCACGCCCATCCTTAACCCCCCCCCCCACACAACATCCCTCCTCCCGCACCGGACGCTCCCAACTATCCGGCTCCCCAGTTGCCCCGTAACATACTCTCAACCATCTTTCGCACCGGGGGTAGCTACAAACCCGACCCTACAGCACGCCGCTCCGGGTATTCTAACTCCTGTTCAGGTAATCAATCCCGGACATCATGACTAACCTCTTGTCCGGAGGTCAAGTAGACCCCCATGTCAGGCATTGCTACCCCGCTGCTCGGGAACCCCCGGTAACATATCTAGAAAGGATGTGGCTTCCTCATGGGTCTGAAAAGAGTGACCTGCCATTATGCTCCACTCGGAGCTTGGCCTGATACAGCATTGCATACTTCATATTTCTGTCCCTCATTCGTTTTTTCACATCCAGAAATGTCCTCCTGGCCGTCTGCACTTTATCCGAGAAATCGGGGAAAAGCTTGATGGTATCTCCTTTGTAGGTGACAGTTCCTTTCTCTCTCGCCTTCCGGAGCGCAGTGTCCCTGTCCCGATAATTCAATAGCCGGGCTATCCGCGGTCTCAGCGAAGCTCCAGGGATCGGTTTCCTCCCGCTAGGGATTCTGTGTGCCCCCTCCACGACGCATATTGGGGAGAACCCTTCCGGACCCAGTGCCTCCTTCAGTATTCCTTCAACCAGGTCTTCCATGTCCCGCTGGTCTACCGATTCAGCCAAGCTTACATTTCTAATGTTATTTCTTCTCGATCTCGATTCAAGATCCTCCTGCTTCTCCTTGAGCTCCTTCAGGGCCCTCCTCACGCCAGACGTTTCTCCCGAGACCGAGGTTGCTGCGTCTTCTACTCCGGATATCCGTCCCTCCGCCTCATCCAGTCTCTCCCCGTGCTTATCTAGGCGGACCTGCATATGGTCAACCCTACAGGTCAATGTATCAAGTTTCCCATTGAGAGATTGTATCCCAGATTGCAGCTGCATGAACATGACCTTGATGTCTTGAAACGCTGCGGTAGGGTCCGTGTCTGACTCCGGGGTACGCTGTTCGGGCAAGTCTGCCATCACCCCACTCTTTTTGGCCTGGGTGGATACTTCAAAATGCAGCTTAGATTGCTGTTTGCCCCCTTTACCCGATTTCGACATGGTGTACGGCGGGGGGGGAGCGACGGGCACTGCACAGCACACTTACACTATTGATCCTTTCCACAGTTCCAGCTGCACTTGCTCCCTGTGCCCGGACAGAGTCCTGCCACCCCTCGCGTGCCTGATCTCACCCTCATCTATGGGTGAGGATAGCTCAGGGGTGACAATGACACAATGATCCTACTGCCTGTGAAGACAGAGCTGCTATGCGTAGACAAACACTTGTGCCAGCAGGACGGAGCGCAATGATTGCAGTATTGCCCCACGGGCTGACCTCTCCGGCCTCAGTCAGGGAGTGACTCAGGCTCGACCTGCAACACACCACCGACCCTACATGATCAGGCCGCACCCAAGTCTTTGCGGTCCCCCCACAGCTCAGCACCAAATCCCTTAGGGCGGGGACCTACCAGCCGCAGACCACGCCCCCCCTGTGTGCAGCGCCACTCCCAGGCTCCCTGGCAGCATCAGGCCCGTATAGTCCTCCAGGGCCAGCCTCCCTCGCACACTCCCCTGACTCCACGGGGTGTGCAGGCCGTATCTCCACCACCTGTGCACCACACACTGACCCCGGCCGCCGCGCTCCCACGCCACACACAGGCCGAATGTTCCCAGGGGAGCGTTGCAGCCTTGGATGGCCAAGGGCGCCTGCGGGAACTCACTGCTCTGACGCCACGCTGCAGCAACTGTCCACCCCGGCCCTCTGGGGCCGGGCCGGCAATACCCCGGGAGCCAGCCACGCAGTGCCGCGTCCCCGTCCCTTGAGCGGGACCGCCTCCTCGGGGCGCACCTCCAATCTCGAATAGCTGGGAATCCCATGCGCACCTCGCCACTGCCTGGCCGGGGCAGACGTACCCCGCCACCTGTAAGCACCAGCCACCTCCTCACTCCACTACTCCTTGCCGTGCTTCGCTCACAGCCAGGCCGCCCCTCCTCCACACCACGTGGCCACTCACAGCCACCTTCAGCCGCCATACGTTCACCATTGTTGCAGGCCCGATTTACCCCGAATTCCTCCCCGCGGGGACTCGATGTTACAGGGCACCGATGTATAACAATAAATTGCTGAATCGAAGCAGGAGTCAGCAGGATAAGTGTCCGGATATTCACGGGTGCTGGAGAGCTTCACTGACCCACGGCCATTTTGGTCGGGCTCTCTAGCGCCGCCCTCGCACTGCTTTACTTTATTCACATCGTAGATGGCCATGTTACATATGGACACAGCAAGTTGTATTATGCCTTGCTTCAACAACTCCATAATGGTCTCATAAATTCCTTCATCTGCCTCTCTAGACCTGGGTGTCACCGTATTGGTTTTATGGTGATATGATAACCTTCTTGCCAAATGACGGTATATCATGGTTATCACGGTATAGCAGGTGGAGTTAACTAATCTTAACAAATATTTTCTTAAAGGTCATAAATTGTCAGCATTTTGAAACTTGTCTCTGCACATTTTTAGATGATCCTCCAGGAATCTAAGGCAGCTGCAGATTTGGTCTTTCATGGCGCTCACTCGTCGTTCGCCTTGAATGAAAGCGTGACTAGTGGAAGTGTTAAAATGCGCATTTTGAGCAATGAGCTTGCTGCTCAGTCACAGGTCATCACTTTGAAAAATCTGATTTGACCTGCATTATTTTGGAACCACATGGCATGGGCATCATGACCCCTCGCTGCGATCAGTCAGTTTATTTTGATAACGCTTTATCCCATTACAGGGAGAAATGTTACTCATGTGAGGTCTGAAAGCCCATGTCATTGTGCTTCTTTTGTCAAAATGTCATAGCCAACACACACTCACTGAAAGGTTGCATATTGATCAAACCTCTATAGCTTGTTTACCATCTGCCTGGTGTATTATAAAGGTCTGATGTTGGAGTCACCACTGACCTTGTACTCCTAACAGGACAGCGTTAAGTGGGTGCTGTTGATTTCTTTCTTGATTCTTGCAATATATGTTCATTTACCTTCTTAAAGATAGTGGCACAAAAACTGTTTGAAAATTACAAAGTTAAAAACCATATCGGCACAAATTTGGCCTAGACCACCACATCACCACAGCCCCATCATTACCATTTTCCCCAGGTCTGAGCGCATTAGGACCCTTGTCATGTGAGTTGAGACGGAGGAATGCTTTCATGGGTGGTGTCGCAAATCGAGGATAGACCTGAGAAATATCTCGCACCTATTGGTCTGGATACTTCAAATTGAATGTAGAATCTGTCCTGGCTGCTTGATTCCAGTGCCATATGCAGAAGGCAGGTGAAGGATCAAGCGAAGCAACAACTGTAGTGCCAATGTGTAAATCTACACGGAGGACAGTGGGGGTGGGGGACAGTTTATATACTAGCACAAAGCACCCAGTGTTCATAGAGTCTACAGAGCTAATGTTTATTTGTGGACATGTATCAGAAGGGCATCCAGTTCATTCCCCCCTTTTGAATTCTGGGATGTGTAGTTCCCCATCTTTCAAATTGGTGGGAAAACTACAAATCGGCTGATCTTTAACCCGACTCTACTGATGACAGAGAAAGAGCGGTCACAGCATCAAAGCTGCATTTACTAATGTGGCCTCACTTTCCCTATGCTCTTGTCTGCTAAATGCAACATCCCACAGTGCAAGATCCAGAATGCGCAGCACTTGCTTACTGCAGCCTTTCCAAATCAGATTGAAAAGCTCACTTAATAGCTGCAGGCCCTAAAACGGTATACTGGTATAAACAACTTGCCGGTTATTATAGTTCAGTTAAGCTGTTCACAGTATCTGTAACGGTATACCGTTATACCCCTTATGCTTGACCTGTGGTAATATTGCAGCAGGTTTCAATTTTATTCGTACTGCTCTAAAACTCATGAGGATTGCTGGTCCATAAATAGTCCGGCACCTTTTCCAAATCCTCCTTCCAGTGTGGCGATGTATTTTTAATGATTGGTATGGTCTGTGGTACTTCCGTTTCCTCCACCCCTTTCTGGAAAGGCACCCCAATCTCAAAAACCATCTCTCCTGTGTTTTCGAACAATTCCTCGTCAAACACGTCCTTTGGCGACCAGTTCAGAACAATGCACAGCAGTTGCGCCATTCTCCGCCTTCCTCATCTGTGCCTGAGAGAACCACCCTGTTCCTGTTGATCTCTACTGTCACTAGAAGAATCATAACAATGGTGGCTGGCGTTGCCTCCTTTATTCAGTACCCGACATGTCGGATTTCCGATCCCCGGGACCCAACTCAATAAAACAATTACCCCATAAAGAAACAGTTGAATGAACAGGCACCCCCCCCCATATCATGCTGTCACTACGGTATACACACAAAAGCGCTGCTTCTGTTACATACCTGGAGCAGAGTACACTATACCTTCCTCCGTGAAAGCAATCGACATTCGATGTAAGCAAGAGGTCTCGACCCAAGAGATTTGCTGGGGTATCTGTACAATACAACAAAGGTGCAGATACATTTTGTGTACCTCTTAATATGTACCAACAAGATGGCCCCAGAGAATCCCTGTGTCCATCGTTTTGCCTGACAAGGGAAACTCGCCTTCCTTAATGCAAGATTTTGTAGCCCTTTTGTAGATAATAAATGAGAACGTTCTGTCACCTTCCTGTACACCTATCCGGGGTTCCTCTTCCGGATCGGTGTTAACGGATAGGACAGGACACATAGGCCCCCCCCCGTCCTCCCTGTGAGCTGTCCTACTACTGGTACATATTAGCACCGGGGTGCAGAAAAGCACTCCCTCCAAAAACACTTGCTCCAGTGTAATGAGTGACTGTTCCTTGGGGTAAAGGATTTTTCTCCCATGTCTGCATCGCTGCTTATGCTGGCATGGTCGGTGGGATGCCATAGGTCTGTGCAGCCCCAATCGCTGGGTTCTGTCCAACCCGTGCCTGCTGTGTTTGCACAGATCCTGGCGTATATGCCAGGGTCGGGGATTGCATCTGCCGAGCTCCCACGTTACAATACTCCCACCTGTCTCGACAATCTCGTGACATGTGTCCCAACCTACTGCACGACCAACACTGAATCCACTACACCCCTCCATAGTTATTTCCCATTGGCCCATCAAATCTGAGACCCATTCCTTTGAACCCGCCAAATGACCCACTTCCTCATGGAAATCCTCCCCTACCCCTTGGAAATCCTCTTTTGCATTGGACCGGCACATACCCATCCATCCACCCCTAGTCCTACCCGATTCACCATGTCCCTTTCACCCCTGCTGTCCCTCCATGGAGCTAGAAATCACTGCCCCTTTGGAACAAATCTTGGCCAATTTTCTTCTGAATAAACTTGGCCTCTGCCTTCTGTTCTATACTCGTTTTATTATTTTGTATATTCTTGCCTCCTTTTACAAAAATGCACAATGTGTGCCTGAATTTCTGGCCAACCCTTGGCCTCCATCTCTACCACCTTATCTAAATTGTGATAAACTTCCTTGTGGAGTCCCTTCTTTAGCAGGTGGTAATAAATCGCCACATTCTTTTCTCATGCAGCGCCCGTCTCTTCCCTCCAACTCCTGAATTAACAGGATGTGTGTAGCAGGATCATCATCCAATTTTGTTGTTTTTGCTGAAATATAATTTATATCCGGTGTATCGGGATATATAATCTGCAGAGCTCACCATACCTGCGCCCAGCCCCACAGATAAGGGGTGTATCCGCCACATTTACTCCAAAAATAGGCACATACTCCCAAAAAAAAAAAATAATGGGGAGTACAAATAACCCCAAAAACAATGGGAAAGACACGTGCCCCTGCTTTCACTCCTACAGCTCCATGGATAGGTTTGGACCAGCAGTGCATGTAGTACAATAGGAAGAAACTGCCATTATTACTGCATGATGAGAAGTAAACCTGTATGCATAACCAGGAGCAAAGTTATGATTACAAAAACATTTGTTTCCCAGTTGAAACCTATTTTTACTTGCTTATAAAGTACCCGCATTGGGAATTGGACTTAAATTTGTACTCTCTAAAAAAAACCATGTTACCGCCTACTTAAAAAAATAGGGAGTAAAATGCTGCCTCTTCAAAATCTTACCTGGAGCACTGACCTGCTTCCTGTCATTATTAAAAGCTGCTCCATCGATTGAGACCGCTAGGGGGTGCAGAGAAATGGCTGCCTAATCTGTCTGCTCCGATATTCCCCAGAGAGTTAATGGCGGAGTGTGGCGGTGATCCTGAGCAGAGCTGAAGGAATTGCGGCAGGGGGAGTGTTGAATGACTGGCGCTGGAGGCAGCCTGGACAGAAAACTGTGAACCTTGGAGGCCCCGGTGGTGACAGGCGCTGGTGGACGCCTTGCTGCGTCTCCACGGAATGCAGAGGAAGCTGCTGATGTGCCCGCACAAGCTGGAGGGCACTTTCAAGTAAGGACAGGGGGAGTGCTTATGAGGAGCAGAATAAAACGGCACCTCCCCATATGCATTTTAGGCATCAGCTTGGACTGGAGTGGGCGCACACAGCATGGGCTCGCTCCCATCTTGTCCCGATGGCGCCAGCGGCAGGCTCTGAAGCGGAGCGTAGACACTGCGTGGCCTCTGTGGTGATTGCCCCAGTTATGAAGCGGGCAGCCTGGGTGACAGACATATGAAGCATACATCCCAGTAAACAGGATGTCCGCACACTGGTGGCATCAGATGCCTGGCTGGAATGTTTTAAACACTTTAAAAGCACGTGAGCCTAGGTTGCCCAGCTATGGGGGAACCCAGTAAAGAGCAGCCCATGACGTGTGGAACAGGGGCTTCCGTGGCCCTGTGAGGTGGGCCTGGCCTGGAGCTCCACTAGTCCAGTAATTCCTCAACATACAAACCCATCCTCTCCTTGGAGTCGCACAGCCTGCTATACAGAGACCACTGAAGCATGCACCTGGCCCTACCAGCCCAGTTCGCACAGCAGTCCTGGCCACTGAGAGTGGAAATCTAAGCATTGTCAAGCACCTAAACATCAAGGGGAATGTCAAAGGGAGGAGTGAAGAATAACCCAAAGGAAACACAGGCCAAGGTCCACCCACCCCGAGCTAGGATTCCAACACCAGCATTCTTCACAAAAGACAACCTGGTAAAGAAGCTCACCCTGCTGAAGCAAGACCTCAATAAAGAGATCAAGGAGACTAAGGAAACGATACCGAAAACAGTTGCAGACCTAAATTCCCAGATGATCGGGCTGAAAGCGAGGGTAAATGAAGTAGAGGACACACTGTGCAAACGGGCTCACGACCAGGCAGAAGGCAGAACTCGCCAATAGAGTTCTCGGCAAAGAGGAACAACTGGAAATTATGTGAGCCAAGCAGGAGGATCTCGAGTACTGCTCTCGGAGAAACAATATCAGGATCCGCGGAAGACAGAGGGACATTCCAGATCAGGATTTGGGGGAATACGTAAAGGAGCTGTTCCAGACACTACTGGATCTCCCAGAATCGACAGCAATGGAAATAGACAGAACGCACAGGGTTCATACTGCGCAACAACAGCGCTGCATCCTTCTACCAGACGTCCTGTCTCGTGGCCACTTCTAAAAAGAATAGATAATGGCGGCTGCTCGGAAGAAGGAGCCGTTAAAGTTTCGAGGGAAACAAATTGCGTTATTCCAGGACTTGGCACCACGTACCTTGGCAAATAGGCGGAAGTTGCATGCCGCGACTGCCTGTCTGGAGGCGTAGAAGATCAAATACGGATGGGAGTTTCCTTGCGGGCTACCATTTGATTTTAAGAACCAAAGATACGCAATAGGAACTGAAGAAGAGGTGGCAACAGCATTGATGAATGGGCCACAAGCGGGTTGCACTAAAGGAGAGTTGCCTCAAAGTCAGGAATGGACAAACGGAGAAACTGTGAAGGCCGAGACATAGGAAGTTCCCAGAGGCGGCACTCAATGTGGGAAAAGAATGATGGCACTCAAACAATATACTCAAAACAAACTGGTGGCGGGGCATAGTACATGTGATTTGGATCTTAACTCTTCGATAAGAAAGGCTACTCCTGTACATGACAAATGGGTGAGCACATACTTCACAGGACGGATACTTTTTGGCACAGAGGTGTCAGGCTTCCACACTACACTGTCAGGGTTCAACGATACTATGCACATTTAAAGCATTCTTTCTGGAGGTTTAAGAGAGGTGGGCAAGCCTTAATGAATTCTAAACTGCCTTTCATTCTAGTAACCATCAGAGCAGGTCACAGTTTTAGTAGTTCCAGCTATCTAAGTTATTAACTATCCATAGTATATGTAGAGACTTTAGAAGTAACCAGTGAATTAAAAATCTAGTGAGAAATTAGTTTGAGGAAGTTCCTGAAGCCATCAGGAAAAAACTCAGATGAAGAAAGCGAAGTGCACTTCAGTTTTGAAATTGTAAGATGTTTGATTCTGGAAGAAAATGTAATTGTGAAAAGTTGTAAACAATTTTCAAAGAAATTAACTTTTTATGCAAGCATCAGAAGTGAAGAAGTACATGTGTGTGTTAAGGTATGGTGGCGTAGCACGTACAGAATCGTAATGTCAGTCTTTTGCCACATGTTTAATTGTACTAATTGAGGCGCGCATGGTCGAGGGTCGCCGAAAAAACACGAACGCTTTAACATTTGTAAATAGTTCAACATTTAACACATAAGCGTTACTCTTTTTGATCGTGCATTTGTTGCGAGAGCTCAGTCGAGCATTTAAGGAAAGAACCCAAATGCGTGAAAGTGCATGCCTCAAATGCCGTTCGGAGAAAGGATTGGAATTCCAAAGTCAATAATCCTCTCCGCTGTGAGCGCGAAGATGCTAGTGTTTTCATTTAAATCCTGCAATTGACTTCAAAGCGAAGGAAGGGTTCCAATGTTAACCATATAGATAAGTGCGCAATCTATTATTTCAAACTGCAGCGCAGGCTCGCGTTACGTCAAAAGTGAAAGTAATGAAATGGACATGGAACATTACAGCGCGGACTTGCGCAACGTTGAATATTAAAGCAAAGAAAAACTTTTCATTTAAACATCAGTCGCGCAGCTGCAGAATGAAGAATAAAAGGGTGTAGAATTAAATTTCAACAAAAGCAAGAGACTATAGACTCTAGTTGACTAGTTTTAGTAGTTAAGGATACAAGTTAGGATCTAAGCATAAAGCAGATAAGAGATCAGTTTTCCAGCAGAATTCTAGGACCTCATAAAAGTATCTGAGTAGAAGACGAGAAGACGGAGTCGAGCAGAGTCATTAGAGTCTGCCTGCTGTGCTGTGTGCTGGAGCTGAGGTGTAACTCTATCCTGTCTATTGTGGAGGCGGAGCAAATCAGTTACCTGCTCTGACTCACTGCGGAGCGGTCGCAGTGTCTAGCAGAGACATTAGAGTCTGTGGAGCTGTGGGCTCTGGGCTCGCTGGTACTCTAGGTCTCTGGCCCCTGAACTTCCTTAAGGTGGTGATCTGTGGTTAAAGCTCTAAAACGCAACAATGGACCTTGTTTGTATACCTGCCTCGGCGTCAAGAGGCAGGGAAAATGAGAAGATGCACCAGCCCCTGACGAGATCGTACCTGCGGCGCGAGAGACTCCATATCTATCAAGTGCAGTAAGTTATTCTCCTGCTCCCCTGCAGTTAGACCCAAGAGTTAAAAATGGTAAATGCGTCTACACAGATCAAGGGTTATGCGCGCGATGAAAGACCTGCTCACCTCATCTCGTAGCACCCGGCTCGAGGGAGATTGGGAACGTGTGGTTCCTCCGAGCTGCCGCGTGGCTTCGGCCCATGACTCAGGATGCAGCACAGGGGCAGAGCTGATTGGTGGGGGCGAAATGGAGTTGCTGCAGCCCAGCGTAGTCCCCTCGCTGCAAACTCTCGCTGGGCAGTTAGTGGTGGCTGAGACGGCTGGTGGGTGTGATTCGCCTACTGGCTCGTGTCAGACGTTTGCTGATTGTATCAGGACGCATGAAAAGGTTGCACATCCACATGGAGCAGCTAGCCCATTTTCGGGCAACATAATGAACGCTTGTGACTGGGGAGGTGAATGGGCTGGTTTTGAGAACAAAGTCTTCTATACCCCCAGACAACCTTCAGAGCTCGAAATATGGTCCATTTCACCTTCATCAGGATTTAAATAATGTAGCAAATGCTTTAAGGCATTGCAGACCTTGTAGCACTGAAGGGAAGGAGCCAATGGGGAAAATCTTCAGGGTGTTACCTGCCTCACTCTACGTCGGCTATTCTATCGCCTGATCGTCTCATCAATCTTCCTTACCTCGGTGCTCAGGCAAGTACAGAAAATACTTGCTCTTCTTTTGACTTAAAAACAGTTAAAAACACAAATGTCAACATAAATGTAAGTGAAAGACGGAATTCTTTGGAGGTGGTGAATAAATTGTTGCGACACCTGACTCAAATAAACATTGCAAGGAACATTAAAAAAATATGTGCCAGTGGAAAATAATGAAAATAAAGATTTGAGGGAAAATGCAAGTATAGTTTCCCCAGCGAGCTCTCCTCAATCCACACGGCACAATGGAGCACACAAATGCAGAAGGATTTGAAGACTTGTTCGCCACGCATTTGTTGCTCACAGATGAGAAATAGAACAAAACAATTGCGAGACAAAACGCTCTGATCAACCTGATCAATACGAAAGTTTAACAGACTCCGTAAAATGTGTGGACTCAGGGCCAAGAGCAGCGTCACAGAACAATAAGGTGTCTTCTTCCGACGATTCTACATCTGATTCCTCAATCATGGAACGCGATTATCCCAGAATAAAGCGTTTTCAGGCTAAAGCGCACGAAAGACAAGAGCCTTCTAATTCTGTTGAGAGAAACCGTGAAAAACATAATTGAAGAATTGGAACCAATCTTGATGTCCTCACTATCGATAACCTATCGCCCTTCATAAAGATGTATGAACAAGTGAATGATGATATAAAAGATCTAACAAAGTTGTTTTCATTAATGAACTCTAAACTGGTAAACATGGAATCTGACAACGCCCTTTCCAAACAAATACCTAATGAAACGATTAAAAGAATACACATTCATTAAATTGTTTGGCGGACCAAAAGCCTTATTATAGCGAGGACAAAAAGCTCCTCGCAGAAGTTGCCAAAGAGGCTTTGATATTGTTAAAACATAACCAAAGTAGTTCTTTTGCGCGAAATCCAGAACCTGGAAAATGAACCCAATCACAATCTTAACGTTCATTTGTGGGCCATGATATTAAAGTACATAACAAGGAAACGAATACTGAGTACATTGAGGACAAAGTGATGGTCACTTTAGAGCCACATAACACACCTAACATACTGGTGGCAGGCGTGCTTATAGATGACCCTACGTTACATCAAGAAATTGATAAGAGTCTGATAGTAGTGGCTCTAAAACTAACACGAGATGAACCATCAAGAGACAAGAGCCTAAATGGGGACCTACAAATATCAAACACTCCAGTAAGCACTGCTGATATAATAAGCAACTCTGAGGAGGACCCATCTGCCCACACCATCCTTGATGGAAGCAAAGGGGAACTGGTCTCTATCGTCAATGTAAAAACTGGTACAGTATGTAGGAAATCCCCAAAAAGTGCCAGAAATTTAAAAAAACTAAAAATCACGTCAGCAAGAAGTCACAAACATTTAATAACTCAAGAAATTTCTTACACAACATCAAGTCTGTCAGCTTTACATTACATCAAATACAGAGAAAAAGGGCGTAGCGAGGAAGTCGGCAAATGGATCAAAATTTATGGACCAGATCAACCTTGAGGAAAACAAAGAAGTAAATGATGAGGATGCAACTTCCAACACCGAAGAAATCGCGAACAACCTCTTAAACAGGTCTACCTATAACGACTCTGAGGATGTAGACTTACTACATATACCCACTATTGAACTGGAACCCAATGGTGAAAACATAATGATAGTTGAAGATCCTTCGGGATCTGACAAATCGGCGAAAGCGACAGGATTGCCTAGACCTGGTGCTCCGTCAATTGTGACTGCTTTTGGGACCTCAAAAACCACGCAACCCCAGAGCCTAGTACCTTGTATGTCAGAGGACAAAGGGAAACAACTAGATCTTGGTATTAATGAACTGATGGAAGTAGAACGCTCCTCTTGAGTCTGTACATTAATTTTGCCGAATGCTCCAAATAAGCTAACTGTCCCTACTTGCCAGAGTCTGATTTTTGTGACGCTAGCAGAGAGATGGCAACAACTGGCATATCAGCGCTCACACACAATGCCTAATTCAGAGTTTGCATTCGAAATAATAGGGCAAAACACTGGCCAAACTAAGGCTCTTGGAAACAACAGATTGAGCGCTGAAATAACACCCAAGTCTTGTTATCATGCCATTAACAACAATAACGTACCAAGAGCGCAAGAGGCTGAGGAAAGTCGAAGGTCCTACACAGTGAAGGGTCAGCACCCTACAAAAAAACACTCTAAATTTTGTCTTATACTGGAACGGATTATATCAATGAAGGACGTCTTGATTTTAAACCGCAACAATGTCCCAAGTCTGTTGCATCATGTTCCGAGCCTTAGGACCATCAACTCAAATGATATAAAAACGGTGGAATTTATCACAGAACCACAAAATGATAGAGTAAGGCTGCACAGTGATTCCAACATAATACATAACAGCTTGGTGGAGACAGCTCCAGCACTTCTATCATTGGGATTTGACATTTATGATAGACATTGAACAAAGCCAAAATTTTGAACCAAACCTTGGCATTGCGAAACAATGATGTGCGCCAATTGAAGAAAAATCTTTTCGTGATGTCCTTCCCAAAGGAAAAAATAACATGAATTCACTGATGCCTCGTAAACAGACTGAGAACATGCAGAAAGTGTGGCAACTTTCCCCATGAGCTGCAAGCGGGCGTACAAATTAAAATAACGTTTGCATGTGGAAACAGAACAACTAACAAAAATCTAAGTTGCAATGAAAACCAGATCCCTGCTTCAGACCCAAATAACTGGGATTGTTTGGCAAATGCCCTAACATCTGAAAACCAGAGCTAATGCCATAATTCAGATGAACAGTCAGTACGAAAAATTGGATCCTGGAACACTGAGGATTTTCGCACCTCTTCCATTGGAACTGGATGGATGATTTGGACCTGGTTTGCTCACAGGAAACTTGGCTTACGGCTTGTCCGATATCGAACGAGCTTGAAATCGCGATAAATCCCGCCGTTAAAAAATCAAAGGGAAGGCCAGTTGCGGGTCTTCTGACAATGGTAAAGAAAACGTCTGGGTACAGGATTATTAGAACAAGAAATATCTTCCCTTGCATCCAAATAGCTTCTGTAGCCCTAGAAAGATGCACTAATCTAAGATTCGACCTGCTATATTTGATTAATTTGTTTTGGCAACACAAAGCTGCTGGGACACTTACCTTCATTGACCAGGTTTCTTCCATGATTGATGAGATACTTGAGGACGATCCTTCGCAGTATATAATAATCTGTGTAGTCTTAAACATCTCTTGTCTCGAAGCCTGCAATTCTTCAACCATGGAGCGAGGTGGTCGCACAAACGCGAGTTCACGATGGCGAATTGAAATGGACTCCAGAAACATGGCAATGCTTAATGGATTGATAACGGGTGATGTACCTGCAAGACCGACCTGGAAGAGAGTTTGGCAGAAATCAACTTTGGATTACTTCTTTGTATCTAAAAAAATGCATGAGCATACAATATCCTTACAGGTAATTCCCAAAACAGAAAGTGATCACGATCTGGTAAGTTAGTTTCCAAGGATTTAAAATAGAATCTGCAAGATGCTGGGATCATAACGTAGCAGTAGATTCCGCGCGAATCAGACTTTATCTCAATGAGACCGATCTGGAGGTGTTAACTGCTTCAGTAAAGACAATGATAACGTTGAATATCAACATATACTGTCACAATTTGTTGGAAAAAAGCAAGGGCTGCGGAATCGAGCCTTTATCTCCAAACATAGCTTTGATATAGAAATCCTGAAAAGAAAACGGCTAATGAGAGCCGAGATACGCCATTGTTAAAATCTGAACAAAACAAACAACCAAGCTGTGAAGAGATTGATAAAACAAAAATATAAAAACTGGTTTAAGTTGCATAAAGCCATCATGATACAGCGAGATGCAGAAACTATGATGTCCAAATTTGCCAGACATAATTCCCGTGATTTTTGGAAACTCATTAATCATGACAGTGGACCGCAATTGATTCTCCAGAACAGCATTGTTGATGAAAATGAGTGGCTAACGCACTATAGCCACCTGTATTGTAAAAAGAGTACTATCCAAGATCCTGTTCTTCCAGAATTAAAACAATGGAATCTAAAATTTGATAAAGAGGACACCTTAAACATCATTAAGAGGATAAGCTCGTCATGGGCCCCCGGCCCTGATGGCTTGACAAACTTTATCTTAAAAAAGAATCCAGCGAAATGGGCAGACTTTTTTGTTCAATCCTTTTCACAAAAATCGCATTGTAGTGTGCAACTCCAGCATCGTGGAAAAGTGCGATAATCGTACCCATCTTTAAAAAAGGCAATAGGGGAGACCCCAAAGATTATCGCCCATTTGCGCTCCTGGATGTGCTGGGAAAAATCTATGCAACCCCCCTTCAACAACAACTGCAGGAGTGGATTATCTCCAGCAAGCACTTTGACCATAGACAATCTGGTTTTGTCAGGGGTGTGGGATGCTGTCTGAACCTTTTCATAATAAATCTAATGAAAATGGAAGCAATAAGAACCGGCAGTAAAGTTTACTTGGCACTGATAGACTTATCCCACACCTTTAATAGTATTAATAGAGAAACCCTTTGGAATAAGCTGAACAAATGAAAATGCCCCTTAAGTGTTCTTCTAGCGATTAAAGAACTGCATAATAATGCAGAAGTGAGGATACAGCAAACAGGTATTCTCCACAGCAATCAGAACATTTTGTGGTTAAACAGGGTTGCCCGTTAGCCGCTATTATTTTCAGTCTGTTCTTATCAGATATTGGCAAATCTCTTGAAAGCATCCACTCATTTCCACCAGAATTACATGGAACACACACAAGCTGGCTTCTGTATGCAGACAACCTGATACTACTTGATGTAACACCAATAGGTCTCCAGCCAAAACTGTGCGCTCTAGAGAATTATGTCAACACCAACAGCCTTTGCATCAACACGAGACTTGAGGAAACAAAAAAACTGTACTAAAAAAAGGTTCAAATGGTATTTGGGGGAAGAACTTTTATCCATTGCCATAACATCAAGATATCTGGGTATGAAGATTAACTCTAATTTAAATGATGCCCCTTGGACCGAAAATGCCAGGTCAAAATGCTGACAACTTGCAACTTCGGCAGTTGCGATAAATAAAAAATACGGCAAATTCTCATTGAAACCCATCTTTGCTTTTTACCAACAGAAAGCTGCTCTGGCGCTAATTTACGGTGCAGAATGCGCCATTGGCTGTTCATATGAAATGTGGGACACACTTGAAAATGCCTTTTGGTCCAATGTTTTGTGGCTCCCAAAGGGGACCCCGACAGCTTGCATTCAATATGAGCTAAGCTTAACATCACTGAATGCTAGAATATGTTGGAACACGCCCTCACATTTTCGTAAAATGACAATTGAAGACAAACCTCTGCAATTTCTAATATTGCAGGATCGATGTACTGGAGAAAAATCTTGGATACTGACTGAGTGGACTGACAGATGTATCAAAATCCTAAAGGCTCTGTATACTGACATTAAAACGCTTCACACTAATCCGAACCTAGTCAAGAAAAAATAGCAGAAATAAGATTGGTTTCTAACTGGTGAACAAAGACGAAAACACAGAATAATGAAAAATGTACCATGCAAAGCTAATACTTTGATTGAACCTCAGGGTTATCTGACAAAATTTCTAGATCGCCATTGAAGATTCCTATACATGAAGTTTCGGCTTAACCTGTTCTTGACTAAAGAGAGATCAGGTGAATGGACAAATTACGCCGAACAGGACAATGGCTGCAGGCTATGTAAGCAACAGCCTGATACACTACAACACTTGACCTTATATTGCTCAGCCCTTCAGCCGGAAAGAACTAAGCAATAAGGGTCATTAATTGCAGAGTGGCAATCTCGTGACGCTGGGTCTTGATGGCATGCGTTCTTCGAGGATTCCAATAGGAAAGTAACCATTGCCCTAACTAACTTTTTGGATAAGATGACGAACTGTCTGACGGGCGCGAAAGGCCTGTAGATAAAATCAAGAAAGGTCGTACATGTGTATCTTGTGAGGAGTTCTTTCGATGTCAATTGAGAATGTAATGATTAAACTGTTTGATGGAATGTAATTTTTTTTCTTTATACTGAGGCGGATTGTATGGCTGTGTTTTTTTCTTTTTTCTTTTCTGTTTTTTAAAGGTTTGTAATAAACTGTATAAATAAAGTATATGAGTACTACATCAACAATCAACCTCTAAAGTGCCTATTGGCAACAAAGCATAGGCAACAGGTCTATCAGGGAGGTTGGGTTGAAAAGGCAAGCCAGTATTAAGCTAATATGCACATGAAGTGCAAGTGAGTAACATGTTTGTGATTCATTTTTAGGTCTACTTCAGAACAGTCCTTAAAAGGAGAGAGCAGGAGACGAGGGCACTAGAAGTCTGCTTTTGTTATTTTGTCCACTTCCCGTTTTCCCTTGGCTTTGCCAGCTTGATAGTTATAACTCAAAGGATTGTTGGGCCGGCAGGCTTAGGGGGTGTGGTGGGCTCTCATCACTCTCAAGCTAGACCTGACAAGGGGGAGGAGATGTCATGAAAGAATGGTGTCCAACCAACTGTCATCTCAATTGACAGATTACCGGTCTGTTAGTGCACAGGAAGAAGGACCTGTGTGTTTGGCATGATTGTATGCACTACCCTTTGGGTGCACTACAATAACCTTGATCTCTTGGCAGTAGGGACCCAACCTTTGGTAAACGTCTGAACTACACTGGTTGGTAGTGTGGCTGAGCAGCCAGGCTTATCTCAAGAGGGGTCAGTGTGAGCAGTAATGTTGTGACAGAGTTTGAGAGTAGCAGTTATTCAAATAAACACACTTGTGGTGACTTGATAAAACAATTATTAATTTATTGCACAGTCAGTTGAATAAGCCTTCTTCAGAAGGGAGCAATATATGTAACAATTCAAATACACTTTGAAACACACTCTTAGTTTCTCTAAATCAGGTGATGCCCATTGAGGATGGCACACACACTTCCTACACCCTCGGGTGACTTAAATAGCTAGGGGATTGTGGACATTGATTTATCACTGGTACATTTAACGCAGTTCTGAGCTTGGTGCAAAAGATAGAGTAATAAAACCAAGGTTAACAAATAACTAATAAACAGGTTAGTACTTTTAAAACCTTCCAATGCAGAGTAAATTAACCCTTTCCTGGGGAAAGGCCAAAGCGCAAAGTCAGATGTAAAGAGGGGTCTCTCGGGGAGCCAGGACTGCCAATGTTAATTGCCCAATGTCAAGGGGAGCTGAAGATCTGCTTTGTAGGTAGGTAAAAAATCTTGCACAATGTTTTTAGAAATGTTTGTAGAAAATAGAACACTTGAAGGACCACAAGCTGGTAGGCTTGTGAGGACCCAAGCATTTAGCAACTCTGCAAGGTAACCAAAACAGGTCTCAACTGAGGGAAAGCAAGGCTGCACAAAAAGAGGTAAGTTCTCTTAGACTTTACAGTACCTTTGGTTAGAAGAAATAGTTCCAGCTGGCTTCTGTTCCTGTGCAGCTCTGCAGATCCTGTTGTTCCTGAGCCTCAGTTGTGGGGACCAGAGGGAGGACGTCTGGGGACTCCTGCTCTGCAATGGGAAGGACAGCGGCAGCAATGGGCAAACTGCAATTCAGCGGTTCTTCTGTGTTTCAGCTCTTCGCGTCTGACAGCAAATCGCAAAACTTTGTTCTCGGATACCACTTCAGACTTTCCTTGCTTCTGGGGTGCAACACACTGAGGTGGCTCAGGCTTGGTCAGTCCTGCTTCAGGGAAGTCCAGAGGCTCTTCCTGGTGCTCGGGTCCGACTTAAAAGCAACTCACACTTTCTGGTGTTCCTCTCCCTGGCACTTTGGTTCCAGCAGCAGCAGCAGTGGAAGTACAGCCAGCTCTGAGAGGATGTCCAGACGGGCTTGCTTTCGAGTTGATTGGTCCCACCAACTCAAAGGGAGAAGTTGTCCTTGCAGGGCTTCTCTAGTTGAGGCAAATTCGGAGCTTCAGCACAGCAGGGCTTCACCGGGCAAATCAACCGTCCAGGAGTTCCAGCAGGTGTCTGTTCCAAGTTCTTCTTCGGATTCCTTCGTCCAGTGGTCGACTCTGCCTTCCAAGCCAAAAAGCCTCACCTTTTTATGCAGGTTTCTCCCATTCATTCCAGCCTAGCTGTCAATCACACAGCAGCGTGGCCGTCTCTCACCTCCTGCCCCTGCCAGACATACTGGAGCCAGAGGCAGGCTTCACTTGAGAACCCTGCCAAAGACAAAACGAACAAAGGGACCAAACCTGGTTTGGCGCACAGAGTAAATCTCAAGAAGGACCTTTCCGACAAGAAATGGTGAAAAAAGACGACCAGCGCCATTTTGACAAAATGGGCACCCATGGCGCTTTACCAAGGCTGCAATTGCAGCCTGCGAGAAAAACACACAATGGTAGTAAAAAGTAAATCACTGCCACCAGCCATTAACTGTATAAAAATGTTACATGAGAAACTAGACAAAGGGGATACTAAGTAACCCCTCCAGCACCCTATGGTAAGATAGTGTATGCTGGGTCTCGAAAGTTACAAATGGTAAGTAAAGTCAATTTCACTTCACTGCTCTTGGAAACAGTAGTTTATCCAAGAGAATGTATTTAAGCATTTGGGAAATCTAAGAGTCTTCCCTGTGCCTGTGCCACTGCACTGAAGGTGCTCTGTGTCCCAATATAAAGATGATGCCTATGGAGTTTGTCAGACTCCAAAGTTAAAAGAAACACATGGTCCAAATCACATTAAAAATGCATGAGGGTGAGAAAATAGGGCTCACTCTCCAGTTTAGAAATTAAAAGTCCTGAAGTCCAGCAAAAAAGCTGGGGGTCTCTAATGTAGAGAGCAATCAGCACATTTTTGAGAATTCTCCCCAACACTGTGCAATTATGGTTTGGGTTTTATTTGGGACATTAACTTCTGGTTTACTGTTTATCATGGTTGTTTCTGGATCACGGTTCACAGCACTTACTACAACGCAAGTTTCCTGAGCAAGAGGTTGTCTACCTACCGCTACTGGCTGGAATGCTTGCCCCTCGCCACACTGGGACATGCCTAGCACAAAGGACATAGTACACGTGGAAAACCCTAGGGGTCTAAACCCGCCTGTGAAGCGAAAAGCTATCACTCGGGAGCTCACCTCCATGGAGATGGACATTGCATTCTTCCAAGAGGCCCACTTATTAAAGGAGGACGAAAAACCTCTGATCTGTAAGGGCTACACACAGGCATACTTTGCAATGAGTGGACAGAAGAAATGTGGGGTGTCTATAATGGTCCGCAAGGGCCTACCTCTACGAATACGGGATGTGCTAAGGGACACACAGGAGAGGTACCTGCTGGTTAAGGGAGACCTGGGACACTGAAAATCACACTTGTGGCGATCTACGGACCGAATGAAAAACAGGTGGAATTCCTGGAGGGGCTTACTGGGACTTTGGGGAGCTTCATGAAGGGCGATGGAATACTGCGATGGGACTTCAATTGTGTTGTGGATCCAACGATGGATAAAACCCTGGCCGTGACTAGTAAAGATAAATCTAATTTCTACGCTATGACCACATTACTGAGGGAGCTAACACTAATTGCAGTGTGCCGCTTTGTCCACCCAGGGGAAAAGGGATACACTTTCTTTTCAGCAGTACACCGGGGCTTATCGAGGTTAGATATATGTTCCTGGTCTCCCCTACTCTCATACTATTTAGTCACCACTATAGAAATCCTGTTGAAAGCACTTACGGACCACTCCCCCGGTGATATTCGAAATTGACCTTGAACTAAGGACCACACAGCAAAAAAAAAAACCTGGAGACTCAACAAACGCATCCTTGGGGACATAGTACTGAGAACAGTGATAAAGGAAGCAATAACCCAATACATCCAAGAAAACATGACACTATATTGGACGCAGGGAAGGCAGTATTTGGGGGGGGTCATAATACGTCAAACAATATCTTGGAGAAGGACTCGGCGGTGGTTCCGCAATGAACTAGAAGAAACGGAGCAGGAGAATGAAAAAGCACATATTAATAAAGGCAGCAGACGTACCCTAAGAGATCTTAGAATAGTCAGGCAGGCCTTAGAAGCACACTTGATGGGGGTGGAAGCTGTGCAATCATTACTCATTTTATTACTCAAAATTCTATAACTTTATACATGGGTGTGGATTATCATAAGGGATATATTTACAAAAATTCACATTTGCAACATGGATGCTTTTCTTGTAATCCGCAATACTTTGCCATTTCTGTGCCCGAGGTGTCTGCGAATTCTACCATGTCTCAAAAGAAAGTCAAAAAAATAACTTTTAAACTGCGAAAATCTTACATTTTTACAAAGTTTTGCTGCAGAGATAAACCGTCTTTAACGTTTATTCATAAAATAGTCTTTGGAAACAAATGGCTGTCCTTTGTCACTGGATCATTTTTATTTCTTCCTTCAACTGCTACCAACTGTCATTTCCTTCAAAGCAAGGTGGGGGTTTTACAGCTGAATTGAAGGTTTATTGCCCCTTCACACTTCCTTGCCCTGGGAGTTCCATTGTCAGTGGGTTAGCCTAGCCTAGATTATTTCCAACCTAGTAATAATCATTTAGGTGTTAGTATCTGCTGAGAGTTTATGGTGTGGCTCCCTTCCTTAGGGGGGAAGCTTTTAGCTCTGCCATCTGGAATATCCTGTTTTTGAGAGCCTGCAAATCCAGCCCATGTTGTTTAAAATTTTGATTTTCTTATTTTGGGTCCTGAATTAAAACAAACTTGTGCAATTAAATGGCACATGTGTGTATTATCACCAACACAAACCCCATACATTGCTAAATAAGGCAAGCTTTCATTCAACAATTTACTTTTAAAACAGGCCATTTTTTTTCCTTTAGTTTGCAAAGGCCCATTTTTACATGTGTGGTGAAAAGCCAGCATTTCATTCTTTAAATTCGGTTTGGCAGCTCCATCAGATTCCCACACTGTCTTTGCAGCTGTAGTCATTTTCTTGAATGCAGGAGTTTTATCTGAAGCACAGATGCATTGAAACTGACGTGGCTCAGATAGTTAGTGTTGTAAAGAAATAAACGCGTGTTCCCATGCGAGTAAGGTGAAGTTCCTTGTTGATTTCTTTCAAAGTTGGTTTGACAGGGCCTGTCATTCAGATATCATGCCTGGTTTTGGTGAAGCACAATGCAATATGCTTGGCATGGCAGGACCTTATTAATCAGTGGTTTCAGAATGAACAGATGGAATTAGCGTCAAAGCAGCATTTTTTTTTAAAATGTGAAAAATCATTTTAAGGGGGATTTTGGGGTTTTTCAGCAAAACGCCTTTTTTCACCTTCTTCCTTTTTTTTTTTTTTTAACTTTGTTTATTTTAAATCAAGGCAGAATGATAACTACAAACATTATATGCACAAATTATCTCAACAAGTTGACCCCCAGTCTTTAGACCCCCCCTGTGTCTTCTTTCTCTATCCTCCTCCCTGGGTTAACAGTCCCATAGTCTTTGCCCGCGGGGCTCCTCCCGTGTGGGCGGTTCGGCTGGCGCCTCAGCGGTCATGAGTCTTCCTCCGGGCTCTCCCGGTTCGTTACTGTCCAGAGGGCTCTGGCGGGTTTATAGGTTAGGGCGGGGAAGCGCTGGTCGAATTCCAGGATTGGGGCCCAGATGTTCCGAAAGCGATGGAGCGTCCCCGCTCGTGCTGCTGTTACCTTCTCCGCTATCAGAATGTCCCATACCTTAGTCCACCATTGGGCAATGTGGGGGCCTTCCGGAGCTTTCCAGGTTCGGGCCACCACCGTTTTTCCTGCCAGTAGGCACTGGGTCAATAATTTCGCTCTGGGTCCAGAGCGCGGGTAGATCCCGGGAATTGGGGCACCTAACAGAATCGGTTCTGGTTTCAAGGGAATCATTGTTCCGGTAATTAGCGAGATAGACTCTAGACAGGCTTTCCAGAATGGTCGGATCTTCGGGCAATCCCACCACATATGGAAGAAAGAGCCAGGGAGGCCGCATCCTCTCCAGCAAGCGTGGTCTATCTGGGGGTTCATATGGTGGAGTCTGAGGGGCGAATAGTACCACCGCAGCATGATTTTGTATGCACATTCTCTGTTGGTGATGCAGGTGGATGCAGTGTGTGTCCGGGTCCATATGTCCACCCAGGTTTGATCCTCTATCGGGTGTCCCAGGTCCGCTTCCCATTGGGCCATACATCGGGTTCTTGTGGTTAGGAAGTCGCTTAAGAAGCGTCTGTAGAGGGTGGATACGCTGCCGCGGGTCGGGAGGTCTCCTAGGGTAAGTTCCAGGGCAGTGGGAGGGCGGGTCGCTGCTTGCAAGGTTTGGGGATGTGAGCACCAGTGGCGTAGTTGGATGTAGGAAAATCTATCATCTTCCCGAAGTTGGAACTTCTCTTTACATTGGGCGAAAGTGAGTGGTTTCTCCCCTGTATACAGCTGGTCTATAGTTTCTAGCCCGCCTTTGGCCCAGTTTTGGAAGTTGCGGGGATGCATGCCCGGGGCGAACATTGGGTTGAGAAAGACCGGGGAGTGTGGGCTCAGTCCTCTTGGCACTCCCTTTCGCTTTAGCGCCCAGTCCCAGGTGCTAAGGGTGTGTTTGGTCGAAAGCAAGAGCTCTCCCCCGTGGGACCTGAGGGGGGGCGGGATGTGTGGCAGGAATCGCAGTGGCAGGGGGGTCCGCGACTGTTCCAGCTCCACCCATCTCGGGCGGTCTGTCGTATTTTGCCAGGCCTGGACCCGGGCCAGTTGAGCTGCCGCTCTGTAGGCCTGAAGGTCTGGAACCCCCAGACCCCCCAGTTTGGGACTCCCCAGCATGGTTCTGAGAGGGATCCTCGCTTTCTTACCTTTCCAGATAAAGTTCAGCATTTTCCTCTGGATCCCTCGAAGAATCGGCGCGGGGATTGCCACCGGCAATGAGGCGCATGTGTATAGGAATCTCGGAAGAAGGTTCATCTTGCATGCCGTGATGCGTCCGAGCAGCGACACCTTCTTCCTTTTGTATGTGTCAGAACACACTGGCACGCTCCTTCAGTGTGTCCCCTGCTTCCATCCTGCTCAATTTATGCTTGACAAGAAGGTGCATCCATCTTTTTGTTGTTGCAAAATGCAGTTTTTTTTAATAACACATTTTATTGTTTTTTCTTTTAGACACAATTTATAACATACAAACTTCAATATCGTTCATACATCAAAGGCATAGCGACCAGTTTATCAATGATTGGATTACGACATTCATTACTATGCAGTGCATGGGTTATCTCCAGGTTGCATCCTCCACCCACTGGGCATATTTAGGGGTGGTCTCTGAACCCCATAATTGAGCAATGTTTCTTTTGATCAGTCCCGTGGTTGTTTAGAACATAAGTTTTTGAAATGGGGTCATTTCTCCTTCCTCCTCTATCACTAACAGCGAGTGTTTTGGCACCATTGTGATCGTCTGGCCCATGTAAAACGCAGTTTTGAGGCCATGGCACTCACAGGAGCCAGCCCAGCCATTTTGTTGTTTCTGCGCAATTGTAGCTTTGTGATGTGGGTAAATCCTGTTGAGTGGGTCAATATATCCCACACTAACCATCGCAGGAGTTACCCTTCCTTTCCTCTGTATCCCAATGTCTAGAAAATTTAGCAGGTGGAGACATTACTTTCTTCCGTCTTTGCAATCACTGTAGTGGCCGTTGAGAAAATGGTGGTTGAAACTCGAGGTCTGTATACCCCTCTGCGTGCAATAAAGGTTAACACCAATATGGAGGCGGTTCAGAAGGAATTCCCACACCCTCCTTTTCCGGCCCCTCTTCTGAGACTTTAACACTATGGGCCTCCTGGCCTTTTTCATAAATTTTCCATAACTAAGATGTTTAACAGCTTCTCTTATGCCGAGCCCTCGTGCGTTGTAGTTAAAAAATAAAAATAAAATAATAAAGTACACAGGTTCTCCAGGAAGTACCCGGCAAAGGATTAAGCTGAGTCTCCATACCCAACCCAATTCACTCAAAACAATTAAAATATTTTCACAAAATATAACGCTGAAGCCGAACCTGCGGCACAAAATGTTTTCCCCAAAAGAACCCCTCTTTTCCCTTTCCAGGTTTCTTAATCGTTCCCTACACTCGCTCACCTTACTTGCTTTCACCGTAACCCCCTCACTTAGCTACTTGCTTTAATTATACTTCTGTCTCTTACACAAAAGACAGCATTTTATCAAAAAACACACGCCGGTCAATATCTACGAGATCTCTCCTTCACTCGAGCATAGGAGTGCAATGATTTCCACTACAAAAATGCTTCTCTCGCTCTCTTCATCTCTACTACCGTGCCGTCTTTTCCTGACTACAGGAAGATGCCCTTCAACTAACCAAGAAAAGCGAGGCAAGTGCTCAGTTTGCGCAGTCAATACATAATGAAGGGTGCCAAAGGTATATTTCAGGAAGGTAACTACGGCTGGATTTACCATAAGATGCCACCTCACCTGTCCGTGAGGGCTCCAGCCAACCAGACAAGCTTACTGAAGGGTTTCAGGACAAAACTCACAATGAACATACAGGGTAGGATATCACGTCACACCTCTAAAAAAACAAACTAAGTAAAGATATAAACAAAGGACTTAAACCAGTTCACTCGCTACTTCAAAACATTCAAAACATTCACCCTTTCAATCCCTGTAACCTCAACTAACTCCACACACACTCCAATTCTGCCTTTACCAAACGCCTTAAAACAAAGAAAACCCCTCCCCCCCTATTTTCCCCTCTTGCTTTACCCCCCAAAAGTGCACTCACATGATCCCAAAGCACTCCGATGTGGTGCTCTGTCAATTTGCCCTGCACAGCTGGACCACAATACCACGCCTCCTTGGGTGAAATCGTCTGTGGAGGAACTAGATGACCGTCAAATTAACCCAAGTCTCGCCGAGCCACATAAATTTAAACATTATATACATTTTGGCAACAGTTAAAACACTTCTATATTTTATTACAATCCACCCCTATGTGATTGGACAAAACCTATACAAAGAAATCCCATCTTCCTCCAATTCTTCCATTCTCATTGGCCATTGTGATCTTGGCTGCCATCTTCAGATCGTATTAAAAGCACACCCCTCTTTGGGATTTGTCCATGGTAGGTCATGACATCAGCACATGGTTACAGAGTCATATACAAACATAATTCATTACAGGTCACAGCTGGCCTGAAACCTCTTAACCCTTTATGTAATTACACATGGTTCACATGGATACTTCAATTGACATGAGGAAAGCAGACTAAGCAGGTTCCCTTTGAACTGGTGATAACTATCTCATCCGCACTAACTTTAATGGCGTTACGAAACATACTAATCTAAATGACTACCATTTCAGCCCACTTGACGCATCTGAGAATACAAACGAAACCCCTGGGCATCGATCACGCTGGCCTCGAGCTTCACTTTACCCCATGTTTATTGCTGATCAAAACAAATGGCCAGACCCTTCTGCAAGCTCCCATGTACTTGAAAGGGATTGCATCTGTTCACTTCGGAACTACTAAGCCATAAATACCCTGACTGGTTTTGTCGGCCGACTATCTGCTTCGTTAATCTTTTCTTCTTCAACCTCCAGCCTGCAAAACTAGTTCCCAAATGCTCAGAATTGATTCTGTGAACTCCCAGCTGCAGAGTTTTATTAAATGTATAAAGAAAGTAAAGCGCATATAGATTTATAAATTCCCCATGTATGTGTCCCAGTGTGCATGCATGTTTAAGAACTTGTCTCTCCTCCACAATGATTCCTTCGTGACAGGCCTCCCTTCCTTGCATGCATATTCTGAAATTTCTTGTTGCCTGCTTCTAGGCACTTCGTTGCACACCATGAATCGCGTTCATATTTCATTTAGCGGTTTTAGCATTTTCTTTATGCACGTGCAAATCTAATATGTATCAACTTGAACACAAAATGACACTATTGTAACATATCCCATTCACATTTAACTATACAGGATAAATATGAATTTGTAATATCGCACCAATTTCACTGCACCTCCAGTCACAAATATGGCATGCACAACATGAACACCTCTTCATCATGGGGACCTTTCCGCACCACCCCAACAGTTCTGATGATCGTTGACTACTACATTAAGATGGTTAATGTTTCTCCACTACCTAAATTACCTACAGCTAGTAAGATGGCTAAGATAGTTCTACAAGATGTTATTCACCTTCATGGCCTCCTGGGGATTGTTTCTGAACCTGGATTTCTGCAGAACCACTTGTGCTGCATTTCACAGATTGAAAAGTCCCAACTTTCCGGAAATCGCCCAATACCAATGACCAGATGGATCGCCTAAAACAATCTGTGGAACAATATTGGAGATGTTTTTCGTATACTGCACAGGAAAATTGGGTACATGTTACCCTTAGTGGAATATAGTTTTCTATCATAAAGATGAGCCCCTTTATCTGTAACTACGGATTTCATCCAATTAGATTTCCTGTACTTGACCCTTGGGAGGTGCCTGTACCATCACTGGAGCAACATCTTCACACCCTTCATGTTGCTCAAAGATTGGCTGCACAGAATGTCTGATTCATTCAGGAAGGGTTCAAGGATGAAGCAGATCAACATTGTATTGTAGTTGTCATTGTATATAGTGCCTTTTTTCCCGTTTGCGCCTCAATGCACTTTGTGGTAGGAACGCCCCCTGGGACCGAAGTCCAAGTACGGGAAAATTGTCAGAAAAGGCTTCAAGTGCGTTAGTTCATTTGGCCAAGATTAGGAATTGGGTGGGCTGGTTAGGCTCCAGTAAAGCAACCCAAGAGGTCAGATATGCGGACTGTTGCTCAGGGAGGTCCTGCGCTAGTGCAGGAAACTCGATGTGTGCTCAGCTAGACCAAAAATTCTTGTAGGTTGTTGCTGTATTCTAATGGCAGAGGTGTTGAGGAAAGTCTGGTGTCAGGGCGAAACAGTTGCGTGTCAAGCTAGATCAAATTTGTCATAGTGTGTGGATGGAAAGCCATGCCTGCGGGAGATGTCCACAGAGTGGTACATTATACGTACCTTAAGCTCAGGTGGAGCTCATCTTTGATCTCAGTGTGTGATCCGATCACCTGTGTGAAGAGAAATGGTACTCTCCTATGCTCTTCTAGGTTCCTGGTGACTAGTTATCCTCCGTTTTCTAAGCGCAGTCGGCCGGCTTACTTAGTACATCTGATAGGCATTGAGATATACCCTTTCAGGTTGGGGATTAAGTTTGATTATCGGCAAAGTACTTGCATTCATGTATGCGTCTCTCAAAATTGAGCCCTAAATATTTTGGACCATATTTGAGTGGTTCAGTTGCCTTAGGTCTTCGGTTGCCAGTGTTTAGAAACGCATCTATCCTGTCCTCCATCATTTGTCTCTTTTGAAGCCTTACGTAAGCCGGAAGGGGCAAAACGTATCCATCCACCTCCGCCTACGATGGCCTCCAGTGGTCACTTAGAACATGACGTTCAGAGTAAATGAAATTCACGTATATCTGCAGAGGCAATCTCCAGTTTCTGATTGGTTGGAAGGACGATTACCTCTGCGACAGGACCTGGCAGCTGGCCACACCTTCCATTCATCCATTTTGGTATGTAAATTCTTCTAGCGACACTCTGGAAAATCCAGAGCACCTGGCCTTTGAAGGGGGAATACTGTTAAGGATCACAAGTTCCCCTTGATAGTGTATGTCTTGGAATTCTTCTTCTGAATCTGCCTTTCTAGTTCACTGCCCTCACCCTGCTGCTTTGACCACTGCCTCTACTCCTGTTCCTCCTTTGTGCATCTTTTGCTTACGTGCTGCTACCTCATGGTCCTTCAGCCTGGAAAAGTTCACGGTTGCCACCTGGTTTCTTCTGCTACTTGGACTGGGAACGTTGCAGGATTCCCCCCCCTGTCTTGGTTTAGGTTTTTGTCACACAAGAACTGTCGTCTCCATCTTTGGGACTCGCCTGACCAGTTGACCTACATGGTGGCTTCTTCAGAAGGCTGGCTGTTCTCCAAAAACAAGCCCTTTGGAACACCAGTAAGACCGCCCCGTGACAGCAGGGCCTATTTTGCGTGGTTATGGGTTTAGTGTTTACTGTAGACTCGGTGTCGATATAGTGCATTCTAAAGAGGAAGAATTAAGTTTGGTTTTCCTAATTAACAGTCCTGAGTGAGGAACTGCCCCCTTTCTGTTACCTGAACTAACAAAAATGTACATAGACAACTTCTTGGTGCTGTTTTTTTGTGGTGTAAGTCTTGGTGACTTGACTTTTCCCATCCAAGTATTATTATTTAAGGTAATAGTTAAATATGTATGTTATACCATGATAACCAAAAGATAGTCATTTGGCAAGAAGGTTATCCTACAGTTAAAACATCCATACTGTGACACTTCTGTCCTATGGCACGCTTGTCCTGCGGGTCCTGTGTGCAGAGGTCAATATAGTTAGTACACTGGAGCATGCCCTCTGAACTTATTGTTGTAGAATAGGATATGATGGAAGGTAGTAATCTTAACTCTGGTTACCCAGGTGCTAAGCACGATATTTCAATCATTGTATGGTAGAAGGTAATCTGCTTTTGTCTGGGGCAGTTAAGCGCAGGATGCAAAAGTACGACGAGCAAGCTGTACCCTAAAGCCCCATAATGTAGAATATAATATGGTAAAAGATAATGGCCCTCATTACCAGTTTGGCGGAATTCCAGGATCTACGTGAAATTTCTGAGGCAGAATAACCTGCGACGGAAATGTTCGCATGGGAAATGTACGCACTACAAAATGTTGGTACATTTCCCATACGAGCATCCATTTCAAAACCCTACAAACTTACACACCCCCAACATACCCCCACCCACACCCTACTTACCTTTTAAGATGCTGTGTCCCTGCTGCAGCAGTTCCCTTTCACTTCCGTGATCGGGAACCAGCACTGCAAGGTCCTTTCTTTTTATTTTTCCGGGCAGCTGCAGGGGTTTCCGCCGCAACCCCCGCTCACTATACTGTGTAGTATAGTGAACGGGGTGTTGCGGGATATCCCCCCCCCCCATCCCCCTGCAGCCTTTTTAAAAAAAAAAATATCATACCGACCCCACCAAAACACCTACACGCATACCATGAAAAGTTCAAACTTTTGGTAGTTAGAAATTTTCGTGGTGTGTGTTTTAGGTCTTTTGATGGGGTCTAACTTTTTTCGGACATTTCGTCCTATTCAGTATTCCAGCAGTAAATCCGCCAAACAGAATTACTGTTTCCGCCACTTGGTCTGGCAGATTTACTGCCGGAGAACAAGTAGTGGTAGGCTGAGTTCATCCCCATTTTTTGGAGTCCATAGGGTTCTTATTTATACACTTTATCTCGACGGAAAGTTGGAGGATTTACCTCCAGCATAATGCTGGATGTAAATTATCCACTCTAAGGCCAAACTCCGAATATGGGCGGAGCGGTCAAAGTGGTGGTAATTCGGTTATTGGCACTTTTGTACTTGGGGCCCATAAACCTTTGACTGATTAATATGCTTTGTCTGGAGCACCTAAGTGCAGACAGTAATATTACAGTGCAGCTCGTTTTACTCCGAGAACCTATAGGTGAGGCACATAAAGGAAAGTGATGTGCTTTCATCTGGGACTGCCTAGATGTCGAACATATTACGTGAAAATGACACTGTTACTCTGGGAACACCCAGGTACCGACTGTTACAGTGTAACACAGTGTTACTTTGTCAGGATTACCTGCATGCCGAACAGAATATAGAACAATTCAGTAATTTTTGTCTGGGTCCTCCTGGAAGCATAACATAATTACAGTGAACTGTTTTGCTCTGAAGCTCCTTGAAGTGGAATATAATATGGCAGAAGTTGATAGGCTTTTGCTGAGTGATCTGGTTTTGTATGAGGGTGCCTAGACACCAAGCACCACAGTACACTGCGGCATGCGTTACCCTGCAAACTCCTTTATGTGTAACCCAATATAGTACAATGTAACATGTTTGTCTGCAATTACCTGGTTGTAGATTGCAGAAGTTTAGAGCTGCATGCTCTATCCTGATAACGTGATGCAGCACGCTGTATAGTAGTGCAATAGGTTTGTTTTGTTCGCAGACTTATCTTTCCCTTTGCAGAAGTTCTACTGGCCTTGGTAGGAAAGGGCAAGGTCGATTCTCTTCTTGTTACCTCTCGGTTTGCACCGTCTTTCTCCTCCTCTTGAACTGCCGTGCTGAGTTAGCTCTTCCATCGTGCCGTCGGCCTTGCTCATTGTTTGCTTTCGTGCTCCACCTTTTATCCCTGTGGGAAAAGGAAAGGGCTGTCAGGTGTGTGATTTTGGTAAGTTGCCTGACTTTGCCTGACCCTTAGGTTGAAATGTCAGGTGAACAGCTCAAGAATTAGTCTGTTGTCCTTTACTGTAGAGCAAATTGTGTTGAAATAGCAGGGTAGTAGAGTTTCTGAGTATTCTACAGGGTCGGAAGGGAAAGAGGTGGTATATGGAATTGTAGTTTTCGACCCAGGGGTTTGGGTAATCTCGGAAGGGTCTTTTATTTATTTATTTATTTATTTATTTATTGCAGGGTTTGTGAAATGGGTAAGCGGGTTTATGGCAACGGTAGTTGTTGGTCAGATTTGACTGGGGATTCAAAAAATGATCAATGATCCGAAGGACTGGGTTGATAAGGTTTAGGAAGCAAACCGGGATAGCCGGATCGAAAACTGAACAGGGGGGATTGTGAAAACGATAGTGTTTTGTCAAGATAGATTGGGTTTTCAGGAATTAATTTTCAGAGGGACATGGAGAAGAATGATCAGGAGTATTATGATTGGCAACAGAAAAACAAGGATTCCGACAAAGTTGTTTCCTACTATGACGGGGCTTGGGCCTCTAACTGGTGCATGGGTGGTGGGAATCCAATAAGTGAGCCTCACTGGGAGGAAGGGAGATGGCTGTGGTACAACCTACAAAGGTTTCAAGGATATTGTTCTCCTCTCCTTGGCCATAATACTGCGTCTCACCTGGGGTTTCTCTCCGAGCATAACCCCGGGCTTCCCTACCCAGGTGATCCTCCCTCGCTCGTCCAGCCCCAGGGTTTGGATCTGAGAGCACCAGCCCTCCCCTAGCCACCTGAATAAGGGTTTTCCCGATGTGTACGTGAAATTAAATGATTTTATTTATATCGCGCTCGTACACAAGTGTTTCAGAGCGCGACCAGGCAAAAAGGGAGGGGAACAAGGGAGAGAAAAAACAAAAAAACAGCGATCTTACTAGGCCCAGTGACATTTAAGAAAGCACAAGTGCATGGGAAAAGAAAATGGGGAAACGTGCGAAGCAGAGGAGAGAAAAACAAATCAATATTTAATAGAATAAATAATAAATATAAGGGCTTTAAACCATTGTAGTGCAGCCAGCAAGTGGCAGGTGAAAGTTAGTCAGAAAGATATATCTGATAAGTGCAGTTGAAACGTGGGAGGGGGACTCTATGGGTACAGATACAGAACCCTAGTGAAGATAGTGGCCTGGAGGCAGTGCAGGAGGGTGGCAGGGTGAGCAGATACCTGGGCCTGAAAGAACAGAGGGTGGCCAGGTGCACAATGCCGTGAGAAGAAACGGATCAACAGGCGAGAAGGGGGGGCAAAGGCAGAGGCAAAGAGGAAGGTCTTGAGAAGTTTCCGGAACCGAAGATGTTTTTCCTCAAGTTTCAAGGTGGCCGGGAAGCTGTTCCAAAGGGGGAGGCACCAGGGTGAAGGGAGAATACCCTGAGGTTTCTGACAGAATCCACCTTCTTTCTCCATGCCAGAAAATGTATGAAAGCGCTATCATCCTAGTAAGCAAATTTCCAGGGAATATCCAGAAAATTGAAAACCCTAACACACGACTTTTGGAAAGACCCAAGTGTTACTTGATGTTCACCGTCTCTTTGTAGCTTATGAGTTGGTGGGTTGGAATTGGTTATGTTGACTGTATAGTATCGCCAATCCTTTCATCCATCTTGTGTGATGAGTTTGTTCCAGGCACATGTATACTTCATAACATTTTCTTTTTTGTAGCAAATATGCTGGAGTCCAAGTCCTTTGAAGTGGAGTTGAAGGACGCTGAGCCAGACATCATAGAACAGCTGGTGGAGTTTGCTTATACTGCCAGGTAGTGCGCACATGTTCTCTGTAATCTGAATAGATATGTTGACACACTTTCTGTACTCCTATTAATGCTTGTAGATGGAAATAACTTAAGCTAGCATAATATCTGATGTATTGTGGATCTTGGTCCTGATTGATGGAACTGTCAACTTCTCTTTAGGCTGTTTAGTCACCATGAGGTGCAAGAGAGTAGGGCGTAGCATGATATGTTGTTCTCTGTATGCTTTTTATATCATCACTGCTGGATGTATGTGAGTGAACAAAGTTGACTGGTACTACTGTCAGAACGTTTTTTATTTGGCTGTAGTACTCTGACCAGTTGTTCTGCTCACCAATTGACATTCCACTTCCTTTAATAACAGTTTCTAGAGAACATCACCTTGGTGGGATATTTAATCAAAATATGACACTTGCCTCCGAAATGAGCCGTGTGGTTAAAAAAACTAACAGCAGCTTATACAAGTTTAGCAACCTTACACTTTATTCACATAAGAACACTTCAATCAAGACATTCTGTAATAGCTTGACAATAGAAACACTGTAACTGGCCACAGATGTGTTCAACAGGTTCCAAGTGACACAGAGTAAGACGGATCCCTTTATTTTTAGTCTATTGCTGAATTATCTGACCTCCGCTGACTCTTTCCTAAATTCAGGGTTGAATTCAAGACCCCCCTCCACTACCCGAGTCTGGTGTATAGGGCATAAAAGGACAATGATTTGGTAGGTTTACTTACCTACATCATCTCCCCTAGCTTATCAAATCTCTAATGGCCAATGCCAGCTCTGAAAAAAGCTGATTTGGGAGTTTGCGCAACAGCAGAGCAAGAACAATATTACCATGGATACGTGGAAGGTTGTGCAGAGCATCCGCTTCTGAGTTAGAGGGAGGGAGTCCGGATATGATGGGTGATGGAGATGCCTTTTTTTCATTTGTATAACATTTTTGTATTCAATCCATACAAGATGGAACATCAGAGGTACAAAGATACGTAATCTTCAACACACTTCTATCTGCTTGACACAACAAGTTGTCTACCTCAGTCTTTCAGCCGTATTTGACATAATTGACACCCTTCCTTCTCTAACCTCTTGGTTTTTCAGGCTCCATTCCCCAGTGGTTCCGTTATTCTCTTTCTGACTGCTCCTACTCGGTTTGCTTGGCCGGCCATCTTTGTTTTTCATGTCCCTTACTTCTTGGGGTCCCCCAACGTTCTGTACTAGGTTCCCTACTTTTCCCTGTACCCTCTTCCTCTCTCTTTCTTGATCAACTCATTTAATATTCTCTCCTCATTCTCCTCCTCCGATTTCCCATCCCAACACTGTTTCCTCTTATTAACTTGTGGCCATGGAGGTAGGTCAGAAGGACATTAACTCCGATTAGACATTTCGCTGGTATGTTGATTAAAGAAATTAATAAAGCCTGTCTTTCCCTATTCTACAAGGTGTCCCTACTTAAGGAAACTAGCCAAGGTGCTATCAGTCTGTGAATGTCTATAAATTAAACCGTCCACTGTCTGACTCTAACCTATCTGACCCTACCACTATGAGAATGTCAACCTTCTCCTGGGGTTTGTTGACTTATCTTTCAGCCACTTTTCAATAGATGATCTTCAGATAGTCTCTAGTGAGTACTTTTATTAGTTAACATTCATTTTAGATTTTTGTTTTCTCCTTTTGTTTTCTTCTCTAATGGGTGATCCTTTTCTCCTCCCAAGGTACATTTATCCAACAATTCTCTTTTCCTTCTGGGCTATTTCTTACTTTCCTGACTAGTTCATAGACTTTGATTTCTCTTTGTGCATATTTTTTACAAAGTCCAGCTTGTTCTCAGGTTTCTCTTTTATGACCTGCTCTTCTTTCACTTGTGCCTGCTTGGTATGAATTTTTACGAATTGGGTCATTTCCAGAATATTTTCTTTCACTTTACAATTCTTCCCTAACTGAGACGAGTATGACCATTCCAATAGTGATTCTCATTCACTCTTGTTACATTTGCTTGCTCTTGACTGGGACAGAATGAGCATTCCAATAATGATTCTCATTCACTCTCGTAGTTTTCGCTCTCACGCTCTTGACTGTGAAGAATAATATTCTAATAGTGAATCTCATTCACTCATTCTATTTGCTTGCTTTTGACTGTGACAAGCATGAGAGTTCCAATATTACTGGTTTTCATTCACTCCACCGGTCTCCTGTTATCCCTATTACCTTCCATTCTTAGGACTAACGTCATCAGGGTTTTTGTTAGTTGAGGATCCGTTTTCTCTCCTAACCTGGCGTCTCTTGTCCTTTCGCCAGCTTCTCTTCCCTCCCTCCGTTCTTCTCGCCTGCCGATCCAGTATCTCGGGTATCGATTGGTCCAGAGTTGGCCGTATCAGAATGTTTTGGCGTCATCACAAGGATCTCCGGTCCATCACGGTTCTTCCGTGGTCACGCCACCCTTCTCGGTTTCTCTTTCTCGGCATCAGGGCTTCAGTCTCACAGCTTCTTTGCTGCCCACTGTAGCATGCCTGTCACTTCTCGGTCTCTCGCGTCTCCAGGATGCTGCACGTCTTACCTCTGCCTCACTCTGGAGTCGGCATGCGTGCCCCTTTTGAAACTCATGGGCTCTTCCTTTGTTTCCCCAGGCTGCTCCCCCTTTTGGATTGACATAACAATGGGGACTCCCCAGCGCCATTCTTTGTTCCTTTTTCTCTTTCTCCTGTGAGTTCTCTTCTCCATTCGTCCAAGGGGAATGGTAGCTTAGGAGGTTTCCCATTTTGTGTTGGCAATAACATAATGGCCTTCTCTTCACAGATATTGTAATCAGAAGGGTTTAAAGATGTTATTTTGCATGGTTCTCTAGGGAGTTCCTCCTGGGATTAGGAGTCCTTGTCCCCATAGGTGGAGTCTCTCTCGTTGAGGTCCCATTTGCTTCTACACCTTGGGGAGGAGTGGCAAATTCATGTGATTTGTCACCCCATCCATTGCTGGATGGGTGCTCACTTTCTTCATCTTGATATTCCCTTCCCCCTCTGCTCCCACACACTTCTGGCCTCCTATTTTCCCCTTCCGTTCTCCCCTTTTCCTCTTCAGCATGTTGTCTTGGTGTTCTCTTTGACTCGTCTGTTTAATTTTCTCTTTTTATCACTGGCACTTCTCAGCTTTGCCTTTTATTTCTCAATAATCTTCGTCAGGCTTGCCCTTTTAACGACACTGAGCTCCTTATATCCTGCCTCACCTCTCCTCTAGTCAACTGATCTGCCTTGCTATTTGGCGTTGCTTGTTCTCTTAGCCCTCTTTGGTCAATCTACAACTCTAATATCAGTCTCTTTTTCTTACTACCACCTGGCTCATCTATCTCATCCTCCCTTACATTGGCATCACTTCTCCCCTTTGATTCTCATCTTTCCTTTTAATACCTTTGCACTGTCTATAAATGTCTGTATGGGCTTATCCCCTCTATCTTCCCCATTGTGTACCCGCCTATCTCCAATCCTTTCTTCTCCCCATCCCCAAAACCCCTTGTCCCACTTTCTGCTTTCCCTTTCACTCCTCGTCCCCAAATAATGTAACGCCCTTCCTCTGCCCATCAGCTCTTCTCTATCTACCATATATTTCATACTTGCTTAAAAACTCATCTTTGTTCTTCTCTTACTGGCTATTGAACTATTTGTGATCATCTCTGCATTATCGGAGTTGGCTGAGTTGGCTGCAGAGTTGCAGTATGCGGCTGTCCCTTGAACTTTGTTGCAGTGATCCCTAGTGATTTAGCAGTTTGTCTACCATTTCTGCTTTGAAGAGGAGGAGGCACTTCAAAAGCTCCACTTAGCCGCAGAGCAGCCGCAGAGTTGGCTGCTGAGTTGCAGTCTAACGCAGCAATGGTGCGAACGCAGATTCGGGAGGAGGATGGGCGCCACCTGCGAAGTCAGTGCCCCCGCTGTGAGGACCATGGGTTGGAAAACAGGAGCCTGCTAAAAACTCCACCCTGTCAAAAAAGATAATGAATGACACTGCCTTCAGAGATGAGGTAAGACTCTGATACAGGTAGGAGAGAAACGAATACTGCTTTGGAAGTCTCCCAATCAACACTGTTGACGCCCATATCTATGCCCATGACTCAGCCCTCGCGTTTTACACGTTCCCACTCTGAGTACTTATTAAAAAAGTAAAATAAGTAATAACTTGTCAGACTTCTTTGAAACACGCGGTGATGAAGGGGGCTTTGGAGACTGAATGTTGGAGGAGGGTGAGCCTGGTAGGTGGGAAATCAAAGTGTGACTAACCATGGCAGAGAGGAGTGTGGTGGGGCTAGCTAGTCGGGAGATTTGCTGCCCAGCCCCTCCTCCCATGCAGCGATCTGAACGCTGCAGTAACTAAGGAAACAGAGGTGTATCAAAGAACTGTACTGAACAAACTACACCTGCAGTCGTGCGGGAAAGTAGCTGCACAAGATTTTTTAACACAAGACGACGAGAGCCGTGCAGAAACGGAGGATAGTCAACCAGCTAAAAAAGACCTGAGCCTTTTGGATGTATACCCTTAGAAGGGGACATTATGGAATATGAACATCACAAGTCGACTAATAACCAGCAACACAATCCTGATTTGAGATTGTTCTTGCCTCTCCATAGTATCACTCAGGATGCCCAGGTAGACTTTACCACCCCTAGCAGTGGTCGTTCCACGAGTAAGACGCTAGTACCAGTCCGTATGTCCAACTTCAGAAGCGATGAACTCCCCACTGAATTAAGGAGTACCAGAGGTCAAGTAGCTGTGACACTTGATTCGACAACCAACCAGTAGCGCGACCTGGTGAACAAATGAGTGATCTAGAGCAGAATTCCACTTCTAGTAATAACGCTCAAATTCCTTAAACGGTGCTTCCTTCCATGCTGTCTCCAGTCTCAAGCAGAAGATCTAGAGTGACATCACAACCTAACAGCAAAGAGACTCCTTGCAAAAAACCATAATGTCTGCAGTGCCGATTGCGTTGGCCCTGTTTTGTAAATTATACAAGGCTTTAAATGACACTCTGAAGGACCATATTATGATGGCTGCTATGGTGCGCACCAAGCTAATATACCTGGAGGGGTACATTACAGCGTTAGAAGCTAAAAAGCTGCCTGTTCAGGATACAGGCAAACAACTGGACGCGCTAGAGGCCTCTGTCCTAGGACCTCTACAATCGAGTAAGTCTTCGAGAGTACCAGGCTCCTTGACAATTGGTACTCAAATAATGTTTGTGCCTAATAAAGGGCTCAGACCTTGTACAACGAATATTCCACTACTTGATGTTGCAAGTAACGGTAGTAGAGAAACTAAGTCCAGATCACAAACTAGCAAGAATATTGTTACAGAGAAACAACTGGAAAACCCCACTAGAAGCACATCGCTGGAGTGTGCTAAAAATGTATTACATCGCCCAAGAAAACCGCCTAATTGGCTGCATAGTGTTGGAAACCAACAAACGAGTATCGACTAAAAACCCCTATCATACTTATCTAAACAAGACGGAAACATCATGCAAAGTGATAGTCATCTACCCTATGTTCTCCCAAACAAGGTGTAATAAACAGATCTAAGATCTATAACTTTCATCAATGATACACAAGAGAGTCAACTGACTGTAAAAGAGATTGAAGAGACTAAAGTCATAAATCAATTCCTGTTCCTGCTCTGAGGAAAATGGTTTTTTTTTTTTTTTTTTTTCTTTTTTTTTCAAATGCAATATTTATTTAAAATTCAAAAGAAAAAACACTTTAATATGGGGCAGCAATCACCAATGGGGTGATGGTTAAAATGAGAATGTGAGCAATGCACTGGGTTTGACTTTTTAGCAGAGCATACACAGCACAGCAGAATAGGAGCACTTTTTGATTTAGAACAGATAGCACCCAAATTAGAATTTCCCCTGCAACGTTCCCGCAACCCAACAATAATTAATTCTGGATACAAAGAAGCAGCAGGTACTCTGGAATAAGAAACTTAAAACGGAACCTAAAATCTGACCTTCCCTCCCCAAATAAGAGAGAAAACGGATTTTAAACCCCTTGCAGCAATGTGGTCAAATGACTCGATAATTGGATATATCAATAATGGATGTGCGTTAAAAACATGGAAGCAAATAAGATTCCTTACTAAAGCAACAGTGCACAGATTAACAATCACAAAGGATGGATTACCAAAAGAATACAGTTCAGAAATGAGTTGAAAGTTTAAAACAGATGCAGTCAAACAATGCGTTTAAAATTTACACTTTTGCAATTCCTGCCTAAATTACCCAAACAGTTTTTAATAAAAACGGGGGAAATGACATGCATTACTTACCGTAAAAGCATTTCTGATGGTTTTTTTTTTTTTTTTTTTAATCTGTTTTATTATTTTCATTGTGTCATCAACGTGAACATACACAAAAAACAAAGTGCAATCACACCCATCCCACCCTCCCCCCTCCCTATCCCAACTTGTCCGGGCCCAAACGTGTTACACCACCAGTTCATCCACGTGATTGTTGTGGGTCATCTGTGTCATCGCCAGAGGAGCTTCCCATGTTGGGGCTGAACAGCGTAACCGTTAGCTCCACCCATTGTAGTAGGTCGTCTGAGGTGTCCTGCCTTTGTTGGCACTGCGCCATCTCCCAGACCGCTGTCTCTGCGTTCGTCCATTTGCGGAGGTCTTGCCACCAAGTCAACAAGCAGGGGGCCCGCGGGCGCTTCCAATTCATTGCAATGCGTCTCTTCGCCAGTATATACATTAGGTCTTTTAGTTTATTGAGTGGTCTGTTCTTCTTGCTTCTGGGGTATATGCCGAGGATGCATGCTTTTGGCGTATGAACTTCTAGGGTGATGTTCGCCTCGGCCACCTTGGCTTTGACCTGGGCCCAGAAAGACTGAATGGCGGGGCATCCCCAAAACATATGTATCATCGCCGCGTGGGCTTCGTTGCATTTGGGGCACCCAGTGGTCACAGCTCCACTAAATCTGGAGATGACGTCTGGTGTGAGATACGCTCTATTCGTAATGTAGAATTGGATGAGTTGGAACCTGGCGTTCCTGGATACTTTCCTGTGGTATCCCATTATGGCCCCCCATTCATTGTCTTCGAATTGTGATCCTAGTTCCTGTTCCCACGCCGCCTTACACTGGAGGTTTCGTTGGGTGACGCTGTCTAGCAGTGTGTCATATATTCTTGAGGTCTCATGGCCACCCTCGGCCGCCCCGAGCAGGTCCTCAATGTGTTCGTGACCAGTATTTAACGGATCCGTTGGTGGCCAGCGGGTCACCAGTTTCCTAATCACTGCATTGTGGAGTAAGAACTGTCCCGTGTGGATACCAGAGACTTTTTGTAACTCCGCGAAGGTTAAGATTCCCTGATCATCCGCCAGGTCGCCCAGGGTAGCTACGCCGCAAGGTTCCCAAGTGTCTCTTATTATCCTATGGCTTCCCGGTCTGTTGGCCATGATGGCGGCTATAGGGATCTGAGGAGAGTAGGGGTCAGGGATCAGTGCAGCCTTGCAGGCCCTCCGCCAGATTTGGACGCCCAAGAGAATCAGGTATGAGTGAGGTTGTTTAGACTTGGGTTCAGACCATAGCAGGTCCCTGAGGAGCAATTGCGGGACTTGCGGCTGTAGCAAGCGAGTGTCCGTAGTGGCCTCGTCGGCCATCCATTGTATCACGTGCTTCAATTGTCCGGCCAGGTAATACAGTTCGAAGTTGGGCACTCTGAGGCCCCCCTTGTCATACGGTCTCTGCATCGTTTCGAGGGCGACCCTACGCCTGCCATCCTGCCACAAGAATGTTCTGCACAGTCTGTGTAGTTCGTTGAAAAATTGTCGTGGTATGTTGTGTGGTACGTTGGTGAAGAAATACAGCAGTCTGGGAAGCGCCACCATTTTCAGCAGGCCCACCCTGCCCGCTACCGATAGCGGCAGCCTGCTCCAGAACTCCATTGACCTTGCCAGGCCTTCCTTCGCCCTCACTGTGTTCAGTACGTGCTCAGTCTTGGGGTCTCTGTGCACTCTGATGCCCAGGTATTTGAAGGAGGAGGGTTCCCAGTTTAGGGCAAGATCGGGGAGCTGACCGGCCATTTTCCTGCTCAAGGCGGCGAGGGGGAATAGGCATGATTTGTCCCGGTTGATCTGGATCCCCGTGTATCTGTGAAATCTATCTAAGGTTTCCAGTATGTAGGGCAGTATGTGTGTGGGGTTTGTTAGATAGAGGAGCATATCGTCGGCGTACATGGAAATCACATGGTTCACCCCATCTACTAGTATGCCTCCATCCCCGTATTCCTGTCTCACATATGCTGCCACGGGTTCTATAGCTATAATATACAGCATGGGTGATAGGGGGCATCCCTGCCTAGTTCCTCGAGAAAGCTCCCATTTGTGTGAGAAGGTGCTGTTGGTGCGTACTCTGGCCTCTGGATTGGTGTAAAGGAGTGTGACCCATTTTATGTAGCTGAGCCCTATTCCCATCTTAGACATGGTGGCCAGGAGCCATCTCCAGCGCACTGAGTCAAATGCTTTAGAGGCGTCAAGGGATGCTACTGCACATTGTGTCCGTCTGCCTTCAGTGCTGTGGATAACATGGTGCAGTCTGCGTAGGTTTTCCGTAATGGTTCTACCGGGCACATATGCTGTCTGGTCTTGGTGGATCAGGGACGGGATGACTCTGCGTAACCTCATGGCCAGGATTGCTGCGAGAATCTTGCTATCTGTGTTCAGTAGGGATAGCGGCCTGTACGAGCCGCACTCTGCGCCATCTTTATCAGGTTTCAAGAGGGGTATGATGGTTGCCTCTCTCATGGTGCTGGGTAGTCGGCCTGTGTCGTATGCCTCGTTGAAGACTTGGGCAAGTAGTGGGGCTAGTTCGGCTTCGTAGGCCTTATAGAACTCGCCCGGGAGCCCATCCGGACCTGGGGTTTTCCCTGCGGGGAGCGTTCTAATGATCACTGCGACCTCGTCGGGGGTTATTGGCCCTTCCAGGGATTCAGCCGCGTGTTCCTCGAGGTGTGGTAAATCAATGATGTCCAATACATCCCCTATTTCAGTGTCTGTTGGCTGTGAGGGGTCGGTGTAGAGGGCCTGATAGTACTTCGTGAATATATGGTTTATGGTTGCTTGTGAGTACGTGTCTACGCCTTCATCATCGCGCATGTGGCAGATAGGTATTCTAGGGGTTTCCCGCTTGCAGAGCCACGCTAGTAGCTTGCCCGGTTTGTCACCGAGGGCGTGGTTTCTTTCGATGTATTTCGTGTAGCTGAGTTTCCCGAGGGCCTCCCAATGTTGTAGACAGGCCTTCTTTAGTTCGATTATGCTATGTACGTGGGCTGGGTCTGAGGAGGCCAAAGATTCTAGTTGCTGCAGCTCGTTTTCAGCAATAGCCAACTTAGCTGTGATAGACTTTTGGGCCCCCCCTATAGTGGCTATCGCCTCCCCCCTAATCACTACTTTGTAAGCTTCCCATGCCGTGCTGACATGTTGGACACTGTCCTTATTTGTCAGCCAATAGTTCGCCGTGCATTGCCTAATCTGTTCTTGGAAAGCCTTGTCTAACAGTGCTTCGCCTCTGAGTCTCCATGTGGGTATGGGGGGTCGCGGTGCCGTTAATGTCCAGGAGGTTACTATGGGGGAGTGATCAGACAGCACTCTAGCGAGGTATTGCGTGTCTACAAATGTGTCTAAGTGTTCCTCGCTCACCAGTAGGCTGTCGCTTCTAGTGTAGACCGCGTGAGGGGGTGAGTAAAAGGAGTAGCCTCTTTCTTCCGGGTGCTGAGTCCTCCAGAGGTCTAGCAGGGCGTATTGATGTAAGAGGGCTTTCAGTATTTTAGCGGGAGGGGAGGGGCGGGTATGTTTGTTATCCGATCTGTCCATACGCGGGTCAAGGGTGCAGTTATGATCGCCACCCCATATGAGCGTGCCGTCTCTGTCCGGGCTAAGCCGGGTGTATAAGGAGCGGAAGAAGACCGTCGCATCATGGTTGGGGGCATAGGTGTTTACTAGGCAGAATTCTCTGCCGTCTATGGTGCCTCTGAGCAAGGCCATCCTACCTTCGTTATCGATGTGGGTGCATGCGAGGTTGACGGGAATGGTGGGGGCAATCCATATCAGGACTCCCCGTGCATAGTTAGAGTACGTGGTGCCTATCAGGGTTCCTCTCCATCTCTTAGCCAGTGCCGCAAGTTTCTGTGCATTCAGGTGGGTTTCCTGCAATAGGGCGATTCCTATCTTGTGGCGTTTGAGGAAGGTGTGGACCCTGTGTTGTTTGATGTAGCTGTTCAGGCCCCTAACGTTCCATGACATGACTTTAACAACGTTAGTCATGGGTGTAGCGTGAGTGTGAGGACGTGGGTGGGCTGCCCTGTGGTGTCGCCCCCCGGCCTATCAGTGTATGGTTCAGTGGCCTGCTCTGGCGGTGGCACTTAACAATACTAGTTTGAAGTGGTGATGTGTGGTGGTCAAGGTGGTTCCGGACTTTCCCATTAACTAACTGGGACGGGATGCTAACGGGCAATTTCCCGACCCTGCAAACAGTGAACTTGGCGTTAGCCAATAACAGAACTAGTCTAACGGGGTTCCCCCCATCCTGACATCCCCGTTTCTGCTCCATTAGACCTACGGTCCTCTGGTGCCCTACGGGCGGGTTAGATACCCAAAGAGATTCGGGGGTGCGGGCCAATCCCCTTGGTAGTGTCCGATACCAAGCGGTGCCATTCGGTCAGCTCCAAGACACTCGATGGTGCCACAATCTGCAAGGTGAGATTACTTCGCATACGTCCCGATAAAGTGGTTTCATTAGGCTTCCTTGGGGGTGCCGTTTTCTCTTGTTTTCCGTTGCCTTCCTTCTATGTCAGGGATCTGCTCCCTGTCCATCCATTCATTTATATCTGTCGGTGATTCGAAGAGGTGCGTTCGATTGTTATGGATGATCTTAAGTCTGGCCGGGTATAGTAGCATGTATCGCAAGCCCGCATTTTTCAATCTGGCCTTGATGTGGGCGAATTGGGCTCTGCTCCTTTGGACTTGGAGGGTATAGTCCGGGTAGATTGCGATTTTGGCGGAGCCAGACTCAATGTGGCCCCCATTCCGTGAGTGGGCCAGGATAGTCTCTCTGTCTTTGTAATTGAGGACTTTAGCTATTATCGGCCTTGGCGGGTTCCCCGGTGGTGGGCGCTTAGTGAGGGATCTGTGCGCCCTCTCGATGGTGAACCCCTGAGACAATTTGCCGGCACCGACCTCTTGCAGCAGCAGATTTTCGACAAAGTTCGTGGGGTCGTTCCCTTCCGTCCCCTCCGGCAATCCGATAATTCTTATGTTATTGCGGCGTGCCCGTCCTTCCGCCTCGTCCGCCCTGTCTTCGAGGTTCTTGACTTTCTGGGCTAGGGCATCTACCTCTCTTAAGAGGCGAGTTTTGGCGTCAGTATTTTCTTTAACCTGGGACTCCAATGCCTCCGTTCTGCCCGCAATGGAGCGCACATCTTGTCTGAGTAGGTTTAAGTCGATGGCCATGGCATCTATCTTGCCCTCCATGGTTTTTTGGAGCGCCGTAATGGCTTCCAGTAGTTGCGAGTTCGTGGGTTCAGAGGGTCCTACCTCCGAGGTCGTCGAGGCGGCATCTGGTTTGAGGGCGCCAGTGGCTGCGAACGCCTCCATGGTTGTCTGCTTGTGCTTGTTCCTGGGGCCTTTTGCGGACATCTCTTGTGCGGGCGGGCTTGGAATGGGGGGCGCCGGCGGGTTGGGGTGCTGGGGGGCGAGGATTATGATCTCGGCAAACCCTTGCTTCCGGAGCGCCCCGGCCTCCAATAGGGCCGGTGGTAGAGTGCAACCTCTCTCAGGGATGATGCAGCAGGTTCGGTCGACGAGCCGAATGTCCCCCCAGCCCTGTTCCCACTCCGTACCTCGTAGCGCTGTTACCGGGTCTGAGCCCTTCGTTGTGCGCCTCTACCGCAGGGGAGGCGCACGGGGCAGATGCAGTCTCCGGCCGTCGGTCGACTGGGCCAATTCCCCCTGGTAGCCGGAGTCCGAGGCGAGCCTCCTTTTCCGCTCTGTGTTGGGCGCGATCCGGCGCTCGTCTCTTCCGCGGTCAGCAAGCGGTCGCCATTTTGAGTCGTGCGCTTTCCTCCTACACCACGGCGTTTCTCCTCGGTGAGGCCACGCACCGGCCCCAAAACACCGTCGGAAGGTCAGCCGACTGTACCGAAGCGATCTTCGGGTCGCAGGTGTAGTTTCATTTAAGGTGGATGCAGGTTGTGGGCAAAATGATGAGCGCATCAACGGAGCTGCTACGAAGCGCGGCTTTCTCACATGGCGGTCGGCCACGCCCCCCCCTGCTCTGAGGAAAATGGTAGTAGAAACTCGACCAAAAGATTCAGCTGCAGCATTTAAATGTCAGGGCACCGAAACAATAAATGCACCCTCTTGGGGAGAATTCTCATCTATGGCTAATTTCCCCTCACCTAGTGAGTCCACCAGCAGCTTTGCTGGACTTCTGGAGGTAATTTTTTTTCCCACTTGGTAAGAGTGAGAGCTCCACCCACCCCCTTACCTGTGTTTTGCTATGTGTTTCCACCTGTTTTTGTGATTGTGGACTCTTCTTTTTGTGTGTCACACAGCACCTTCAGTGCGTTGACACAGGTTTGTCTTTTGAGACTTCCCTCGACTCCATTTCTGAGGCTGACTACAGTCCCCCAGAAAAGGGTAAAGTTACCATTAACTTTACTTAGTCAATCTACTACAGATCCAGTACATCCCATCTTCCATGGAGTACTGGAAAGGGTTAATTTGTATCCCTTTTGATCTGTACCTCCTAGAGCATTGTTTCGCTCTTTTAACATTTAGACTTGGCTGGTGGCAGTGGTATCTACCCTAACTTTTCTACTGCGATTATATTAGATAAACGTGGTACTGTTCTTGCCTATTATATTAGCCTCGAACATAAACCCGCTTGACCAAATCGTCTTTCTTTTGGTTCCGGTTGGGTTTATTCGCCATTTCTTTTTGTTCTTGTGTTTTACTTTGCGCGACAAACTAGGTTCGCCTTCTTTGTTCACTGTCTTTTGGCAGGCTTCTGCTCAGAAGCCCTCCTCAAGGCGCCTGGGTGTCTAGGTGGGCTGAATGTGAGGAAGGGGTGTAGTCACCCCCTGCACAGGGTATCCTAGGAAACCCAAGTCGCACATTGTCATGATAGGCCAGGGTAGTTGTCCTGGCTGGACAAACCTCTCCCTGCTGGGAGATTGACAGCCAGGCTGTGTGAATGGGGGTTTTTCGCATAAAAGGCAGGTCTCTTGGGCTAGAAGTTAGAGAGTCGCCACTGGAACTACAAGGAACCGAAGAGAAGCAGAGAAAACAACGGCTGCTGCAACTACCCCGTCCCGGTGAAGCCCTGCTGCAGTCCTGAGCTATCTTCCCTTCGACGACTCAGAGATTATCCAGTCCGGAGTCTTCTTCCCTTGAGCTTGGTGGGGATAACCAGCTCATCTTCCACAGCCAGAGGATCCTCTTCCTTGGTCGAAATTGCTGCACGCTGCTATAGTGGTCCGGATAGCCACCTGAAGAGCCTCTCCTGTTTTTAAGGAGCGCACCTTTTATTTCTCGTCGCTGCTGCCGGCTTCATCCCTGTGTGGTGCAGACCCCCTTCAGATGTTGTCCTTCACAACGAAGCTCCAGGAATCGTGGGTCTGCGGGGAAACCAACAGGAACAACTGCCAGGGCACCAGCTGCACCATTGGAACAAGGTACTGTGTTCTGTTGAGGAAACTGGGTGAATCCCTTTTTCTTCATTTCCAAGGCTTGCCCTTGTCTTCCCTCCTTCTTATAACTTTTGCTTCCGAACATTGACAATATCGAAGTACTTTTGGCTACGTTGAATCGTGACCTGTCTGACTGTGTGATCTTCAGCAACAGGCCCTGGTGTCTTTCGACCCTGGCTCCGGCCCTTTGACTTTTGAACTCCTGTCTGAGTGTCTCTTGATTCTGCCTGCCTAACCAAAATATTGCCTGTGATTTTTGCCTCCAACTCCCTCTGGGTATCTCAGGTGCTAAGTGTGTTTTTGCCCCGGTAGCATTTCATGTCACGGATACGCGTTTATTTAGTAGACCGAACTGTCAAAAAGTGGTTGCAGTCGTATTCACGGTAACATGCTTTGTTCGTAACACTGGTTTATTCAACACAGGGTACTTACCTTGAGACTTACTGTACAAAGTGAATTGGTTAGTTGTAGTATATTTAACGTGTGGTTTTCATTTGAGTTTAATAGAAGTGTTGTGTTTATAACGAATGGTTTAAAAATAAATGTACTTATATTTTTTACCTGAAACCTTGAGTCAGTGTTTGCTTGAGTCACAGTAATTGTGGTCCCTTTGTGTAATCTCTGCTACTGCTCATATACTCTTGAGATAAGCCTGGCTGCTCCGCCACTGCTACCACTCCGACATAGTAGTACAGGCTTGTACCAAAGGTAAAACTTGTATTGCCACCTGTAGTCTGGTCCTTAAGGGCACTGCACAGGATTCTGCCTAACACCCCCCCGATAACTGGCGAAGAATCGGAAGACAGTATTGACTTAATGGATCTAACTCAGTAGAAGAGTCAGAATCATAACTTACCGTTCTACCATTGGGGGGGAACCAACAACAGCAAATACCCCGAAGCCAACTACCAGACACCCTTTGAATAACACATTCTCCAATTTTCTTGACCCTGGCCGACGGGTGCAAAACATTGACAAAGAAAAGAAGAACTTATGATCAGGGGCCGAGTAATCAAACATCAACAGGGAAAAGAATTAATGAAGCCTATCCTGTTAAGACTATACAATACAGGAAGAAGTCAAACTAGACCCCGACTGAGCACAAGTCCCGGGAGGAGAAGGCGTGACGGGCCTACAGGAAACTCCTCTAACCTGAAATACAAAAAGGAGAGAGGGGCTTGCCACAAATTGAACGATCAAGATTACCTGACCGAGCTTCTAGACCGAATGAAAGGGAGGAGCAGCAAAGGGGAGTCATCTCCCATACAGTCAAAAGATCAAGAGCAGTCGGAGCTTCAAGCTAGAAAAAATAGGGGATAAACGAGGAGGGACAATTCTTAACAGGAAAAAAAACATGACCCTCTTCTATTACATCCCAAGTCTTTGGAAGCACCGCTCAGAGGATGTAAAAATCGTAGAGTTTGGATCAAAGGGGAGATTAGAAAGTGTATACCTTCATATCACCTCATCGGTGGTGCGGACGATGCTGGTAGCTGCAAAGGACAGCTTCTTAATGCTAGCCTTTGATTTGACAGAAAGTAGTCCTGAGGGGGTAGACCCAAAACATTGCAAGTACAATGTGAGATTACGGGCAAACATGGCATCGCCTGTCCCTTGTCCCCATTTAACAAACCCGGAAGACGATAACAAATGTGACAAAAGGAAAGAGTCTAAATATACTATAAGGAGCCCTGTCGCAACACGTCAGTGACCGTAGCGGAGTGTGGGAAGAGCAGGTAATTACGGAGCGCCAGCCAAACCTGTGGATCCATGAGGATGACCCATGGAGACCCAAGAGAAGAGAAAATATGTCCTATGAAGACCCTCTGAACATAGGTCAGCTTCCGGAATTAACAGTGACCTTTAAACCAGACGTAAACTTAACTTACCAACAAGAACAAAGCAACGCTCCTGTTAAAGGATCGAAAACTCAAGACCATCAAAAATGGGCATGGATTCCCGAAGCCTTAGCAAACCAAGTTAGAAGATAGCCACTCGCAGATGCCAACAATCATCAGGCAAAAAAGATAGAGTTGAAAGACCAACCCCTGGTTCAATGCCCAGTAATCATGAGGTTATGGAACACGAGAGGCTTTAGCTATTTATTAACGCCTAGTGATGTCAATTTAGGCGACTTTGACATCCTATGTCTTCAGGAGACATTGCTAACTGAAAAAACCATACCTGGATGGTTACAAAACCTTTTATTTCACCAGCCTTAAAAGGCTCTAATGGACGACCATCATCAGGACTGTTAACTACCATAAGATCTGGCAGTGAATTTGAATTCCATTTTATCAAGACACTAGCCACAAGCTTGTTCTTCCAAGTGCTATTACAAAACGGGAGACATTGAGAGACACAATAAAATGATGATCTGGGAGACGCCATGAAAATTAAACACCACCTATTGGAATCTGCTAGACATGAGTAATTCAAATTCATTGAAATGACAGAGAACATAATGGACGATGTATACATGGATTTTCAACAGAAGTATATAATCCTATGTGGTGATCTGAACGCGACCTGCCCTAACTTGCTGGGAGAAAAGAACAAACGCAAGAACCTTACACCAACAGCTGAGAGAGGTACTCTGTGGTCATCCGTGATGGTATCTCGAGATTTAGATAACCTCCACATGACATTGGAGAAGGACACGGAATCAGTACCTGGGAGAGAGATGGACAAAAAGCTGTAATAGGCCAGATTTTTGTGTCTAGATAACTTCTCTCTTATTACAGCCTTTAAAATAATTTGCACTGAACGCAGTGACCATAATTTGTCAATGGTGAAGTGAAAGACGAGGCGTGAGATAAGAAGCAAAATGTCAGCAGCGGTAGAGGACTGCAGTGGCGGCACTTGTCTTAACCACTAAATCCATCAAAAAACTAACATCTACATATACACAACTACTACCATTAGTAAAGATGGAACTGACGCTGTGAACATTGAATATCAACCACTTCTAACCTTCTATCATACAAAGAGGAAAAAATTGAATAAAGCTACATCAATATCAAATCGCCATCTGTATGACAAATCATTGGTTGCTGAAAGGAAAGAATGAAGAGCAGCGAAACGTTTGGCAGCAAAAAACAACAATGCTAAATATATAGAAAAGGCCATTATGGCCGTGAAACATATAAAAGATGGCTGAGATTCCAGCGATTAAATGTACCAGGTAGATGCAGAAGAAATGTTAGGAGTGCTCTGTGGCAGGAAATTGAGGCAATTCCGAGCTCCGATTAAAACAGCAACAGATACTAATGACTCGCTACAGAACAATGTAGGTGTAAAAGCATGGGTTGACCACTTTTCAGCTCTTTTCCAAAAGCCAGTCGTGAATACATCTCCCCCTCAAGAGACGACCCTGACAACTTGCGACGTGGAATTGATCCGGGAGAACATTTCAAAATTAAATACTTCAAGGGCCCACGGCCCAGATGGAATCACTAATGCAGACCTCAAAGAGCACCCGAATGGATTGGCCACTTTCATCCACAAGGTTATTAGAAAATGCATAGAAAGAAGATAGATTCCAACATCGTGGGTGACGCCAATGGTGGTGCCAATTTACAAAAGTGGGCCATGAGAAAACAAGATATTACTGCCCAATAGCTTTACTAGACATTATTGGAAAGGTTTTCGGCTCGTTGGTGTTGAATTGCTTTCAATTGTGGGTTAGATCAGCCTGTTGTCTCTACACTTTTCAAACTGGCTTTGAAAGGACGTGGGAACAACGCAAACCTCCTCTAAGTGCCATGAAGGGAAGGATCTTGGACGGTAGTCCCAGGATTTTCGAACCTTTTTGTTGACCTGGTCCAAGCATTCAACCAGGTCAACCGTTAAAACCTGTGGAAAAAATGTGCAGCCTGGAAATGCCCACAGGAGATTCTGGAAACCATACAATCCTTACATAGAAATACATCTATGAGAGTACGGCTGAACCAAGTGGGTATACTATATAAAGTAATTCAAACAGGAAGAGGTGTAAAGCAGGGATATCCTCATGCCCTGACTCAACTCAACTAATATTTAGGGGATTTCCAGGACTCCGAAGAGGTCAGATCCCCCCCACCCCCCTGCCTACTCTATGCACATGACCTGATCTTTTATTAGGTCAAACAGCGATTAGTCTCCAGCACCAGTTATACAATTTGGTGAAATACATCGCAAGGAACAACCTAGAAATCAACAAAAAGAAATCAAGTTTTGACGTTTGAAAGATCAGTCAGGAAAACCGAAAAATTGCAAATGTACTTTGAGGGCTCCAAAATAGAAAGCGTAAGAGAATTCAGATATCTTGGGTTGATATTAAACAGCACACAGGAGTTCCATATGCAAGTTTGCCTTTTTGAGAAAGTCAAACTGGCAGCACAAGCAAAAGCGATTGATAATACATTTGGTTGTTTTTCCTTGATACCGGCCATACAATTCTACAGGTCAAAGGTCGTCCCCACATTGATATATGTGTCAGATGCAATGCCAAAGATCCCGTAAAAAACCTGGCTGAGACTGGAAGGCTGTTTTTGGCGTGGAGTGTTAGGACCTCCGATATCTACCCCAATGGCATCAATACGCCGAATGCTGAGCTTACTTTCACTGCAAACAACGGTAGATAGAAACAGCTTGATGTTGTATAGGAAAACAATTCTATCAAACCGTACAAAAATGTTGATATCAATACTGAAATTGAAGGAAAAGAGAATAAAACACTGACAGACTGGGCACAGAAAAATATGGTCAAATTGGAAGAGGTACATTTCACGAAAGAAGATCTTAAGCAAAATCCAACTAAGGTAAAGAAGAAACTGGAAGATTGGGATTGGATACGGACGATCGCAACAGCATCCACAAACAAACTGACATCCAATCTACCAACGACCACAAAGCGATTAGATCAACCCCCGGCATATATGCTGAAATTTCCTAATCAAACCATACGAAACATCTTTTTGCGGGTGCATCTGAACCAATGAAATCACGGCCATTAGAGGAATATCGACCTCAAATAAATGCTGATTCTGCAATAAAGCAGACTAAGTGGGAACAATGAGACACTTGCTACTATCTTGTATAGGCCTGAACAAAGCCAGGAAAACTCACATGGGTGACATCTTTCAAGACCTGCAAATCTACAATGAAGAAGATTGGTGGCCCCGTCTTGTGGGTGGAGAAAAAACTTCTTCTGTGATTGCAGTGGCGCAGTTCTTTCGAACAATGAGCTTCAGAAACAAAGTGGAAATGATGCTGAAAGAACAGATCAGATGACATGAGCAAGAGTGGAGTAGACCAGACGGACGGAAGGATGCTTTTCTTCTCTTTCTCTAGTTCCTGTTTCTTTTTCTTTTTTTCTCACTGCTATTCTTTTACCATCCCCTCTGGTTTATGGACCCTACCGTACAAAAACCTTTCTCTGACTATTTAGTGGGGAAAAACAATATTGGATGCTATATATTCGCTACTTTTTGTTATTTTTTCCCGTTCCTCTTTAACTGGATTTGATGAATGTGACTTGTAAAATTGTATAACAATTGAATCAAGTAATAAAAAATATATATATTTATTACCATCTTTGCTAACTTGATTGTACCATATTTGAATAATTTTTATCCAGCACTTTGGCAAAAGAGCTTTACAAATCTCTGTAAATACTAATACCAATAGTTGCAGCAATGTATTGGAACCGGAAGAAAGGAAAACTGAAAATAATCTATAAAATGCTAGCAAATGCATAAATATATAATAGCTAAAACGCATCTGAGGGTGAGAGAGCTCCTAAGGTACAATCTTAATCAATACACAAGCAGTTTTCAGCTTTTTCAGAGATCTGGTTAGGGCTGGGTCGAAGACGATTACAGCTCCTGTACTATGATAGAAGAGAGTGTGAAATAAACTTTAGGGTCGCAACTGAGTTACACGTTTGTTTTCTAGTATCTGGGTGTGGGTTCAGACTTGATGCTCACAGGGCTCTTGTCCAAAATATTTTCTTGAAACTTGCACAGAACACACTGGGTCTAGTACCTGCTCCATACTACCCTGGCAGGCACAACCATCTCACGTCGCCTTAAGTAGGTAGCATGGATGCGCTGCTTTCGCATTACTCTTAGCTTCGGCGGCCAACAGCTTTTACTTTTCCTATTTAGATGAACCGTTCTGTAGGTAGGGTACCTTCCTTCCTGCATCTTCAGATATTCAAAATAGTTCTCAGATATCAGGCTTTTCCTTCTTAACCAGAGACACACATACCCCGGCCTGTTTCAGACAACCATACACAAAGCATAGCAATAATGTGATGCAATTACCTGTTTTCAACCCAAAATCTTTGGTCAAATGGCATGATTATATGCAGAAAGTCACCCAGACCGTTTCCTCAAGAAGACACATTGAATTTGGACAAAATAATCCTGTGCAAAATGCTAGAGCAGAAAGGGTGCAATGTATAAACAACAATGTGACTGTTACCTAGAATGGTACACCGAAGCTACCAAAAGACAGTTCGAGCCAAAAACCCAAACCCTGAAAGACCCCACTAGAGAAGATCCAGGAGCAAGTCAAGTCCCTAAAGACAGAGTGCCCCCAACTTGCAAGTCCCAGCCAGAAAGACTGGTTATAATTGCCTATATCCCGTTATCTAACACAGGCTCCCACCGAAGCAATCTCCTGAAGACATTCTGGACTCTTACAATCCTGCTACTCTAAATACGACACCTGATCGCCAGGCCGATAGCCAAGACTGTAACCAGCCACTGACCTATATCCGGTCTTCTCCAGTCTTCCCCAATGAGCACTATGACTAGCCCAGCTCATCTAAGAGCACAAATGTCCAGCCTCTTTCAGTCACTGTCATCCACTACATGCACCTTTTGATGGATTTCCAGCTTCTGCCACCATCATCAGTTCAGGTGCATATCCACTTAGACAGTTCCATGCAGGCGGGGATACCATAGTCCCGGTGCATTCACCCTGGAGTGCCACTGACCTGCTTTTAATATTCCCAAAGATACCAGAAGACCCGGTCAAGCTCCAGGAAGAACTAAAGGACATCATAGACTATTACTGCCACACATTTGCTGACATTAACCAATTGCTGCGAGCAGCCCCGCCCATTGATACTTTTCCTCTTAAAGTGCTCCATCTGGCCAGCCGAATAACCTCCCATTACGGGAGGACTAAATGAATGTACTGGTATGGTGTTGCAGACCGTCCTCAATGTGTGCTTGGAAAACTGACTGGTCAGAAATAAATGCTTCTAATCGGGCCAAGGGTGAAAATCCTGCTAAAATCCTGCTGAGTATCTTGAGCCTATGAAACGTTGTTTTGAACAGTATTCTGGAATCATTGATATTGTGGTGGCACCACAGGCCGTAGTGGCACAATTTATGGGATTGAAGCCAAAGGTATCAGAGGGTATACAATCTGTGCTGATCGGATGGGAAGGGAAGACTTTGTAGAGGCTTTGCTAGCTGCACAACATTTGCATGAAAAGAACTAAAGGCAGAAAGAAATCTCTGAAGCCAAGCTTATGGCATTGCAAATACAGAAATTACAGCCTTCCCAGGGAAGGGCAGGGGTCCGCTGCATGCAAGGAGTGGGATGTGGAAGGGGGAGAGGAGTGCCCCAAGCACACTAACCAGGACAGAGCCATGAGGGATATCGCACAAACATGTACAGGGATCAATGTAACTACTGGAAGGGGTTTGTGGACTGGAAAGCCGACTGTCCAAACAGACCTCAGTATGAAGGTCTAGGCGGCATGCCAACTGCAATGATTGTGTTGGCTGTACTCCCGCCTCAACCGCCATCGCCACAGAGCGATCATTAGGATTGCGGAAGGGGCTCAGGAATTTGCTGCACTTATTCCGCTTAATCCTGCTGCCCCTTATGTTGATTATACCATTGATGGTCAAAAGAGTTCCATGGTACGTCACTATGGGTAAACCCCTACAGACCCTCACACATTTTTCGAACAATGAGCAGTTGCCATGTACCCAGGAAGCTAAGGATGCCTTTGTCACCATAAAGCAAGCATTTGCAACAGCACCAGCTTTAGGTTTGCCAGATTACAGAAAGCTTTTGTGCTGTACTGTGATGAATGTGACAGGTTTGCCCAGGGAGTATTGACGCAATACAAAGTGATGAGCACCAGCGCATATCCTATCAGAGCACAGCTCTAGAGCCAGTAGCATCCAGACTCTCAGCCTGTCTGCAAGCCTTCACTCCTCCTGATGCTGCCCTGCTGATAGAAAAGACTGATTCCCTGGTGCAAAAACTGTTATCTGTACTGTTCAAAGGGAAAACACAGTATATGTCCAATTCTAGACTCGCCCGCATGAAAAGCTGCTTATTTTAACAGCCAATGTAACTTTGAACCGGTGTCCTGTCTTGAACCCTGCCTCACTGTTGCCTACCCCACAGGACTGGGAACCGCACGGAAACACTGAAGTATCCCTGTGCTGATTTATCCGTCAACCCTTTACAGAACCCTGATCGGATTCTGCTTGTGGACCTTGTGAGGGGTCAGTAATGTGAGACTCACGACTGTGATGAGTGTCTCAGGATTTGCCATTTTATTAAAGTTTTATGACCGAAATCCTACTCTACCAGGGGTTTCCCTACCTTTTCTAGGATTTATGGGAAAACCGCCTAGCATTCACAAAACTGTCACCATAAACAATCTGAACATTAAAATAACAAGAATACAACAGAAAAAAAGGTTACCAAGGCCCAGTGTCTTGGAGGACTTCTCGTGGTCCTGGGCAGATCTTGCTCCCCCAAGAATGTCCCCAAAGTCAATTTTCTCAAAGTATAGAAAGTCTCAACGAAAGTCTTGAACAGTTCCAAAGAAACTGTCGCACAAATAAAATCCACTGGTCAAATGCTCTACCTTGTTCGGTGAAAGATTTCCTCCTTTACAGGTTCACAAAGAATTAACTGCACCAATGGAGTTTCTTGGATGACCTCCTTTCAAGAAAGAATAGATGAAGTTGACAAAAGTATCTTCTCACACTTTGACAACAACTTCTTCACTTCTAGATTCTGCGGTGTTCTGTGTACAACTGTCAGGATGTTCTTGCTTTAGATGTCTCCTCTCTCAACCAACTTCCTTCTGCAATGTGACTGAGAACAGGTCCCATGGTCCCACAGTTAACTTCAGCAGTACTTACAGTCACAACCTTGCTACTGCTACTACAACTTCTACTGCTTTATAATGTGCTGCTACAAGGGCATCTTGTACCTCCACAGGATGGCAAGGGCCTCTTTTTATATCCTGTGAAAGGGCAGCCTCTTTGCCTGTCTTGCAACTACCATAGACTCTGCTTTGGGCTTCTAGACTACTTCTTAATTTCCAGATAGTCTTTGCCATGCAGATAGTGAACAAGTACCCAGCTCCCTTCCCCAGTTTTATATACACCTGACCTTCAGTAGTTACCCCAAGTGGTTCATCCACTCTCCCAACTTTGAATGAAGATTACTGGGTAACCACACAGTCATCAACTTCAAAAACCACCACTGTACAGTTCTTATATGCTTGGGATTTGGCTTTCATAGAGATCCCTCTATTAGCTTGGGCAATACTTATTCTAGCTTCGACTTGCTGCTTTAACCTTTGATGTGTTGCAAGTTGTGTATTTTGCAATGCAACTCAAAATTAGGCACACACGATTGCAGTTTAATATTAAACTGCCACTATAATGGGAGACACATTTCCACCTTTCGTTCACTGCTCCGCCTCCAAGGCCTCGGGAAACATTGTCTAATGCGCGCGGTCCTTTTAACACTTGCAACTCTTCTGGAAAGTCAGTTTAGCTTTGCTTATGCTACTGGCAGTATTCTCCATGTTAATCAGAGACACGCGACCGCTCGGCACAAAGTATTACTGTTTTTCGGAAAATAAAGTATTTTCATTACATGCGAGTGTTTCAGGTAGCACGTGTTACTTTCCCATTAATAAAGAGACTTCCTACTTCTATGGTTGATGATTACTCGCTCATAACTCAACGCAAGTACAAGTAAAAGCTGGCTACATTTACTGGCAGGGAATTTCTGATTCTCCGGAGTACAGAGCTTCCTTTTCAGACTCCCAATTATAAAGATTGCGGGCTGCGGCGGCTTTGTTGCTACTATTGCGGGCACTCTTGGGGACCACACCCCTCTGCTGCACGGGTATCTCCGATCCGGCCTCATTAAGGGTGAGCTTCCCACTCTCCAGTTGCTCTCGGCTTGACTCTAAACATGGGCCTTAGGAACAACTGCAACTTCAGCTCTGCATACACAGCAATGAGGTGCACCTAGAAAAACTGCCTGCTGCTTTCTTTTCTCTCCAGTGCTGCCACAGCTATTCAGGGTTTGTGAGCACAGGACCAACTAGAGTGTGAAATTGGAATTTGCCTCTCTACTCCGGCGTCCCTGTATGATATGATATGATATGACATTTATAACGCACCTATACACAAGTGTTTCAAGGCTCACAATTCTTTGTGGTTTACTGGCTAAGTGCTCTGCTTCCTCTGCTTCTACGACTTCCTTCTAGCTTCTGCACCAGCTTCTCTCTACTGCCTCTCTCAGGCAACCTTTTATGACCCTCAAGTGGGCAGGTTAGGTTCAGGTGCAGGCCCTTAGGTTTAATTGCCTTTATAGGCTTGCCTGCCTGACCTGGACGCCTGTCTGCCTCTTTAGCTCTCTTCTTCAGTCCCTGAGGGATTATGGTACTTGTATTTTGAGTTAGAAAAGTTCCGTTCCACTGCTCTAGAATGGCCAAAGGCCATACGAAGGCAGGGTTATGGGGCAATTAAAAAGGGGATCCTGTCTGTCATCCTGCTGATTTTTGCCCCCCGCCCCACATATGTGATACGGCCACAATACAGCACCCCCCGGGTCGGGATCACAGATGGCCAGCCTTCCCCAGGCCACATGAGAAGGGTTCCAGATCAGGTTCCTGGGGGGAATACCATCAGATTCTCAACAATGGGACATGTCGCTGAGTGCCTGGCATTGGATAATTGGTCATTCACCCCCCCTATGAAGCCCTAGAAGCGTACCGACTGCCCGCTGCGAGATCCACCTTGCCGAACTCCTGGCCCTCACCCAAACATGTACCTTGGCTCTGAGTAGATCAGCCACAATCTACACCAACTCCCGGTATGCTCATGGTGTCATACACGATTTCGGGATCCTCTGGAAGCAACAGGAATACCGGACATCCAAGGCTATATCGAATGGAAAATGTGTCCGCCCTATTACATACCTTATTGCTAACTGCTGCCCTAGCTATTGTCAAATGCAAGGGACACGATCCTTCTGCCTTTCACTGCCAAAGGGAATGCCATAGCGCATTGTGCAGCTCGTTCAGCGGCCTAAGAAAGGGCACCTGGCTCCTAATGTAACTATTGTTTGTTATAGTCCCACAATCACTGATTGCCTTCCTTACCAGCCTGGCTGTATTCCAAGACAGTGCCCCTGAAGAACAAAAGGTGACCTGGGCTCAGAGCGAGTGTAAGTTGAACACCAACTCACTTTGGTGCTCCCCAGGTGGCTCGCAAGGTACTCCTCCCCTATTTGGTCCATGAACCTCACGGCACAGCACACAGATAAAAATGCGATGATTGTCAGTTATCAGCAGAGACTGGATTGCCCCCAGTCTCACCACTACTGTTGCTCAAGATTACTGTGAAAGATGCACTGTATGTTTGACTCTCAATGTTGGGAGAGCAGTGTCCAAAAAGCTTTCTGCACATCCAGTACCGGAGAGACCCTGTCTAACGTGCAGACAGATTTTATGCAGCTCCCCACATGTATGAAGTTCGCTTACCGTTGGATGTGTTCTTGGCTTGGGTGGAAGCCTACCCATGTAGGAGGGAAGGCGCTGTCGCTGTGTCCAAGAAGTTAGTGGCAGAATTCATATCCCGATTTGGGCTGCCCCTGGTCATAGACCGTGCCAGAGGCACCCACCATCATTAAGAAAGTGTGCAAAACCCTAGGAATAGCCCAGCATTTTCATTGTGCTTACCTTACCATCCTTAGTCAAGTGCTCATGTAGAAAGCCGCAATGGAAACTTAAAGCTTTGCCTGCCTAAAGTGTGTCTTGACACCGGGCTGAAATGGCCCCAGGCATTACCCCAAGACCTGTTCGCCATAGGAAATAATCCCCAGCACACACACACAGTCCGAAATGAGATACTCGCAGATCTACCCATGAGAGTGGGAACCGCTCCTCACATGGGTCCGCATCTCCTGAACTTGCATTTTGATGATGACATGGTGCTCGCATACTGTCTCATGTTGATTGAAACGGTTTGCTCTCTCCATACTTTGGGTCCAAGCTGCACTGCCTGAACCAGCTACTGAACCCTGCCGTCCTCTATAGCCTTGGGACTGTGTCCTGGCAAATGTTAATCAGCGGAAGTCAGCACTCCAGTCGAGGTGGTGCTGACTCTACCAGATCCTACTGACGACCCACAGTGCTGAAGTGAGCTGGACTGATGGCGTGGGTCCATGCAGCACACTGCCGCAAAGTCCCTGCACCTCTCGAGGACACCACCTCTGCTCTGCCTGATGTTCCACGGCCTGGCACTGGTCCCTCTGTGACCATCGACACCTCTGCTAGTGACCCCATATACACTTGGCAGTCCCTTCCAGCACTGCAGGTGCTGCATGAGAGACGCTAGAAACAGAGACCACTGCTCTCACTCCCCACGTAGATCCAGGTGCTGTGCTGGAGCACGACCCATGGAACTGCTGATGAAGCTCCTGTGTGAAACATTCGAGGCACTGGAGGGCACGATCCCTATTCAGATTCTGCTCCTGGTGTACCACCTCCAGTGTCTCTCCCCCCATTCCCCCAAGCCTCCCGGATCTCGCAACTCGTGCCCGAGAAGGTACGCCCTACCATCCCGAGGGAGACCACCGTGCCAGTGGCACAGACCCAAGTGGCACTTGGTGAGTCCACACACCCCTGGATCTGTCCATCCCACACCCATGATGATTCCACCGGATGTGGTGTGTCAATGCCACACGTTCAAGCTGTTGTGACATGCAGGTGCCGGCTGGATTTGGTCCATGTTGCCATCACTTCTTGGTCATCCTTTTTGTCCTGATGACCGCCATCAGCCTGTGTCTTTGATGCTTTAGATATTTTTAGTTTGAACTTTTAGCAAAGAAAGAGCCCTGTCTGATCCCGAAATGTGAACTCTTGAACTCTGACAGACCCCTCTGAGAACTTTGGAACTCTGACTTTTGTCCCCCTACAGAATTGTTGCCTAATAACTCTTGCACTACCGTGCTCATTGCGTTGGACGTGCAGCACCCCACCAACGCCCTGTGAACTGACCCTTATTCATCAACCACTATGCAGAAGGGGGATGGCATTGGCCAGGCTCTCTAGTACACCACGCTCAAGTGTGATCTACGGGTGTCTGATATGTCAGGTAATGTCATTACTGTTGTTCTCATCAGTTCATTGTTTTTCTTCCATCTCATTGTGCCTTCTGCTTTCCGCACCACCTGTCATGAAATCGATGGTCCCTTTGCTCATCCCTAGGTTAACAGTGAGAACACTTGCACCTCACCTGGCAGTATGCCTGCATCTTCAATATTACTGACTGTTGGGCATGTGCACACCTACCTCATGACCTGACCTCCAAGTTTCCTACAGCCCCCATTCCCTTCCAATGGAGCGATTATTTGTCTAGACTTCAAGCTGGTTACCTTGTCCCTTGTCCCCTGGCCCCAGACCGTGCAGTGACACACACCCAGTTAGGATTTATGGGTCCCTCTAATTGCCCTATTCCCAACTAGGTGCTCAAGAAGCCAGCCTCCCTCCATCTCTCTGCTCGTGCCACTGGCCTCGTGCTATGTCAATTGGGGTCCACTATTCATGAGAAATGGCTGTTCTGATACTACTTGTCTGCCAACACTAGTGTGATCATTAATGACATTACCTTTTGCTTTTAACTACAATTTCTCATTTATCCAAACCGGGTACGCCACATATTCTGGAACCTAAATCAAATGTGGGAACAAGGCTTACCCCTGGCTGCCCATCAACTGGGGTTGGAGTTGTTACATGGGATATGTCCTGCCTGCCATGCGCCATACCTGCTCCTTCCCAACTCACCTATGCCACAGGGAACACTGCACCAGGGAGGGATTAATCACCGGGTTGGGCTACTTCATCGTCCCTGGGGATCAAGGTTGTCAACTTTCCAGTAAATGAGCACAGTTCCCATTCAGGCATAGTGAAGAAGCAAAGGACAACACATCAGTCAGTAGGTTTACAGTGGCTACAAGTCTGGCACAAATGGCACTTGTATCATTCATAGTATTGCACCCATAGGCTATTGTAACGCTCACCTGGTATCCATGGGGAAGCACTCAGCCTGTTCTAACCTCTTATGACCTCGAACCCTTCCCTGGTGTCTACTCGACTGGAGACTGGGCCTGAAACACAGGACTGGTAGAGTTTAACTCCCTGTTGTCTCTGTGTGCTTGAACCCCTTCTTCCCCGGGGTCCAACCCTTCCCTTTGATCCACAGCTCACCTTGTTTTCTTGGAAAGTGTGCTCTCCGTCCTGCTTTCAGGGCAGGGGCGTGTTGATTGATGCGGGCTCGTTGCTGCCTAGTTACTTCACTGGCAAGAGTCTGACAGGTAAGCATAATGAGTCTTTCGAACAGTTCTCTAACTTCGTTCCTTTCCTTCTTTAGATGATGGCCGGCGTCCGGGGATGGCGACGTGCTGCTGAGATAAGTAGCGCTGAAGGTGAGTGAAAGCACGATGCGCGATGCAACCTTTTCGTATTTGTATTCAACTGAGTTCTTTTTCTGCGTCTTTTAGGTGCCGCAACGTTTTCAGCATGGATGCCGGTTATGAAGAAGAAATGCGGTGAGTAAGCGCGGTATGCGGCGCCTCTAGATGTTTCCACGCTAACCTGGAGTGTCTTTTCCCTCTTGTAGATGGATGAGAAGTTCCGCAGACAGAGTTCCCCCAGAGCGGCTGGGATTCAGGTAAGCATTTGAAGCTCGTACAGTCTGTAAAAATAAGCGAAGATTTGCTGAATGCTTGCTAATGCCTTTTTTCTGTTCTTTTCCCTTTTCCTTAGGAAGCGGCGTGCCGGGATGGGAATGACACTGCCGAAGATGCCCGCAGAACAGAAGGAGAGATGAATGATGGGCAGAAGCGCCGCAAGCTAAGGCTGTTCCTTACGGTGTTCTTGTTCTTGCAGGAGCTGGGCGCAGAAGAAAGATGAAGGCCTACTGGAGACCGATCCGAACTCTGTGAGTGTCACGCTGCAGGTGCAGAAAACGCAAAGCATGTTTCTCAGCCTGGCGTGGCTTAAATAGTATCTGGGTATCCCAGATGTCTCTGGGCTGAACCACACCCAAAAGACTAGACTGCACATGCAGTTCTGGGAACCAAAATATGTGGTGGCATCCATCTTGTCCCCATCAATACACTACAAGTCCAATCCCTAATGTTATCAATGTTACCCTATGGGAGTGAGTGAGTCTGGAGCCACAAGCGCCAAGTCTGACTCCAAGTGGGTCTTTGGAGGGATGGAGAGGCCCTTGAGGGCCATGTAGGTGATCGTGGCCTGGCACCAGCCTGACGTCTTGGAGGGCTGGGGACATGAGGGGCAGGAATCATGACAGCTATCGTAGACTTTACATGAAGACCCTCCGCATATGGAAACTAAGACACAATCACCATATACTAGTGATACGACAGACATGAGGTTCAATTTCAAAGTACTATGGTTTATTGCAAAAATATGCTCAGTCGGCCGACTGGGTCTAACGTCTCGCAACGCGTGTCACCCACACCTCGTGAGACGCAAGAGAGCGAACATTATTCAAACAGTTACATATATAGCAAAAACAAGCCTTCAAGGCACATTAGAACCACCCATAATGTATCTTCTTCAATCTATTATACTTATACTTAGCCACAGTTGTAGACATAGTTCTTTGTTATACAGAACATAAAGCACTTGTTCAGCAAGGATATCGTGTTAGCCAGAGAGACACATTCCAAAGCAGGTTCTCTAACAGTTACTATTAGTGAACTAGGGGTCAGCCTGTTCTAAGAAAGATCCGCGAGAAAAATATAATTCATGATTTAACTGCCTGTTTCTACAGCTTTAGTGAGACAGGCTGGCACCTGGGCCGCTGATTAAATGCAGTTTCTGTTTGCTTTCAAGGACTCGGTGAGGGAGGAAAAGAATGTATATCTGTACTGTTTGGTATTCCTGTGTGGGCTGATCTTTTAACATGCAAGCTGTGGCCTCATACCATGTATGAGCTTTCAGAATATAATACGTTTTGCGAAGCGTTTAGACAGAAGAGAGAAAAAAGCAAAATGGCGGATGTTACACAAAATGGACACCCTCTGGTTATACTGACGATTCTGTGTTTGCGATGTAGGTCATACGATGCAATTGGTTTTCGGCCAACATAACACACCTTCTATTCTTGGTTAGGGTAGTTTCTGGACTTGTAAACCCTCCTTTTGGCCGTAAGCCAAGAGCGTCATCCATACATCTCATCTTCATCTGACCATGTATCTAATTCTGAACTATGCATGCTACTGTAATCGTCATATTCAATATTAATTGACATGAATTCCTTCATTGTTTCCATTTCGTGTTTTTCACTCTTATTCAACATGCGAGTTTGTTTTTCTCTCATTGCATGTACACATTCATTTGTTATTTCAGAGCAAAAGATTGGCAGGCAATGGATGCAACAGCAGAACATGAGGATTCCAAGTAATGTTACTAAAATTGCAATCAGTTTCTATCCCCATGAGCGCAGCAGTTCCCAAAACCATGTGCTTATATTCAGATTCCAACCACCTGTCGGGACATGAATGTCAGAACTCAGGATGTGCAATTTCTTAATTGCTTCAAAAATCGTAGGGGAGGAGTCACTTACGAATGCAGAGCACGCTGACCCCACGATTTTGCAAACACCTCCACGATCGGCCAAAATTATATCAAGAGTCATTCTATTCTGAAAAGTCATTAATCTAACTGCCTTCTCTTCTAATGTCATATTATATAATATATTTGTTGTTCCATTTATCGTTTTTTCTAATACCCTGGACAGTTTTCTTATATTCCATGAATGTATTGCTTGCCCCCAGAATGGTATAAATGATTTTGCTATATCCTCTGCAATTAATCCTGTGTCATCCCGCCGAGGCCTAGATCTGGATAGTTTGGATATGTCTGAAGTTTTGGAAAGGAATACACCAGGAAAAAGGATCCCTAAGTAACATGTCCCTCCCCAATTCCTAGGTAACCAAGGATAAACCTGTTCTCAACATATAAAATAAACTGGATCACTTGCATATATTGGTGGTTCTTCTTTCTCAAGTATTGCAATATTCATACATCTTTTGAATGTTCCTACTGAATAGGAACCTCTTTTTCGTAAGCAAAATGGGACAGTATGTGGACTGTAATTGATAGTAAAGGAGGGAGGCACAGCATCTTTATTCCCTACTGGATTCATGTGGAAAGTGATTACAGAGTCTAGCTACTGGCTTTACCTTGGTTTTATTACTCTTGCCCTGTTAAATACGGAACAACCCACTAGTTCCATTGCCACTCTTTCAAACTCATCTGTTTTGTTTTCGTCCAATTGACCAGTATCACTCTTATTCCATTTTCCATAAAATAGTGCACTCAATGATGCATAACATGTTGTATTAAGCGCTAGTGGCTGCACGTACCAACCCATTCCTTTTCTGCCATGCTGGGGTAAATGGGAGCAGACCCAATAATTTGTCCTATTCAGGATTGTGAGAGTCCTATTCATAATCAAAAGCAATGTGTTATCATCATATCCTTTTCTGTGTCTTAATTCTAATGATGGGAGAGTATAAGAGAGCACATGCACCGGACTGCTTGTGGCAGGAACATTGGCAGCAGGCAAGAACGAGCTTAAAGGATGCACAGTTTCCAAATACCAAAATATTGGGATCAAGTTAATCAAAATGCAAAGTAGTGTTATAATTATTAACATGTTTCCTACAGCAAATTCTTCTAGGTATTTTTTTTAGTCTCTATCTCTATAATATCAGTGTTGGTGCAGGGGGGAACAGCAGTAAGTATAGGCATTGTCTGCAATCTTTATCTCTGCAATGTTCTTCCAAAATATTTTTTTTTACAGCAGCACACGTATCAGCAAAGCGTTCTAATAGCAGCCAAGCGTTCAAGCCAGTTCTGGTTAGCCTGCTTGATAAATGAGTAGCAAGCTTATGTAATTCTGCAAAGTGCTCGAAGAATGTCAGAGCAAGCATCAGTTGTGTTGGTACCATATGCCTCCCCGCTTGTCCGTACAGGCTCGCATTGGCCATTCACTTTCCAAAAGTAGCACCGGGAAGCCGCGTTTCAGAGCTCTCAATTTGATGCAGATTGATACAGCTCATACGCTCCACTTCCCTAGGCCTCCGATTCCCAATTCGTCCGTGTTGTTAACAGAGGCAAAAACAAATACGTAAGATCACTTCCGATTTTGAGAACGCAGGTTGCACCTTATTGCTCCAGGTAGTGGTGTGTGATCAATGAATAATGCACTTTTCATTTCCAGGGGCAGGCTTAGTGTCCGCCTGAGATGCAATGAGTGATGATGCGGCCACAGCCGGGCAAGGCTGAGGCACCTTTGGCACTTTTTTCCTCATTGCAATCTCCCCGGCCCCTTTCTCGGGCTTAGGAAGCACTTCTGGCAGAGAACTGGCGTTGGTGTCTTTATGATCAAGTGCAGCTGTTTCTTTTTCGACGTTTATATCAGGCAGCTCTTTCAAAGGAAATGGAATTCTTTTCGTGTGAGTGGCATGGATCCATGCCTTTCGACCATCCACTCGGTATGCAGTCTGTGTCGCCAGGAGAATCTGGTAAGGGCCCTTCCAACACGGTGCGAGTGAAGATTTCTGCTCAAAGTTCTTCACTAGCACCCACTCTCCTGCCTGCAGACAATGCCCTGGACCGGTATATCTGACAGGAAGAGCCTCCTGCACCTGCTGATGAATTAAATACAATTTTTGAGTTAACAATTTACAATAAGTGCTGAGCAAAGGGTATTTGATCTCACTCAAACGTCTAGGCTGCGGGGCGCTCCAAACATTCGCAGGTCTCCCCATAACGATCTTGTATGGGGAGTGTCCAGTCCTTGCCTGCACAGACGTTCTCATGCACATTAAAGCTAAGGGCAACGCATCAGGCCACTTCAACTTACTCGCTGAGCATATTTTGCTAATTTTATTATTCAAAATACCGTTCTGGCGCTCAATAAGACCGGCACTCATGGGGCGTCTGGCCGAGTGGAATCTTCTCAATCTGGAGGCCTGCACAAATTTGTAGTATCACGGCTGCAATAAAATGCGGGCCGTTATCTGACCATATGACGCGTGGCAGGCCAAAACGGGAGAAGTATTCTTTTAACATCACCTTCGCTGTGCTCATTGCTGTGCAATCTTTAAGCGGATATGCCTCCACCCATTTGCTAAATGCACAGACCACTACAAGGACGTACTTGAAATTCTGACACCTTTTAATTTCTATGAAATCAAAAGGGATGACTTCAAATGGCATAGAGGGGGGGGGCAAAACTACCTACTGAAGTAGTTGTCCCTTTTCCAATGTTATGCTCCAAACAGGTCATGTAGTTCTGGACTAGTCTGTTGGCAGTTTTTCTAATGTGTGGATTCTGCCATACTGTGTCTAGATGCTGAATCATTTTCCTAGCACATAAGTATTTGGGGCTGTGGGGCCATAGTGACCATCGCCATTACATAGGCATTGGGCAACATCCATTTTTTACTTGTTTTGTCTACCCAGCAACCCTCTGTCTAATTCTGCACTACCCTCAGACCAAGCTTTTATTTCGTCTGCAGTTGTTTCTGTTTGCATCTCTTTAACTGTGACAATTCCATTTTCTATCATGCAGGGTACCTCTTTTGACCTCTCAATACACATTTTCGTATGTAGATCGGTGGCAGTTTGTTTCGCAATTTTGTCTGCAAATGCGTTTCCTTTTCCAACGTTACATGTTACTTTCTTATGTGCTCCGCATTTCATTATTGCTAATTGTTTAGGAAGTGTAAGTGCAGACAACAATCTTACTATGAAAGTACCATGTTGAATCTTGGTTCCATATGTCAGAAAACCCCTCTCAGCCCATAGTCTAACAAAATTGTGTACCACCCCAAATGCGTACTGACTGTCAGTATATATGTTTACATTCAGGTTTTCAGAAATTTCACATGCTCTGGTTAACGCTATTATCTCTGCAGCCTCTGCTGAATTGTATGTGATTCTTTTGCTCTCTACAATACTCTTTAGGTCGTGATGGCATATGCAGCAGTTGATGTACCATCAGGTAATTTGAAACAAGAACCATCACAAAACAGTTCTCCATCTGGCTCTTTCTGTGGGGTATCTGTTAGGTCAATTCTTCCTTTCGTTTCTTGCTCAGTAACCATTAAACAATCATGGGGGAATTCTTTTTCACCCATTCTTTCATTGGGAGGTGGCATTAACTCAGCCGGATTCAAAGCGCAACATCTCATAATTTGAATATGCGGTGCAAATGGAACTATTTCATAGCTCGTCAGCCTGGCTGATGTAAGGTGTTGCGTCTGTGTTCTATTTAAAATAACGTCTACTGCGTGAGGCACCATTATGGTTAAGGCGTGACCCAAAACTATCCCCTCGGTTTGTTTTACTGATGCCGCAGCAACAGCTCGCAAACCGCGCAGCAAAGCGCATGCAACAGGATCCAGCGCGGAAGAAAAATAACAGCATGGTCTATTTCTCCCTCCTTGTTCCTGAGTCAAGACAGCTAAAGCACAACCATTGTTCTCATGCACAAATAACTAAAGATTCTTTTCATAATTTGGTGTACCCAAAACTGGAGCTGAGCACAATGCAGCTTTGAGCAAATCAAATGCTTCTTGACATTCCATGCTCCATGGCAAAGGCAAAGCAACATCCTTCTTTGTCAATGCCACCATTGGTTTCACAATCATGGAGAAATTTGCAATCCATTGCCTACAATATGAAGCCATGCCTATTATAGCTCTGACTTCCTTCTGCGTTTTTGTAATAGGCATACCAGAGATGCTGTCTATCCTTTCTGGTGTCCGTCTCCTTCCCTCCTTTGAAAGGAGGTAGCCGAAGTAGGCCACTTCCTTTCGACAATACTGGAATTTTTTCAACAAAGCTTTGTGCCCATGTGCTGCCAAGTGTGTCAACAATTTAACCGTACTCTCTTTGCAAATGTCTTCTTTGTCTGCAGCAATTAATAGGTCATCCATGTATTGTAATAATTCACAACCTGTTGGTATCTCTAGCATGTCTAATTGTTACTTCAGTGCTCTACTATAAATACTCAGGCTCTCAGTGTAACCTTGTGGAATTCGTGTGAATGTAAATGAACGTCCTCCTACAGTAAAAGCAAATAAATATCTGCAATCTGGATGTACTGGAATGCTGAAAAATGCATTCTTCAAATCTACAACACTAAAATACGATGCAGATGCTGGAATCATAGTTAAAATGGTAGTTACGTCTAGGACTAATGGAAATTGGGGATCAACTACTTTATTCAATCCGCGCAAATCAATTATGAAACGGTATGGTATATCATTACCTCCTTTCTTATATACCGGAAGAATTGTACTATTACAAGTGCCGCCTGAAATCTCTTCAATTACGTTTCGTTTAATCCAATCAGAAACAATGCATTTTAATACTTTCTCCCCCTCCACCGAGATCTTATATTGTGGAATGCGTGGTAATGTAATTCCTTCTTTCAAAATGATTTTTACTGGTTCTACCTTTTAAACAACCAGCATCGTTATCATTCATTGCCCATATGAAAGTTGGAATCCTACTCAATTCAGTCAGTAACGGTTTAGACAAAAATTGTGATACTGACGCTTTTTGTGGTGATATTGTCAAATACACTCCATCAGGAGAACAATGAATAACGGCACTCAATTTTTTTCAACAAATTTAGACCGAATACATTTTCGCCGCAACTTTGTGTAAAAAGAAATGGGCAAGACTCAGTGAATGGACCTAGTGTTATAGGTACTGATTGTGACACTGGACTAATTACTGGCGTACCTTCGAACCCTACTGAGACATTATTTTGCCCTAACAGTGGTATATCTGGAACCAGGTGATGGTCAATTGAACATTTCTGTGCACCCGTGTCCACTAGAAAAGTGTGCTCCCTATTCCCAACCTTCATTTCTACACAGGGCCCTTTTTGGTCTACGGGAATAGATACTGGTTCCAGCCCCTGTCTTGGGTTGTCCTAGTAAAACAATACATCAGATGTAAAGTCGCCTGAGTGATCTGCATTGGCCTGATTATCAAAAACATTTCCATCTCCTGTACTATGCTGCTGCTGGTTCTGATTCTGGTTCTGATTGTGATTCCCATGGTTTTTTTGATTTTGTGACACTCTTGAGTTTCTATTCTGTCCTTTTGTTCCCGGGCGACCTCTATTCTGCCTTCTCAGGGTATTCCCATTCCTATTCTGTAACTGTGGGCACTGTGCTCGCCAATTACCTTCTTGTCTACAATAGGCACATTGATTCAGTCCAATTGGACCTCTATGGATGTTGGAAAAGTTCCCTCTTGTTAGTGCATTCCCCCCACCTCTGTTATTATTTGCTAAGATCGGGGATCGTTTGTTTAATATTATTTACCTCCTGTCTACAAAAAGGGACATGCACAAACTGGGCAGTATAATGAGCTTCTATTACCTGCGCTGGATTTCCATCAGTGGCAGCAATCTCTACTTTCGGGACAAATGTGTGGGGCACTTCTCTCATGGGCAATTGTAAACTAGAAGTTTCCTCATCTATTTGTTTGTTAAGCAATAAAGCTAAATCAAGAGAGAAGGCAGCCCTTCCAGTTTCAGGTAAAAATGCTCTTTTGTATATGGTCATTAAATCAGGGGAGCAACATAAATTTTTTTTCAAACACTCATCTTGCAAATACTCAACCATTACCTGCAATACCTTTCTCTGCATCTCTAGGCTATACTGACTAAACGGATCATGCACGTCTATTGAGGTAATGGTGACATCTGTAATCCATCAAAGCGCCTCTCGCATACACATTTTCATCTCTTCACTAACGGGTTTTAACGGCGGCAAAAATCGCTGCTGGACATATGGCACCACCTGTTGTTTCCCTCTTCATCTCTTCAGTCAATTGATCAAGCTCCCTTTTAAACACAAATAGCCGGCCTACGTGTTCTTGTATTTCCGCCGCACTATCCCGCATACGAGAAAAAACATTTAGATCCTGCAACTCCTGCGGTGCCATGTACCAGTCCATTTTTTCCATTCATCCACAAGATACTCCCCCGTGCATTCTAACAATACCTGTTGTTCGCCAAGCCTCTTATAGTCGTACATGGAACTCTGCACGTATCCGTTATCATTGCCTTCAATATAAGTTTCTGCCCATTCTTTTAGCTGCTCTTTGCTAACCGTACTACGGGTTACTCTAGTGATCCCTTTTAGCGCAGGCCCCACCTCTGTAGTACTGCCTCCTTCGGCGGCTGCTAATTCTCGCTTTGTCGGTAGAGGAGGAAATGGTGTCACGTGCACAGGGGGAGATGGTGCAGATGGAACAACATGAGTGGGGAAAGCAATTGAGGTGGAGAAGCAATGTGTAGAGGTGCAATAGGGTCAATACTACTTTGAGGACGTTCATTTCTTCGTTCATTCAGAATTTTGTTTATTAGTTCCTCTGATGTATGCAAATCTTGTTGTGGATAGAATTTTTGAATGCCTAATTGAAGGCTCCTGTTCGTTCTCCTGAGATTCTCTGTCACTTTAAGCTCATCAAGTTCTAGCGCTTTTTCTGTGTTTGATTTGTGTCTATGTGCATGTTTCTCCCTACTTCTTAAACGGAGATTAGCTTCCTTTGTCCAGTCTGTCACGACATCGAATGCCGATGGGCGTGCTTTCTTGCGTAGCAATACTGATTCTAAGTGTTCTATTCGTGCTAATAGTCCCCTCGTTAGGCCACTGCAAGTCTGATACATGTCTGGTCTGCTTATGCCAAATTGCTTAAAACATTATTGCCCCTATGCCATACTTCACATACTTTTCAAACGCTGGCGACCCTATGGGTGGCGCAACCTGACCAGTTTCCAAAGATTATCCACCGCAGTGGAAAAATCCCACTAGACAGGAAGACCATTTCCCAGGCATAATCGATCCTTACTCGTACCTTACCCTGGACGTTTGATCTTGCAAGAGCAAAACTCATATCAATATCTGGGCAATTAAGAATCGGGGCACGACTCACCTGTTCGATCAGTTCGTCACCCAATTCGTCCGTATAGAGACGCAACCAAGAATCGTCGTGACTGGGTATCTGGCTCAATCTGCCTAGTTTTGGGACCCTCGCCTTGATGCTCTCTAGACGCTGCTCGTCGATGAGGGATCGGCTGTGTACAGATCTGCAAAGGAGTCTCATCACTTTTACAGGGGCGCCCCGCACACCTTTCGATCCCGGCTCGACGGCCTCGTCCACTATTCGTTTTGGCCTTCTTCAAACTTAACATATACAATGGAGCGAAAGGGGGAGGGTCCCTATTCGAGCGCCATTTTTGCTAGGCCCTGAGCACCCTCCGCATATGGAAAGTAAGGCACAATCACCATATACTAGTGATACGACAGACACAAGGTTCAATTTCCAAGTACTATGGTTTATTGCAAAAATATGCTCAGTCGGTCGACTGGGTCTAACGTCTCGCAACGCGTGCCACCCAGACCAGATGTAAGAGAGCGAACATTATTCAAACAGTTACATATATAGCAAAAACAAGCCTTCAAGGCACATTAGAACTGCCCATATCTTCAGCTAGGGTTCGGTGATTGACAATTATGACAAATATGACACATTATGACAAGTTTTCTTACTCAATCTATTATACTTATACTTAGCAACAGGTGTAGACATAGTTCTTTGTTATACAGAACATAAAGCACTTGTTCAGCAAGGATATCGTGTTTGCCAGAGAGACACATTCCAAAGCACGTTATCTACCAGTTTCTATTCGTGAACTAGAGGTCAGCCTGTTCTAAGGAAGATCCGCGAGGAGGACCGCAAGAAAAGTATAATTCATGCTTTAACTGCCTGTTTCTACAGCTTTAATGAGACAGGCCGGCAACTGGGATGCTGATTAAATGCCGTTTCTACTTGCTTTCAAGGACTCAGTGAGGGAGGAAAACACTGTATTTCTGTACTGTTTGGCATTCCTGTCTGGTGCTGATCTTTCAACATGCAAGCTGTGGCCTCGTATCGTGTATGAGCTTTCAGAATATAATACGTTTTGCGAAGCGTTTAGACAGAAGAGAGAAAAAAGCAAAATGGCGAATGTTACACAAAATGGACGCCCTATGGTTATACTGCCGATTCTGTGTTTGCGATGTAGGTCATACGATGTGATTGGTTTTCAGCCAACATAACATACCTTCTATTCTTGGTTAGGGTCATTTCTGGACTTACAAAACATGACCGCCGCCAGGTCCACGAATAACTTCCAGCACATTCTATGCCTTTTAGTGGAGGGAGCTACGTAAGCCCCGCCACTGCTGGAGGGCGCTCTTCGTGTCTGCTCAGCTAACAGCGGGTAACGCTACTGGCGTCTCTCCTCACAGAACCTGTCAAAGGAAAAAGACTAAGATATTAGTTTCCTCAGAAAAACAGAAATCCATTGTTATTTAAAAGACTTACGGAACCGAAGTATTTCTGAAGCGTTTCTTCAGTCAGCTGTTGTTTCTTAGCCGCAGCATCTTCTGTCAGTAGTTTCTTCACAGCAGCAGCATCATCTTCACAGCAGTCTTCGTTCACGCTCGCAGTACCTTCATACCAAAGTTTTCCTCAGCAGACTCTGCAGCTTCCGAAGGTATTTCTTCTACAGCTTTCCGAAAACCTGCAAAACAAAAAGGTATTTCTTGAACGAACAAACTTAATGGAAATAAGAAAAAACCTTTTTAAATAAGTTACGTACCTGAAGTGTCTCCAAGTGTTCACCGCTTAGTTATTTCCATGCTCTTCCCTGAAGGCTACAGTCTAGCGCATTGCGTGTTAAAAGTTTCTTCATACAGAGTTTAGTTGCAGTCTTTCCGCAGCTGCAAACTATTCCCGACATCCAAGAACCTGTTAAAATAAGGAAAAATATTAGAAAGCAAGATCTCTCCACCTTAGGGGCAATTCTGAAATTATCTAACTAATATTTGTCTCAAATACTTACCCAAGACAATTTGGAAACGCCAAGACATTATTAAAGACAAGTCTTTTGAACACTGCAGCCTTCCAAGTTAAAAGCTCTCCTGCCAATGCGCCCATGTAGACTACAGAATGGAGAGCTTCACAAAACATGCACACAGTTGAGAAGGGAGGGATTACCAAAGGCACACTAGTACACAGTATTTTCCCCAGAAAAGAGGTATTACAGTAGTTCTATTGTATTTATTGTTGTTTACACAGGAGAAGAATCCTAAAGGTGCCCACGTATCGGATCCACTGGCTGAGAGAGACATTACGCTCCTGAGGAGTCCAGGTAAGAGTTACAAAGGTAAACTGAGACCGCCTGACTCGGCTGTCTCAGTTGGTCGAAGATATCGCAAATTCCACTGCAGCCTTGCTCACACTATTGTCCTGGGAACAGATATCTAGCCGCACCGTGGTACTTCACAAACATATGGCACTGGACACCCTCCTAACGCTGCAAGGGGGCGCATGTGAAATCTGCACTTTCATACCCAGTTACGCCAGCAATATCTCCGACATAATTACTCACATCTGCAGCACTGTAAGCCTCCACAAAGGTCTGGGGCCATGCTGGTCCTTTGGGTCCTGAATTCTAGAAGTCCTGGTATCCATGGGTAAAATTCTGCTCATAATCATGGTTCTGATTTGATGTCTGCCCTGTCTAGTCATGAGCTGTAAATGTCATCAAGTTTGCGCCCACTGCTCTGATGTTCCCCAGACCACAACCGTGTTTTTCTGCCACACAAGTGAAGTTCTATGTTATGCCGTGCCTGAATGCGATGCCTGTTCCCCCAAAGACTTAATGGATGAGACTGGAGTGAAGGTCTCATAGGAAGGAATTTTAAGGAAAGCTGGTAATTTGAAACATTTTGATGAACTAACCCCCACTGCGTTGTAGTGCTGTGCTGCTAATGCATACTGCCATGTTTAACAAGTGCCTTATTGCTGTTGCAAGCTGATCCCTATGTCCCATTGCCACATGCCTTAACCCTTACAGCCCCATCCCTTAGTGTGTAGCAGTGCTCGTCTCTTGATGTGTTTCCCTTTTAACATTAGTAAGCGTGTTTTAGGCTACCTTTTTCTCTAGCAAGGCGGCTTTAGGTACTGTGAGAAACCTGAGGGCATCCTCCCATCTACTCCCCTTGGGTCCTATTCTCGGCTGGACATGGGATGGCCATCACTCTTGGATCCCGACCCTGTCGGTGTAGAAGCAAGGGAGGATCACCTGGGTGGAGGGATTGGGAATGAGATGTCCTCAGGCGAGACACAGTATTCCGCATTTCCCTTTTAGGACGAACCCTCTATCCCAGAGACAGTTATGGGGTATTGTTATCCCTGTCCCACTGACCAGGAAAAGGCCCAGAGATATTACCACTCTAGAAACACCAGGAGAGTGAAGAAAGAGGTGTCAAGGGGTAAACAGGCGCGACATGGTATCCCCCTTTTGCTATTAAAGACCAACCTAACCCACCCTCAGCCTTAATAGGCCATTGTAAAACCTCTCCCCTCATTTACCCACATTTTACCCCTGACAGTACTGAGACGAGGAAGAGGCGACTGGGAGTAATGAACACTAAAATCTAATTTCACCACTCTGGTACTGGGACCAGGAATATGCCTGCAAAGTGCTTTAAAGGTCAGGCATGTCCGTTTAACTATGGTCAAGCAAATCCAATTGAGTCCACACCTGCAAACTATCAAGTGGTTGCAGGTGTATGAAGGGAGACCAAGGAACAGCAAGCAAAGCAACAGGGAGGCCTGTGTGGGAGAGACCATTAGGGGACCCTTCTTGTGAGGAGGTAGCCGTGGTGGGTGCGGAGGCAAAGCCAGGACGCCGGCAGATGTCCCAGAGCTCCTCTGGAGCCCTGAGTTAATCGGGCCAGTGGGCTGCCACAGTTGTGGGGGCCTTCGTGGGTGAAGGAAAGCAGCTGGAGCTGTGAGCAAGAGAGGAAGGAGAAGATGCTGTCTCCATCTGTGGAGCAGAAACTGAACTGCAGGCGTGTTGGGAGCAGCCGGAGAGCGAGCGGGGGCTCGCAGAGACCGACCCGCCAGCCTGTGAAGCTGAGTGGAAGCAGAGTAGCCGGACGCTGAGTATCGGTGAGTGCGAGGGAAGAGCACTCTGCGCTGGGGCACTCCTAGGGGGCTATGCATAAGCTCCGAAGTGCTCTATGAATTATATTGAATCCCGAACTGAATGAAAACATGAAGTAAAGCTAGATCGTGCACATGGAATGCCGAACTGAGCGAAATCTTGAAACCAAGCTAAATCAAGTATATTGAACTGAATGAAACATTATGGGCAAAAGCTAATAGTGAGTGAAAGCCACAAGGGAAAGTGCCCGTTTGCAAGCATTCTACGGGAAAAGAGCGCAAGTGTGAAAGATTGCGACAGAAAGATGGGCAATGCATAAAGCTGCCTTAAAGTGAACTTTATGAATGGATTCAATGTGGCAAGGCCAAAGACTAGCATAAGGCTCGTGACACATAATATAAAGCAAAGAGGTTGAAAATGGGAAGCTAAATGAATGTGGATCTGTACATGGGGCAAGTACAGAAGAACCTGTGTAGACTGTAGAGCCTAGGGTTCCAGCTCCCCTGAACTGATCACCACTCTCCCGCCACTGAAAAAAATGGTCCATCTAGATTAGTGGCACTCTCTCGACGACAGACCGTCCATCCTACCCGACAGCTCCAAGAGCCCCTGCTGCTCCCCTCTCTGGAACAAGGCCAAAGTAACCTTGAACCTGGCTGATTCTCTGATAGCTTTGTTACCTTCCTTTACACTCCAGTATGGTCAGCTCTCCGTCAGCCATTTTGACTAATGGCTCTCTGAAGCTCTTAGTCCACTCACCACTATTAGACCATCTCCAACAGACACGGGCTCACCCCCAGATGGTTCACCTCTGTTCTCAAATCTCACAAATCCCAGAACCACATCCTTGAATGCAGATGGCGGGCAGACTCCTAGCCGCAAAATAGAACATTTTACGGCCAGCAGCTCAAAGCCTACAAGGCAAATACGAAAGGCCAAACATTTCTTTTTACTGTAATAGAATCACTAATGCCCAAAAGGTCTGTAGCAAACTCCAAAGGATTATCTCCTCGCTCGCCCCATCCCATGTACCACTTCCACAAAATAGCTCTGGAAAGAAACGTCACCATTGGCACTAAAATAGAGCTGCTCCTGCCCCACCCCTCTGCATCCATGTCCGGGCTCTCAGACCCGCCCCCACCCGCTCGCTTTTCTCTACCTTCTCCATCTCCCACCCAGAATTTCTAAAGCTACTCGCTAACAGACGTCCCTCAGGATCCCCTGGAGATCTCTCTCCTCCCTATCTTCTAAAAGAAATCTTATCCTCAACCTCTGCCGGCAACATCGCAAGATCGATCATTAACGCTTTCCTCACTTTGAGCATTTTCCCAGCAGTTATTAAGACCTTGTCATCAAACCCCTGCTAAAAAAAACACCTTTCTACCAGCCAACTACAAACCGATCTCTAACAACCTAGCTAAACTGATTGACTGAACAGCCTACTCCCAGTTATGCCTTTTCACAGAAACCAACTTGCACCCCTACCCAATCCGGCTTCAGACCCATAAGAGGAACTGAATCATGCCCAGTCTCCATTTGAGATGATCGCAAAAGATCCTGAGACTCGGAAGGTTGTTCCACATTAATCCTTCTCGAGTTCTCTGCAGCCTTCAACACCGTACTGACCAACTCTCCTCTCTTGGCATCAGGGATACAGCCTTAAAGTGGATCTCCTCCTTCCTCTCCAACAGATCGCAAATAATTCACATGCCCCCCTTCTCAACTCCCTGCCATGTTACTCAGAGTACCACAGGGAGCCTCCCTCTATCCTCTGCTCTTTAACCTCTACCCGAGTACCCTTCCCTCTATCCTTCGCTCACACGACTGCAACTATGCAGATGGCATCCAAATAATCTTCAAGATCCCTATGGTCCCTTCCGTCACCACCCCATCTTCGCATCATGCCTCACAAAATCGACTACTGTATAACTGCTAACCACCTCCTTTTTCAACCCTGGAAAATCTGAAATCATGATCTGCGGGAAGACTGCCTTCTTCCGCAACCCATCGCTGGGCCACACTCCTTGGGCCTACCACCCTGTACCTCCAACACAGTGAAAAACCGTGGATGCACCGTGGACTTCGACTTGACACCATCACATCAACTCTGTGTCATCATCCTGCTAGCTACACCTACACATTCACTGACGCATCTTACCCTAACTGTCCTTCCCACACAGAGTCACAGCAATCATGGCCTTCGCCCTCTCTCGCCTAGACTATGCTAAGACCCTATACCTGGGTGCCATTCCCTCACAACTTAGAGGAATCCAGTGGGTTCAAAACAGTGCTGCAAGTCTCCTTCTTGCCTTAGAACCCAGAGAACTCATCACACCGGCCCTCTGTGCCTTTCACTGGCTGCCGATAGGGCGCCGATCTACCTTCAAGGCAATGTGCATCAACCACAGCGCTCTGCACAACACAGGTCCAGAATATCTACAACACCAGCTCGCACCCTACAGACCCACCAGAAACCTGAGATCGGGCACAGCTGTCCTCCTTGTCCATTCGATCTATATGATACGATCTGCATACTGAGGCGAATCGAGAGAGAGAGAATTCATTCCTTCTCCCCAAGGGGGAGCCCACCCTTGCGAGGCTAGGGAGGTGAGCCCGCTCCGCAACACCCTCACTAGGGTTCTAGGCAAGTGGGACCTCACCAGGAAAGACTCCCCTTTGGGGAAAAGGACTCCAGTTCCTGTGAGGAACTCCCTGCACCATTAAGCCTAATGGCATACATGGGACTATCCGGTCTTGTTAAACACAGGCTGCGCCCAAGAAGATGCTGAGTGAGATTATTCTTCACGAGAAAAAAAAAGATCTCTTCAATGAGAACTGACCAATCAACTGAGAAGACTAGATTGAGAAGAAAACATTTGTCATATAAGGAAGAATAACGAGTATGGAAAGAGAGAGAGCAGTTTGTTTCCACTCAGGGTAAGTACCCTGCTGATGTAAGAGGTGGGGCCATCGCTGCAATTCAAGCTTGCTGTCGGGCAAGTGATCGAATGCTGGACTGTCAGCGTACTGAAAAGCTGGAGAGGAGAATCGTCAGTGATGTCGTGACCCAGAAGAGCCAGGGTGGGCAGCGGACCCGTGCAACACCGGCAAGACCATCGGCGGGAAGCTGTTGCAGCCGACGCAGCTCCCTGGTGAGAGAGTGAAGAGAAAAGAAGTGTGAGGACCGCAGGCAGGGGACGCAGAGGACGTGGGTTTGCAAGTAAAGCGAAGAACAGGAACTGCTCCCTGGACCGTTTCCGACAAGAGGTCTGTAAGTTTCCCAGTACAAGATAAGTACAATATGTGAACTGTGAGAAAATAAGTGTGATAGCCATACCACTCGGTAAAGATTTGGATATAAAAGGGATACCATTGTCAAAGGTGAAGGGTGACCATATATGTAAAGGAACAAGAATATCCCCTGGAAGGATGGAATTTAAATATACAGCACATTCACTAAGTTGAGGAGAGAATAACGTTCCAACAGAGGGACCCACATGAGAAAGCGAGAATTCTTATCAATGCGAGTACGAGAGGGACAGATGAAGAGATCCTCAAAAGGATGGGGGGGGGCAAACTGGAAAATATTCCTATACAAGAAGAAAAACATACTGTGAGATACCCAAAGTAAAAGGGTGCGAATTAAAGGAAACCGAATATCAAAAGTTAAAATCATACATAACCTCTACCAAGATGCACGTTGGACAAAGTAAAGATTTGCATGAAGTGGGATATAAACTCCCTACTGTGAGAAAACTATGGAATTGATTAAAAGAAATGTTTGAGAAAATATATATAAATAAAAATGTGAATGTTTGTTCAAATTCTTCAATCTCTGAAAGTTCTTCACCGATTGCTTTGAAATTTTGACAGAACGTTGCATTTGTGTAGGCATGTGTTTTTTATATACCTACTATACATAGATGTCACACCTGTGACAGGTAAAAACATGCCTTTTCTGAAAAACAGCACCATCTGTTGGACGTAAAAGCAACACACGCTATACGAAATATTTTACTGAAACAGCACCATCTGGTGGACGTAAAAGCAATACACGCTATACTAAATGTTTTATGATTCCGTTTCAATGTTTCTGATTTAGAATGGCTCACATACGTGCCGAGGAAGCAGCAGAGCGATGTGCAGCCAGACTTCAGGATGCACGGTTGCGAGCACGGCGATTGCGTTCTTCAGCTTCAGATCTGCTTTGTTCTCGACAGAATGAACGCGACAGGCTGAGAGTGGCAGAAAGAAGTCAATGAGAAATGGCAGATAGCGTCAAACACGACTCCGTGCTCAGCAATCACACGATTACAATCGCCTTGCATTCCAGTACAACCCAGCTGATGATTATAGTTTGAGCCGGCATGTTCTCATCGGCACTATGACTGAAGTGTGTCCTTATTGCAAGGGTCTGAAATGTATTGGAGAAACAAAAGGAATGTGTTGCGCCGCCAAGAAGATTAAACTGCCTCAACTTGGAGAACCGGCAGAGCCATTAAAAACTTTGCTTGCCGGATATACCGCCGTATCAAAGCATTTCCTATCTAACATCAGGAAATACAACTCATGCTTCCAAATGATGTTGTTCGGCACAGAAATTGTAACGGCTCAATTCATGCCAACTTGCGTTTGCAATCACCATCGACAAAGCTCAAGGCCAATCTTTAAAATCGTGCGGTTTAGATCTAGACACAGATTGCTTCTCACATGGACAATTTATATGTTGTGTGTTCCACAGTCAGCAAACCAGACAATCTCTATATCTCCACAGACAATAGAACACCAAAAAATATTGTATACCCACAAGCATTGTGAAATTAAACATATTAGAAGCGTGCACTTTCTCTTTTCTTTCTTTTCCATTTAAGCAGACTGAGCCACAGCAACGCGTGGGCGGGCACAGCTAGTAACATATAACAAAGAGAATCAGTGCTGGAAGCATGAAGCAGGAGAAGGGAGTCCTTCTCCTGCCTTATTTTGTTATGATAAGTGATGGGTTCAGATAGTATTAGTTTGGACCGTAGACAGATTGTTTTTGGAGATTGAAGAAACCGATGACTGACTAGCACCCTAGTTATTCTTTAGGTATGGAATGCCACGTAGCCAAAGGGATAGCTAGTCCTTTCTGACTATTTTTTAAAAAGTCCCTAAAATGTCCTTAGCAAGTCTGTGTCCTTCTGACCCGCCGTAATACCGTAATCGCAACTAGATCTCAGCCATGAGACTGGTACGTATAGCACTCCATCTCAATGGAACATAGCTGAGTTCCAGGAGAAAAAAGTGGTCCAGTTGGGCACATAATCAGTCTCATGGATGCCCATACTCTCATGAAAGCCTATCACAGCACCCATTCACTAGCCGGTTCTCCATGGGCCGCTAGCAGGGACTTGGCCTTCCCTACCTACCTCTTACTGGCTAAAATGCACACAATCCTCCTTTCATTTCTCATACCTCAGACTCTGGTCCTCCAAGTGTGTTCACCCACAGCGCTTTGAGGCCATACCAATGGCATTAGGTGCTATACAATTGCCATATAACATGGTAGGCGAGCTTGCCTGCTCGAACTGTGTGAGAACTGTAGATGTATTTTATCTTGCACGAATTACTGTATCATTCTATGTCTTCCTAATTTTACTGTGCAGAATGTGAGAATGCATCCTTCGCCTTAGACTCTTAAACTGGGACACTGCCCTTCCACTGAACACATTGTTTCTGTAAGATAACGTGTCATGTCTATGCCTTCCTCTCCATTAAAAGGCCTGTTGAATAAAAGCCCACACCTGGAGGAGCTCAGGGTGCATGTGTTGAGTTTCGTATTGCAGTTGGTTTTTTGTCCTGTGGCCTTTCTAATGGTAATAAAATCGTTCACTAATGCATCAGAATAGTCTGTGGATATTTTGCCACAAAAAGACCACATTGTTATTATCAGCCTTAATGGTAAGCGGCATATCGGCCACTTTGACTGCTGTATGGAACTCATGGTGGCAACAGTAAAGACAGACAGAAGTGATCACAGTTCAAGGGTGTTTATTAAACTGGAAATGCAGGGTGAAAAAACAGTCTAAACTGAAATCTAAGATGGGAGCAAGCTTTGACCATCAAATAATGAGGCAGTCCGTTGTGTCAAATAAAAAGCCTATACAAAAAAATAAACTATTGCCAATCCTTGCCCTAAATACAGAGAGTGAGGGATAATGTTCTTTAAGAAAGAAAGAAGTGTTCACAAAATGATAACTCGGGATGCGATACTTGAGGTCTCCCTTCTCCACGTTTTCAGCACGTGACAAGGTCGGACCTTAGGGCACAGTACACCCTCGAGCTTTCCCAGCACAAGATCACGGTTCTGCTTTCAGCAATCGGTGCATCCTGGTGGTTTAGGTCTTTTCTGTTAAGTCTCTTGCCGCCAGGCCTGATGGATTCAAACAAACAAAATGTTCCTTTCCAAAATGAGCTTTGGGGTGATGCCTTTCCACTCCTGGATCTCCCTCCTTCTGGCTCTGACCCCTTTCAGACATCAGCCTCCCTCCTTCAGGTTCACTATGGATTTACTTTCTTTCTCAAGTCTTAATGTCCTTTTAAACAGATCCTCATGGTTCACCCCTGTTTGTCGGCCTCCGTCTGCCGGGTTCACTCTGGCCACCCTGTCAACACTGTTCATAGGGACTTCAGGCCTCGCCCCTCTATCAGGTTCACTCTTGCCAACTGTTGGCAAACAATTCCCTAGGGACTGACTTCGTCCCTTCTTGTTTGCATCCCTTTGCCGGTTTCACTTTTGCCAACATTTACGACACACAGTTCATGTGCTAGTTTCCTCACTCGGGATTCATCTCCTTTTTGCTTCGGTTTATAGACATAATTTCGAAATCAAAAATTTCGAAAGTCAAAAAGTCGAAAAAAAAATGTCGAAAAAAATAATGTCGAATTTATTTTTTATGACGTTTTTTTTCGAAATGGGGGGGTTCCCCCACCAACCCCCGTTTTTTCTTTTTTTTTTTTTTTTTTTTTTACCTATTTTTTTATATAAACTAGAGCCAAAAAAAAAAATATCGAAAAAAAAAAATAATTCAACATTTTTTTTTCGACATTTTTGATTCGACATTTTTGACATTCGAAATTTTTTATTCGATATTATGACTGGACACCTTTTGCTTCACATTCATCTGTTGGACAAAGACTTTCGAGTGTACAGAGCATTTTACAGGACCCCCGTATGACCACTTTGACCCCTCTTCTCTCCTCTACCAATGCCTTCTGGGTCTGGTAGTTTCAATAATGGGGTAATTGCCCAGAGTTGAACCCCAACGTGGTGTTGGATTCCTATGTTGCTGGTTTTCCCCTTTTCATCAATAGCTCTTTAAGCCTTTCAAGTTCCATTATCTGTTCGCTACTTTTCGTTCAACACAGTTCGGTTTCTTATCGGCTCTCCCCTCGACTCACTGCCTGTGATGAACTGCTCGGCTTTCTTGCTCCTTGGAGTCAAGGTTGGTACCACAGAGACCACGTCTCTCAGCTTGGTCTTCAGTGGAGGAGGGTCTTGTGTACCGTAGACATCTTCTGCAGCACACTCCGGCTATTGTTTGCGGCTTTCTGCTTCCTTCTGTGGAGGATTCGCGGCGCTTGACGGAAAAGGGCAAGGTTGCTTCTCGCCTTGTCACAACTTCGGTATGCACTGTCCTTCTGCTCCTCTTGAACTGTCGTGCTGAGTTAGCTCTCAAGTCGTGCGGTTTGCCTTGCTCGTTCTGTGCTCTCGTGCTCCACCTTTTATCCCTGTGGGGAAAGGACAGGGCCGTCGGGGGTGTGTGATTCTGTTCACTTGCCTGACCCTGGTATTGGGACACGTCAGGTAAATGGCCCGAATGTTAGTCTGTTGTATTGTGTGAATGTGTTTGTGTCGGATAAGGGGCGGGGACAGTGTTTTTGAAAGTCCTACGTGGTAGGATGCTGAAAAGTTGTGCAAGGAAGGGGGATACCTCATCTCACATGCTGGTGTCCCACTCCCAAGGACTCCCCATCCAGGTGATCCTGCCGCACTGGTCCACCCCCAGGAGCTGGATCCAAAAGAGATGGCTGTGTCCTGGCCACCCGGATGACAAATCCCCAGGGACTAGTTCAGGAAACTCCCTCAGGTTTCTCACACCGCTTAGCAAGCAAATAATCCCAACAACAAAAAAGTGAGTGAAGGTGCTCCCAACAAAAAATGGGAAATGACGGACAAGAGCTTGCACCTTTAATCCACCCACACAGGCCCACGGATCACACAGGTTGGATCAGTAGCACTAGGAGAGCTGTGCCACAGGTAGGAGCTCTAATATTATTAATGCCTGATCTGAATAAGAACTTTAAGGTAAAAATGTATCTCTTAATTTAGATTGAACACTAGATGCAAAGAAGTATGGATTACAAAAGAACACTTTATAGATTTGTACTTGCCTAAAACAATTGGAATGTTTTTTGATTCCCCAAGAAATAATTTTACTCCAAACTTCCAAAAATAGGACGTAAAATGCTACTTTTTGGAACCCTGATTATTATATCCAACATTAGCGAGACAGTGATGGAGGTTGCTATACTGGGTCTTTGGGACCACTGTTTCAGTTGATCGACTTTGATTCAGACTTCTAGCACGTTGTGCATGCTTCCTACTTAGACCCCGATTCCCTCTTGTCCCTTACGATAACTGTTACACAAAACGTCTTTACCTAACAAACTTACAGCTGCTGACGGGCCCAATAAAAGGCGTGCTTGTCTGCGATTGCCCCTAATTTAACCGAAACTGGATCTGTAACTGCGTTGCGCAGGCATAGTAGATATGCATACAGCATTCATGTCCGCGGATAATGGAGTGTCGGGGAAGGAGTAGGATTAGAATGTTGACCTACTGGCTCCAGTGTCCACTGAAAGGAAATGGTCTACTCCTGCTACTTGACACTGAACATACATGTATATCTGACCTACTGGGATTAATGACTTTATCTCAGTACTTATCGTCATATGATGTTGGGGGTTTTTGGCCACTCTGGCTTGAGTTGAGGGGCACCAATATAAGGTAGCGTGCACGGTTCTGGAGGTGTGGGCGAGAAGTTCATCTGGGGCCTCTATGGACACTCGTTCTTCTTGTAGTCATTTACAGACCGAGGGGCTTGGGAATTCTCCCTGCTTTCCATATTGTGGAGCTCCTTTGCCCGTTTTGGTTGTGTTTGACTGAATTTGTTTCTAATTGCAGCAAAACGATAGCAATTTATTTGGTTGGGGCCCAATTTAAACGCTTTTTTTTTTTTCTTTTCACCTCAGATTTTTAGGAAGCGGGGGACACCCCTGCATCTCTAAAATTCAAAAATATCAATCCCCAGCTCTCCAGGGTTGGTATTTTTGTAATATGGGCAGCGAAATTGCCCTGAGAGCCAAATTACCATGTAAAATTTTACCAAATTGGTCATTGGGTCAATTGTTTTAGGTCAAATGGGCTAATACCCCTTTCCCCAACTTCTGCCCCCTTTTTCCACGCCTGAAGGTTCCCTTTTCCCCCTTATTGCTCTTGACCCTGCCGGTTTTATAACGAAGGCCATGAGCTTGATTCAATGTTCTCCTTTTTCTGTCCCTAGCAAGCGACACATTGGTTCGCCACCATCACAAGTTAGTATAGGATATTGGTCTGCCAATTAATGCAGGTTATTTTGAGCTGCGGTTGGAGTTTGGGTTGGAGACCTGAAACAAAAGCGTTTTTGTCGCTGCCTCTTCAGCCATGTGTTCTGACTTTACTATCCCAGTAAATTGGGTAATTGCCACCTTCAGACTTTCTTAATAGTTCGCTGGAGACTTTATTCTTCTTGCAGTTATGGTTGTGCCCCATTAAGTCCTTTGGGGGGTCGCAGCCAAAAGTGTAGTTCTAGATTATTTTCAAACTTGTACCTCTGTGTCCTCAGTTGACCATAAGCCTTGTTGGGTGATTCTGTTGAACCTCCCCTGGCAAGATCACCCTCACCCGTGCGCACAGAAAAGAGTACCAACTGAGTGCCTCTTTGCCGAACGGACTGCCTCTGCGCTCCTGCTACATGCTGGGATTGTGTTCTTTGAAGACTTTCTCATACGACAGAAAGAAATCGTATTTTACATTGTCAAATTAGGCCATGCCCCATTTTGGTGAGTGAGGACCCAAATACAGGCACCCGCGCGCACTGAGCGGGCTCTTTGCCTCTTCGCAGAGTTCGGCGAAGCGGAGAGAGACACCAGCGGGTCCGCTGCGGCTTCTTAGGTGCAGAGGTGGGTCTTTGGACTCTCACTCGCGGTCCGTTGCACAGCCTCTTTGTAACCCAAAAGAATTGCATGTATTAAGCAAGGCGCTTTTTACGAAGCACCATGCAATTCACTGTTCCTGTTTTCAAAAACAGGCATGCCTCTAGCACCAATGCCGCCTGGACATGCTGCAAGAGTTCGCTCGCATTCGGTGTGCGTACTCGAAACAAGCTCTAAACATTACAACTTCCACACCATCGGGCAGAACTCTCTCCAATTTCAAAAAGATGGCCTGTAAGGAAGATGTAATGGCTGATATTCGCAAATACTGTAAGGACACGCAAATTGGAACTACCGCAACGAATTTACAGAAAAAATTGTGCCAAGCACAGGGACGGTGATGGCCGCTAGAGAAATGGTCTCTAACTCTCCCCCAGTGAAGACCCTAGTCCAGGAGCGTGAGACGCCACTATTATCAGAGTTGTCCTCCGTGCATGCTTCCCCCACAGACAGTATGCTCCTAAGCACGGCGGTTCTCACAGTTGGAAACACACTTCAACCACAGACTCCACAGACAAGGAATGAAGAAGAGGTTGTGATTGACATTGATTTGCCGAATTTGAGTTTCTCTGTAGAATCTATGCATGAGAATTTTTTTTCCAGATCCCCGCTTTTGTTCATTGAGGCAAGTCCATCAAATATAAGTTCCAAAGCCTCATATATTGCACCCACTCCAAGAAAATTGAAAGAAAATCCTAAGTCGCCCCACAGGACGGCACAATCTGACCCGATGACTAAAGTACTAGAAGTTACCTTTACCACCATGAACTTGGCCCTTCAGACCATGACTAAGCTATTTAACACTTTAGAGGGCAAAATGAATATACAACATATCCAAATAGATTTTTTTTTTTACAATTGCAGGTTGAAACCTCAATCCTCCTCCAGAATAAAGTAATGGGACCGATTAGAAAAGAGGAGCTCATGTGGAAGAGCACCTCTCATGGCACCCAGACCAGTGATGGCTCTTCGAATATACCTCCCCAAAGTGTCATTCCAATGATCCATGGCCTCATTCAAGATGCGAGCACTACACATCATACTTCCAATGTGATGATAGATCTGGTAAAAGACACGCAACATGCTAGGCCCAGTGCACAGCATACAGTCCCAATAGTGGTAGAGGATACTCAGCAGCTTCCTGCGAAACCACCTAGGAAGAAGAAAGTTGCCTATACCATTTTTGATAATGTCAAAACAGGTGCACAAGATACAGTTGCTCACACCAAGTTGTCAAAGAATCAGAATTGTTTGACTAAAACTACCACATCCAAAACCAAACAGTTCTTCAAGGCTCTTACATTACCAAAGCCAAAGAACAATTCTATCATAACATCTAATGTGATAACGAAAAATATCTTCGTCAAGAAGTAGAGAAAGCAGGTTGTGGCTCAAAAACCAATGATTTATTGACCTTGCCATACGCCCCTTTAGATAATCTGGTCTAAGCAGTAACCCAGCCACAATCGAGTGATAGGCTTGCTGAAACAGGAAATTCTGAAAGTTTTGTGGTAGAAACAATCCAGCATAAGGAGATTTGCAAAGCGGTGGATGCCTATATGGCGGAGCATAAGGTAATTTCACCCCAAGCGACCACAGCCATTGGGAAGCGATGGTGAACCCTCAGGCGCAGACCCTCCTTTTGCCCCATAAAGTGTCTTTGGAAGCTCTTGTGGAGGAAGCCGTTTCTGACTCGATCCACTCAAATCCACAAGGAGTAGATTATAGGAATATCCCGGGTTCAGCCAGTGTATCGGTGATTCCGCAGAGTGTTCCGATAGCCTAAGTCAATGAAGTGCATGTCGCCCAAGTACCCAACCATATCCCAGACATGACCTCTCTCTCGGCTCAAGCCTTACAGTTTATACAGACAGCCCTTGCTAGCATGATGGGCTCAAGTGAGAGAAAAGATGTCGACCTTACCAGTAAGCAAGGTAGTGGTGGCTTCAGTACAAAAGTCCATAATCTAGCAGTTAAACGTCCTGCCCTCTACTCTTTAACATTGACCTGTCGCCCACATCCTATGCCCCAATATGATCTGAATAGACGCTCAGTGTTGGCAATTTTGTTTAACATTCCGAAGCTGGAAGACCTCATGTCAACGGACATAGCCTTAGTAGAGTTCATAAAGAACCATAGCCTGTCATTTGTAAGACAGATGCACTCCAGAGTCATACAGAACACGATATGGCTAGCAAAAGAACATCTATTCGATCTGGGCTTTATGATACTCACGGAAGAAGCTCAGAGCATAGGAACACTGTCTACAAGAGCAGCGGTTGCAAATGCAAAAACCTCTCTCACACACACAACAATCAGGCGTCCCAATTTACATGTTCATGCAAAGAAGGGGGTGTACAAAAATAACTAGCCCTAGCGAGTCAAAATGTAATTCTTTCGGGGCGTGGCTTGGAGCCATGGCGGTCGGTACGGCTCTGTAGGAGCTCCCGGCTGGTGCCACGCTGCCATCCACAATGCCCGGTGAAGCCTGAGTCCACCACCTGAAAAAACGACTGCTGCGATGCACAGAAGCAGGGGCACGCTCTAGGTGCTCTCCGATCCTGCTACGGCGCTGCATTTGGTGGATTTCTTGGGATCGAGGCGACGGGGTGCCCGCCACAGAGCAGTTTCAAAATGGCGGTCCCTACTACAGCCGAGGCTTGCCGCCGATGAGGGAGGCGCAAGCTCAGCCCGCGGCTGCCCCGGGTTGCACACTCGGACTGGGGCTCGTCCGCCCACCCGTGAGCGGGACGCCAGCTCTCCTGGGCTCCATCAGGCGTGGAACACCTTGATCGGCGCGAGCACCGCGCCTCTTCCAGCGCCGGGCCGGGGAGCGGAGCCCGTCCGTCGAGTGCACACCTACCCCTCCAGGCTCCGAACAGAAGTTTGCTGCTGGCTTGGATCCTGCTGCGGTGCCCCCGGGGACGACGCCGAGAGGGGGGGGGAGAGCCTCATCTGGCCTCGTCGCTGCTGCCGGCCTGTGGGAGTCCTCGCCCCGCCCGCCCGGGGCCTCGCCCGTGGGGGACTTCGGGGCTGGTCCTTCGGCCCTGAACGGCCTCGGCGGCGCCGGCCGCGGTCTGAGCCGGCCTTGAGCGGATCTGTCGCCTCCCCGCTGGGCTGTGCCGCTGCGGGACCGTGGGCCTCCCCGCTTCCTCCCTCCCTCCCCCCGGATATTCTCGGCTGCGCCTCCCGTCGGCTCCCTGTACTCGGCTGGGCCGGCCGCGGCGAGTCGGAGTGGTCCCGGCCCCCGAGCCAGCAGCCCTGCGGGACGTGCCGTGAAGCCTCCAGCCCCGATCCCGGACGGCCTCAAGTTGACATCTGCCTCCCCCCAGTTGCACCCCTCCTGCTCCTGTCATCGGAGGGAGACGGCCCGGGGCCTGGTACTCCCGCTTTACGACCCCCACCCTCTTCTCGCTGCCCCTCGGCTTCAGCTGGCGGCGGCGCCTGGGGCCGCCCGCTCTGGTGTGGATGGAGCCGGCCCGCCTCGGGGGCCTGAAGTGACCAAGTCTTCCAGCGCAGTCTCCAGGGAGGGAGCCCATCTTTGGAACTAAGACGATCCTCTCACGTCAAGTCCCCCCCCTCTATATCAACAGCACATCTAAGGCCCTCCCTCCATCATTGCCTGCCGCGATTGACGTGGTGGCCCTCGACCTCGTCGCTCCCCCCCCCTCAACGCACCGAAACCGTAGTCAGGAGACTCGGCCCGAGGCCCTGGGGCCTCCCTGCTCGAAGGTCACTCCACGCTTCGGGGCACCCACCACCGCCCGCCCCGCACCCCAGAGCTCCTGGACTTTCTCTCGCGTAAACACGCTTCTGGCCCACCTCCGGAGGGGGGAGGCAGACCTCCTAAACCACCGCCATAAGGTAAGGCGGCACCTGCCGCATCCAATCCCACCTGGACGCTCCGCTGCCCCCGGGCATGGCTGGTTGCCCCCTCTCGCCTCTGTCCTGACTGCAGGGGCTACTCCAGTGCGGCATGTCTAAATCGGGCAAAGCCTCCAAACAATCTGACATTTCCACTCTTTTAACCATGCCTGCGGGGGGGGAAAAAAGCAAGAGGGGCGAACGTAGTGAGGTTGGAGCCGGGAACGGCCACCCTGAGGACCAAGCTTCACAAGCGGTCACGAAGGCTGATCTCCAGAACCTTCTATCTGCCCTCACCAGGGAATTCCACAAGTGCACGGAAGAAGTCAAGACCCAAATTGCCCAGCTCGACAAGAGAGTGGGGGAGGTGGAGGCAAGAACCGAGGAGATCGAGACTACACTATGTGAGCAGAACTTTGAGATCGGAGAGGGGGCGGATAGGATAAGGGCCCTGGAGTGTAGGTGCGAGGCGCTGGAAGCTAGACAAGAGGACGCCGAAAACCGCTCGAGGCGGAACAATATCAGAATCCGGGGAATCCCGTCGGCAGTCTCGGAGAATGATCTCCCATCTTATGTTTCCGATCTCCTCCGCCACATCATCACCCTCCCAGATAACTCCCCCCTGGAGCTGGACAGAGTACACAGGGCTAGACCCAGGCAGAGATCCAACGGGGCAGCCGATGTCCTGGTCAGGGTCCATTTCTATAAACTCAAGGAGGAGATTATGCAAGAGGCCAGGGCCATGGGTCAAATCCACTTCCGCGACTCAGAGATAGCCCTATTTCAAGACTTAGCCGCCTCCACCCTAGCCAAACGAAGAGCTCTGAAACCCATGACTGACTGGCTCCGGGAACGCAAGATCACCTATCGTTGGAGCTTCCCCTCGGGCCTCTCCTTCACCTGGGAGGGAAAACCTCAGCAAATCCCATCTCCACGTGAAGCGGCAGCATTTATGGACCCAGACACGGAGGAAGTGGCCCCAAGGGGCCCGGCCCGCTCCCCCGAGGGGGCAGTGGGGGGTTCTCTCCGCCCCTGGACCCGGGTGGTCGGTCGACGCAGGATACGCGGCCCCCTGGCAAGGGGGAAAATCACTGATACTCACTGAGACCCCGAATGGCTCAGCTCCACGCTGTCCCTCATCAAAGTCACACAGCATTCGCCTGACCGCCCCCTGGAAGCTCAGTCTTCAAACCTAGAGCCTCACAACCTCCTAGCCCAGCAATGTCGCTACCGAGTTACCCTCCAACTACACAAGCCTATTGGCCTGGGCGGCCGGCGGCAGGATCTCTCACTCTGCAAAACCTTCACCACTACAGCATGAGACCTCCTGGTCTCCGACACGGATGGCATCTGTGGCCCAGCTGACAGACCTGCAGACCTGTTGGTAGAAGGCTGGCCTGGATACCTTTATTTGTTTGTTGTTTCAAGTTCTGTTCTAGTTTACGTTTTCGGTTCTCCTTGGTCAGGGGGAAATGGGCTGGAACTCGAGCAAATGGCGAGAGGGAAAGGACAGCCAAAATGCAAGCCGACGATGCGCACTCCCCTCTGCCTGGCGTCTCCAGGGCAGTAGCGAAGAGGCCATCCAGATCTGAAGGGTCCCCAGCTCCGTAATCCAAAATACCCAGGGTAATAGCCTCTATCAATCCCACCCAATGATGTCTCAACCGGATAGTGAACTCTCACTCCTGACCTGGAACGTTCAGGGCCTGAATTCCCCCAGGAAAAGGAAGGCCGTGGAGCACAGGCTCTCCCGAATGGCACCCGACATCATTTGCTTGCAAGAGACTCATCTACTCAGGAGCGACGAACGCCGCATAACCTTTCAGCGCTATACCAAAAGATTCTTCGCCTCCGCGGACCTCAAGAAGAGAGGGGTGGCCATTCTGCTAAGCCGGGACTTGCCCTTATCCAATATCACCACCAAGCGAGACCCCGAGGGTCGCTATCTCCTACTAAAAGGCCTCCTGTTGGAACTTCCCATCACGATAGCCGCTATATACTGCCCAAATACAGGGCAAAGCACTTTCCTCCGGAATCTCATACCAATACTCACCGCCTTCTCAGAAGGTCGCATGTTCATAGGGGGCGACTTAAACCTGGCTCCCGACCCAAACCTAGACAAATTGCTTCCTCCATCAAAAGAGGATTTCAGCAAAGCTATTGCCATGGCGGAATTCCTAAGGGAGACTGACACTATAGATGTATGGAGACTGGCCAACGAGAGAGAAAGGGACTACACTTTCTTCTCCCACGTTCACCTGGGTCACTCACGGATTGATCTGCTTCTAATCTCAAGCATCCTCATACCCTGCGTCGAAGACATCCAAATCGGGCTCAGAGCCCTCTCGGATCATGCTCCAGTTATTTTGAACCTGAGGGTATCAGGCCTCCCGGAACCTCCCCAGAGACAATGGAAACTGCAAGACCACATCCTAGCTGACATCGCAATCAGAACAGAAATGGCAGAAGCCCTCAAAAATTACTTCAGGGAAAACACCCCCAAAGACTCCTTGCTGGCAATGATATGGGACACTATGAAACCTGTCATTAGGGGCACGGCAAACGACTGCACAGCTCGACTCAGACGACTCGGCAAGCTGCAACAAGACGCACTTGAAGCGGAGGTGTCAGAAGCGGAAAAGATTCTTAAACGAGGCCCGAACAGGAAAGCGAGTCGCATGCTACAAAGGGCGAAACGCTCCTTAGAAATGCACCTAGCCGACAAAGCGGCCAGGGCGCTAACATATACTAAACAGTTTTACTATGTCCACAGCAACAAAGCAAACCGGCTCCTGGTCCACAAACTAAAAAAGCTACGAACGAGGAACCTCATCCATAACCTCGCGGATGCGCAAGGGACCCTCCGCTACTCCGTCAAGGAGAAAATTGAAATCATGGCCTCCCACCACAGAATGATCATGTCGGGTGCTCCTACGGCCGAAACAGCGCACACCAAATATCTTGCAGAAGCACATATCGCCGCCCCATCCCCACAACTTGACGCCCTGGAGGCCCCCTTCTCGGCAGAAGAAGTCAGTGAAACCATATCTAAATTGAAAAACTCGACCCCTGGCCCAGATGGGCTTACAGCCCAATTCTACAAAAAATTCTCACATATCCTATCGCCCCAACTGGCTACCTTATTTAACTCATTCCTCCTCTCAGGCACGACCACCCCCTCAATGGAAGAATCAATAACCATGCTCCTGCTGAAGCCTGGAAAGGATCGGAGCCAGTGTGCCTCCTACAGACCTATCACCCTTCTGAACTATGACGCAAAAATCTTCACCAAATCCCTCGCGAATAGGTTAGCTCCCCTGCTTCCCTCAATCATCCACCCGGATCAGACGGGATTCATACCCGGCCGCTGCACCCAAGATAATATAAGAAGAACCATCAATGTCATCGAATCAGCCAATAGAAGGGGGCAGGCACTGATGGTACTATCATTGGATGCACATAAAGCCTTCGATATGCTTGACTGGGGCTATATCCGAAACTCACTTACACACTTTGGCTTCGGCCCAAACTTCATAAAATGGACACTAGCAAACTACCAACACCCATCCACCAGCCTCAGAATGAATCGAGCCAAGTCCGACCCGATCAAAATCTCAAGAGGCACTAGGCAGGGATGTCCCCTGTCCCCCCTGGTTTTCGCCCTCTCCATGGAGCCATTCGCGATCAGGGTTCGCCACAATGCAGGGATCCAGGGTCTGGCGGTCAAGTCCCAAACATATAAAGCCGCCCTGTACGCCGACGACGTCCTCCTCACCTTAACCAAGCCAGAGGACTCCATGAAAGCCCTGTGGAAAGAACTACTAGACTTCGGGGAAGCCTCGGGGTTTAAGGTCAACCTCACCAAGTCCACAGCTTTAAGCATCAACCTTCCCAGCCAGCTACTATCGGACCTGGAGCGAGAATATCAGATCCCCTGGGCCAGAAAGAACCTCCCGTATCTAGGGGTCCAGCTCCCCTCCGCTTTAAGCAGACTATACAAAGCCAACTTCCCGGCACTCCTGAAAGAGCTCAATTCCGATCTCTCACGCTGGCAAAAACAGGAGATCTCCTGGTTGGGAAGAACCACGGCCGTAAAGATGAACCTCATACCTAGACTCCTGTACCAGTGTGCGGCCATACCCACTCCAATCCCGAAGCAAGAGATCCAGAAGTTACAAAAGAACATCATGAGCTTTATCTGGGAAGGGAAACAGCCGCGCATCCCGCGAAAGATCATGATCCGGGGTCGGGAGACGGGGGGACTGGGAGCACCCGACGTTGCAAGATATGCTCTGGCCGCTCAGCTCTCACCGGCGTTCGCCTGGCTCCCCGCCGCCTCCAAGCCCTGCTGGCTGGAGCTGGAGGAGGCCTGGAGCCCAGTCCCTATATCCTCATTGCCACACCTGAAGGACCCCAACGCAAACAAGGGAATGGGTCTTCTGTCGGCAACCGAAAACACAGTTAAAAGCTGGAGGAGAGCGGCGCGACTATGGAGTGTCCGCGGCACGACGGGCCCACTCACCCCGGTCTGGGGAAACCCAGAATTCACCCCAGGCTGCATCCCCAGTAACTTCAGGAGATGGAAAGCTGGAGGGCTGGAGAAGATACAAGATTTTTACGAGGAAGGAAGCCCTCTAGACTTCGAGGCCTGTAAGGCAAAGTTCGACGTGCCGGAGAGCGAAAGATTCAGATACACCCAGCTCCGCCACTGGCTTTCGAACAGAGAGATGAAGCGTCTCGGAACTAGGGCCCTTACAGCCCTGGAACTCACCCTCACAGGCTCCCCTCCAAAGGGCAGAATCTCCACCCTCTACAAGCTCCTGGACAGATCAGACCCATCCCGCAAAGAACCATACATGCTGAAATGGGAAAATGACATCGGGAGGCCAATCGAGCTGGAGGAGTGGAACCACATCTGGACAAGAGCAAACAGAAGCTCGAAGTGCGTGTCCAACAAGGAGGGAGCATTCAAGGTATGCTTCAGGTGGTATCGAACCCCAGAGACACTAAATAAATGCAACCCCTCGATCCCCCCGGCTTGCTGGAGAGGATGCCCAGACAAAGGCACACTCTTCCACCTGTTTTGGTCATGTCCCAAATCTATCCAATTCTGGAAATCAGTGCTGGATCACATCAAGCAAATCACAGGTCTCTCCATCCCATGGGACCCGGGCATCGCTTTATTGGGATCAAGCGGGGAGGGCCAATTCCCCCTCTCCGGGCACAGAGCAGAGTTATGCTCCCACCTATTGACGGCCGCGAAAATCTCCATAGCTAGGCTGTGGAAAAACCCAGAGGGCCCAGCAGTACAGATGTGGTGGGCAAAATGTTGGGACATAATTGCAGCTGAAAAGATAACTGCCCTCCGATTCGGAAACAGAGACAAATTCTCCCTAACATGGGCTCCCTTTTTGGACTACACCAAGAATTTCCCAGGGTTGGCACGTCAACCCCCCTCTTTGCGCTGGATGGACAATACCTAATAAATACAGAAGGGTCAATGCAGTAGCAGAGGTCCATACTGGCCCAAGACCCCGTTGGTGATTAAACCCAGGAATAATACATCAAGCCCCGGACAATCTGACATTCGCTGCCACCCACTCATGACCCAGCGCCTAATATACTTTCATGGATCCCCTCCCGCCCACTTGTAACCCATCACAGCCCACCAGGGCCAAATTAATCGTTTGCCCTTCCCCCGGACCTGTCCCCTGACCTGTTATTACTGTTGTTTTGTTTTGCTGTTTTACTACTTGTATCTTGAAGCTCAAAGTCGCTGCTCGCAGCACTCTTTATGCACTCGCTTTTCACCTGATGCAATGTTTGTACTAAAACCAATAAATATATTTTGGGAAAAAAAAATGTAATTCTTTCACTAATGAGTTGGAACACTAGAGGTTTCAAACACTTAATAGGCATCTCAAAAAACCTCGAGGAACATGACATCATACTGTTACAAGAGACATTGCTATTGGAACTCCCCCCTCGCCTGTGGGATGGTTATGATATATTCTTAAATCCTGCTAGAAAAGCACTTCACGGGCGCCTGACCTCAGGCCTGCTAATTACAAGCAAAGTTAAAGCTGGAACTTATGCAGAGACATGGGCGATGCCCAATCAGTTCATGCAAATGGTAAAAATCACGGCTTATAATTGTGTTTATGCAATAATAAATTTGTATTGGAATCCGGCAGGCATGTCGGACACACGGTTCATGGAAGATCTCATTGATATAATGATATTGATATCACAAGATGTTTCGGTTCACCACATAATAATAGCAGGTGATCTAAATTTGAACTTCATAAGGAAATCCAACACAAAAGCTTCTAGTAGGATGGAATCATTTCACTAAAACATTTAATCTGATCATGCTTAATGAATCGTGTGAAGCCGACATGCCTACCCACTCCACCTGGCGCCGTGGCAGCAGGGCTGCCATAATTGATTTTATCTTTGTGAGTGCCACCCTCTTTCCCGTTGTAGAAGATTTTCGAGTATTGGAAGTAAATGCAAGTGACCATGATCAGTTAACAACGAAACGACACTCAGGGGAGAGTCCACAGGGCTGCTCACCTAACTGGCGTAACCATCAATGCAGGCAAAAATAGACTCTGATGCTCGGAACCAAATTTGTGGCTTCATAACAACTTTCTATTGAGGAATATAACGCAAATAACTCTTAGGATCTCAACCAGATGATACCTTTTACAACAAGATGCCGCAAATGTTGAAAGGCAACCCGGGAAAGCAATTTAGTCAAAAACGTCCCATCCATAGCTATGATCAAAACCTGAAGGATAGGAAAGTGAAATTTAGAGCGGACAAACGAGAGGCTACAAAATTACCCAGTGAAATCAGGTATGCTGCTTTGGTTCGCATAAAAACACAATATAAGAATTGGTTACGAGCAAAACACGCCTCTCTTTATCAAAAAGATGGCACCAATATGCTAAGCATACTGCATTCTAAGAGCACAGCAACAACTTGGGCAATCCTGAATCAAACGACTCAAGGTAAACAAGGGGTCATTCAGGCCAATGGTGTCACTGACGGCAAGTGGGTTAAACATGTTTCTGACCTCTATGCACCCCTTTAAATTGTGTGAGCCTTGACTTGCTATCATTACTGACAAAATTCCACCTGGCCTTTGACCTTCTAGATATAGCATTATGTATAAAATCGATAAGTAGATCTAGAGCATGTGGCCCAGACGACCTCTCGAACCATGTGTTCAAACTACATCCGACCATATGGGCGAAGATCCTGTTTAACATCTTCACATTAGTTCATTATTCCCAAACTATCCCAGATACATGGAGACACTCACTCAGTCCCGATATATAAAAACGGTGACCGGCAAAGGCCACAAAGCTATAGACCAATTGCATTACTAGATGCGCCTGGTAAAATCTTTGCCTGAATCATTCTTAAAGATTTCAATCGCTGGGCTTTAGACAACCAGCTGTTGGACCCCATTCAGGCTGGATTTGTGACAGGAATAGGCACAATGCCGAACCTCACAATCCTCAAAGCGATCAAATCAAAATATGCAATACAAAAGCAATCATATTTTGCATTCGTGTTTTTTAAGGTTGCATTTGACCTGTTCGATAGGGTTTTACTCTATGCGAAGCTAAAAGAATACAATTGTCCACCCTCTTTGCTAGCACTGAATATGCTATTACATACCAACACTTCTATGCAAGTCAGACTAGCCTTGGACGGCACCCTATCAGATTACATTCGAACTCGGAGGCCTAAAGCAAGGATGCATCTTGGCATCGACCCTATTCACCATGTTCATCCTTCATATGAGACAAGCTTTTCTGCAAATCATGAGTGATGCCCCTAAATTAGGAAAGCACCCCATCAGCTATCTTTTATATGCTGATGATCTAATCATATTGTCACAAACACCTATTGGCTTACAGTATATGCTGAACTCTTTAGAGCACTACGTCTGCAAGAACAATCTCACTATAAACATAGCTAAAAAGCAAATTTTGGTCTGTAAGAACAATACAAATGTCAACATCAACTGTTTCCAGTGGCGGCTAGGAAGTGAAACTCTCGAAAGAGTTTTGTTATACAAGTATCTGGGAGTACTGGTAACAAAGAATTTGAAAGACCATGAACAAGAAGTGTCAATTCAACGGAAATTACAAACCCTATAATAGCTCCAGCAAACATTCTACTTTATAAGTTTGCTAAATATTCTTATAAACACATTATGTTTTTTAAACAAAAAGCAACCCCTATGATATCATATGGCACCAAAGCGTATTTACCAAAAAATCAAAGGTATTGGGATGTAATTGAGTCCAAATTCTGGAGAAAAGCCTTAAAATTACCAAATAGCACTCCGAGGGCTATAATTCGATTTGAACTAGGGCTAGTATCGTTGTTCTCTCATGTACAATGGAAAAGGTGTAACTTGTTGAGAAAATGCTTGTTAAACGTTTCAACTATCAACGCCTTGGGAACTTTAGCCTGGTATTTGCTCTCAGAAAAAGATACTTTTCCCGGTAAATGGACTCAACACGCCTTGAATATTCGGGCGGATGCCGACATTACTTTAGAAACGTTGATATATAACCCCAATCGAGCCAAAACCGAACTCTTTCAAAACTATTGTACTTAACATTAGACAAGTGTAATACTTTGAAAGACTGACATAAATCTTTTTGGACATAAAAAAATGGGCACGCTAGCAGATTATCTACAAAAATTTCCATCACCATATATATGCAATCAGTATCTACGCTTTCGATTAAATTTAATGGCGGACACGAGACATTTTAGCGAGAAGGTGACAAATTCCAGAAAATCAGAATTACTGTTGTTGGTGTAATGACAAATCCCATAAAGAGACCTTGCATCGTTGCCTACTAACGTGCACAAGCCTTGTAGATATGCGTAAGAATCATTTTGGCAAACTTACCGCTTTATTAATGGCAATGAATGAAAGTCAAGCTTGGCAATGGCTCTTTAGAAATCCTAATTTATCTGTTCGTATCACCATCATACACTTTCTCGATGAGATGTTCAAAACAGAAATATAAGCTCAGGATGTTGTTGGTGTCCATACAAGATATTTTTCTGTGAAACACAATGATGCGATTTGACCACATAAATCAGCAGAAGCACAGTAGAGTGTGAAATGTATTTCACTCCTTTTTCCCTCCAAGTACTATTCCCCACTGATGAAGTATGGGTTTCTCTTGCTCCTTGTTGATTTAAGTGAAGTTGCAAAGTGTCTGTGAAGAAACAATTATGAAATGAGTTCAAAATGTAAATAATGTAACTAAGTTTGGAAACTAAAGAATTCTTATTTTATTTTTGAAAGGTACAATATTTGAACAAAAAATAAATTAATATATATATATATATATATATATATATATAATCACCCTCATGAGGTGATTGATATCCGCACTAGAGGGTATGACCATCTCCATTTCCTCAGCCAAAAAAGTTCTTCCTGGATGTTTGGAAATTCTGTAAACTAAGTTCCTGCAGTACTCCGGAGACCATTGAACCTGCACAGTCGCTAAATGGTCTTCTCCATCCGTACTATTGGCAGTCTGTGGCATTTGCCTCAATGATACCAGACTGGCACATGAGTATGTTCCATAGTTGGAACCTCCCCTTGTTAAGTGAAGCAGTGAACGGGGATGAAGCTGGTATCTGAGAACGCTGGGGCATTTCCCCAAGTGTTTGCATAAGAGCATACACAGGTCATGTTGTTTTGGAATCGGAGGGCAATTAACTGGGATTACCAGGCAGCATATATTTGGACCAGGTGGTGTTTGGATTTAAGCAGGTTGATTTACTATCAGCCCTTCAGACATGGTTGTCTGAGTTGGCCTAGTTGGTGTATCCATGCTCAAAGGGAGGGGGTAGGTGGCTGCTGTCCCACCCTCTTTGTTTTGCTGGGAGACAGGGTGTTTGCTAGTAAGAAATCCAATATTTATTTGTCTCCTTCTGCATATCCTTTATTGAGGATATAGCAGGTTGGATGCCTACCCTGCCCTTTTTGTTAACTTCCGCTCTCAAACTTTTAATTCCGTCCCTTAGTTTTTCATTTGAATCTTTCAATCCCCTAATTCTGGAAGCACTTTGGCTCTCGGATGCTTCCTCATACCAATCTGAGTAGGCAGTTCACTGTTTTGTTGTTTTGGACAGATCTTTCCTTTTAGTTTTTTTTGTTGTTTTTGTTCAATTTTTTTTAAGCTCTGAAGGGTTCATGTTGGTTAACTGATCTAGATCAATTTTAGCAGGAACTAGTTATGCAGATTTGTCCGCATTAGGGTGAGCCATTATTGTAAATATTTGCATGCCCCGTTGTTATTTGGTATACATTTAGTGTGCCGGTGAGCCCTTTCAGAGCACTGCTACCTTTTTGTGACTGTTCCATACCCATGTTTTTTCCTTTGCTATTTCTATCCACCCTGAAATACTTTGCCATTTTCACTTTTCATTCACCCATACGCACTTTTAGGGAAACCCCACTTTTTGTGCAATCCAGAAGGGGAGCCAGAGCAATCCAGAAGGGGAACCAGACTGCTACATGGTCCTGATTGGGAAAAGGTACCCTCCTATCTCTCGCGCCATGACAAGATTAATTTCACCAAGCAGATATTTTGAGGGCTCGTTTTACCTTTTAAATGGACCTAAACAAAAAAAAAACAGTTAACCCTATTAAATGGGCACAGCCCTGTACCATTTACATACATCTCTGCATCTGAATCCTGCTGGGCTAACCATTGATTTACTGTGTGGCTATGGGGAAGCACCGCTTACAGTCAGCCATATCTTTGTCGCCACCAGAGTTCAGGAGAAGGCAGTCCACAAGCCGGCAGTACTTCACTGGAAAGCAACCGGTCGGAGTCGCAGTGCTAGATTGTCGGAGAAATCAGGCTCACAAAATCATTCTCGGATAGCAGCAAGGTCAGAGAGTTTTATTGTCTTGCAAGACAATTACCAGGACAACTTGCTTCTCTACAAGAACAAACCTGCGACAACCTGTCCCTCCCACGGGACCTCCATCTTTTTAGGCCTTGCCCTCTTGACGAAACTATATAGAAATATTGTAGGAGAAACTGCAGTATTCTATATGGGTGAGGAGTCCTTCCATCCACTGTCTATGGGTTTTTATTATTTATTTACATTTTTAAAGCGCTCACACAGCCCAGGGGCATTGAGGTGCTGCTACAGGAATATGTCTCTTAGTTGTGTATTTATAACACGCTTACACAGAGGTTTTTAAGCACGGAGCCAGGGATCCAACCTGTGTTATTTCATGTCTTGTTTCCAAGGCGAACACGTTGCCGCTGAGCTCTTCTCTCGGGATGCATCAGTCATCAATGAAGATGACCATTGTTTATAAATCATGCAACCTGATCCTTCTGGACAGCTTCTGCTGGGCGATAAGTGGAATCGCCACGTCTACGCTTGCTAGTGAATTTCTATTTATCGTGTACACTTTCCAATTTGCTCCAAGCAACGTGACCTCTAAAACCACTACACAATGTATTTTACTGATCCTTACGCCCCATTTACCTAACATGGAAAGGCTAAATAAAACAAATTAGGCATTCAGTATTTCAGTGAATATATCAAACCTTAGTCTCATTTTAGGAATGTCTGTATATAGTAAAGAAGAAAGCCAAGTTCAAGTGACGATGTGCAGGAATAAATGTTTTGTTGTTGTGTTCCTGGTATTACAATAAACCTTAAACAAACATGTATCATAATGAAATATATAAAAGAGAACGAAAAATAAAACCATCATTAAAATTTATATTCCTAATTCATAAAAATCACAACCATATTCTATTCCCATTCTAATTACAATGTATAGTTAATCTATTTTACAATACCCCAATATATCTTAATTATCCATAACCCTTACACCCTCCTAGTGTGAGCCTAATTCCACATCACATTATGCATTTTTATGAAATATCTTGCAAGAATGAAAGATATGGGTTTCCCATATTTGTTCCCAGCACACATTCTATACCATACATTCATCGTTTGGGGTGGTGATCTATTAAAACAGCCTTAAAGGCTTCATAGCTTTTAATCTGCTACACAGGACAATCTGCAATTAAATGTTTTAGGGTATCCTTGACAGTCGCATTCATACAGAACCTCCTCTAATCTTGAAGGTAGGGAGGAGATTCAGCCTAAATCTTATTGCACAGCATTTTATTTCAAATAATATATAACATAATATGGTTTTCTGCGGCAGCAGTGTAGTGTAACAGATATGTGCAGATCTTCTCCTTTGTTACACCAGTCAAAAATATTTAGGACCTTTTTTTATTTTATTTACATTTTTTGTTTACTGCATGTAAGACTTTTTTTTTTATTACAACATATTTTTATTATTTTCCAAATACAACATATAACATACCAATCCCATTGAAACATCCCCAGCCCACTCTTCCTTCCTTTGCTTTGTCTTGGTGAGTCACAATATGTCAAAAATTCTTTTCTTGTGTGGGCACCATTGTACCATGTAGAAACTTTGCAAGTATGCCAGGACTGGGCCCCATTATTGTTTGGATTTCTCCTGATCCCCTTGAATTATGTATGTTACCCATTCTAGAGCCACAAAGTTCCACACTTTTTGTAACCATTCCTGTATCGTGGGGGGTGTGCGCTTTTTCAATTTTTGTGCGATTGCCATTTAAGCAGCTATTAGCAGGGTTGCTGCCGCCAACCTATGAATCTTAGTGCAGGAGTCCTTTTTTCTGAGCTTTCATGAGTATTTTCGTTCCCGGTTCCCACATCTCACACATCCATATTTTGTCCCCCATCTGCCCCATTCCCAGATATAGTTCTTGAATCTGCTTCCTGTACCCCCTCCCCCCAAAAATTGTTGGATTACTAGACAGGTTTTCCATATGACGCCAGTCGCCTACTGCCTTGCATCCCCTCCAACATTGATCTGATGCTTGTGAAAACATTGCATGAAGCCTCTCAGGTGTGTAATGCCATTATAACAATACCTTAATCCACATCTCCCTTGGCTGTATTGAGCGTGTTAGTTTTGGGATGGATCCCCACAGGTATTCCCACTGGCGTCTTGGTATGGATTCTCCCAAAATGTTCCCCCATTTCCTCATATAGTTCCATTGCACCCATTCTAAATGTTCATTCAGGTATTTGTATATACTGGAGACTATGCTTTTTGAGACTGAGCCTTTAGTGATGAATAGTTGAAATGGCGTTAGCTATCTTGTGGCTGCCTCTTTGATTATTCGGGAGTGTTGGGAAGAATTCTCAGAAATGTGCTAATTATTCTCTACCTAAGAGACCACCAGCTCTTTTATGGACTCTAGGGCTTTAATTTCTTGCCTGGAGAGAGTGAGACCCCTTTTCCCAACTCTCACATGTATTTTAATGTGATTTTGAACCCTGTTTTTTTTATTGTGGAGTCTGACAAACGCCGTAGAATAATCTTTTACATTGTGTCACACAGCACCTTCAGTGCAGTGACACAGGGAAGTATTCCAAATTTCCCAAAGGTTGAAATACCTTCTCTTGGATAAAGTACTGTTTCCAAGAGCAGTGAAGTGAAATTGACTTCACTTACACTTGTAACTTTCTAGACCCAGCACACACTATCTTTCCATAGGGTGCTGGAGGGGTTACTTAGTATCCCCTTTGTCTAACATCTCATGTAACATTTCCATGTTACCTGTTCCTCGATGAATAGCTGGTGGCAGTGGTTTACTTTTAACTACCGTGGTGTGCATATACCGCGGGCTCCGATCGCAGCTTCAGTAAAGCACCCAAGGGTGCCATTTTTGTGAAAATGGCCCTGGTCTTTTTTCACCATTTTTTTGTGGAAATAGGATGGGTTAGATCCCTGGGGAATGCCACATGTTGAGAGAGTGATAGTTGAGTGAAAAGCTCAGAGTTCCACCTGGGATGGGCGGTCTGAGAGGAAGGAGGTTAACCATGCCAGAGCCTGACCTGTGATTCCCAGCGTGTCATGGATATGTGCGATCAGGATGTCATGGTTAACTCTGTCGAAGGCAGAGGAGAGGTCGATGAGGATAGAGAGGGGTTGTTAGTGTCAAGATTTGAGTGCAGGTCTTGGCTTTGCCTCGTGTTTTCTATACAACTCAATTCATGGTGTTCACCCTTTTCCCACCACCTTGCTTTAACATTATTCATTAGTACTCCTCAGTTGCTTTTCACTTTGTTCATAAGTATTTGTATGCTTTTCACATCACTTAGTTTGGTATTCATGTATGTCATGTGTCCCAAAAGGCCTCCCCTTCTTGGGGCTCTCCTCTCTTACTGTTACTCCCCTCTTCTGGGGACAAGAGACTCCCCCTCCCCCCCCGTTACACAACCCCTCACCTCTGGATTAAAGTCTCTCTATCTTCTCTTCCTCCACTGTAGAACTTCTTTCTTCTGTTCTCACAGGGGTCACCCCCTCACTGGAGCACTCCCCTCCTCTTGGGATCTGTCACTTTCTTTCTACTTATCACCTCTGTTTCTTGAGTCAGGGGTCTCGATGTGCTCTTCTCCCAGCACTGTAGCACGGTTTATAGTGATAATATTGAAATACATAATGTCGAAAGTCAAAATGTCAAACATAATGTCGAGAAAAAAAAAATCGAATGTCTTTTTTTTTTTGTTTTTTACTCGAAATGGGGGGGCGGGGGGCTTATTCTTGGAAACCCCTATTTCGAATCCTTAGACTAATTAACAAAAGAGTGAGGTTTGGGGTTTTCAATGAAGAAAGAAGTGTTCTCAGAGATAATGTCAGGATGGGCTTTAGCCTAGCGGTCTCCCTTCCCCACGCTTTGCGCATGGGTTAGGTGGCAGTCCAGTGCACAGCACACGCTCAAGCTTTCTCAGCATGAGCTAACCGTTCCTTTGCAAGTATCAGGTTCTCAGGACCGTCGATGGCCAAGTCTCTCTTCTCTTAAAATTCTCTTGCCTTCGAGGGCCTGACTTAATCAAACAAAGTTCCTTTAACCAAATGAAAGTTCTTCAGGGTGATAGTTGTTCACCCCTGGGTCCCCCTCTTCAGGGCGCTGACCTTTCTTGTTACCACAACGTACAGTTTTGTTCGCACAGTAGTGGGGTAGTAATGATTCACCCTGGGTTCTCCTCTACTAGGCGTAGACCCCTTGCGATTCTTTCAGCCTACCTCCACCGGGTTCATTATGGCTTGAGTCCCCCTCTTCTGGACGCTGAACCTTTTCTGATCTCAAAACAATATCTATCCATATCAGTGCCTTCAGTGGTTGAGTCTCCTAGTTCCAAGGGCCTGATAGGTTTACAAAACAACAAAGTGCCTTTCGGATTGCACTTGAGGTGATTGTTCCTCACCTCTGGGTCCCCCTTTTCCGGGCGCAAACCCGTCTTCAATTTCAATGTTTTTTCAAACAGTTCATAATGGGCATCCCTCCGTCGGGTTCACTCTTGTCCATGCACTGTTTCTTGGGACTTTAGAATTCGCCACTTTTTACTGACATCTTCTGCCGGATCCACTCTTGCCACTTTGCCTTTGCTTTTTGCTTCTTAAGGCTTGCAGGATTCACTTCCCTTACTTTCACACAGTTTGTAGATCAAAGTCTTTCGATTGTACAGGGATTTTACTAGACCTCCTGTATGATCACTTTGACCTGCTTTGTCTGCTCTCCGTCAGCCTTTTGGTATGTGTAGTTTCAATGCAAAACAAAGGGGGGGGGAATCAGCCACAGTCTTTCACACGAAGAGGGGGGGCTCCAACCACATATCAAGTATTTTGCACTCTAACCCTAATTTGAGTGTTTACTGTGCTGTATCAGTTATCATTGTATATTAGTGCTTCAAAAGTAAGCGAAGTATCCAATAGTAGGGTCATTTTACTCTGGATTCAGGTTCCATACACATCTTGAGACATTAATTTATGCTCAGAAAAACTGCTTTTATTTAGCAGATCCAGTCCTCTTGCTGGATTTACACCTATCATATTCACATTTCAACAAATGAACAGAGTATAGATAGTGTAATGTTTTAAACAGTACTTAACTACAACGCAGCATTTGAATCAATGGGGTCAGTCCCTGTATATTTCCAGCGTCACAAACCAGATTTAGCATCGCTTGTCATGAATTTTAAAGAGCATCCCCTACCCTGCATCAGCCTTCCAGCTATGCAGTAGCAGGGTTTTTTTTACAATGCACATCACAACGTCCAGAGACCTAGTTCAAGTCTCACTTTCCCTCTTTTCCCTCCCACCCCCTCCCTGCTTTGTTTTCCTCCAGAGATACATACCCAGAGGCCCAGATGAAGGCTTTCCACCTAGGAGCCGAAACGCCTGTGGTTCAAGCATAAGACTTTGCTAATCAATCCACCTAAACTCCTTAGGGGGCGCCTCCCCCTGACGTAGACCAGCGGTTTGGTACTCTGTGGGATATTTTAACCAACCCCAGAGCTGGCTACTTTAACTAGCCCCAGTTCTGTAGCTAGCCTAGAACTGGTAGACTAGCCTCTATCTATCTTCCTTGAGACAAGGTGTATGAGCACACCCCTGCTTTGAATCAATACGAGGGACCATATATATAGAATTATTGTACGAGTTGCGCAGACTACTGCATTTCTATGTGTGAACATTGTTACTTTGTCTTTTCTTGTTTTTTCTATAATGATGTAAACATGATGTAATATTTACTTCAAAAACAGTACTAACACACCAATGATTCAAACTCTGCCTTGTGGTTAAGTACTGTTTAAAACATTACACTTTCTATACTCTGTTCATTTGTTGAAATGTGAATATGATAGATGTAAATCCAGCCAGAGGACTAAAAATAAAAAGCAGTTTTTTCTTAGCCTAAAACTGTCTTAAGATATGTGTATGGAACCTGAATCCAGAGTAAAATTACCCTACTATTGGATACTTAGCTTACTTTTGAAGCACTAATATACAATAACTGATACAGCACAGTAAACACTCGAAATTGGGGTTAGAGTGCAAAATAATTGGTATGTGGGTGGAGCTCCCCCTCTTTGTTTTACTTTGTTCTAGCTCTATTTCCCTCCACGTAACCAGGGCTATCCCGTTTGTTACCTACAGTCTTTCACACGAGCACCCACGTGATGCCAGAGCACTCTGCAGCTGGTCATAAAGGTTTGATTTATAGTTTCACCATGGGGCCTCCCTCTGTCAGGCTCGGAACCTTCTTGAAGCTCCTCAAGGTTCTACTTTGGCTGGAATCTGACCCCTTTTTAGGTTCACAAAGGCCTTCCTCTTACGGGACGGACCCTGCTTGCAAAAGTCACAATTTTAACAAAAAAAAGGTTGTGGGACTTCTAGTCCCAGAATGCTCTTGGCTGATTTTGCTCCTTCTTCATCTGCTCCCCGAAATGGCAGTTTGTCATTGGGAGCTGCAGGAGCAAAAAGGGGATGTTGGTAGGAGGTCAGGGTCTCTCCCTCTGCCCCTCTGAGACCTGGGTTCGCCTGCCTGGCCCAGGGGAGGACCCCAGTTGCCCCTGGTCTTGCCTTCTGGAGGGATGGTGTTAGGCAAGATTGTATGCAGTACCCTTTGGGTGCACTACAATAACCTTGATCTCCTGGCAATAGGGACCCAACCCTTGGTATAAGTCTGAACTACACAGGTTGGTAGTGTGGCTGAGTAGCCAGGCTTATTTCAAGATGGGTCAATGTGAGCAGTAATGTGACAGTTTCACCGTACCAGTTATTCAAATAAAAAGATACTCAAGGTTTCTTGATAAAATAATTATTAATTTATTTCACAGTCCGTTGTATAAGCCTTGTTCAAAAGGGAGCAATATATATAACAATTAAAATGCACCTCAAAACACACTGTTTCTCTAAATCAGATGATACCCATTGGGGATGCACACACACTTCTTACACCCTCGGGTGACTTAAACAGCTAGGACACTGTGGCCATTGATTTATCACTCAAACATTTAGAGCAATACTGAGTTTGGTGCAAAAGATGGAGTAGAGGAATAAAACACAGGTTAACAAAAAATTCACAAACAGGTAAGTACTTTTAAAACCTTCCAATGCAGAGTCAATTAAACCTTTCCTGGGGGAAAGGCCAAAGCACAAAGTCAGAGGTCTTTCAGGGAGCCAGGACAGCCAATGTTAATTGGACAATGCCAAGGGGAGGTGAATATCCTCTTTGTAGGTAGGTTAAAAAAAAAGTCTTGCACAATGTTTTTAGAAATGTTTGTAGAAAAGTGACCACTTGAAGGACCACAAGCTGGGAGGCTTGTGAGGTGCAAAGCTTTGCAACTCTGCAAGTTAACCAAGACAGGTCTCAACTGAGAGCAAGTAAGGCTACACAATAAGAGGTAAGTTCTCTTAGACTTTACAGTACCTCTGGTTAGAAGAAATGGTTCCAGCTGCCTTCTGTTCCTGTACAGCTCTGCAGATCCTGTTGTTCCCGAGCCTCAGTGGTGGGGACAAGAGGGAGGATGTCTGGGGACTCCTGCTGTGCAATGGGAAGGACAGCGGCAGCAATGGGAAAAGTTCAATTCAGCGGTTTTTCAGTGTTTCAGCTTCTCGCATCTGACAGCAAATAGCAACACTGCAGTTCTCGGATACCACTCTGGACTTTCGTCACATCTGGTCTCCAGCACTCTGTTGAGGTGGCTCAGGCTTGGTCAGTCATGCTTCAGGGAAGTCCGGAGGATCTTCCTGGCACTCGGGTCCGACTTAATAGCAAGGCACACAATCTGGTGTTCCTCTCCCTGGCACATTGATTCCAGCAGCAGTGGAAATACAACCAGCTTCGAGAGGATGTCCAGACGGGCTTACTTTGGAGTTGATTGGGGTCCCACCAACTCAAAGGTAGAAGTTGTCCTTGCAGGGCTTCTCTAGTCGAGGCGAACTCGGAGCTTCAGCATAGCAACAGGGCTTCACCGGGCAAACCAATGGTCCAGGAGTTGCAACAGGAATCTCTTCCAAGTTCTTCAGATTCCTTCGTCCAGTGGTTGATGCGGCCTTCCATGCCAAAAAACCTCGCCTTTTATGCAGGTTTCTCCCATTCATTCCAGCCTAGCTGTCAATTTCACAGCAGGGTGGCTGTCCTTGCCGGACAGCCAGCCGGCCAATCACCTTTGGGTGCATTCCTGTAACAAAGGGGATTAAGCACAGGGAGTTTCGGGCACCTCCTTCACTTCCTGCCCCTGCCAGACATACTGGAGCCTGAGGCGGGATTCACTCTTATACCCTGCCAAAGACCAAACTAACAAAAGGACCATACCTGGTTTGGCGTGCAGCGTACATCTCAAGAAGGACATTTCCAACAAGAAATGGCCAAAAAAAAGAAGACCGGGGACATTTTGACAAAATGGGCACCCATGGGTGCTTTACCAAGGCTGCAATAGCAGCCCGCAGTAAAAACACATAATGATAGTAAAAAGTAAACCTCTGCCACCAGCCATTAATTGTAGAAAGGGTAACATAAAAATGTTACATGAGAAACTAGATGACAGGGATACTAAGTAAGTCCTCCAGCACCCTATGGTAAGATGGTGTGTGCTGGGTCTAGAAAGTTGCAAATGGTAAGTAAAGTAAATTTCACTTCACTGCTCTTGGAAACGGTAGTTTATCCAAGTGAAGGTTTTTAAACCTTTGGGAAATCTAAGAGACTTCCCTGTGCCACTGCACTGAAGGTGCTGTGCCACAATGTAAAGATGATGCCTATGGAGTTTGTCAGACTCCAAAGTTAAAAGAAACACATGGTCCAAATCACAGTAAATAATACATGAGAGGGTGAGAAAAAGGGCTCACTCTCTCCAAGTTAGAAATTAGAAGTCCTGAAGTCCAGCAAAAGAGCTAGGGGTCTCTAAGGTAGACCGGAATTAGCACATTTCTTAGAATTCTCCCTAACAGATGGTTCCCTTCTCCACACTGCAGTCTCCTCTGGTAGTAGGGCCAGCGTTTGGATGGTTTTCTCCTCCTTTTCCAGGTCTCCCAGGGTGTCTCCAGCTCACTAGGGCTTTCTCCTGCTCTCCGGTACCTTCCAGCATCCCCGACTCGCTCACAATGCTGTTTCTGGCTGCTGCTTTTATACTCCTAGCTAGAGTTAATTGGAGTCAGGTGTGAATAGTTGTCCCTCCCTGCCTGAGCTTATCGGGACAACATGGAGACTGCCCATAGGAATCAATTGCACATTGATTCCTATGGGTAATCCTCATGACGCTCTGCCTCTTCCTTGTCCCAGCCCTGTGGATTTCAATGGGGGAAATGGGATTACGCAAGGTGTAGTATTGTGGAGAGGTAAAATTTGTTTTGGATTTCAGAGGTAATTTGGAGTTTTCCTGTTTTCCGTAAGGGAAAGTGCTTGGGGGAGGTGGGGTGGGATTTTGGTGACATCCCATAAGGACTGCTGGGATATCTGGTAGGGGTGCATTGGAAAAATTGGAATACTGCGTCTCGCAGTCCCCAAGGACCCCCTGCCCAGGTGATCCTCCCTCTCTCCCTCCCTCCCTCGCTCGTTCGACCCCAGGGTTGGGATGCAAGAGTGATGGTCCTCCTCTGGCCACCTGAACAAAGGATCTTCGGGAATAACCTGGGAGAAACGCCTCGGGTTTCTCATGCCAGCTTTCGCAAATCGTTCTTCTCCGGTCCCAGCTCTGACAGTATCTGTGGAACATGGCCTCAGTTTTAAAGCATGCATCCCCACCCCCTTTCCATTGGCTGAGGCAAACCTTTGAATTCAATAGGTTTCCTTTCCCCGGAGAATTGCCTCAGATGACTCGGTGGAGGGAGTAATCCTCTCACCACTACTGACACTGTAGCAACAGGAGTAGTGTAAAGCTCTGATCAGGCAGTTTAAATCCATATTTTCACTCTTCCCCAGGGCTGAGACCTTGTAAACAGCTTCACGTTGATGCTGGAAAGTACAAGACCAGATTTAGTCCGAGGTCAAGATGTTGGAGCTTTGGTTCAGAGTCCTCTAATAGTCCCTAGTCTATTCCTATGGACACCCATACAAAAATTAGGATCCAAGGATATGTGTTGACTATTGCGCTCTATACTCTGTTACCAAGACAGATGCCCATCCTTTATGACTAACTGATGAGTTAGTGGGAAAGTTGGGCAGTGTCAAATTTCTTGGCACTTTCAGTCTCACTTCTGGTTATTGCCAGATAGTCTTAAACAACTGTTCCTAAGACACAAGTTCATTGTAAGCACCAAGAGGCCTCTTTTATTTGGAGTAATCCTATTTTGATTGAAGAGTGCATCTGTCACTTTCCAAAGGCTAGGAGTTTGATATCATCTCTTTATACACGGTTGTACTGTTTTCGAGTTTCAAAATCCTACAAGTGCCATTTGGAATATAGGTTTGACAGACAGTTAGAATGTACCTAGTTAGCTGGCTGTGCCTATTGGCCGACCAAGCAGGGTGTCTACAGTACTTCCCTTTAACTACTCCCAGTAGGGGTAGCCCCCACCCATGAGGTCATGGAGCGGAGGCTGCTACCCAATAGTCCCCCTGGCAGTGGTACTCGTCGGGTGGATCGCATGAGGGAAGCACCCTATTTGATTAGTGATGACCTGAGGAGTACATGGTATCCCCACAGCCCACTTTACCCTAGCCCACCTTTCTCACCAACCCATACCAGTACCATTCCCACGTTTCCCATTTGTTTCGCTTATACTTTCAGTATGGGGAAGATGAAGAGCAAGGACTACTCAAATAGAGTTCCCCTTCCTAATACTTAAACAAGGATGAACTCTGTTTGTTCCTGGAGACTGATTAATTTAAAACTGGGATGAGGAGGAGGCGCAGAGTACTAAGGTGTACCGCTCAGAACCAAAGGGAGCAGTCTAGTCAATATGGATTTGATCAGTGTATAGAAAACTGAGGAAGGACTCGGACTAATGTCGAGCCCTGCCTGGAGGAACCAGGAGTCCAGAGAACAAAGCGCTGGAGAGAAGGCAGACCAGGACGCCACAAAGTTAACACGCCGACACAAGAAGGGTGCAGTGTTGAGGGACTGCTTCACGAAGGAGGAGGAAGCAGCTCCTCGAACCCTGTTGAGAAGGTGAACGTGCAGAGCAGTAAGCGCAGTCACTGGTGTTCTTGAGGTCCTAAGACCCTGATCTTGCTTTTCAGCACCTCCTCCGCTCTGGCAGGCTCTCCTGGACGTTCTGGGGCTCTCTGCATTTCAGAAAAAGGACTCAGACAGCAGGCAGGAGACGGAGTCAGGTTCATCAGGTTTTATTCACGCCAGACTGACACAAACAGCATCGTCAAGTACACAAACCCCTGCCCCCTGCTGAAAATGGAGCTTCCTTTTATTTTTTTCAGAGAAAGAGTCGAACCCCCACCCTTTCCTAAACATGTCCAGGCAAAACTCTCCATTGACTATACTCGCGCAGAAGGCAATTATCTGCTTAACCCTTCAAATTGAAATACATTCTGGCACCCATCCTTGGGTTTTCCCAGCCACGCTACCCAAATACCGTCACGCAGCTGTGTTCCTTGGCTAGAAACTCAGACATGGCCTCATTATATGTCTAGTTTCAGACTGCTTATCTGGTTTCTGCAGGGCACTGTGGCCTTGAATTTTTCAACTCAAGGGCTGACCCATGCTACCACTGTCCGCAGAGAGCTTCTTCATTTAATGCATTCTTTTTACACATTAAAGGCATTGTTTGAATTAAAGGCATTTTGTCAGTTTCACAAATGGTAGAGTTCTTTTTTGTCTGGGTATATTTAAACACTTAGTCATTTTCCTACTCAATTTTTTATAATATGCATTCTGTACTTTGCCTACTTACTAAACCATGATAAAAGCATTTTCAACTTTATAAACATAACACCATTTACAATATTAAGGTCTTTTAACCCTATGAGTTCTATTTTCACACATTTACAATACTAAATCACTCCATACAAATTGCTCTGCCTAGCTTTAAGTGGGGGGGGGGGGGTGACTCCCCCCTACTGCATTCTGTTGCTGGTACCTCATCTTTATTTCGGTACCTCTGTTACACTCTCCTGTCTTGAAAGTTCTTGGTTGCTAAAACAATTGCTTTCAACCATATCCATGTCCACCCTCTTTGATACTGATCTAAAAAATATTCTATCACAATTCTACAATTTGTCAAATACTAACATATTATTATTCTTAAAACAAAACATGCGTGTGTCTCTAAACTTTTTATCTTCTTTCATCTAAGCCCCACCTTCCTTTCTCAATTTACTTTAAACTAACTGTATGCCTTAGATAATTTCTCAGCCATTGTCGGACTCAAGAGGTTGGTCAAGCTTTGAGATAACCCATTAGCCCATTGTCTTTTCATGTCATATATTGTCTGCAACTCCCACCCCAACGAAATGCAGTCTCTCCTTGATCCTCTTCTTCTGCCCATGCATATATAGAAGGTTTTCAAACTATTTTTCCCCTCTTGTTCCACACATTTTCTTCTTCCGTATCTTCCACTTTACTCGTCTTTGGCATCGGTAGACCGTCTGCGTCCTGTCGCCTTTGTTCTTTATTTTGAGCTGTTTAACATTCAATCTCCCAGATCCTTTGATGCTTAGACCACGGGTCCATTGTCTTTTTTTTTTTTTCTTCACAAAGTTTAAAAAAAAAATCTTCTTGAGTGTCTCTCTTTCAATGAATACATTGTTCAAATGAGTCTAAAAGAGGGGACGTTTCAGCATGGGAACACAGGGTTGGGGAAGTCTGCAGGCACAACTCAGACAATCCTCTTTGGCTGGGCTTCCACTGGGTTTCTCTACGACCTCCCTCTTTCCTCACACGGTTCAACGTTAATTTCCTGAGGCATACAGGTACATCGATGTATACCTGTAATATAAAACTGAATGAGTTTCTTTTGTAAAATAAACATGTCTTTTATTTGACACATTCCCTACCAAACCATCTCCTTAAAAACCCCTTTGATTCACATTCCAGCTCTCATACCCTACCTCTTAGAAAAACTGCAAGACATTCTCTTATTGAACTCCCCTGCCTCCTAGAGAAACTACAAGACATTTTCATTTAAACATTTCTTTTTTATGGGTCATTCCTGCCTCCTAAACAAACTCCACCCCCATCTTTCGCTCTGTGTCAGCCGACTAGAACCGGAGTTTGTTTTAAATAACATAATTTGTCCTACATGGGACACATTTTTTTCGAGTGTGATAAATGCAACCCTAAGGAAATAAAAATAACAATTAAAGAAAGATGTCTTCTTCTTTCCTGATCTTCTAGTCACATCTGTAGTAGATGACCGAAACGTCCTAGGGGATCCCTTTTGTCTGTAGAAAGTCAAAATAGGAACAAAAGTCATTCTGGTACTGGCAAGGGGTCAGGTTTTCTTTCTAACTTCAACCTCTTCCTCCTTTCCTGCTATCAAAAATATTTTCTGGATCATTCTCCCCTACTCGTTGGTGCACATAAACAACAATGTTTTAACCACCCCGCAGGATGCTTAGTTTAGGCTTGGTTCTTTGCTCAGCTTAGCTCCATGTGTATCCTAGTTAGCTGCAAGTGCTTTCTGGTTCGCTGCAAGCGCTTCCTCAGCTCAGCAGTAAATACTTGCTCTTTAGCAGCCATTCTTCCTATTTTCTTGTCTTTTGTTGTACCATGGCCTTTGCTTGTGCTTTGCGTTCATCCTATGAAGACAAAACAGAGGCGTTTCGCTGCACACCGTCCCTGCCTAACTTAATCTAGCCTACCCCTGTTTTTCGAGACTATGGCACCAATTCTTACTATGTGCCTCCATTTTTTATCGTACATAACAATGTTTGCCTCTTCTAATAATTGCATACCCCTATCACATCAACCTTCTTTGGCAATATGAACACAAAAAAATAATTACCTTCAATTTGGCTTCTGTTTTCTGTGGTTGTCTGAAATGGCCATACTGTCATCTATTTCCTACTCTTTCCACACCTGATTGCACCTATCTTGGGGGAAAAACAGCTAAACACTTGAAGACATTGGGCCTCATTACACGGTAGGCGGTAGGGATTTAACATTACCGGTAATGGAATACCGGTAACGTTAAATCCCCCTGCTAATTACAACCCAGCTCACCGCTATTAGCGGCACCGCTAAGTACCGTGCCACTGATAGTGGCCAGTCCGGGGGTGCGCGACCCTCCATCCCGTAAATAACGCCATGCCGCTAGTAGTACAAGGCGAGCGGACATGCCAATAGTGGCATGGTAAAGCCCCCAAAACCCCTTACCGCCATGCCGCTAATACCGCCATCGCGAACCACCCGTTAAAATAACTGTGCAGTGTTACCACCTGCCACAGGTGACCACAATCCGCACAGGTGGAGGTAATGGAGACTGTGGCTGCTCAAAAGGATCACACCACACCCCTTCCCACACCAAGATGGTTCCAATACTTGCAGCATTACATGGTCTGGAGGACCTGATAGCAGCGCGGCTGCAACAACAGGCAGCACAGAGGAGACGCAGGAGGAGGAGGAGGGCAAGACAGGCACAGCAAGCACCACCACGGCACCTAATCATACCAGAGAGGCACCCACCAATTCCCAGGATCAGAGCCAGTCCATTTAACCTATAACCTGAGCAGATACACACCCTGTACCGTCTGGACCGGGATACCATCACCAACGTCGTGGACATGATACACCACGAAATTGTGAGCCTCATAGATATCAGAACTGCCATCCCCCCTCTACTGAAGGTGGTGTCTGTGCTCCACTTCCTGGCCACAGGCACCTACCAGGATACAGTGGGGCAGATGCATGGCATCTCCCAACCAGTATTCTCACTCACACTGAACCAGGTATTCAATGCCCTCCTGAAGCATGCACCCGAACACACATACATGCCACGGACTACCCAGGAGATTGCAAACACCAATGTGTGTATCAGACGGAATGTGCTACTGCCCCCTGACGTTGAAATAGAATCACCTGATGAGGATGATGGTGATGAGGATGGAGGTGAAGGGGATGCAGGTCATGCAAGAGGGGATGGCCAGGAGGGACGTGCTGTGAGGCAGCATCTGATCAACCAAATATTCTGAGTAACAGGTTCTCGTACTGTCATCTGGATATGGCTAGTGGTGCACTGGTGTCTGTTAGCTCACAATGGACCCTGGCGTCAATAAATCAAACATACACAATGAAGAAGTCCAGGCCTGTGTTTTGCTCTAACACCAGGATATTTATGAACTCAAACAGGAAAATGTGCATGTACCCAAACATCCCACCACCCTACCTCCCACCCCCCACAACTATCCCATCACACCCTACCCTCCCACCCCCACAAATGTCCCATCACACCCTACCCCCCACAAATGTCCCATCACACCCTACCCCCCACAACTGTCCCATCACACCCTACACCCCACCCCCCACAACTGTCCCTCATGTGTCTTCTACAATTTTTGCATCCAGGCATGCACGCGGACGCATGGATATTCACTCCTTATTGGTCATTGCCTGATCCAGCATTTGGAGGCTGCCTGGAGGAGCGCCTGGTGGTACGTGCAGAGCGTCGGAGTGGGCTTGTCTGCTGCGAACCGGCAGACGAAGAAGTGGCAGATTGTCCTGGTGCTGGTGGTGGAAATTGACGGTCCATTGCATCCGCAATGCGTGTGAGTACCTCACGAACTCTGATGAGCTCCCCACACAGCCTGTCTGTGCAGGTCTCCATACTCTCCCTGGAGTGCCTGGATGTCTCCCCAATCTCCGCCCTGAGACAGGCAGCCTCCGCCACATGCTGACCAACCAGCACAGTGAGACCCTGTTGCCGCTGGATTATGCTGGCCAGGTCAAGGGCAGTGTCGGCCTCTGGTGGTGTGGTTGCTGTGCATTGTGATGCTGGCAGGTGTACAGATGAAGGCACCGGGGGGCTACTGAAGGATCCCATGGTCTCGTTACCAGTGATGTTGGAGCCAGGTGTGTGATGGGGTGATGGCTGGGGGTTCCAGGTGGGCTTGGGGTGTGCATGCCCAGCTCTAATTCAGTTGGGTCCTCCACATCAGTTAATGGTGCGGTGGCTGCGGCCTCTCCTGCCGGACTAGCAGTAGCTGAGGGTGGTCCCACGGTGGCTGTGAGTGGTGGTGGTGAGTGAACCTCTTGAGGTGGGGCTGTTGGGTTTGGTGTGGCCTTGGCAGTGGCGCTCGAACGATGTTTGGAACTCTGCAAATGGAGCCTTGCGCCTTTTCCCCTTGATGTCGTCGGGGTGTCCTCGGTGGGCTGTGGCCTTTTCTTCTTCTGCGCAGGGGGTGCCTGGGATGCATCCTCACTGTCAGTATGTGACCCTGTCGGGGAACAAGAAGGGGGATGGCATTGGTTAGGGTTCGATGTACTTAATGCAGGATATATCATCAATGCAGTTGTGGGCATTTGCAATTCATTGTGAAGGGTGCAGGTGATGTGCCAGTTCAGTGGCTCATCCATGCAGTGTTGTGTGTGGCACTTGGCTCTGTTGATGTGTGTGTTTGGGTCTGGCACTGGCATGGGCAGGGTGGGTTGCATGTGTGGATGTATGGCCATCCATGAGGTGAGCCTGTGCTGACATTTGTGGGGACCTGTAGATACACATTGCATGCTTTCATCAGTACACTTCCCTCCATCCGACGTGTCTGCCACGCCATGCTCCATCCTCCCGACTCCCTCAATACATTCGACTCCGATCAGGTTGGCGCATGTCTCCTCCCATTCCTTTAGCTTGATTGGCGACCCAGATCCGCCAGCGGTGGCAGTGTTCTGATTCTCTGCCAGGATCATTCTGACCCGGTGTCTCAGGTCATCCCATCTTTTCCTGCACTCACGTACATTGCGGGTGCAGGTGCCCACGGCTCTTACTTTCATTGCCACTTCGGCCCAGATAGCCTTTTTCTTAAGGAGGGTCTCCCGCTGCATGTCGTTAGCGAAGACCACTGCAGCATTGTCTGCTAAGGTTTGGGTCAGCATGAGTAACTCCTCATTAGAAAACTTTTCTTTCCGCTGGCGGTCAGTTGTTTTTTTCAGTGCTTTGGGCATGGTAAGGGTATTCCAGTGAATCTCAGACAGCAAAGTACCACAAACAGGTCCAGGGGGCAGAGGATGGCAATGGATTGTGTTTTTAAAGATGGCCGCCGTGCTCTTTCCCGTTCCTGTGCGATGACGCTATTTCCAGTTCTGCAATTTAACGGTCACCGCTAATAGCCGTGACCGCTATTTGCATGCAGCGTGAGGGCGGTAAGTGACTTTTTGGGGTCTTTAGCGGCATGGCACTATGCTCGTGTCCGCATACCCGTAATGGTGCGCTATTAGCGCCCTCTTGCGAGGGCGGACACGTTAAGAGCGCCATGCCGGTAATTGTTGTTTTTTACCGCACAACGTGTAATGAGGCCCATTGTCTCTTACTACCTCTTTTTCTGTTACTCACCTGGATCCTCCTACTTTTAATGCTGATCAATTGTCTCCACACCCTTTTAGCATGAACTAGTACTTAATTTTTCTTTTTCTCCCTAATTAAGGCCATGCAGACATTTCTCGTGCTCCCACGCCAAAATCCAGGACTTTAATCTGTAACATCAATCAAAATCGTTACAGGCATATTTTCTTAAAATGGCTTTGTGCACAATTTCCCTTCTTTGGTTGACCCAATTCTTTGTCTCCCATATTCATTTTCTCTGTCGTAATGGTCACTGATGTTTTTATTGCCCTGCACTCCTTTTTGGTGTTGGCCAGGAAACCTCATTAGTGCTATTTGTTTTCACATTTTTTTATTTTTGTCTGTTTTATGCTTTTGGGTATATTACCTATCCTTTTATTCATTTGTCCAATTGTTCCCTTCCTCAATTTTTCTTTTATTCATTTTTTATTTAAGATAATCAATCATTTTAATATTTTTGCTATGTATTTTTTCTGATCCTGTGTAACAAAGGGCCAAAGTCTCCCTAAATGTTTTTAATCCAATCTTTTATTTATGTTGAGCACTTATTTCATTTTTTTATGTATACTAAAACATACTTCCTTTCTTTTTGTTCATTTTTTAATTTATTTTTTAGTTTTTGTTATGCTGTAAGGAAAGTCACACTATATACTCCATTCAGTCCTGCGTGGCTGTATTGTCATCCATGACGTTTAACCTAAATCTTTTTATCTGAACCATTACTGTCCTTCATGATTCTTATTTCATTCTGTTTGCTTCTTAATCATTTGCCATGTTTCCCTACGTTATGGTTGTCTCTAATTACCTGCAGGTCATCTATCTTCCTCTTGTTCATAAATGTTCATGGCATGTGCCTGATTTTATTAAATTTCATCATTTTTCCACCAGGTCACACATCTGGCTATATTACCATGCTTTGCCACAATAATAAAATCCTTTAGTTTTTACCCAAACAATCTCATTGGCCTTATACCGTTTTTATGCCTTCAAAATTATGCTCGTTTCTAAATGGTGCGTGTCCCAAATAAACAAAACATGCTTCCTTGGTAACCTAAACAATATCATTATGCTTTCAGGCTTTGTCATTCAATCCTTTCTTCAACCATCTGAATCCTAAAATAATAGACTTTCAACTAATAGTCCTGAATCAAAAAGGATTTTCACTATTTTTTCACAGGATTTTCTCCACGCCAGCCGCCAAGACCTCTATAAAAGATAAATCGTAAGACTAATCCTGGTGTAACACCATTCAGGCTGTCCCATCACACAAGGTGGAGCTCCTGAAAAAGGACTTTTCGGGGCACCCCAAAACCCCCATTCTGTACATTATGCTCTCCTCAAAACTCCCCAAAAAACAGGTCACAGAGGACTCAATAAACCCCTTCAACTTCTGAGGGTTTTCGAAGTCAAAAATAATAGGGAACATGAATAACATTAGACCATTCAGCTGCAAAGGCGATGCCTGCCCCTGCCCGCACGTTAGTTTAAAAAACCCATGTAAAATCACTTGCTCCGCTTCTCATGACGTTCACCAATACCTCCTTCAATCCCAACTCTATTTCTGCAGCTGTAAAACAACCCTTAGGAGTGTTCCTCGACTCGCCCTGGTCCATGTCGTGCCAGGTTAAATGCTACAATCTGTTGCACTTATCATTGAGTGCCATTGCCTCCGCTTCACTACCAAGTTCACTAATGCCATCAGCCCTTTCCTTTTCCCACAAAACTGCTTATTCATTTCCCGTGTCATTATCAGAGTTGAATTGGACTACTACACTGCCATTCTTGCAGACATCCTAGCAAACATCTTCACAGGCTCTAAATAGTGCGGAGTGATGCTGTGTGCAGCTCTCAGTATTCTCAAAAGGATACACATTACTCATGCCAAGCAAGCTGCTCACTGGCTACCCGTGAAGGAACAGTTAATTTCAAAATCCTAACCATCACACACAAATGCATGTGTCACACAGCACCAGTATTTCTGATGTTTGTCAATCTGCTTAGAATCACATGCTGTGCATAGTGCAACATCCAGTGGTAACCGCAGAGTATTGCATCTTGCCTTTCGAGAATTTAAAGGGGATGTCGACATGGGCGTGCCTGTAACACTATCGCTACGTGACTTGTAGTGTACTCGAGGTCTCTCAGATTGTTTTTTTCCGCCCAGATAACTGGTCGCCCTTATGCGAGTTCGTAAAGAACATTGCTTTTGTCCAACAACCTTTGGTCGAATTATTCTATAAAGATATTTAATATCACCCCTTTCCGTCACTTGTCTCGACGGCTGTTCCAGTGTTCACCGAAGACCTGCGAGATTCGACAGAAGGTGATCCTGCCGGCATTTCCGACCACGTGGCTGGGCTTTCCGCCGGCCTATATAGTAGGGAGAGTGGGGTCGGGTGGACATTTCTTTTCAAACTGAAAATGCCTTTCCCTTTCTTACCTCTTTCCCAGTTGGCCTTAGTCACTCTGTGTAACCTCGGCTATGGAGAGGACTCGATTTAGATTTTGCCCTATTTGTAAGAGCAAATTCCCATGGAAGAATGAGCACAGACGGTGCTTGCCGCTCGATCATAAAGAGGAAGGGTGTGCGGCCTGTAAGCTCCTCCGCCCCAAGACTTTGAAGGAGCGTAGAGTAAAATGGTGGGCGACCTACAGTATGTCCAAGGCCGGAACTTCTTCCACTGCTGCTACCACCGAATGTGAGGATGGCGAGAGTGACTATCAGGCCTCCGAACCGGAGGTTGTTGACCTTTCGATGGAACGCTCGCGTTCCGCATCGTCTGTTCCCGGCCCCGATGAGCACGGCGTAAGCTCCATGGGGAAGTCCCAATCCGGCGACAAAGACAGACATGTGCATGACACTAAGCACACAACCCCTAGTCTTACTTCGACTCGTCGAAAAAGACTTCGGCGCCAAAGGGTGCACCGGTATTTCCGGTGATACCTGCCGATCGACAGCCCTCCCCGCAGCCGCATGCGCGCCTAGCGACTGGGCAATCCACGACAAAGGGCGCTACCCCCAAAACACATAGTGCGTTGACATGCATCACAGGAAAGTGTACGGCGACGACAAAGGACTCAAGATAAGGCCTTACCACCACCAAAAGTTACGGCACTGCCGGAAAAGGTGGCTGATGGGGGCAAGGCCCCGATTCCGCCAAAACAGACTCCCTTACAACCGTCAGATGTACCTACGTGCCTTCCGACTGGCGAGGATGTTGAAGTCAGTCTGGCAAGAATTGTGGCCGCAGATTCCCATAAACGGCAGGCTAGGGACTCTCAAAGTCTCTGAAAGACCCAAAGATCCGCCGAGATATAAAGATAGCGTTCAGAAGTCGAGGGAAGGGCACAGTGATACCCCCTCTTCATCGGTCCCGCCAGAGGACTTCTCTGAGGGAGAGGAAGGACTTTCTTCAACGCTAAGGCACAGAGCTCTGTTTTTCGACGCAAGAGAGTGCTAGGGACACTTTTTCGATGGAAGACTGAGAGACCCACCCACCCTTCCACCCATAGACCGTTCTAGATCGTCAGTCTGGACTAGGGAAAAGTTTGAGGACTACATGGAAAGGCTGGAAACGTTTGTTTCATGTGCAGAACAACCTACACCAAGAAGGCCAAGGGAGGAAAGCCCTGCTAATCCTAGATCTAAATTCCCAAGGCTTTTGAACCCTCTTTAGAAGAGGACATATATAATTATGAGGTTCAGGAGGAACGAGGCTTTCTATAACGAGGAGGAACATGAGGCCATTGGAGATGAGCCCATTGAAGATGAACCTATTGAAGGCTGGGGAGACGATCCAGATGTGGGTGACCCTCAACCATAGCAGTCCCCAGAGCCACAAGACCCAGATATTCTGGCCTTGGACTCTCCTCAGAACACCCCTACAAGAAATCCTTCTCCTATTGATGATTAACTAACATTTAATGTAATGTTACGTAAAGCAGCTGATCACTTTAAAATTGGTACTGAAGAGGCAGCACCTGAAGCCGACTTCGTTCAGGATATACTCAAAGATAAGGCGCCAACCAGCCAAGCCATCCCTCTACACAATTTGATAAAAAAACGCCTTGTTCCATCTCTGTCTACACCGGCTCTTACGAGAGGGGTAAACCCAAAAATTGAAAAACTCTTTTAACCCTCTCCATCAGACCCTCTATATATTAGAGGTCATTCTACCCCAGATTCTTTGGTAGTCACTACCACAAGGAAAAGAGTAGGGGTTCCTTTATCAACTGGCGAGGCTCCCCTGACAAAGAAGGGAAAAGGCTTTATGCCCTGGGTAAAAGGGTTACCACAGCGGCAGCATACTCCGCATGTATTGCCAATAACATCACTCTATTAGCCAGTTTCGCAGATGCGCAATGGGCTTTAATACAAGAAGACCTACAAGGGGCTCCAGAACCTCTACAGACCCGCCTACTTACCACAGTCTCTGAAGGTAGGCAAGTTAACTAAAGTATTTTAAAGAACACTTTGGATTCTGCCGAGACAGCCAGCCGAGTCCTCGCTCGGGGCATTCTCCTCAAAAGACACACGTGGCTTCGAAATTCAGGGTTTAAACTTGAAATGCAAGCGTCTCTTATAAACGAACCTGTGGAGGAATCCAACTTGTTTGGAAAGGCGGTCGATGAGGCCTTAGAGACCGCGAAAAAAGAACATGAAACCCTAAAGAGTTTGGACCAAATTACTCGGGAGACCTTCCACAAGGTGAGGATTTGGAAACGGAAGGTTTTTTCGTGGCCATCGCTCCACTTACCAACAATACCCTTCAGGAAACAACTGGAACTCTGCACAGGGAACCAATACTTACAATACCCCGTAACCCCAAAGGAGACAGCGTTGTGGTAAGGGAAGAGGCAGGAACCCGACCCCCAGAGGTTCTCTTGCCTCAGGCTCCAAATGACTCCAAGATTTGGGGCCCCTACCATGCCTCTCCGGTCAGGGGCCAGCTGACAACATTCCTGAAAGCATGGGAGGGAATAACCACGGACCAGTGGGTGCTAAAACCATAGCCCACGGGTACTGTGTAGCGTTGAACCAATCCCCAAAATACAGATCTCCACGTCAACGTAGACTAACACCAGAACATCTTCGCATACTTCTTGAAGAAGTCAAGATACTGGAACAAAAAGGAGCCATAGAGAGCGTACCTCTATCACAGGTAAAGGAGGGTATTTATTCACTGTACTTCCTTGTACCCAAAAAGTATCTAACCATGCGTCCTGTTCTAGATCTGCGGCCAGCGAACAAGTTTGTAAAACCACAGAAATTTCGCATGGTCACCCTGCAGGAAGTAATTCCTCTGCTCACACAGGGTGATTACATGGCAACTCTGGATATGAAAGATGCATACTTTCATATTTCTATGTTGCCAGCGCACAGAAAGTACCTCAGGTGTATAATAGAAAACAAACATCAGTTCACGGTACTACCCTTCGGCATAGCATCTGCACCAGGGATATTTACTAAGGTAATAGCAGTAGTGGAAGCACACCTGCGCAGGCAATCCATTCCAGTTTATCCTTTCCTTGACGACTGGATCATAACAGCTTAGACCCCAGTCAAGTCAAACAATTCCTAGGGGCTCTAATTCGAACAAAGGATGGCCTCATCTTCCCCTCCAACGAGAGGGTTCAAAACATGTTATTTCAAATCCCTCACTATGTGGCCAGTTGAGAGGTAACAGCACGCAAGGCTATGCGTCTGCTAGGAATGATGGCGTCATGTATCTACTTAGTTCCTCACGTGCGCCTGCGCCCAATGCAAGAGTGGCTAAGCAACCAGTGATGTCAGGCCAACGGTGGAGAGCCCACCTGCTCCAGCAGACAGCAAGCGGAGTTTGGTCGCCAGACATGGCGTCCAACCACATAAACCTGCTGGCAGTGTTCAAAGCACTGAAAGAGTTTGAAACACAACTACAGGGAAAGACTATCCTAATCCTCACAGACAGCACCACGGCCATGTATTATCTGAACAAACAGGGAGGCACTCCTTCTCCAGGGTTGTCCAAACTGTCTCAGAACATTTGGAAGTGGGCTCTCAAACGCAACATGTTCCTGTTATCACAACATGTTCCAGGGGAACTCAATCTTCTGGCAGACATTGTCGGCAATGTTTTCGCATAATGGGGTTTTCCAGAGATCGATCTGTTTGCGACCCTGGAAAACGCCCAATGCCAAGATTACACCTCCAGGTACCCCCAGAACTGATCCAAGGGAACGGACTCTGGATAACCTGGTCAGGGGAATTTGTTTACGCTCCACCCCACCCGACTCCCCTTCTCAACAAGATCGTGCACAAGATGCACCAGGAACCAGTCACAATGATATTGGTTGCCCCCATGTGGGCTCGCCAACCCTGATTCGCTCATCTGAGGAGATGTCCCTATCTCCTCCAGTCAAACTGCCTTGCCCCATACAACATGTCGCAAGACAAAGGGGAGACGCTTCACCCATGCCCGCAGACATTGAACTTGGCGCCCTGTCTCCTGAGGTCATAGAATTCGGACACCTGCAGCTCCCTCAAAGATGTATGGACATCCTCAGGGAGGCAAGGAAACATAACACTAGATATTGCTATTCTAGTAAATGGAAACAGTTTATCTGGTGTAACTCAGAGCATCAATCCAATCGACTGCTCTACCACTCACATTGTCCTATACCTAACTCACTTGATTCAGGTCTAGTCTTCAACTCAATAAAGGTGCACCTAGCGGCACTTTCAGCATATACAACATCACAACAGAAGGTGTTGTGGTGGAAGATACCCGTGATTAAGGCTTTCATGGAAGGGGTAAAAAGAATTTGATGGCTCATTGTCTGCTTCTATTCCAACAGATCGAGGACTTAAGCAGGGGTGCATCTTGGCCTCAACAATCTTTAACCTGTTTTTATTAGACATGGGTATGAAGTTTGAAGAGACCATTGCAGATGCCCCCAAACTAGGTCCACAGAAAATAACCTAGCTCTTATATGTTGATGACCTCGTGCTACTCTCCTGCTCTCCGTGTGGGCTGCAAAATTTGCTGACCAAACTACAAGAGTATGTCTTTGAGAACAATCTTACCATTTGTGTTTTAGTTAACTTGATAACTGGTCAGCCTGCCGGAAAGAAAGACCTCTAGCTACAAATGGACCCTTCAAAATCAGGAGGTGGTGAGAGTTCCCCAGTATAAATACTTAGGTCTCCCTTTCACAGAGTTCCAAAATGAGCACATCTATACAGCAACTTTGGATGTAAAAATTCGCTCATTATCTTCCCAAGCTAGAATTTTGCTGTTTACATATGGAAAATTTACACTAACCCACATAATGAGTTTCTACCAACAAAAAGTGGTTCCTATTAGTTATGGAACAGAAACATCTCCGAAATTATGATCCTTTTGGGATCATTATGAAACTTTTTTCTGGAAAACTGTATTAAAGCTCCCTAAATGCACTCCGCTTCCATTACTTGGGTACGAATTAAGAACCATTTCCTCGCACAGCCAAGTGGTGTGGAAATTTTGCTCCCTGTATAGAAAATGCCTCATAGGCGCCACCTCTCCAAATGTTTTGGGTATCCTTGCTAATTATCTCCTTCCACCTAGTCTTGAATTTTCGAAAAAATTGACCAATTATGTGCTGGAGGCATTAACCAATGCTGATATTTCCCTTGAACGTCTTTTATTGAATCCAACCAAAGCTAAATTGAAATTGTATCATGTGGACTGGATCCACACTCGCAATCAATGTTCGGTCTATGTGGATGGTGGTATCATTATGTTGTCGCATAAAAAACTGCGCACCATGGAACCCTATTTAGTGAAGTGCCCGTCCAACTTTGTTAGAGCTCAAATGTTGCATGTGCTATCTTTGAGCTTGAATTGCTCAAAATTTTACATAGGAACTTCCAAAATAAAAATGCCAATTTTTTTTTTTATATTGCCCATCTATTTTTGAAATAAAATGTTTTGGCCGAACCATTCCTTTAAAAGCAGTCTTTGCTCCATGGATAAACAGTCCCAATGTCTATCATTAGACCAGAAATCGTTTTTTTTGTTCTTGCTATATTTCTCCTTGCATTCTAAAACCCTAATGCCACTTAACTCTTCTAAACACATCCGGTCATCCTCTGGGGCTATCCTACTGTAAAACACATTCATTTTTCTGTTTTGCCAAAAATATTCCTTATTTTTAGGTTGATACCTTTTTATTCCCAGGTGTATCTGGGTAACCTGTCTTTGCGTTTTGCTGAGCTAACATGTAAGCTCACGTACTTGTCATCCAACTGATGTTGCGCATTTATTCCATAATGCGCAACAATGCTCAGAAAGACCCTTCACATCTGTAATCTGTATTTGACGCATTGTTTTTAATAAAGTAAAGCCTGTCTTTTACTGCACTTGTTTGTATGTGATAAGTTTGGCCTTGCAAAACGCACAATCATTTTGCATTTCTTTCAACATGGATCGATTGCTTAACTTGGCATTGTTATCTCAAAGAACTGCTACATCGCGCATTCCTTTCTTGATGAATCACCATATTCACTCTTGTGGGTCATCCTAACATTGCTTCTGGGTAAACGAAAACCACAGCACACAAACCCCAAACATGACATTCCCATAAAAAACACAGCTTTGTTTCTCTTCTGCGAGACACCCTTATCAACACCTTTCTGAATTGAAACACAAATAAAACCTAGACTAGCATTCCACCATGCTGTGCTTTTACCTTGAGAATCATTCACTCATTTCTTTATTTCTTATTTAACAACCATTTGTCTTGCACATCTCACAGGCTTACAGTTCATTTCTTAAATCATAAATTATTATGATTTCAACTTAAGTTTTCTATCGCACACAGTTAAAAGGCACTCCTGCAAGTGCATTCCTTTCCTCGGCGCGCTTAATGCGTGACAACAGCATCGTTCCTGACGTGATTCATTAATTATTTGCATACTACTAGGAAATCACAATTTTAACTCTATAGTTGCTGGTTTTAATTTTCTTCACTGGCTACAAGTGCAACAGCTTTTTTTCCATTTATCTCAGAACTGTGACTTGTTTAAATGAAATCACCACAAATTTGTGTGCCTTAAATCATAGCATCTGATCTACATTTTTGTGTTTTTGGCATTTTTCAAAATTTGGCTGAAAGCCAGGTTTTAAATTAGCTTGACAATACCATTTTATATTATTTCTAATATTTTACAGTGCACATAGACTGTTACGCCATGAAACGAGACACAACGAACAGTCATACCATATAACAAATTAGACACTCTGGGCCGGCTACATTTAAGTGCACTTCCTAGTGTCACCTGCCTCTGAAGGTACACTCCTGCCCCATTTATATGTGCATTTCTTTACAAAACACAAGTTCACCCCTTTCAAGGAATCTTTAAATTCTCTTGGTCTCCTAATCACCCCATTAACTGGGCTCTGGGTGCAAAACTCCTTCCAGCCGTCTTTAAACGCTGGGCAAATGGGCGTATCCTCTATTTCGGGTGTCCTCCCTGGTATCCTCTCTTCTCAGATATCCTGGTATCTCTCTATTGCTCGGATACCTCAAGTCAATATTTGTTCATATATTTACTCTTATTCTGTTATTTTTTTTTGTTCATATCCCACCTCCCTCCGTTATCTTTTGCTGGGGTACCCCATGAATATTTAACACTTGTGAATTTTAAATGCTGCTAATTTCTTGGCTTTTTCCCAAATCTGGACTGACACCATTATTTTTCCCTGAAAAGTTACCACAAATATATATGCATACATATTTATTCTCTTTCTGCCATACTATTCTCCCTCCCGGTCCCTTCTTTTCGATCGGATAGGGCAGCTGCAGTCTGCCCCATCCCCTTTATTCCACTCTTATCTTGGGCAGAACAGTATGGCTCACCTTAGTTTCTAAGTTTTGACTGTCCAGGCTCTTTTCGTCTTGAAGAGATGTAATCTGCTCATTCTGTTCATCATCCTATCTGTCCTGGGTTGGCTCGCCATGTGTTCTCGAGGTCCTAAGACCCCAATCTTGCTTTTCAGCACCTCTTCTGCTCTGACATGCTCTCCTGGATGTTCTGAGGCCCTCTGCATTTCAGAAAAAAGACTCGGACAGCAGGCAGGAGACGGAGTCTGGTTCATCAGGTTTTATTCACGCCAGACTGACACAAACAGTATCATTGTCAAGTACACAAACCCCTGCCCCCTGCGGAAAATGGAGCTTCCTTTTATACTTTTCAGAGAAAGAGAGCCGAACCCCCACCCTTTTCTAAACATGTCCAGGCAAATCTCTCCATTGACTATACTCACACGCAAGGGAAATAATTCCGTATCTGCTTAACCCTTCAAATTGCAATACATCCTGGCACCCATCGTTGGATTTTCCCGGCCATGCTACCCAAATATGGTCACGCAGCTGCGTACCTTGGCTAGAAACTCAGACATGGCCTCATTATATGTCTGGTTTCAGACTGCTTATCTGGTTTCTGCAGGGCACTGTGGCCTTGAATATTCCAACTCCAGGCCTGACTCATGCTACCACTGTCCGCAGAGAGCTGCTTCATTTAATGCATTCTTTTTACACATTAAAGGCATTTTGTCAGTTTCACACATGGTAGAGTTCTTTTTTGTCTGGGTATATTTAAACACTTAATCATTTTCCTACTCAATTCTTTTATAATATGCATTCTGTACCTTGCTACTTATTAAACCATGATAAAAGCATTTTCGACTTTATAAACATAACACCATTTAAAATATTAATGTCTTTTAACCCTATGAGTTCTATTTCCACACACTTACAATACTAAATCACTCCATACAAATGTCTCTGCCTAGCTTTAAGTGGGGTGGGCTGCCCCCTACTGCATTTAAGTACTGGTACCTCATCTTCATTTCGGTACCTCTGTTACACTGGAAGGACATTTTCCTCTCAGAGCCATCACAAATAAAGGGGACTGCTGACTGGCAAGGAAACACTGAGGTGGGCCTGCCGCATCACTGAAGCCCTGAGAGCATCGCAGACCATAGAGACAGGTATGCAAGTGTGAGGTGTAAGGTGTCCATGGTATAGAAGCTGGGAACCAGGAGGGAAGCAAGTCACTGGTTGTGAAAGCCTTCAAGCCAATCATCATAGTATGAGTACCTGGCAGACTAGTAAACAAGGGTGACTGAACAGTAGGAGATGTTCACAATTAAATATAGGACTTCCTTTTTACTGAGGAACATAATACCCCCCTAATATTGGCCTCCACTCGCTTTTAAACTAATTGTTTATTTTATTGGTCATTTGTTGATTGTGATTTACATTGCAATTAGGCCCTCAAATGGGTGGCCCAACTCCCCTTTTTCAGCAAGCAAATCAAACGCCTCATAGCCATCCAGTATAGGCGGTTTCAACAACCAAGATACTTGTATTAGAATCATTTAATGGGACGTTAATTGTACCCCGATAACTGGATTGTTACAAAGCTGAATGAAACCTCTAGAGTTCCAAGATACAATTTTCAATGCGCGCATATACTATTTTGCATATCCAACCTCACCCTTCTTAAGATGAGCACCATTTAAGACTCCTGCCACCCAGGATCAATTGGCATCATTCACCGTTCTTTATAAATGTATTTGTTTTCTCATATAAACATAAAACTCAGCATGGCGTAAACCCCCCACCCCCCCAACTCCCACCCCTCCCCCAACCCCTGAAGATCCTCGTAAAGTCTTCCTGTAGGGGAACCCCTTAAGCACTGAACATTTCTGTGATTCTGATATTATGGGGGCACCATTGTTCCATATAATCCGATTGCGGGTAGTCTTGGACCGTTCCCCATTCCTTCGTGAACGAGCCACTCGTACCTTGAATAGTGTGGGTCAGTTTTTCCATTGTCGTTTGTGCCCACACCTTCTAGAGCCATGTGTATATCAGTGGAGGATCTTCCTTTTTCCAGCTTTGGGCTATAGTTGTCCATGCCGCGATAAGCAGTCCCATAAAGCTTTTCCACTGTGACTTTGCGTATTTCCTAGCTACCATGTCTTTCATCCCACTTAGCCATACCTTTTTGCCCAGCTGCGCCACATCAGGAAACATTTTCCCCATCTCCGTCTGTACCTCCAACCAAAAACTTTTGATCCCCTTGCACTCCCACCAAATATGTCTCCACGTTCCCACTTCTTTGCATCCTCTCCAGCATAGATTGGAAGTTTGGGGATACATTGCGTGCTGCCTTTCTGGGGTGTAATGCCATTGGACCACTATTTTCACCCATATTTCCCTCGTATGGGCAGAGCAGGTCGTTTTTTGGATTTGTATCCACAGGTCCGACCATTGTCTTCTTGACAGTTCCTCCCCCAGTGTTTTCCCCCACTTGGTCATATATGCCCACTTCTTCTTCGGCGTTTCAAACAGAGTGAGGTGTCTTGTAGCCACCCTAGTAATTTCCAGTGTCGACCACCAGTGTCTGAACTGATCGTATTTATACTGGTCTCCCGCTGAGAGGTTCAGTAGAGTTTTACATGCCTCGTATGATCTTATTTCCTTCTCTTGAAACATTTCCCCTATTTTCGTAAACCCTGCCACCTCCCATTTCTCAAAGGCCCCTTGTTCCATTCCGAGCGGGAATTGAGGATTTTGACAAATGGGTATAAAGGGACTGTCCACCGTAGACTTTGTACCCTTACTCGTTTGGTTGGCCCATGCCTCTAATGTGGTCTTCATGATTTCGCTGATGCGCAGGTTGATGTGCCTATGTTTTGTTTTCCACAGAAGTTCCACCAGTGGGGCTCTTGCAACTGCCCTGTTTTGAGTCACCCAAATTGGGCGCAGACCTTCCCCCATCCATTCCCGAAGCACCCTGAGTTGCGCCGCCTGAAAGTATTTTTGAAAGTGGGGGAGGATCTCAACCCCCTCCCCTCCCCAAAATCCCCCTGCCCCTTCCCGGATAGATGATGTGATGACCGCCCTGGCAACCCTCAGGGGTTTCCTTTTCCATATGAAGGACGCAACCACTTTTGATAGTGCCTTAAAGAAAGATCTGGGGAGCCTAATTGGGAGTGCCTGGAAGTAGTATAACGGCTTTGGTAGGGTGTTCATCTTAACCGTTTGTATTCTGCCCCACCAAGATACCGACAATGGGTTCCATCTCTCCAGGTCCCTCTTTATGCGATCTAAAAGTGGGGGATTGTTTCTTTTGAACAGAAGTCCAACCCGGTGTGTCAGTGTTATGCCCAGATACTTGATCCCATTGTCTGCGATCTTGAGGTCTAACGCTGCTGCTTCCCTTTCCACCTCACCTCGTTCGCCTGCCGGAATCAATATTTCCGATTTTCTCCTGTTTATTTTTAGTCCGGAGATAGCCCCGAACACCTCCAGTTCTCCTACAATTGTCGCCAGTGACCTCCCCGGGTTTTTTAGGGCTATTAACATGTCGTCCGCATATGCAATTACTTTGTGTTGCATGCCTGCCATCTCTATCCCTCTGATGGGAATGGATTCCCTTATTTTAATTGAGAGGCTCCAGGACAATGGAATATAGGAGGGGGAGAGTGGGCATCCCTGCTTTGTACCCCTAGAGATGGCCACCCTTCCCGTGACCTCCCCATTGATGGCGATCCGGATTGTCGGAGAATTATAGTTGGCTCTTATCATTACTATATACTGGTCCCCGAATCCCATGTGTTTTAGGGTTTTAAATAGTAGAGATCACTCGACCCGGTCAAATGCTTTCTCGGCATCTACCGAAAGTAGCAATGCTGGAGTGTGTGTGATGCCTGACTTTTCCACTAGGTGTATGATCCGCCTGATGTTATCGTGAGTTTGTCTACCTGGTATGAAGCCCGTTTGATCTAGGTTTATCGGACTGGGCAGGAGCGGAGATAGTCTTGCTGCCAGAACCTTAGTGTATATCTTGGAATCTAGGTTTATCTGGGCTATAGGATGGTGGGAAGCGGGATATGATGGGTCTTTCCCTGCTTTGTGGAACACTAATACCTTTGCTTCGTTCATTGTAGGGGTGACGTTCCCGGTATCTTTGAAGGAATTTAGTAGCCTGGTCACGAAAGGTACTAGATTGTCCGCATATTTCTTAAAGACGGGGGCTGTGAAGTCGTCCGGGCCGGGTGCTTTGTTTAATGGTAGATCCGCAATTGCTTTTTTCACTTCCTCTTCCCTTATCGGGCTCTCCAGTGCTAACCTTTCTTCCTTAGAGATTTGTGGGATGGGAAGGGTCTGTAGGAAGACTTATTGTGCGTCACCATCCGGAGAGTCAGAAGTATATAGCTTTTGGTAAAATTCCCTAAAGGCCTCTCCCATATCGTGTGTGTGTGTGTCTGTAGCTCACCCTGTGAGTTCCGAATGCTTTTGATTGTCATTCCCTTCTGTTTTTCACGGAGCTGTCTAGCTAAGAATCTGTCCGCCTTGATATAGAATCGTTGCTTGAGGTATAACAGTGATGTCTCTGCATTTCTGGTGCAGAGCATTTCTAGCTCACCTTGTGTATGTCTGAGGGACTTTTTTAAGCTGTGGGTGGGCTTTGTCAGAAGTTTCTCCTGTATGTCTGCTATCATTCACTGTTCTATCACAACCTATAAAGTGCACCTGCCTTTTTGATCCTCCTTGCCTGCTGACTCGAATACATATATTCGTCATGCTGTCATTACACCTATTTACTCTCTCAGATAATCTTTGCTCACTCCCGTAAGAGACAGGAATCTGGGACAACCTACCCAAGTGTTCTAAGTGGACCTGATTTGATCAATATGGCATCATAAACCAGTCTACAAGATATTGTTAATTGCACTACATCAGTCCTTTGTTCATCACAAAGGTCCACCAGTTCTGTGTCTGCACTCGAGATGGGCCTGAGACTAGATCCTTCAGAGAACAAGAATAAAAAAATTAGACCTAATCAATATGACCTCAAACTCATCTTGTAAAATTGGTTCAATTTTAACCGTTTTAAGGAGTTTTCATAAAAATCTTTGGAATTGGTCTCATTAGCATAGTGTCTTTCAACTGTAGACTTTAAATTATTTTATCTTTGTTTGGAAGACAACGCCTGAAAGCCAGATTGCTTCTCCTTTCCTGCGCCCTAACCTTTCAAAACAGTAAAGGGCACTTTCCCTTTGTCATTTGACTGGTTTGGAAAACAAATCCCATTTCCCCCGAAGGAACCGCCGGCTGATGATGGAACATGAGACCTGCCACCTCATGGCTGCACTATATCAGCAGCTGATTTGATACTGTTTAGTGTCAGATTTGGAGATCACCTGTGTGACCCCATTTGATCCTTAGTTCCTTCTTCCAGGGTGCCGCTAAGGCTTCCAGGGTGCTGCTAAGGGCACCATAAGGAACCCTGCTTCCAGATTTAGTGAATCAGACTCATTTGGTCGGAGGCACCCACAAAGAGTGTGCAGGATTGTCTTCTATCTGCCAAGCTTACTTCAACTTTATCAAAGGACTGCCCTAATGGTCTCCCTTTCCGCCCACCGTAATTGCACCCTCCAATGTTCTCTATATTCCTTCTGGTTTCATCGTGAGGGATGACCGTCTCACAGGCATGTCGAGCACCAGCACCCTCAGCCATAGTTTGACAGCCCACCGAGCAGCGACAGGCAAACAGTCTGTAATGTTTACCATCTCAGGGACCCTCCCTCCGGTTTCTTGTATCAATGCGTGACCCCTTAATATTTTTACACCTTTTTAGAATATAGGAGCATATTTGGGACTTTCAGCCAGGGCCCCATTCAGTGCCTGCAAATTGCTCAGGAACTTCTGGGATGTTTTACCTTGTTTTTTCCTTTTTTGTTTTGTTTTGTGGCCGATCTTCATTTGCAGAGCTCTTTTTGCATGCTTGCTTCCTAACAGCCTCCTGACATACATAGTGTTCAAATGACTTGGCTATCCAAAACAGTTCTTCATCGGTCCTACAAAAGGTAAATCCTCTCTCAATTTCTTGTAACACATCCAATGCCATTTTCTCTGGCCGCAACTTTTGATCCTGGGAATCAACTACTATGACCTCATGTGAGAAACCTGAAGGTATCTCACTCACTAGTCCCCAGGGATCTGTTATCCAGGTGGCCAGGACACGGCCATCGCTATTGGATCCAGTTCCTGGAGGTGGACCAGTGTGGGAGGATCACCTGGATGAGGGGTCTTGTGGAAGTGGGACACCGAAGGGTGAGACGCGGTGTGCCATTCTTTGACACCTTTTACCCATCTTGCCCAGTAGGATATTTAGAAACTGTACCCCCACCCCTTTCCAACATGAACACTTTCTCACATTGTGAGCGACAACAGACTTAATACCAGAGCCGTTTACCTGACATGTCCCAACACAAGGATCGGGCAGTCGGGCAATTGCCACAACAACACACACCTGACTGCTCTTTCCCTTCCCCATAGGGATAAAAGGCGGAGTCAAGAGTACACTCTGGGCAAAGTCAAACGCACAAGGAAGCAGCTATTCCAGAATGGCAGTTCAAACGGAAGAGAAAGGCAGCGAGACCTGAAAGGACGTCAAGGAGTGAGTTACCCTTTTCAACCCAGACCTGCAAAGCCCCTGACAAAAGAAACATAAAAACAGGAATCGCAGCTGGCGAATGGTGTGATGGATGTCAGCGGTTCTTGAAACCCTCCTGCACTGATGGCCAGGGCAGGGAGATGTGGTTGCCATTGTGGTATCGTCCTTGAATCCAGCGGCAAAAGAAACGCCAACTAGTTCAGCACAGCCGGTGAGTCGGAAGAACCTGATCGTGGGCTGGACTGTTAGACTCAAGGTTGCAGTGGCAACATTAAGAAGATTAAGATACAGAAGTCCTTTGTGAACAAACTTGGTACCAGAGATAGTGGTCCGGCGCCACGTGGGCGCTCATTCTGAGGTCTGCGACTGGTAACCCTCTCCTGAACAAAGAGCCTGTTGAACTAGAAAAGTATTGATACTCCCAAGTACCAAGACGCCATAGGGAAGGCCAACGTGATGTGACAAGGTGGTCATACAAGGGTCAAGCCAAATACCTTGTAAAAGGGAACGCTGTGCTAATTGTGATTTTGTGAATAAACGCGCACTTGCCATTGGCTAACTGACCCAGGACGACGTGATCGCCCTTCGGAAGTCTTTGTTTAAAGTTGGCAAGTGCTGTGGAAGGTCTGAGCCCGGATGAGGGGGACCCAACTAAACCTAGGTGTTTGTTTAAAAAGACATTGAGACTTTTGAATATTACACATAAGGAGATTGCGATTGTGATTGAAAGGCAGTAGGGAAACCGACTCAGGGACGTCAAGAGAAGTTGTGAAGAAGCTAAGTGAACAACATTGTGATGACCAGTATGAACCCGACTGATGGATGTCTACAGTGAGGCGTTGGTCTGAGTCCGATCGAGGGAGGCTAACGAGAGAGAGGAGGATCGGAGCCCGGTTGAGGGGGTATCCAAGCTTGAAGGGTAATCACCCGACGTGAAGGTTAACAAAAGGAACTTTTGTTTTCTTGTTTTGGGTATATCAGGCCTTCTGAAGCAAGAAATTGTGCATGAGAAGAGACTTGGGCACATTAGGCCCTGATAAGATAAGGAACTGTGAGCTTGTGCTAGAGTAGCCCAGGACTGTGCTGTACTGAAGTGGACCACCTTGTCCCATGCTTAAAAAGTGGGGAAGGGAGAACCCGGCCATAACATCCTGACCATCGTTTTTGTGAACACTTCTTTCTTTTCTTGTTGGCATTATCCCACACAATTTTGTTGTATAAAGGTAAGGATTGGCAATAGATTTTTTAGTATAGGCCCTTTTTATTTGACTAGACTCGACTAGGACTGTATTATTTGATTATAGCGTGCTCCCATCTTAGCTTTAGGTTGAGATTAGCAGGGTAATTCATGGAAATTCGCACAAAAGTGTTGCACGCGGCTGGCGCACAGCGTGCCCGTGCAAATGTCTGCGCCAGCCGCGTGCGATAAAATCAATTTCCGCGCACAGCGTATTCATGGATTCTCGCCTCCAAAAGCAGACGTGGCGCAGAGTGGCGCAGCGACCCTGCAGCAGCGCCAGTTACGCCCCCAAGAACGCCCTCGCGCAAGGAAAAGCCATCAAGATCGCAAAACCATCGCAAAGGGCTGTGCCAACCCTGGACCAGTTTACCGGACTGGCAAACAGCAAACACAAAGCGGGGAACGTGTATTACGGGTTTCGGGAACATGCGTGCGCGAGAAGTTTCACACGCGATCGGGCCTGGGGGAGCGTGTGCGTGTATTTCAGGGGTGCGTGAGAAGTTTCACACGCGATTGGGCTGGGTGCGGGTATTTCAGGGGTGCGCGGGAAGTTTTACACGCGATTGGGCTGGGTGCGTGTATTCCAGGGGTGCCGGGGGAGTCCTACATGTGATTTGGCAGTGTGGGTCCTCCCAGGTGTTCCCTGTACACCCTGCAGGCAGCCCACACCACAGGGGGACTACCCTGCATCCCTGGTCATGTCCCGCAGGCAGCCCACCCAACATGGGCATGCCCCCCAGCAAAGGCACATGTCTACTTGCACTACTGATCACCAACTCATGTCCCCTTGCACCCCCACCCCCAGCATTGCGGGGCACCTGCCAGCAGGACCCCACTCATGTCCCACTCATGTCCCCCTGCACCCCCATCCCCCAGCATTGCGGAGCACCTGCCAGCAGGCCTCCACTCATGTCCCACTCATGTCCCCCTGCACCCCCACCCCCCAGCATTGCGGGGCACCATCCACCAGGACCCCACACATGTCCCCCAGCCAACATGTCATCACAATTTAGATCCTTGGCCCTTATGGTCAGCCTCCAAATGCCAAACATCCACCCGAGTATTGCATCCACCCACTTAGAAATATCAATAACATGATAGAACCCCAATTGCAAGTTTGGAAATGAACACATGTCCCTCACATACACCCAATGGGTGTCAGTGAATCTCAAAACCCATATCATGATATGCATGATACCAATGAGATGATACTACACATTGAAGTTTGATGAAAAAAATGTATTAAAAGCAGCATAAATGGAATTAAAAATAAATAAATGACAATGGGAATCAAAAACCAAAAGCAGCATGTCCGTAAAATAATGAAAAACCACAAATCATAATCCAAAGGAAAGGTGTCCAAAGTCACAGTTCAAGAAAGTAAATCCAAGGTAAAAACAAAACCGAAAACCATTGCTCCATGGGTAAATCCCCAAAAAATCCAACAGTCAACTATATACAGATAAACAGTCCAGGGTCCATGATCCCAACTGAAGAAATTAAACCTATATTAAAATACTACCTAATAAAAAAACTATATACAAAAATGTGGTCCATTGTCCAAAAGGTCCAAAATAAATAAAAAAGCAAAGGAAACCTAACACTAACTACATAACTATTTACAAGGGCAGCGGGCTAGTCCGACGGCTCACTGGTTGTTGTCATGGGCCAGGGCATCATCGAACTCCTGTTCAATGGCTTGGAGGCGGGCATGTTCCCTGGACCGAGGTCTTGCAGGGATAATGCAGTGTCCAGCTCCAACTCCCTGCGAAGACCCTCGAGGCACTTAGCCCGCCTCAGCGCCCTCCGCATGGAGTTCTCCGCCATTGTGAGCCGTTCCTCCTCTGCCCGCTGCCGCTCCGCACCTATCTGCTGGCCCAACCGCTCCCACACGGAAGCCACTCTCATTCCAGGGTTCTCCTGCCCTCCGGCCAATGCCTGCACCCATGATGTTGATGGCCCCGAGCCATGATGCCTCCCACGTCGAGCCTGCCGCTGCCTCCGACGCAACTGCATGTGCCAGCACGACGGCATCCAGGTTGATGGAATCCACCGACGCTGTCGTGCACGTGCCCTGCCCGATGATGCCGTCACATCCTCCATCTGCTGGGGTCCAGTTGCTGGTGTGTCCACCCCTGCTGGACCTCCGACTCCCGACTGTGGCAGGGATGGGATCCCCACTGAGGTGGCTGCATTGGTCGGGGCAGGTCCACAGGGAGCCCTGGTGGCATCTGGGCCCGAAGACGGCATGGAGTACGACTGGCGCATAGCCCCCACAGAGGAGGAGAGGGTCGCCAGAGTGCCCGACACATGTACGAGACCCCCGACCATGGCCGCTCCCAAGTGGGCCACGTTGGCACGGTGCTCTTCCTGATGACGTGCGTGCTCCCCCCGGGAATCCCCTCCGCCAATCAGGACCTTCTCCATACGGCCAGGGGTCCCCTCGTCCGCAGGTGGAGGGGAGTCAGATGACATGGACATCTTCCCCCCTCCCCCCCCTACCTGCGGACGGGCCTGAGATGGGGCATCCCTGCTGGTGCATGGTGGTGCAGTCACAGTGTCAGGGACAGTGACATGCACGGGCACCTCCACGGCGACCTGTGCTGCCTCCTGCCCCTGGACTGCACCACTTGCACCAGCAGGGATGCCTCCACCAGGCCCCATGTGCGGCTCAGTAGCGACCTCCTCCTCCTCTGTGGAAACCACCAACCTGGATGGCTCCACACCGTCTTCCGCCGTTGCAAGCCCCTGTGGGGGCTCACCCACCCCTTCCGCTGCAGCCATGGGGGCATCCCCGCCGCTTAGCTCCACAGCGCCGTCTCCGCCCTCTTCTTTACTTTGCGCTGTGTAGAGGGAGACATAGTACACAAGCATCAGGGTACTGTACAATGGTCCCCTAGACAGGAAGCAATAGCAGATGAGTGACACTGTCAAAGATCACTTCCATCATGTCCCTCCACAACACATGGGTCAGTGCAGGTAAAACACACGCAGTAACAGGCATGGCGCATGCTATGGACATAAGCAAACATGTCCAAGGGACTCTTGAAGCATACAATGTTGTTTTTGGACTCACATGCATCATGGGTCATGCCTGTCACATGCACACACTTCAACGTACTTTCATCCATCTGGACTCGTACACCCCAGACACAGTGGAAGCAAGGATAACTAGGCTGCATCAGTGATTCTGAAAATTGCCACAGACATGTGTCATGCATCCATGGCATTCACAAGTCAAAAACACAGACATGGACACCATACATGTACATGGCATCAGCACCCATCCCTCACCCCCACCCATGTCCAGCAACAGAGACTGGCATTCTCTCATTTGTCCATTCCGCATAGGGCTTCCCATGTTGCATTTAAACACATACACCAACCATGTGCTTCACACATTACTGGTCTCACATGCATGACCATGATGTCCCTGCACACACAGACACGCGTACCTGGCCTATGTCACACATACAGGCAAGTATCAGACAACCAGCACACTGCAACATGCCCTGTCTCACACAGCAATGCTTGGCCACTTACCGCTCGACTCCAGACGGGTCTGCCTCTCAAGGATCTGGGCATGGAGCGCTGGGCGTACGCGTTCCAGGACCCTCAGCTGGATGGTACTCCTGCCCCGGCCCCTCCTCCACGAGGCGCCGGGCCTTTGAGGGTCCTGGACCTCAAGTCCTCCCAGCGCTTCTTGACTTGCTTGATGTCGCAGGTTTCCACCCCTTCCGCGTTGATGGCAACCACAAAGTCGTCCCAGATCCTGTCCCGTCCTTCCTTGACGGCGCGTGGTGATCCGAAGAGGGCATCATAATGCCCCAGGACAAGCTCCACCAGGACACCAACTTCCTTCTGACTGAAGCTGGTGGCCCTCTGCCCCTCTGGCTGGGGGTCGCCAGTGGTCTCGGATGGTGTTTGCCCCAACATGGCGACCCCCGAGGCAGGCGTGGGTGGGCAACTGGGTCCTGGGGCTGGGCTGTGGAGCGATGGTATCCCAGTCGGAGTTTTCTGTTCCAGCAGGGGTGGACACAGCAACTGGACCCCTGCAGATGGCTGATGTGCAGGCACCAAATGGCAGGGCACGGTGGCAGCAGGCAGGCAGGCAGCAGCAGGTGGCTCGTGGGAGGCTGCTCGGGGCTCTGGGGGGCAGTAATTCGGCCTTTTGGGCAGGAGTGTGGTCTTCCATGTGCTTACGCGTGGCCAGCTTGATACGGAGTGATTTGGCACGTGAAAATTCTGCATGTCAGCGTGTAATTCGAGGAAAGGCCCTTAGCGCGTAAGCACGCATACGCGATTCCATTGGACCAAAGGCCCTTAGCGCGTATGCGCGTCTGTGACGCATCGCGCACGGGCGTTGCTTTTCGTGGGGTGCGGTGCGTGTGTTTTGCAGGCGTTGGGGTTCACACGCTATTACTTCACAGCGGGTGGGTGTTGGCTACGCGTTCTTCTACATGCAAGGCAGACGGTGAGTGGTACCCTGCTCCCCCAGGCCCGATCGCGTGTGGAACTTCTCGCGCACCCCTGAAATACACGCGCACAGGCCAATCGCGTGTGAAACTTCTCGCGCACCTCTGAAATACACGCACCCAGGCCAATCGCGTGTGGAACTTCTCGCACACCCCTGAAATACACGCACCCAGGCCAATCGCGTGTGGAACTTCGCGCGCACCCCTGAAATACATGCACACGCTCCCCCAGGCCTGATCGCGTGTGGAACTTCTCACGCACCTCTGAAATACACGCACACGCTCCCCCAGGCCCGATTGCGTGTGGAACTTCTCGCGCACCCCCGAAATACACGCACACGCTATTATTCACACAGCGGGTGTCCGTGTTTGTCGTGTACCCCTTTGTACGTCATTTGTCCAAGAGGGACCAGTATGGGACATTAATCAGAGCTGTATATAGGTGCTTTATGTTAGCGCACAATTTGGCGTACATTTTTTTCCTGCGCAGGGACGCTACCGCCTGCTTTCGTGTGGCAGACATGTATGGGCCTGTGCGCGTCTTTGATTCCATGAATACGTGTTGTAGGCGAGCGTGTGGGCGTTCCGCGCACTTGCCTCCTGTACTTCCCCTGTGACCCCCACATTTTCACGAGTTGTTCCCCATTCTGCGTGTAACGCCCCGTGTTACGCCTACTTTTGTTATGTGCGCCGCGCTATGTGTGAATTCGCTGTGGCCTTATCGCACAGCATTCGATGACCTGTGCGCCAGCGTGCGCCGTGCACTTTTTCAGCGCACATCCCACATTTCGCACGTGCACGGACTTCCATGAATAGATGTGCGCTGTTTTCTATGCGATAATCGCACTTGCACTGCGATTTTCGCTATTTCACTGCGAATCGCACGTTTTCGCACGCGTGCGCCGTTTTTTCAGCGCACATTCATTCCATGAATCGGCCTGTAGGTGTTTATCTCACCCATTTTACAGTTTAATAAACACCTGTGAACTGTGATCACTTGTGTCTGTCTTACTTTGATACCATGCCTTTCTTACACTCCCCAGAACCCTTTGCGGAATGAATTGATTTTGAGCCTGTGCTTTTTAAAAGGTAAGCCATATTTTTTCCTTAATGGATGCCAATACTTGTGTGCGCTGAGTTATTTCAGTCTTTATAATTTCATATAATTTAAGAAGAGCAGATAAAGCAGTTTGCGCTGGTCTTAATAAGGACGAAAACTCCCCCTTTGTTGTTCTTGCAGGTGAGGGTGAGAAAGAAAAAAAATTACTATTTACTGCACTAATTCCGACAGCCCTTCCTGGGAAATATGTACCTGCGCCATATGTTGCATTTGCCTTGGTAACTCCTGTCTCTTGCTCAGCAACTACAATGCCACTCACCTCCCTCACAATAAGTAAGAAAGAGGCCGCCTCACTCACTGGTGGAAGAAAGTTAGTAATTTTTTTCATATATGGCTTAGAGGCGGCTTCCTTTTCTTAATTGGAGTTGCAGGAGTTTTAGCATTTTCCTCTACATGGTAGCTCTGGAGAGGAAGAGCCCTAGTAAGCTCTATTAATGCTTTTTCCACATTCTACAGTAAGGGCTCTAGACGATTTCTCAGATATTCTCATATCTTCACGACTTTACTGCAGCCCTCACATTCCTGGACTTCCCAGACTGTGGCTCTTGTTGACACTGCCCTTGACACTCAGCACACAGTGGTCCGCGCCTGCAGGAGCCTTTTTATGGGAGACACAGCTGTTTGCCAAGCCGTATTGCACTTCACAAAGAAAAGCTCAGTAGATGCACACCACTTCTTACAGGTTCCTTGCACACAGCGCTCTGTGCCTGCAGGATGCTTTTTATGGGAGACAGGTGTTTGCCAAGCCATCCCATCCCATCATCAGGCTCCAATTAGTAGTTTTCAAAAAGAAACGCTCAGTAGCTGAAAGGATTATCCTAACCTTAGAAGAAGGGCCTGAAGGTCCAACCAAGAGACAGCATCATGCATCGGTCAGGGTTATAGAAACCCTGAGTGTTGACAACAGCCTAACGGCTTATAGGCACTATCAGGAATCAAATGGGAGGAATGGGACAGGAAGTTGCCAAGACCCCTGGTAGAGAATTGAGCCATTGGGGTCAAGAAACCAAAAGAAGCCCAAGGGGCGCAATAAGACAAGTGAAACATAGAGCCAAGGGCGATACAGAAAGGAAGATAACATGAACCTAATAAGGACAAAGCTGCCCAAAGAGTATAGAGGTATAAAGGAGGTATTTCTCCAACTGTGACACCTTAGAAATTTTCAGGAACTTGAGACATTGGCTGTAAAGTGAAGACACTTTTTGTTTTGGACTTTGAGAAAACCTTGAATCTGAAGCCCAGAGGGAGTCCTGGAAACTGTGAGAAAATTCAAGATGGATGACCTTGAAGGCAGGATATACTGCCCTACTTTCCTTTGTGTTTTCTTAAATTGTAGGGCCAGTTTAGAGTTCGGTTTGGACAGAGGACACTTTTTCTAATTTTGACTTTTTTTTAAAAAACGTATTGACTTTTACAATTGTATAACATACAAAATCGCCCCTCCTCCCCATCCCGTCCCTGGACGGCTACTATCATTGTCAATATCAAGTCCTTTGCAATTCAGTCCTCTTGTACAATCGGCAAAATAAATCAAACACTTGTATTCTTTGCGGCACCAATTCTCTCATATCTTTATGTAGATAGTCCAGCTCCAAATCCCAGTCCTCCTTGAACTTCTTTTGCTCCCCTTGTACCACATACGTAACCCATTCCAAAGAGACATAATGCCAAATGTTCATTAGCCAATCCTGCTCGGTAGCGGCCATGGGTTGTTTCCATTTTTGTGCAATTAGTGACACAGTGGCTATGCTTGGAATCATATAAGCTTTCCCTTGACTCTGTGAAGAGAGAACCTCCATTATATCCCCCTGACCGAGCATTGCTTCCCCCATGTCTCTATGTATTTGGGCACAAAAATCGCTTTCATTGTCTCATTAACATTTCCCCAGTATGCCTTAAATTTGGGACACACCCACCATATATGACCCCATGTTCCTATTGCCTTACATCCCCACCAACATTCCCCTGAAACATTTGAGTATAATGTAATTTCTCCGGGGTGAGATGCCCTCCTCCACGTTTCTCATATCTGAAGTGCCCACATTAATTTTGAATTCCCTTCCAAACCACCAACCATTGACTCTCTGTAATGGTAGCGCCCGTGACTTTGTCCCATAACGTCATATAACCCCATTCCACTTGACCGTGTATTATCTCTAATTAACTTATACAGCGCACTCACCACATGCCTGTCACCTGGGTCTGTGGTGACGTATTTCTCGAAGAGGGTAAGATCCCTTATTATAAAGTGTTTAACTCCCATTAACAAGTGTCGGAGCTGAGCATACCACAATGTTTTTTGTTTTTTTTTCGTTCAGGGAGAATGCTTGTTTACTTTGTTGAAAGGACCTAATCTCTTGACCCTCCACCATATCACCTATCTTTAAACATCCCGCTTCCTCCCGTATCTTGAATGTGCTCTGTTCTAGTCCCGGGGTAAACTGGGGATTGCGAAAGAGAGGTGTAAAAGGAGAGGGAAACCTGCCTGCATAAACACAGCATCCCATACCTGTGCCATCAAATCTGTGATTTTACTGTTGCACATATTAATGGGATAATCTTGTTTTTGACACCAAAGGACTTCCTGGATGGGGCCTACCCACCACTGCTCTGTCCATCCACACCCACATTTTCTCCATGTCCCCTTTAAACCATTCCTTGTTAATTCTGAGCTGGGCCACCTGATAGTATATGCTAGTCAGGCGCCCCCAACACCCCTTTAAGTACTGATGCCGTTAGTGTCTTCCATGCGACCCTTGAGTTCTTGCCTTTCCAGATATATTCCCTTATTACCTTGTTGAGTACCTTGAAAAACTTCTGGGGGACCATTATTTGCATCACCTGGAAATAATAAAATACTTTTGGGAGAACTATCATTTTAACTACTTTTATTCTCCCCGTCCATGAAGTGGTCAGGAAGTTGCGTACCTTCAGCCACTGTTTAATTGACTCCAATAGAGGGAGATAATTAGCGGAATACGTTTCCAGAGAATCGGTTATCTCGACTCCCAGGTATTTTATACCCTTTTCAGTCCTTACAAGCTGGTTCTCATTGTCACCCGTCCCAGATATTCTTCCTTCCTGGAATCTCATAATCACTGATTTATGTATATTTATCTTCGGGCCCGCCACCACCGCCAATTGTATCAGTTCTGTTGTTAGGACCGGCAAAGTAGTTATTACATCTGACACTGTCAATAATAAATTGTCTGCAAAGGTCATAACTTGATGCTTCTCCTCCCCCAAATTGAATACCCCTGATTTTATCCTCCTCCCTAATTCTGGACAATAATGGCTTAAGATGGAGTGCGTATAGTACCAGAGATAACGTGCACCCCTGTTTGGTCCCCCTGGTTACCCGAACCTCCTGCGAAAGATTTCCATTGATAGCAAGACGTAAGATTGGGGATTGATAATTTGCCCTGACAATTTGCAAAAATCTGGGACCAATCCCATAGCCTCCATTGTGAGGAATAAGAAGGACCACTCCACTCGATGAAACGCCTTCTAGCGCTATTACACCTGCCGATAACCCTGCTTTATTTATTTTCTCTATCAGATGGCTCACTCGTCTTGTATTGTCAAATGTTTGCCTTCCTGTGACAAACCCTGAATGATCCGCGTAAACTAATTTCAGTACCAGTCTTCCCAGTCTAGTTGCTAATATTTTAGTATAAAGCTTGGCGTCAATATTTATAAGAGCTATGGGTCTGTATGACCCACCCAGGGTTTTATTCTTGCCTGGTTCAGGAAAGAGCACCACCTTTGCCTCTTCTATCGTAGATGTAATAGTGCCCTCCCCACTGAAGGAGTTGAAAGGGGAGGTCAACACCGGGGTCAAGACCTCTTTGTAAGTCTTATAAAATAGTGCTGGAAAACCATCCAGGGTCTTATTAAGTGATAAGGACATTATCACTTCTCGTACTTCCTCTGGGGTGATCTCACGCTCCAGCTCCTCCCTATCGCCGGCTTCCAATATATTGCTTGGGGATCCAGGAAGTCGGTGGTGTGTACGGCTGAGAAATGCTTTGTAAATGCTTTTACTATTTCTTTAAAGGTTGGGCTAATTATGCCTTGGCCAGTTTCTATGCTACGTATAGTCATTGCCTCTTGCTTCATCCACACTTGCCATGCCAACAAGCGATCAACCTTATTGGCTTTGATGTTATAACTTGGTCTTAAATAGAGCAAGGCTTTCTCTGCTAGTCTAGTCTGTAGCAGATCTAATTGCCCCCGATACACCTACATTTTTTCGGTATTGCTAAGCCCCCTGTTCGTTTCCATCGCCCTCATGACTATTTTCAATTGCTTTTCTAAATCTTTTTGTGCCGATATTGTTTTTCTCCGAGGGCTCTTTTGGCTATCAGTTCTCCCCTCATAGTTGCTTTAAAGGAATCCCAAACCCACCTTTCTGGTGTTCCCTGGGTCCTGCTTAGTTCAAAATATTCCCTAATTTTGACCTGTATTTCTTCACACAATACCGGATCTCTTAATATGTCCTGGAAATTTCCACCACCATAATCGTGACCCGTCCACATCCTGGAAAATTTCTAACGTTAATAGTGCATGACCGGATAGGCTGATGGGACCCAGGTCCATTTTCTGTATTCGTCCTAGCAAGGAAGCTGAGACCCACATGTAATCTATTCTCGAGAAGGAACGATGGACATATGAATAAAACATATACCCCTTTGGTCCCTGCTGTGTTTCTTTCCTGGCGTCGGTTAGAGTTAAGTGCGCCATGCTAGATTTGAATTTTTGAGTGGGGGGCTGTTGCAAAGTCTGTCCAGCCTGCTTCCGTCAGCTTGTGGATCCCAGGCCATATTCAAATCTCCTGTCAGGATTATTTGTCCCTTCTTGCCCCGAGTTTGGAGGATACAGTGTAGCGATGGTATAGCGTAGTCTCCCTATTTGAATTCAGGCAAAAATGTATCTTCCCTCCTTGTCCCTTTCTATGGCTAGTATGTTCTGTCCCACTTGTCCCTTCAAAGCTATAAGGACTCCCTCCGTCCCTACCCCCCGCCCCTTAGACACCTTACGTTTAGTGTTAAGATATGAATTCCTTTCCTACTTCCCATCTTCATTTTTGTACACTGGTTGCATCATTGGCAGCTGATCCTCCCCTCCCGCCCCCCATCTGAATGGTGTACCACTCTTCACTCCCCCCAATTACACTACCCCCCTCACCTCCCTGGTTAAGCCCGACCAATTCTGCGCCCCCCCATGCATTAAGCCATGGAGGTTGACCTCTGCTACACTCCCGGGGATTATTTGTGCTGGTTTACCCAGGCCCAACTCTCCACCGATTCCAAGTGCCGGGATCAAACCCCACCTCTCCCCCTGCTGCTTCATTCACTCCAAGTTCCTGCCCCCGCGAATAATAACAATTGACTGTATCTATCCCCTAGAGTCCCATACCTCTTAAACTTAAAGATAAGAACCTTTTGTGTAAGTAATTGTCCATATGCCTATCGATGCCTACCAGGAGTCATTCCTTTGTTGACTTTCCTCGTGATGTCTTGGTCCATTCCCATCTTTTGTACTTCCCAGTATCTCGAGAGTTGCCAGTGTCCATTTGCAGTCCCCCTGCTTCTTCCTCGATCTTTAAAATCTGCAGTCCTCCTTCACATTCCGTGTTGTCCTTCCCGTGAGAAAAGTAATCCAAATGGAAATGTCAATCTGTAGTGGACTTGAGCTTTAATCAGGACTGTTATCACTGGTTCTATTAGTCTGTTTCAACTAAGTTGTCTGCGCCAAATCCTGATGCAATAGAATTTCTGCTCCATTGACCTTGATAGGGTTTGTTTTTCTTGCTGCCTGCAGGATTGCATCTTTTTGTCTCTTTGTATTGCCACAATCACTTCTCGAGGCCTAGCTCCTGGATCCTTGCTTTTCGGGCCACGTCTAAAAGTTTGGCTCACTCTTGTTGCATAGTTCCTCTTAATTCCTAATCGTTTATCGATTCTGGGAGGGCTTTTACCCTAATGTTGGATCTCCTTGATCGATTTTCGAGATCCTCCGTTTGAATTTCCATATTGTGGGTTGCCACTGCCAACTGGTCAGTCAAAATGTCAATTTTACGCGTATCTACTGCAAGGTCTTAGTTTCATTGGTATCCACTCTCCCAGCCAGATCTTTGATATCACCCTTCCCCTCCTGTAAGGATTGTTAGTTCTGCTTTTATAAGTGCTAATTGCGTCTGAAGATATCAGTCATTTGATCTTTGAAGTCCTTAAAGCATTGTTGTATCACTTCTTTAGTGGATTCCCGATCTGACATCTTTGACGGTGAGGCCGCCCTGGGATCTTGATGTGGTGTTGGCTGTTCATCAGTTGACGTCTCATCCCCTTCTTTGTGCCATAGCTTGAAGAGTGCACCCTCCTGTTCTTTAATATTTTGTTAGTGGGCCCCCCCCTACCTGAGATCTTTAGGCCTATTACTGGACATATGTGGAGCGGATTGACGATGGTTCGATTGTAGACTCACAATTCTCCCCTCCTTTTTGTTGACATTTTTGTCTCCATGCTTTTTGCCCCCAACTTTCATGGATATGAGCATTTCTTACTTAGTCCCCCTCGTATTGCACCTCTGATGGCTGGCTGCACCATCGTTGTTCTCACCAGATAAGGGTTTATGATGGTGAACTAGTAGGGTCCTCCTTCATAGGTACTTCATAAGTACCCTGAACTGCAACTGGGGGTCCAATCCTTCTCACCGCTTATCCTCTGCCCAATCCTTCTCACCGCTTGCCCTTGCAATTCCAGTGGACCCTCTGCTGTCTCCCAAATGGGGCGGCCCTAACCTCTTCTTTCGTCTTGAGGCTCCCGGCTCCTCCCCATCTGATTCTGCTGATGCCTGATAGATTGGGATATTGTACCAATCTCGATGCCCTCACTAGCTCCGGGTCCTATGCGAGAAGTGCCACGCCCTAGCAAATGCCTCAGTCCGATTCCTGTCGGGTACAGTAAAAATCTGCCGACAACTGCTCTCTCCACCTCCCGGGGGTCCTGATCATCTCTCCCAAATGCCTCTAGTTAGTTGGCATACACTCCTTTGCTGAAATCGTAGGCGGCACATGGGAGCCCTCACCTCATGGTGTTGATGTCTCGGCGGCCTTCTTGGAATCTTATTTTTACTTTTGACGAGCACCTTAGTATAGTTGATAGGAATGGAGCTCCCCTTTTAGCAGTACAGTTAGAACCGTGTTTTTTCATAAAGTCACCCTCCTGGCTTGCCACACATCTCATAGCTGTATTTTCTGGGTGTTGCCCAATTTTTTATTCATGGGGGTCCTGTTTCAAAAGGGAGGAAAACATCTTAGTAACAAAAGTAAACGGGCTACTCCTCCCGTAATCACGTAGGTATCTGGACTTGCGCTATGGAAAACACTGAAGTATATCAATTATCAGGTCTCAAATCAGAGAGATATAAGAAACAGTTTAATGTTCTATTCCAATACAAACATTACATAGTTACAAAAAGCATAATACACAGTACATAAACATACATTTAGGACAACAATATATTGTTAAGGTATGACCTACAAGACACTTGGTTAAGAACCAACCTGACAACTATGTAAATAAATGTGACAGTTTCTATTTGTTCTCTATGGTCTGTCGCTTGAATGGATGAAAAAAGATGATAATAATGGGGTTGCGGGGGGCTGACTTGTCGCCAAATGTGCCAATCCGCTGGTCGACATATTGTGTTTCTAGATCCTTGGGTTAGATGGTGAGTGTAGAGGTGATGCGCAGGTACTTGGACAAAAGGCAAACACTCACCATTCCGATAGAATTTATCCTCGAGTGTATAAGGCTGGCCCACACTGATAATTACTTCCTTTTTGAAGGTCACTTTTACAATCAATGCCATGGGACCAGCATCGGGACAACTTTCAGCCTCTGATATAGCAAACATGGATTTTCTGAAAGAAGAGACAGTATACAGCGAGAATAATCCTTATGCCAATGACCTGGTATCTTGGCATGGTAATATTGACGATGTTTTCATGGTGTGGAAGGGATCATCTGACAGGTTAACATTTTTTTTAGTTTAGCTTAATGGCCAGAATGAATTAATCAATTTCACCATGACTTCCATACCCTTTCTGGATCTGGAGATACATAAAACAGAAGGCAGCATTTTAAAAACTACTACATTCAGAAAGCCTACTGATAAGAACACATTATTGACTTCTGAAAGTTTTCATCCATTTAGCCTTCAGAAAATCTTCCGTACAGGCAATATTTAAGAATCTGTAGTGATTATACCACCATGGCAGATTCTAATGGCCACAGCAAAATTTTTAGTACGAGATTGAAACTACGAGGCTATCCAGCTCAAATACATAGGGCCCTAAAAATAGCACGTAATATGGATAGAAATAGTTGCCTTACCAAACAAGTGAAGGTAGCAGCGAAGGTTACTTATGTTACCTCCTTTTAGTCTGATAAGTCACACCTTGTGAAGGGCCATACTCCAGAACTGGAACATTATAAAAACGGCTGACTTTTACCTAGATGAACCACATTTTACATTTAAGTGTCCCATGAACCTGAAGGACAGGTTAGTCCATAAATACGAAGATCAAAAAACTATGCAAACCACCACCCAAACCACTCTGTGGTCTCTTCTGCCTCTTATCGGGCATTTTAGATGCGGCAAATGCTTGATGTGCCTGCTCACAAGGCACATGAAAGAAATAGACCTGTATGGTCTCATTTGGAAATTCCCCAGTTTTACCAATTATCTAACAAAGTGGGCCATTTACAGCATTAAATACTTGTGTAGCCTTATTTATGTTGGAAAGACTAAGACAGATTAGTCAGCATATATGTGAATATCAGTCGTGCCAGAAGAATCGGGTGCCTGAAAAATCGATGGTGGCACATTTGAAGGGAAAATCCCATAAACATACAGATCTTCTGTGGTTCGTGGTTCAAATTGTAAGATGTGAAGCAAGGGGTGGCGATTGTGACCTATTAAGACAAACTGAGCGGAAGTGGATACAGAGGCTGGATTCAGTCAAGAAGGCGCTGAACACTTTGATAGAATGGAATCTGTTCTTACATTGATTCTACTTCTGAGTACGGAACGTGGAGCCTGAATAGCAGGGATCCGGTATAGCCCTTAACCTTGTATTTGCATTTTTTCTAAACTCTTGAGTAGAACAGGCTGGACGGAATGAAGTTATGACACAGCCCCACTCACTCAAGGGCGTTGTCATCCAGTGATGATGCGTGAATATTAAAGGTCCACTGTGTAAAAGTGATGATGCCTAATTGAATATGCTGTGTTTTTCCTGCATTCGCAGCAGCACGGGGTAGCAACATAAGGGTATCTCCCCATGAGAATAGACTGAATCAACAACAGTTTTCTCTCTTTCTGCAGTCTTTTCTGCAGAATAGAGCCCGGCAGAGTAATTGCTGCAGTATAAATAAGTACTTCAGTAATCTTTGTGCAATCATCATGGCACACAGTGGTATTATTTCCTAAGGATGGGCGATCTAGTTAATCATTGATTCACCCCAATGTGCTTTTTCTCTTCATTTGACGCTTAATACAAAAAACTCCCAATCCAAGATGGTGCTCGGTTGTCCACATGACGTGTGTCACGTGACTTTATAATGTAAAAGTTGGATCAGCGTTCGTGTCCACTATCAGCGGGCGATGGCGAAGCCCTCAAGATGCAAGTCAGCGAGCTGCCCTTGCAAGTTCACTGAGATTTACTCTGTGATCATGTCAGGGATTCTGCTTCCCGCTGTTAGGAAGGTGTTTCTCTCTAATTTATAAAAGGAACAGCAAGTACCTGTTGGGGCAGTGGTAGGACTTTGGTTGCACGTTGTTTCAATCATTGTGGGTTTCACTAGTTTTGTGACACGTGATAGTGTATGTTTGAAGGAATTCTTACGTGACCACCAGCTCCTCAGCTTGGAGGTATAACTCCTAGGGGTTTTTATGCCCTCTCGATCCGGGCTAGAAATGTGTTGGTACAGGACCCGATAAATGAACCACTGAGTTGGATAAGACTCCAGCACATTTTTTATAACGGGATGCTTCTCATTTATTGTATGGACCAAAGTGCATGTTTCCAGCTCGACAAAGTAGAAAAATACACGAGAAACAAGATAAACAGACATTTTTCCCATTGATGCATCTCTAGGATCCCATTTCAGTGCGATATGTCAACCACAATCTAATATATATATACGCCCTGAAATATTTCAAATTTTCAATAACAGGACGTTTTACTTAAAAAGATGTTATAGACGGTGCTGTGCTCTTATTGCCTTTAGCGATTACACACTATGGTCCTGTGAAATGAACCCATGAAGTGATTTGCCCCATAGATGCTGAAGAAATAGGTTGTTACTGGCAAGCTATGGAAATACATGTTTGACTTCTATCAATATTGTACAAGTAGGTCACAGTTTTAACAGAGTATGTTTGTTGGTTATGCTGCACAAATTGGATGAAGAATCTTAGGAACAGGGAATTACACCTTATTGTCCTGATGAAGGTTTCTTCGGATGAATGAACGCCGCTGTTGATGTTAGGCACAGCTAACCCAAGGAGCTAGAAACACAATGTGTCCACCAACGAGTTGACAAATTTGGCGACAAGTCAGCCCCCCTATTATCCTTTTTCATCCATTGAAGCGACAGACCATAGAGAGCAGATAATTACTCTTTTTGGAAACTGTGTCACATTTACTAAGCACACACTTTTGACAAAGTTGTCGGGTTGGTTCTTAATTAAGTGTCTTGTAGGTCATACCTTAACAGTGTATTATGTCCTAAATGTATGTTGATGTACTGTGTATTATAGTTGGTGTAACTATGTAATTTCTGTATTGGAATATTTGTATTTATTAAGTTTATATAGCGCTTTACGCCAAAGTGCTTTACATTACAACAACAATAATACATGGTAATGAACAAGAAGCATAAAATTACAAAGACCTGAAACAATCAAAAACAGTATGTAGATCAATTTACCAAGGTCAGGGTGGGGGAAGAAGATGAGATCAGGAGGAGGGAAGGGGGAATGAGAGAGAATGGGAAAGAAGGGGGATGTAAGAAGGAGGGAAGGGATGAAGGAGGGAAATAGTAAAAGGAGGGGAGTCAGGATGGGGGGGGAGGAAAGATTTCAAGGAGGAGTAAGAGGAAATGGAACGGATAGAGAGAGGTAAAGAGTTCCAGTTTAGAGGGGCTAGGAGCTGAAAGGAATGGAAATGAGAAGAGGCACAAGGGGATGGAAGAACAGTGAATAAGAAGAGATCAGCGGATCGGAGGGAGCGAGGAGGAGAGTAGAAAGAAAGGAGAGAGGAAAAGTAGGGGGTAGCGAGATCATGAAGAGATTTAAAAACAAGACCGAGGAAGTTGAATTTAAGTTGGGAGTGAAAGAGAAGCCAGCCAAGAAAATAAAGCGAAGAGGAGATGGCGTCATGAGGTGCGAGAAGACAGAGGGTACGAATGGCTGAGTGGTAGAGGGGAGCAAGATGAGAGGCAGGAGTCCAAAGAGGAGAGAAGAACAGTAGAAAAGATGGGAGAAGATGAGGGAAGAGATTAAGAGTTTAGTAGCATGGAAGGTGAGGGAGGAACGGATTTCGTGAACATTGAATAGGTGATAGCGATAGGCGTGAGAGGTAAGAGAAATATGATGGGTAAAGCAGAGGGTAGAGTCAAGGTGGAGGCCTAGGGTGCGAGCACTTGCAGAGATAGGGAGGTTAGTCGGTGTAAAGAGAATAAAAGAAGCGGGAGATGGAGGGGGAAGCGTGTTGGAGGGGAAGAATAAGACATCCGTTTTTTCATAAATATATATATATATAAACTGATTTTCTCATCTCTCTGATTTGAGGACTGATAATTGATATACCTCTGTTTTTTCCATAGCACAAGTCCACATACCTACGTTATTAACAGTGGGGTAGCCTGTTTGCCTTTTGTTTCTAACACACATTCTATAGTCCAGGGGTCTGCAACTTTGGGCTCTCTACATGTTCTGACTACAACTTCCATCAGTCCCAATGAGCATAGTGAATGGTGAGGTGTCATGGGAGTCTTGGTCCAAAACATCTGGAGAACTGAAGGTTCCAGACATCTGCTGCAGTCCATTCGAAACTGACAATGCAACATTACATACTGGAATACATTTTTTTAATTCATGTTCAAGGGAAGCTGAAGATTGTTATTGATTGGATAATTTGAACTGAGAAATCCCACATACATTTCATTTCTGATGGCGAATATTAATGTGTGCCAAATGCAAAACCTATAACATTTCTACTATGCTTAATTAAGAAAAGCCACTACCACAAAAAAATCTTTAGGAATGCCCACCTACAGCTCATCCAACTTTACATTACCAACAGAGCCTACCTTACACCGGAAGCCATATCAAGGTTCAAGGGAGTCACAGTCCAGACCTGCCCCAAATGCAATATGCCGAAGGCTGGAATGACCCACATGTTCTGGGGTTGTCCTGCTGTTCAAAGGTTCTGGGCCCAGGTGAAGGAAAAGGTGGCAAAAGCGGAAATAGTAGTGGAAATTCTCAACCCAGCAGTTGCATATTGGGGATCTACAAGCGAAGCAGCAAAAACTTAATATATATAACGGCGAAAAGATGTATAGCCATGAGTTGGAAAAGCGCAAGAGACCCAAGTGAAGCCCTCTGGTGGGCTGACCTCAAAAGATGGATAACGGCTGAGACTGCTGCATGGGAAACAGCAATCCAAGTACAGAGATTAGAATCCAACGAGGAACTACTCCGTTGGGTGGCATTAACTGTGCCACTGCTCCACCCAGCAGCGCAAGATAGCGCCTCAGATAGCACACAGTCCAGGCCCGACAAGGGGCCAAAACGAAGATTGTAGTTCTAACTGTGGTCTTGGAGGAAGTGGGCGGGGAGGGAAGGGGGGGAATTGTTTTGTTTCTTTTGAATTACTCATATGGCAATGATTAACCAATGATTTTCTGCTTATACCATTGTTGTAAAGTTAATAAAGAAATATAAAAAAAAAAGTAAAACACTTGAAATTTTTTTTTTTTTTTTAAATGCTTACTTAAGAAAAATAAGTTACTATTTGCATATTCCTATTGCTCATCATTGGAATATCAAATGCGGCTTAAGAGCCATGGAGACTTCCACAGATACATTTGCCCCCTTTCTATTTTTGTAGTCCCTCAATTCACCTATTCCCCCATCGACTATAAAATTTAAAATATTTTAACAGTTCTTTGAAACCAATCTTGCAGTAAACACATATGACCTCAGAAGAATCGGTAGTGTGGACTTGTGTTCTATAGTATCACACCAGAGTAAGGGCGCGTAGAGTAGGTGGTCTTTCACTTGGCTGCTGGTGTCTGTGAAGACTATGAATTTCACTTGGGCTACTCCCCGCCAGGTCTGCAGTACCCCAGGGAGGGTGTGGGCAGGAACGGCAGCGGCACCCATTTTGCATGTTACACAGTTCATTATCGGGCTTGCTAGAAAATTTCTTTTGGAAGGAAGGAGAGCACCTTATTATTATGGGGCTACCTTTCATCCTGTTGCGCAGATGGGTTGATAAAGAGCTTAAAAGAACACCAACTTTGTCCTTGTGGTTATAGCTAAATAAGTAATCCCATGCTCAGCAGGGAATGAAGATGTATTACAATAATTGAGAGGCCCCATAGGTTTATTTTAGGTGGGGATAGGCCAATAGTGGGTGGCTCTGGTCATAGGAATTAGCGTAGTAGTGAGGGGATTGTGGTCAGTGGATGGGAGCCCAGCCCACATGCAGGCTGTGACCCTTCAAACGACTCATCCCCCCCCTCTATCTGCACTGTCTTTCAAAGTTTTGCCTTATTAGGTGTCGCTAGCATGACTCCTATTAGCCAAAGCTGAAAAGGAAACTGCAGAAAGTTGTCTTGTCCTAGAGTTTTCCGAGTAGGCAGCAAGTATTTTAGCAATGACATTGCTACTTTTGCTCAGTTGTTATTGAAGTAAAAACAGACACATTTTGTTTTGACAGGCTGTATCCCCGAGTTATTTCTTTGACATGTATGATTCTGCATTTTTTTAGATCAAAAGTTCTTGCTGCATTTTCTTGACTCTGTGCAATTTACTACATCTAATCTCTGCTAAAGCGACTACTTGACACTTTGTGATAAAACTTGTGTGTTTATATTTTTAGAATTTCAGTGAATAGCAACAATGTCCAGTCGTTGCTGGATGCAGCTAATCAGTATCAGATTGAACCGGTAAAAAAAATGTGTGTTGACTTTCTTAAAGAACAAGTTGATGCTTCCAACTGTCTTGGTAAGTTTTATTTACTGTTTGGTATATATTTCACTGCAAGAGACTGGCACTATTTAAAGAAGTAATATCGTTCCCCAAAAAAGTGAATCAGTTTAACATTTGAAAAATTAGTAAATTATCCTTCTATTGTAGTTCAGTTTATTGGATAAAGTCAGGAAATGTAAATCTGAATTTAAATACATTTAAGAAAATCTCAGCATCTATTCACCAACCCCGCAAACCAGAATACATTTGTATAATCAACATTGTTTCAAAGGTTTTGTAAATTATGCAGAAAAACACATTTGGTAACTGCTAAAACGTTTACAAGGTTCAGAGATTGCATTAGTTTTGGTTTTAATTCTGTAAAGACAATTCACCAATTTGCGATATTAACGATACAACGTGAAATAATTATTGGTAAAGGTTTGAATGCTTCAGATTTTGTTTCCCAAACACACACTCTTTCAGGGACGTGTAGAGAAGCGTTTTCAACTACTTCTAGTAGTGCATTTAATTGGGCATTGATGCAGACTTTTCATTCTCCATGTGGATTTAGCCAAATTGGCAGATGTGTTAATTTTCTTTTATTCTCCCTCAAGTCATTTGTATCCAACTCTGCCTGGCCTATGCTTTGAACTCAACCACGTTTCTCTTTTCGCCTTGTGGGTAGTGGGTCTCTGTGTTTCAAGTACTTCCTGGGTTAAGGTTACATGCTCAGTAGCACAATGTCAGGGTTAAGGTCTGCTTATATGCATTGCCTTCTTTTCTTTCTGTTATTCGGATTGTAAAGAGGGAAGTGTCAGCCCTAATGAACATAGCTATGCACAGTGCGTGTTCGCAATGATATTGCTCACCAACGTGTGTACGTTGAATAAAACAAAGCCTATCTCATGTCAGACTTGTCTGTCCTCCCATACTTTCCAGCTTTGCATTTGTCCTCACATTGATACATTTCTTTAAAAATAGAAGAAATTCCCTCTTATCCCAGGCAGCTGTAACAGTGCATTTATCAAAGTTTTACAAGCTGCACAATGGTAACCTATTCATTCACCCTTGTGATATCAGGCTGGTCGTCATTATTAAAGATAAAATAAATTCAATATGGACACAGTCGCACATCTATTTGGATGGCTTGAAAGTGCATAGGTTTCCCCCCACTGGCCTCATGATATCAAAACTGCCAAACAGAGATATTCCTGCTGGAGCAAACGGGTAAATTGGTTGGGCACTTTAATGTTCCATTTGTTGTTTCTTCAGAGAAAAGTTGATTTGCCTTGCTAAAATAACCTGCATGACAAGGATTTACATATTGCCTCCCTTACCAAAGCAGCAACTCCACAAGGATTGTATGGCTTGCACAACTCCAGTACAGATATTGACATTAAACTGTTTTTTTTCTTCCAATCATTGCATCATTGAATATTCTAGTGCAGCGACTGCTGCACTATAGTTAAGGTGAGTATCAAGTTCCATAGGAAACCCGAAAATGTAACTGATAACATTTGACATGCATGACGGATTTGGCTGATATGTTTGTAGTCATTCCTAGGGCAACACTGATTGTTTTGAATGACTACGCTTAAATGACCTGGCCGTAGGCGCTATATAAATACCAATAGCAATCACATCGGGCTACAGGTCTGGAGTGGGAAAGAAGACACCATGTCAAGTTGGGGGATTTGGGGGTGGGTTGAGGAGCCAGTTATGGGTAGAAAATGTTCAGTTTATCAAGGGAAGACTGCGTGAATATCACAGGATTACAGTGGCAATGTTGCAAGACACGCTTAGAAACAAAAGTGTGTGACACAAACCGATGAGTGATTGGGGGGTAATCGGAGAGGATTAGGGAGGGAAGAAGCTATTGTGTAGAGTGAGGCAGGACCTGTATAAAACAAGGGGGGCACATGTTGAGTGCCTGTGAGGACATGGAAGACTTTTTAATTCGAAACATTTTTTCCGTTCTCGCACGAACCGCCACTCTACCGCTGGAATTTCCGTTATTGGAAATTATTACTGTAAAATTATCACACAAATAATGTGTAACAAAAAACATCTACAGTGCCTACATCTACTGGGCAGGGGGCAATGTGTTTGGTAGCAAATTAATTTTGTGACATGGCCAGTAGGCCCAAAAGAAAGGTATTGGTGCAACACGTTCAGAGGCCACGGCCGAAGGCCATAGCTAGTGAGACCTCATGAAACTATGCAGCATGTTTGTCCGTGGCCACTGGCCATGGCTTAAGGCAATGGCTAGTGGGCCTTGAGGAAACTAAGGTATAGCAAAACCCTTGAAATTAGTGAAGACATTTCTTACGAAGGAGTTAAGGTGTTCAGATTTAACGCCACAAAACCCCTGAAATTCAGCACCCTCATTTCAGTCAAGTTCACCTCGGATAAGCTAATGCATCACACAAACCAACCAGTGTTAGGGGGTCATGGCCAGGGAGGAAAGATGTAATTTAGGGAAGTTGGGAGGTGGAGGAGAGGGAAAAAGGGCGGGGGAATTGGTGAGTGCCTCAGGACAGGGAAGAGTTTGGGACTTTCAAGCGTTATCTGGGAAATACTGGGGAAATCCCACAGACATGGGTAGTTCAATGCCACTGTATGCGTAGGACGTAGCCATTATTGTCGGTATATCTAAGGAATCCTGCGGGAATGCTTAGAGGGTCAAGTAAAAAAAGTAATTTTACACCTGCAGTGATCACATCTCCTAGCCAGGGGGCAATGGGGTCTCTGTGCCGAAGGTCATGTTGTTGGGCCCCATCTAAACCTATTGCTTCAACATGTTCAGAGGCCAAGGAGTTAAATAGATAATAAGGAGATTATCAACAAATAATGAAAGTAACTTGGTCCCATATGAAATGTTGATAAATTCTAAATATTCGTCAAACCGGTCAAAAGGAGAATTCTTCTTCTTTTTGGAGTGTTCCGTCTTGCTTTATGCAAATCTTTCGCTAAGTAACACAAAAAAGAATGTCATTAAAATATTACACATTTCAAAATCCAATCACACAGTTGATGATTAATATTCATAACATAAATTCATCAGTGATATAAAACAATTTAATCTTATAAAACATCCCATAAAAATCATCTAGAATTCACGTTTGCATTTATAAATGTAATTGTTTCAAACATCTAATCACTGCAAACGTTAAGGTTGGTCTCTCTCCTCTCCACTTATCAACATCTCTCACCATTCCTCCTGCAACAAGGCTCGGAATTGCTCCAAAAATGTCTAAACCCAGTCCTCACACCTCAACTACATATCTGTGTAAAAAATGCTTTACTGTTGCCTTCTCCTCTGACTGACAAAACATACAACCGCGTTCCTCCTTAGTTAACTCGTACCTTACTCCCAAAACTTCCCAAGTTGGGAGTAGATTCGGGCAAAATCTCAAGAACATACTCCTGAACTCACCGTTTGGGTATTTCCTTAAATAAAGAGGAACACAATTCAGAGGCTTGACTTCTCTTCAATTGTCCAACACCTTGTACCCTTTGCATTGTGACACTGTGCAAACCCAATCAGCGGCTAAGCACTTTTTCTTTGCTTTCTCAGAGTCAATAAGCAATAGATTGCATTGATATCCAAACCTGAAATTATGTCCAGACATTGGCCTTAACGTTTGTTTAAAAATACATACTTTTTTAAAAATAAGGCATCTTTTGAGATTTCCTGAGCAAGAAGACATTTCGTGTCAATTGACAATTCTCTCCATACTGCCATGTTTTGCAGGGATAGTAAATTCAATTTTTGTAGCTTAAAATGTGGATGCGATAACGCCAAGGCACTACCAGGATTTCTTTTAAAAAAATCCCTTCCAAAAGGGGACACACTAAGTGGTGTGCAAATCATAGCTTCAGCACCATATATCAGTTGGTACAACTTTCATTTTATAATACTTCAGCGCTGGTTTTGTAGTAAAACAACCATATTTGCAATGTAAAAACATCCCCTGGGTCGCTAGTGCATACACTTTCTCCTTCACGCTCAATGAAGCCTTAATGGGCAATTTCATTGTGAAGCCCAAGTAGCGATACGTGTCAACTTTCTCCAAGGCAGTGTTTTACACACTTCACTTACATTTGATTAACCTTGGTGCCTTGATGGCTTAAATATCATAATGTTTGACTTGGTGGCATTTATTAAAAGGTTATTCCTTCCTGTATAATGGACCAGCGCTTCCAATTGCCTCTGCAGTCTATCAGTGTCTTGTCTGTGTGAAGGGTCAGAAATGAAAGCCGGACACAAAGTTGTCATATTTACATTCGAACATTAATAATGGGTTGGGGAAATGCTTCTGTAGCCTATTCTAAAGAGGAAGTTCCCTACCTAAAATCAAAACTAAGGATCTTTCTGTGTCGGGATGTCAATAACTGAAACTCTGTCCTTGTGTCCACAACATCCTATCCTGACCTTCACACTAAACAAAACAATAAAATATGCAAGGAAATGTCTTCAACTTGGCATTGCCAAAAAGTGTTCACAACTGAAAGTAAGAATAGCTCCAACAAAAATGTTCTCCAAGGTGGAAGCCTTTGGATCCAGAGGGTGGACCTCTTCCCTTGGATTCTTAAGTAGATTGGCAATTATCTTGTTTATTAACTGTTCCTCTGTATATCGCCTTGATTTGCAAGGTTCCTGTTTTGGCAACAAGTTCCAGAACAGTCTTTCTTTAACACCAATTTTCCCTTGGTTTAGAAAACACTCAGTCTTTAACATTTTGATTTTACGCGTTTATGTAGCATCCAAAACCCAAGATATCACAGCACTGTGTGAGGGGTCATAAGTGAGGCGGACACAAAGTTCTAATAATCTCAGTCATACATTTTATTTAACACAAAATGGGTTGGAATGACACCTCTCTAGCACTGTCCTAAAGAAAGAGGTTGCCTGCCTACAAACCCTACAAAACAAAAAATTCTAATCCATCTGTTCAATTAGGTAGTAAATTTGAAACCGTCCTTGTGTCCAAAACATTGCAAACTGAACCTAACAATAGAAACAAAACAATTAAGGGCGCAGGGACATGTCTGACTTGTGTTCAGTGTAAAGTGTTAATAATCAAAACCAGAAGAATAAGTGTTTTCCAAAGAGAAAAATTTGGATTCAGTGGATGATTCCCTTCCCCTGCATTGTTGGGAAGTATGGCAAAGTGTCTCTTTATTCAATAATTCCTTGAGGCTTTTAAACTGATTTGGAAAGTTCTTATTCAACCAATACATTCCATAATATCCAGCAATGTCTTTGTAGCAAAAGTATTTTCCATGAACAACAATTTCTTTATATTAGATTCACAAGGTTCTTGTTCTGTAAACTTGAAGGATTGGCTGGTATACTTATCTGCCAGTGATCCTCTTGTGGACCTTTTAAACTTTCTGATCTACTCCCAGGCGAGCTATTCTTCCTTGGAGTATTGATACAACTTTAAAAGCCTGGTTCATTTACATGTCAGAACCTCTTTCGTGTACCTTTCAGATTCCCTAGTATACATCCCTACCAGGTATTACATTTTTTTTAACAATTCAGATGGATTGCTTGGTATACTTGTCGGCCAGGAAGCTTCTCTGGGTTCTTCAAATCCTCATGTTTACTCCTGTGTCCGGTATCTTCCCTGAATGATAGTTCTTATTTGGTTTCAAATGCCTGGTATATTTGAATGCCAGGATTACTTTTATGGACTTATTGGATCTCCTGGTTTCTTGCCACAATGTTGAAGACTTTGTTTGGAGGATCTGGTATACGCCCTTGGCAGGAATCCTGCATTGTGGTTTTTCAGATCCCCTAGTATAAGCCCCTGCCTTGTATCCCACAGCCCCCAAATGTTAGCTGCCTGTTGTCTTTTCTTTACCTGTCCTTTTCAGTATACCACATCAGCATCTGCTTTGTTCTGTTCAATGTATTTACTTGTTAACACACATTTCAGTTCTCTCCTACATTGACATCTCATGCATATGTATTAACTTTTCGTTGTTGCACTTTCTCTTGACGATATTCACATCTTTTTCCTTTCAAACATCAATTAACATAAGGTTTTGTCTGTGTTTTAAATTGTCTGTGAGAATTGTTCGTAATGCCAATCTCACATACTTTTCACTTGATTACTTGGGTGTCGGTATGCCACGGGGTCCCCAATGGCTCTGGGCAGACTCACCGGTTGTTTGTGGCATCTCTGACTTATGGTGTGCATCTGCGATGAAGCTTCCTCCCTGGGTTGGCTTCTTACACATTGTGGATGTCTCCCCAGCATTTCCTGCGGCTCAGCGTTGACTCAACGGATTCTCTCTGTGGCCTGGACTGGAGAATGCTGTATCCTGGCACGGCCGTGCTTTCGGGAGCTCCGCTGTGTCTCTCGGTGCTCCCATGGTCCTTCAATAGGTCTGCTGCACTTGTCACTCCTTCACACCACGCCGGTATGTGTGACTTGTGTTTGCGAGCAGCTGCCTGGATGTGCCCGTCTTCTCTCTGTTGGCTTGCTCCTGCACGGTTTTCTCTCATACGGCTTTCCTTGCTATTTCAGGTGTCATTTTTAAAGGTCCCAGGCACTTAAGTGTCAACACAACTAGTCTGCACATTAGTCTTTGGGATTTGTTTGCATCAACTCTTCCCTCTTCTTCGTCTCGGTACTTGAGGCTTTATGGAAGTTGAAGTCCATAGATGTACTTGGATTTCTTAACTGCTGCTGTTCAAGAATCTTGCATAAAGAAATGTCGGAAACAAAAGATGTTTTATGTGGGTCGTGAATGTTTGAGTTATGCATGGAGTTTTGTCTCTAATGACAAAGGAAGGGATTTCTGATTTTCACAATAAGGGGGAATTGTTGGGTGACAACAAGCCACCAAGAACTTAGATATTATACAGTCTTTGTCACAGGGGGCGCTGCTGCATGGATAACAAGATGGCAGCCACCTGAGAAGCTCCGGCGACGGCACTGAAATCCTTCTAAATAGCCTGCGTTCTGTAGACCCGGTCTCCCCCCGGAGTTGGTGCTGTTAGTTTATGAAGCTGGGGAGAACCGCCCGAGCGCATTGACAGCCCGAAGTGAAACCCCTGAGAGCCGTAAAAAAGTAGATGTGGCGCTCCCCTGTCCCGACTGCAGCGAGGACTGCTTGGGGGAGGGAGAGGGTAGCCTGTGGAGTGTGGAAGACTCGAGGCGACTGAGAACGAGAGGAGACGAGAGGACTCTACAGTGTGTGTGATCGCACCCTGGAAAGCTGTTGATTTGTGAGGCTTTGGATCCTAGGACACAGAGTGGCCGCTTTGCGTGGCCCTGACCCTCCCCTATCAGGGTGTCCCACTCCATCCCGGAGCGCGGATGTCAGTAATAGACATACAGCGGGCCCCGGTGCGCGGCCTGACTTCGGCTGTGTAGGCTACCCCTACCGGACTCGAAGGTGAGATCTACCCCCGCTGTTGTTCGCCGTGGTCCATATATAAACGGACTATAGAACCCCCTTTGTGGCGATGGGAAACCAGCCTTGCATTATAACTAAGAGGCCCCGCTGGGCTAGGTGTTAGCGCCCGAACCCCAGCTCCTGGATTGTTCACACTGGGGGTACGTCATAGAGGATGTCCAGCCGTCATCCGCAGCGCCGACTGGTGCACACATAGCCGTCAACACCCAGGGTGCTGCAGTACACCATTAAGCGGCTATTGAACGGAGCAATCACTTTGATCCGAAACGCCCGCAGGGCTCAGCTAACTGATCACTGTTTGGAGGTCACCAACTTGGCACCCGCCTGAGGCCCTCAGTACCAGACCTATATTAGCAGCATGCAGACTCTAGGAGGGGGGCCCTGGGTGATATTGGCAGCGTGCTTTGCATCAAGGTAGGGAGCAGCAGACACATGGGGATAATAGTAATTGGAAATACTATGCAGATGCGTGATTGACACATAAGACTCCACTGAAGTCGGGCCTCAAGACACTCAAGCCCATATAAGATTAATAAATACAAATACAAATATATACAGGTGCACAGAGTGAGTGCCCGTACAACAGAACCACCTTGAGTCTGCCAACAATCGACACTAGGCCGTACTCCATCACAACACCGCGCACTTCCTAATCCATGCAGGAACAGCGCTTTGCAACAAGCCTCATAGCACAATCGACCCCCCTGCACCGCCCACCCACCCTGAGGGGCGTATGCTGCGTGTTTGTTCCTCCATGTACCAGATACTTGCTGAAGGCACTTGGATCTCTTGGGCTGAGCCTCGTGCGACACCCAACAGAAACACCATGATAGATAGGGAAGTGAGTAACGCGGGAGGCAGCGCACTACAAGGTCTTTGTCACAGAAAAGGGTAGAATACCGCATCTCCTCCAATTGAGTCATCCCCTCTCCCTGGTGGTTGCCCCCTGCCATGTAATCCTCCCTCATATAACAACCACCAGGATCGGGATCAGGTAGCAGCTGCTGTCCCCAAGGCACATGGGAGATGGTCACCACCGGGGAATCGGCGATTAGGCCATCGGATTCATCACATCTGGTACAGAATAAGTAGGTATATACTGACAGTACAGAGCAGATTATGCTTACCTGTTAAGGCAAGTTTTGCTGTTTCATTTCTAATATGTCCTGGGACGGCTTTCCAAAGGGTGGGCGCAGTGATGCCGAAACAAAGCCCCGAGCTCGCTTATCATTGAATCTGGTCATACGCAGCTCAAGGCTAGAAGAGGAGTGCAGGGGGCACACAATTGATTTAACTGATATGAGGGGGACATGGTAGGAGGGGCATTCTGGTGCAGGCATCGGTGTGTAGTAGAGACAATGTTTTAAATTCGATTCTTGCTTTGATGGTTAGCCAGTGTACCTCTCTTCTCGTGATAGAAATGTGGTTTGAGTATTTTAACCCTAGTGCCGCCCTTAGTGACTTATTTTGAAGGAGTTGTAATTTAGCAAGGTTCTTGGAGGATGTGCCTGAAAAAAGAACATTATTATAATCAACTTTGCTGCCTATAATGGCTTGTGCGAGGGTCATGCAGTTCTTTGGGGAGGGTAATGTTCTACTTGAGTTGATGAGTTTAGCCGTGTAGGCAGTGGCAGAGTCGAGAGCATTGATAAGTTTGTTGAGGTAAATCTCCCTCCCCCTGTCTGAGACTTGGAAGGTCTTTCCGTCGATGGGGAACGATGAGTAGGAGGGGCCAGGGAGCTTAAGCGGTGAGAGAAGACCACAAGTAGCAGTTTCGTTAAAACAAAGATTGTAGATGGCCATCCAGTTCTGAATGACACTGTTTGGTTCATTGTTTTGATGTAATGGTTGTAGTTCCCTGTTATTGGAAGCAATATTTTAATGTCATCCGCAAAGTTTGTGTAAGTAATGTCCAAAACATCAAAGTGATCAATGAGGTGCTTAGTGTATGTATATTAGAGGGCAGGGGAAATGCACAAGCCCTGGGAGACCCCACATGGGACTCTACGGTTAATATAGATCCTTTATTTGGGCCGTTGAGTTAATGTAATTGCTTATATTTCTTTGCTAACTTGTTTATATTTTCTGGTTTGAATTGTTGCATGCATCCTTATTAGTCAGTAGGTCTGTTCAAATTATTGCATTTTGGTTCTCTTTCTTTATTCTATCTTTTTTTCTCCTTTACTTTGGGATCTTTTATTGCTGTTGTTGGGTATTTTACTGGATGCATTGTTTTTGTTTTACTTGAACTGTTTGATGAAATTTCGTATTCTGTATGTTTTACTGAAATGAATAGCCCGGGATTGGCTGTAGCGCTCAGATGAAGACCCTGGAAGCTGGCTCACTCAGGAATGATTTGATCCAGAGGACAGCCTCCCGGGTGAAGTGAAAGTTTGACACAATGTGTTGGCAAAGGATGACATGATCAACAGGGTCAAAGTCTGCCGAGAGAGCCAGGAGGAGCAGAATGGCCTTGTCAAAGTCCCGGAAGCTGTCGAGTTTGATTTTGAGATCTAAAAGCACTGTTTATGTACGGTGCTTAGGACTGTGCTTACGACGGAATCCTGATTGTCTGGACACAAGGAGCTGGTGGTGTTCAAGATAGATCTTGATCTGGGAATAGGTGATGCAGTCAAGGAAGGATGATGTAGTTATGGGTCGGTAATTCGTGGGGAGGGTGGGGTCAAGGGATGGTTTCTTGATGAGTGGGGAGACCCAGGCTTCTTTGAGGCAGTTAGGGACATTATTGGCAACAAAAGAGGCGTTAAAGACCGCTGTAGCAGGTGATATGGTGGTAGCACATAGTTTGACTATGTGGGCTAGACACTCATCCCCTTTGTAGTTAGAGGGTTTGAGATGTTGTATTGTAGTGACGATGTCTTACGAGCTAAGGGGGGGCCAAGAGGAATTACGTTGGAGGGATTGGGCGACGGCGTGGAGAGTTGTCAATACGGTGGGTTTGGCTAGAAGTTAGTTTTCCTCTCTGCGACTTTGAGTTTCAGATTTACCTGTAAGGGCTGATTGGGTAGTTGAGCATCAATTTCTGTCAATATGGACTGAAGAAGGGGTAGGTGTTGGGTATTCCAATTCCTTAAGGATGGCAGAGTTCTCTAGAACTGGAACTGGCTTAACTGATCCTATTGTTAAAGGAGTTGGCTTTGGTCGTGATGAGGGCATTTTTGAAGGCTTTGGATGCAGTGATGAAGGCATCTCGATATATGTGTTCTCCAGGTATGCTCGCCGGTTCGTTTGAGTCAGTGCACGGAGAGGAGATCTGTAAACTAGATGTTCTCCCTTCTGTCAGTTTTAGTAGATTTGGATTTAGTGGGGCATGTTGGTTGAATAGTGCATGTGATGGCAGCTTCGATCTGGGAGGTGTGGGCCAGCGGGTCATTCGGTGGAGGGGAAGTTGGCAGAGGTATTTGAGCAGTGTCGGGTGAGGCCATCTTCGGTAAGTCTGCGTGTGTTGAGGGAGAGGATGGGAGCCAGAGCCATTGCAGGCTTACTTGCGAGTTGGCACTGGGCGAGGCAGAACTCGGTGAGTGAGTGCTCGGACAGGGGCACAGGAGATTGACGTGATGTTAATAGTCCTGTTTAGTGTGAGGAGCCAGTTCAGTGCGCCCTTTAGAATGAGTGGGGGAGTGGATTTGTTTGATAAAGCGCATTGCCTCGAGTGATCTAGTGAGGTCAGCAGTATCAGCAGTCATTCAAACATAAGTTAAAATCCGCTGGCGTGGTGGTTTGATGAGGGGTGAGAGGAGAGGGATGTCCAGTTCAGGGCAGTTCTGGTGTTTGAGTTGGCCGCAGATCAAAAGTATACTGATGGTGGTTTGAGGAGAATTTTTGTCAATCGAACTTTAAATCCTGGCTGAGGTGGGGGTGGAGGCGGCAGGATCTCCCTAAATGCCAACAAGGTGTTGGTGATGAGGACACCACCATCTGGTTTGTCGAATCTATCAGCTCTGAGGATGGACTAGTCTGGCGGCATGGCAAGTGAAAGGGACGATCCTGCAGCACTGCAACTATGATTACGTAAACGCCCAAAAGTCAAGGTGGTATCAGTGATTAGGTCGTGGATGTTGGTGGAATGTGCGCATAGAGAGCGGGCGTTCATCAGAGCCCCTTTTATTAGTTGAAGATGCTTATTGGGTTGAGGTTCCTTATTGTGTTGGTTGGGGTGTTGGTGGGGGGAATGAGGGGTAGTCAAGACGTAGTCGAGGTGGGGTAGGGTGAAGGACTAGATCTGGTGGGCTCTTAGGATCCCCTTAATGGGGCACCAAGGTGGGAGCTCTGGCGGTGTAGTTCTAGTGCGCAGCTTAGCAAGTCTTTGTGCGCCAAAACAAGGTGGAGTTTGCGCTGTGGTGGACGTGGGCGTGAAAGTGAAGCAGAATGGTCATGCACAGAGGGTCTGGGCGAGAGAATGCTATGCAAAGTGATGGGTGTGGGGGATGAGAGGGGGCTCAGAGGGCGTGATCCGACAGGTTTGGTCTTGTGAAAAATTATCCAAGTGGCGGACGCGTTTGGGTGGAAAAGTTGTGGAAGCAGCAACACTTTGTTTGTAGGATTAGTGGTGGAGTGGATGCAGTGGTTGGTGCGTCTGGCTAGAAACGGTGTGGGTGCCGGGTATAGCAATTTCTCCTTGGTTTGGAAAACACTGTCTTTAACATCTCTGGAAGTTTGCCAATTGCCTGTTATACTCCTCTGACAGGACTCTTGATGCAATGCCAACTGCCTGGTGTACTCTCCTGCAGGACTTCACTTGCGGTTTTCACTTGCCCTGGTATACTCCCCGCTAGGACTTCTTAGGCGTTTCAATAGTTTGGTGTCTTGTCTTGCCAGGACTTCTCATATATTCCAGTTTCTCTGTAGCACCAATGCTGTATGTATTGCTCTTGGCTTGATATATATGTCTGCGGTAAGGTTTGTTCAAGATTTGCCTCACACTTGCATTTCATGCATACATAGTTCACTGGCGATTGTACTTTGCTTTTTCTGCATTCAAACAATCTTCGTTAGCTTTTAACAATGGTATCAAATTCAAATTTCTGTTGGTGCGGTTGCCGGAACGACCTGGGGTACCCACTGGCTTCGGGCAGACTCACCGGTCTTCTCCAGCGTCTCTGGTCTGCGCTTCTACTGCATGTTGCTTTCACCCGCTTTCCACACTGGAGTGTGCAGACCTCCTTCCGCCTTCCTTCACGGCTCCACGGTCACAAGCCTGCTTCCTTTTAGGTCCCGGAATGAAGACGGATGCCTCACCAAGCTGCCGAGCGCCCAGGATCTCCCTCACAGCTCCCAGTATCTCCATGGCATTTCTGTCTCTCGTGCAGAGTTTCTCCTTCTGATTTGGCAGCCTTCTCGGCTCTGCCACACCGGTAGTGATTTCCACGTTTGTGAGTTTCTAGATAGGAGCCAACGTCTTCTCCTGCCCTGCCTCTCTCTGTAGTGTGCTGGCCATGTTTAAATGTCTCTCCCACAGGTGATTTGGAAATTAGACTGCATATTGTGCTTGGAGTTCTTGTTACTTTGTTCAAATTCCTTCATCCTCCTCGTCTCAGTACTTGGGTGATTTTGGGATTTGAAGTCCATGGGTATCGTTGGAGATGTGGTGTTCAAATAGTTTTTCTCAATGATTTTACATTAAAGTACCCCAGAAGCAAAATGTGCTGCGTTGGAGTTGTGTGTGTTTGTCATGCATGGGTGTTTGACCAGAAAATATGAAGAAGAGGTTTTGTTATTTTTTCTACAAGGGGAACAAGCAGCTTACATAGGCCATTCGGGTAGAGGCTATACCTCATGGGAAAGGGGGAGATACTGCGTCTTGTCCAATGAAGCAATGACATGTCCCTGGTAGTTGTCTCCCCCCATGTGATCCTCCCTCATAAAGCCACCCCCAGTGTCAGGATCAGGTAGCAGCTGTCGTCCCCTGGCCACATGAGAGGAGATCACCACCGGGATTCCGTGAGGTATGCAGTGTTAATAACAGAAAAACACACATTTTAAAGGACACATGAATAACAACAAAAAGTCACATTCTTTAATGAAAGTATATATGGGGGGTGGGGTAAGGAGTTAAAAGGAGTGGAGGTAGTTTGGGGGAGGGTACTTTTTTCATTATTCATGTGTCCTTTCAAATGTATTATATCGTTGTTTAGGGTGTTGTTATGAAGACCTGGAACCATTCTGGATTCAACACATCTGGCAAAACCAGGTCGCCTGCATTTAGAAGCCATTGGGTAGCCTGCCCATTTTTACGTGGCGGAAAAGGAACAGCTTTCGCCAAGTCTTCACCCAGGTCCAATATGTATAAATTAAATAATTTTAGGGCCAAAAGGCATCCCTGCTTAAGACCCTGCTGCGTTTGTACTGATTTGGAGAGCTCTCCCTGTTGGTTCAGCCTAACTCTCATTGAGGTGTGGCTATATGGTGCCATTATCATATCAAAAGGAGATATCCTCCTCCTAGTAATGATACATAGGGTAAGCACGCACCAAACTTTGAAATGCTTCAAAAGGTCATCACCACCTGTGTAAACAAAAGGTAGGCTCCATTACTCTTGACTACTCTGTAAAACTCACCTATGCAACAAAACACTGCATAGCACGACAGAAAAGTATCTGAATTCGTAAGCACTACGTCAAAATGATGTTTTTGTTTCATTGATTTAAAATTGACTGTACTTTGAACATTGATAATTTGATTTGTGCATTTTATACACACAAAAAGCGAGGCAAACATTAGTTTTGAACAATTGATTATTCCAAATTGCTAAGTAAAAATGTTTTAGCAATCCAACCTAAATGATTAACAATTTTTGGCACTATTTTCATTGGGACGAGCAGTTTATTGCAACAATACCTCAATAAAGACTTAACAGTTTGTGTGTTACATTTTTATTTAATTACTAAGTTAGTTAGATCATTCAGCCAGTGCTTGGCATAGGTGTTTTTTCATACCCAATAAAACCAGACACTGTTAACATGTAAAAAGTAAACCTTGGCACACATTTGTGAGAGCAACTTCAGCTGAAAGCACGCTCCAGTGTATAAAATGCATGCTAGGCCTAAATTCCACCTTTGCTGCTTAAATGAAATATGTAATCTTGGGCCAATCATTCTCCATCCCTGTGTTTTTAATATCCAAAAACGAAGTATTCAGTTGTACATTCCTTCACAATTTTGAAATGTTTCTTGTTCCAGTACATATAATCACAAAGATTATTTGTTGCTCAGCTTGCTCATGGAAACTTAATTTAAATTCCCATGTCACTCAATTGACTACCATTGCTTTTTGAGGAAAAACTTTTTTTTCTTTTTAAGGACTATGAAATTTGCTAACTTTAGAAACTATTTTTGAGATTGTTTGTTTTTTCATTAGTGTAAAATTGTTTATTACAAACTTTTCACCATTATCACTCTTATACAATGAAATAAAAATCAGATTGGGATTGCACGTCTTTCTTCAAAAAGTCTCTGCAAGCCTTTCTGTTACTGATGCTTTTTTTCCCCTGTCCTTCACAGTTTGTTTCATCCCTCTACCTTCAATTTTTCTAACACGGCTTCCAGGAATTTTAGTGAAAAGTTAGATTTCAGCCGTATATCAGTTTCCACCAATGCTCTGTCTCTAAGTCTTTTAAATCTTTGATTTGATCATCTAAATGGATGGTCCTCAGATCTTTTAATTTGAGGCAGACGATAATTAAGTGCGTTAGGGCTTGATTCACAGACGTGTTTTATAATGAGGCAATCCCATAGAAAAAAGCTCTGTAAATCAGGCTCTTAATGTTTCACTTTCAGATTTGCAATGTCAACAGTCTGTACAGTTCTGATGTTTCCCATGTCTTAGTAAAGTTATGTAGCACGTTTAATCTAAATCTCAGCAGTAGATCTCGCTGCAAGTACGGGGGAGTACATTCATTGATCCCCAGTCGGGATTCAGCAGAGTATGGGTCCTGGATTTAGATCTTGCCTCTTCAGTTTTCTGCCAATACTCGGCCCACAGATTTTTCTTTCCCACCATTGGATTTTCAATTAGTGTGTTAGTTGTGTTTCCTAGGTTTTTCAAGACTGCATCACATTCTGATTTCCCTTAATCTAGTACATGCACTTTGTTTCCAAGTTCGTGCATTCTTAGGACTTTGAATTGTGGAGGGCAATCATTTACTATTGCCTTTCGGTATAACCTCAAACTGTTGCATATTACTTCTGCGTGAAGCGATATTAATCCAAGTTCATGGCGGATCATAGCTATTGGGATCGATTTAGGAAGTCTTAGTATATGCTTCCAAAACGGACCTTCCAGGAGGTTCCACGTCTCTGGTTTTACTCTGAGGCAAGTTTCTCCTCTGTAAACCAAGGCACGGGACACCTTTTGCCTGTAGAAGACCATGATAGGCTGTAGCGAAAATTTCCCATATTTTCAATTTATGGTCCAATCTTGATCTGCAAATCTTTTTGCCTTCAGATTCAATGTGTCCATCCATGCTTTCTCACTTTTTTTGCATACTTAGCTGGACTCCTAGTTATTTTAATGCCTTTACTGGTTTCAGTTGTTCTCCATCTAGAGTCCAGCTTTCATTTTGTATGCTTTTCCATCTGTAGTCACCAAGGACCATGATTTCTGATTTTGCTACATTTATTTTCAGGTCTTTGTTTAGCACATATTTTGCCAGGTAATTCAGAGACCTTTTTTTTTCGTTTGGTCTAGAAGGATTACATTGCCGGCATATAAAAGTCTGCCCACTTCGGTGCCATTTGTTTTCGGCGGAAACAAAGTCTTGTTATCTGGGATACTTTTCATGTTTTCAATGTAATAGCTAAACAAAGTGGCCGCCATAGGGCATCCTTGTTTCAGTCCTTTTCTTGTTTCAATTTTCCTAGACAAGTTTCCACTTTGGTCTAATTCAACCATCATCGACGTGCCAGAGTAAAGTTCTTTTATTGCTTTTAACAGATCACTTGGTCAACCATCCGTTTTCAGCTTTCTTCACAGCAGGTCACGATCTATACTAACGAAAGCCTGCTGTAGATCTATGCTGGCCATATAAATCTTACCCTGTTGTATGATGCTCATTTTTTTAATATACTTCTTAAGAGTAGGTTGAGGCTACATCCTACTTGTTCCACAAATCCTGATTGGCTGACATCGCACAACCTTGAATCTTTGATCCATTATTTTAATCGGATTAGGAGTAAACTGGCGACTATTTTCCTAATGCAATCAAGCAAGGCAATTGGGCTGTAATTTGTGGGTAACATCCCTTTTTTGAAAATAGCGACCACTATTGCGCCATTCCAGGAGTTAGGAACGTTCCCTACTTTCACTATCCTTTTGAATACCGTTTCACAGAATTCAGACCCTAACTCAGGATTTGCTTTTTTGATTGCGTTCGAAATGCCATCAGCCCAGGGGCCTGTGATGCACTTGCTTTCCTAATGAGGGTTTCAATCTTGAACAGGTTCCAGCTGTAGCTTCTCTCTCCTTAGAGTTTTCTGTTCTTTTTCGTTGGCTCTACTTGCTATCGTGGCTACAACTAGATCGTAGTCGCTGTGGGCAATGCTTTCCACTTTTAGGATTACAATATTGTCTAGCATATTTCCGGATGTGACAATATAATCTAGCGTTGCAGTCTTCTGTTCGTTTGACCAGGTTGGGAGTGGTGGAATATCTCCCCATGTATTACCATAAAGTCTGTGGATACCTCTGTGCTCTATTTCTCCTACCCAGAGTTTTTCTCTCAGACTTTTCCTATTTTTGTATTTCAATGTTTGCTCTTTGTGTGCCCAATCTTCTTCGAAACAGTTAGTGTTTAAATCTCTGCAAATTACTATTTGAATGTTACGATATATTTTGGAGAACGAGTCGGTCCATTTGGTTATTTGATCCACGAAGATGTCTTCTTCCATATCTGTGGGCTTCCAATATATGTTTAACATTAAACAATTACTGTTTTATACCGTGTAATTTGACAGCTTAATTATCGTTATCTGGATGTACGTACTTGTGTTTATAGCTTCTAGTATATCATTCCCATGTTTCAACATTGTCAAAAGGCCAGCAGATGGTCTTCCACAGAGGCTGTACAGTTCTTGGATGCAAATTATTTCTCAATCATATAAATGCTCATCCGACGCTTTCTAACCACCACAAACCCAATGATAACCGTTTTTTATACTATTCCTAAAATTCATAAAACATTAATTAAACCACCTGGCAGATCCATTGTGTCTGCCACCAACAGCATTTTACAACCTTTGGGCACATACTTGGACTATTTTCTTCAGCCTATTATACAAAATACCAAGACCTATATCAAGGATACTACTCATTTTCTTAATATTCTAGCTGGTATATCTATCAACGAGGAAATTATTTTGTTTACTGCAGATGTACAGAGTTTATATGCTTCAATTCCACATAACGAAGGACAAGAATCAGTGGAATGGCTCTTACTGAACACTAGAGAAGTAGAAGCATCAAAAGAATTTTTAATGATCCTTTTGGAATTCATTGCCCAAAATTCATACTTTAGGTAGAAGGAGCAATATTACTTGCAAACGAGCGGTACCTCAATGGGAGCTACAATGGCACCAAGCTATGGCAATAGCTTTATGTACAAATTTGAAATGGAGAACATTCTAGAACATGAGACCTGGAAACAACACCTCTGATATTGGGGCAGATACATTGACGATGTGGAATTTGGCAGGGAACTGAGCAACAGTTCACACAATTTGCAGAATTTCTTAATACCATTAATGTGCATATACAATTCACAACCACTCATTGTAAGAAAGAAGTCAATTTCCTGGACGTTACTGTGATGCAAAAAGACTTGAAGCTTGTTACAACCTTGTATCGTAAACCTATCGATCGAAATAACCTACTACATCGCCTACGTTTTCATCCTCAAAATACTCTCAGAAGTCTCCCTTATAGTCAACTATTAAGGATCAAAAAAATAGTGCAAGAAGAAGTTGAATGTCGGAAACGGACACAAGAAATGGCCACGAGATTCTTACAAAGAGGTTACTCGACACAAGAAATTGAAGATTCAATCTCCAAAGTGGCTACAATGGATAGGCAAGTGATATTGACCAAATTCACTGTCATGAGCACTGCTCCCGAGAAGCCAAGTCAAGCCCAGCATCCCCGGAAGCAGGCTCACGACCCTCGTCCCCGGCTCCAGCAAACCCCTATTGGGACCCTTTGGACCATGTCCTGGCGCCTCTGGCGCCAGGCTCATAAGGAACCTCAGTCCCGGCGCCAGGGGCGCCGGGCTCATAATTCTTGCAAAGGTGCTTGGGTGGACCTACCTGTAGCAGACCATGCTGCATACTCACCTTTGCAAATGTTGGCAGGATGAAGTCCCCAGCCTTCTGCTGGGAGGAACTATTCCCTGAACTGGGACTACTTTCTTACCTGGGTGGGGCTGGTGCCACTCCTTAGCTCTGGAACACAGGAACTCTTTTACCTGGGCGAGGCTGAGGAAGAAGACACCCAATCACTCCAAAACTATTTAAACCACACCCGATTGGGAAAACGTGCTTCGCGTTATTCTGCATCTGCAGCAGGACGCTCACCGAGTCAGCTCCAGCATTCCAGTGACATCTCCAGCTTCAGCTCAGCAACCTGTGGAAGAAAGACACGAGAACTATACTTACCATCCAGGAATCCAGACACAGGCAGAACCTGCAAGCAAAAGAAACATAAGGTTAGCAAGTTGCAACACGTTCGCAGCCGCGCTCGCTTACCTGATCCATCTGTGCTTTCACGGATTCTTCGCGGCCTTCTCTTCAGCAGCCTAACGGCACCTGTAAAGACAAAGAACATTGTTAAGTAGGAATCGGGTGAAGGCGGCCGCATTTACTTTTCTTACCTGCTTTTGTGCGCGGATTACGATCTCTTCAACCGCAGCAGCCCGGCACCTGAAAACAAGAAAAGACATTATTTAAGTGCCATTAAAGACTGCAAGAAAGCCTAACACTTACGTGTTTCCCCACGTGCACCTGCAAATAAGAAAAGAACATTGTTAGAGGTGCTATAATAAGGTCACAGATCATTATACTCACGTACTTCGCACGTGCAACGGCAACGGACGAACAACGCCCGCAACATCTCAAGACGTGAAAACAGAAAACAAGGGACATTATTGAGGTGTCATTGAAATTCCCATACCTACGTACAACCGCACGTGTCGTGCTCTCAGTGACCACGCCCTCAGCATCCAGGCACCTGAAAAAGACAATGCAAAGACTTCATTAAAGGTGCCCATCTCTTCAAGACTATAAACTCTTTATACCTACTGGCATCCGCTCGTGCAGTAACGCCGGCATCACCTTTTGGCATCTCAGCACCTGTGCCACTTCTAAGGCCACAAAAGACTTTGAGGACCTCCAGTGACGTAACTGGAACCCACGCACCCCTGCATAAGTCGCAGGATGGAGAGCCCAGCATTTATACGCCTAAGGTGAGAGCTCACCAGGACATTGGACCTTCGGAGTGTTGGCGATTAGTGAGGAGGAAGTCCAGCCAAACGGTCATTAACCCTTTTTTCTTCCGCCTGCAGAAACCTTACCCTGCAAGCCAGACGGTCAATAAGAGGAAGCCCAGTCCAGAGTCATCCGAGCTCTACGCTTCTCAATTGAAGAGACTATAACAGTTCAGCCGGGACCAGCGCCTCCGTGGGAATCAGGTGAGCGTTACATCCACAGATACCAAAGAAATCCCATTTATCTATGTGACAAAATATTCCACACAAAGCAACAAGATCAAAAAGATTGTTTTGAAACATTGGCACTTTCTGGCAGAAGATAGGATATTGGGACATCTCTACACAACCCACCAATGTTTGCTTACACTAGAAGCAGGAATATCAAGGACATGCTGATAGGTAGTGACTCTCGTACAGAAACCAAGATCAAAAAGGAAGGGAACTTACCCATGTCTGAACTGTTCGAATTACAATATGGTGCAGAAGGGGGACATTGTGTTTCATCCAAATTCAGGCCAAAAAATGTACTTGAAGAAATTCGCTACTTGCGACACCATGAATGTCATATACAGCATAAAGTGCCCATGCGGCAAATATTATGTGGGCCAAACTACTCCCAAAGCTAAAGTGAGATGGAACGAACATCGATCCAATATCCGGACAGGCAACATGAAATCTCCCGTATCGAGACATTTTAAGGAAGCCAAACACCAAATGGCACAGATGAAATTTCAAATTCTTGACGTACTGGAGGTTACTCGTGGCACTAATGTGGACATTAACAGATTGTTAAATCAGAAAGAAATTTATTGGATTGAAAAGCTCAACTCTATGCAGCCAGGTGGTCTCAATGAAGAGTGCAATTATGCAGGTTTCCTTTAATTCTAATTGTATTAGTTTATAAGTTTAAAAGTTTTAATTAAGGAGAAAATAATTGATGGTAAGTATGTTCTTTACAAAATGACTTACCATATAAGTAACTGGTTGATGCTTATGAAAGAAATTAATTTAGAGTGTATTATTAGGTTCATTAATACACAATAGAGCGTTTAATTTGTCTATATTATTTAATATGTATATTATGCAATCCTTAATGAGAGTTGTTATATTCTCGAATATACCTTTAACTAATAATATCAACAAGTGAAAGATCTTGGCTGAACCATTGTAGTTGAAAAGACTATATCATTATACATATGGTTTTAGATTAATAGCATGTGCTCTTAAAAATAGTTTGGATTAGGCTGTTCAAGTGAATTGTCACCTATTGATGGAAAAGTACGAATGGCATGCCCAGAATAACAGTTTTGGTCACGGAAATATCATTATTAATGTTTTCACAGTGTTTAAACACCACACACGGCAAATGAGTTTTGTATCAATAGAAAACACTACATTAAATTGGCCGCCGGTATGCGATGACGTCATCACGTTGATGACGTCACTGCCTTACGTGCTGGCGCCGTTTTTTCAATATAAAAACAGCCGGGGCAACCAGCAACGCGTATCTACGCGAGCGAGGTGCCCTGCAGCTGCAATACGGTTTCACCACAGGTAAGAATCCCCTCGCGGGGAGGCGAAGCTTTGTCAGAGGATTATCCCAATAATAACTCACTTTCAGATCTTAAATCTATGTTTATTACCATTTAGATTGCCAAAATATACAGGTAGACACTTAGCGGCTATACATCAGCGCAAGTTAGAAAGAACGCTCAGGTGGAACAGGAATTGGAATATTTTTCAACAAGAAAGTTAACATAAATAAGGCTAAAGCCACAAAGCAACATTGTCCAGGTACATTTATTAACATCGTATAATGTTATGGTTTTGAAGCAAAAGTACACAAGATCAAATGTATATAGTTTTGAATGGTTAGATTTATGAGTACCTTAGTTATTTACTATTCTTTATTGTTTTCTTTATTGTCATTAGTCCCTGAAGAAGGTCTAAGATAGACCGAAATGCATTGGACAACAGAATGTTTGCAAACGGCCTTATAAAATGATGAATTATCAATAAATACATTTATACTTTACTTCATCGAATCAACTGAAAACCTTTTTTTCAACATATTTTGATAATTAACGGATGTCGTCAAGATAACTCAGTGGGTTTCCCACACAGGTCCTTCCAGCAGACCGGTAATATTAATCCGGTCAACATTATACCATTATAGCTTCTAGTATATCATTCCCATGTTTCAACATTGTCAAAAGGCCAGCAGATGGTCTTCCACAGAGGCTATACAGTTCTTGGATGCAAATTATTTCTCAATCATATAAATGCTCATGCTTTTCATTGAAAAGGTGCCGGAAGCCTCTGGTGTTCCAGCTCCCAATTTTCCATGTTACGGAGGATGTATTTTTCGCATCCTAGACTTTCATCTGTTTCGCCAGTGTTTCGGCTGCCCAGTTCCATTCATCTTGTTCCTCCAGCAGAGTTGCAGCTGATCGACTTTGTATTGAGTGTGTCTCTTCCCTTGATAGTGATTTTAATCTTGTTAAGAATGTTTTTCGAGGATAGCCCCAAGTTGACTTCTTCATCATTCTGACAGTTTGAATTAGGTTCTTGTGAACTTGTTGCGTGGACATTAGTGCATGTGACCTCTTTCTGCTGTCTGTTTCCAATTTGGGGGTCCGGGGATTTTCTTTCCCTCTTGGTTCGGTCTGTTTACCTCATTTCCATATTTATCTGTGTTTCTTTACAGCAAATCCCAGAAATTGAGTCACCAGCCTCCATCATTAGTTTTGCAATCGATGTGGAAGTTGGTGTCAAGACCACTTGATCATTTTTGTTTTCATTTGGAAAACTCAGTGTGTATGTCTTCTAAAAGTATTACTCCCAAACGTGGGATGTGCTATATTAGTTTCATTCTAGTCGACCAATTTAGAATGAGTCCCTCTTTTACGTGCGTTGTCCTTTCCAATGTTATTTCAGAATCTGGGTCGCAGATTGCTCTTTTCGTTGTTTTTTCGTCATTTTTTTTGTTCCAGCGTGAATTTCCATTACACGTTGGGTGTTCTTTCATTTGCGTAATGGCACGCTTTGATTGTGCTAGAAGAGAATTTATTATGGTTTTATGTGAGGTCAAATCAATCGACCTATTGGTTTTGTTCCTACATTTTTCCATTTTCTCACTTAGTCATGAACATTTTTTCTCTCATTCAAGGATATTTTCTGCGAATGGACTTCATTTGCGACTTCATCAGGGAAGCCAAGAATCTCCTCTGTGGACCTGGACTTTCACGTTGTTCTTCGTATACTGATAAATCTAGTAGTTCTTGGATGCTGTCGTAAAGTTTGCTAACTTCATCCTCTGACGTGGAGGAGTCCTTTAGAGACTTTCCTTTTAGTGTTTTTTTATTTGCTTATGAAAATCTCGTGAGTTTTGACTTGGGCCTGATATTTGTTACTTTTGGCGTGCTGATTTTTTTCAGGGAACTCTTGGTTCCACTATTTTTCAGTCTGTCCTGTGTTTATATATTTTTTATTTTGCAGATGTGTTTGCTTCCACATGTTTGATTATTTTTTCCATCTTTTTCTGTACAAAAATAGAAAATGGGTTATTTATACCAAGATCATTTTCTGTCATAATTTACTGTTTTTTTAATTGGCTAGGTTCTGTAGTAGCTGGCAACGGCGCCCCCTCTTGTGATTGCTGAGTTTTCTGCAGATTGGTCTTGTATCCGCGCTGGGTCAGGGTGGCTAGTAGATGGAGCATTTATAGTGATAGTATCAATTGAGAACAAGCTTTCATGATTTTGTTGGCTGGTCTCACTTTCGTTGTTCACTGTAAGATCAATCTGATCATTTTTCGGAAATAGCTTGTTGTTTTTAGGCAACTTTGTTTCTGAAGTAGTGCTCTTAGAGATATGGTTTTAGAAATGTGTTGACATTTCTCGAACTCCCTCTAGGAATATTCGCTTGTCTGATTTTAGCATCTTGCGACAGATCAATCAGTGATTAGAGGGCAATTCCATCCATTTCTCAGCATCTGGAAGTGTGTTGATAAAGCTGAGCCCCTAATCAAGACTGAAAACAGACCCCAGGACAGTCTTGAAAGTGAGAACAGATCCACGGGCTGCAGAGTAGCAAAGCAGGGGCAGTGCTTCAGTCTCCAAACACTCAGTAAGCACTCTGCTTTGAGATTGAACAAGTAGAACCAGTGATGTATGAAGTCTTGCGGGGGCCCATGAAACGTGGTTGTACAAGAATGAAAAATGATTGGTGAGAAAAAAGTGTAATTTTAAGTATTACATCAAATTCCAGGCTGCTCCCTTAACACAATATATCCTAAACCCACACATAGAAAATAACGTAATGCAGAAAGGCAAGTGAAAAGAGGGATCTCTTCTACATTCACACCATGTACAATTCAGAACATGAACTACGTAGCTACTACAAGAATGGGAGCTGCAGAAATCCCAGAGGACAGCAGGCTCCCTGCTCTAGTTTTTGCATTTCAGATGTGCTTTGATCATCCAATCCAGTGATGACACATAGGCTTATGTGTACACACATTGGCCATTTACACCAACTACAGAGTTGAGGTTGTCCCCATGCAGTTATTGCAAATTCACTGAAACCTACTTTGAAACAAGGAAACTTGCACTCCATACTCAAGCGTGTTCTCTCACTTCCTTATGGTAAAAAACACAAAAATGACATGTTCACCTCCAACTCTAGGGAGGGAGTTGGAAATAAAGTGCAGGCGGTAGAAAAGGGGTGAAACGATCAGAATAGTTATGTGGTAAAGAATTGAGGCACTGGGTGAGAGGAAATAAGTGGGAAGACTGCATCCTTGGTGAGGTGATCACCATCTTGCCATACTTCAAATGGTATAGTGGCTCAGGCCCATGTGCTCTTACTGGATTTGTTCATGTGGCTGGCTACAAAAAGGTTGCAGACAACACAATATTCTGCTTGAAGGTAGGAGAGAGTCTGACAGGCCACACTCAGTTTCTGCACAGAGTTTGACTCCTCTGACATGAGCTGCAGCACCCATTAGCAGTGTCAGTGAGTTCTACTGACCCCTCAACTTCCCAAAATTGGCAGGCAGAGTGAACATAATGCTATCTGCATTTCGTGGGATATATTCTCAGCCCCTTGCCGATGCCAACACAGCCCTGACACAGTCTGCAGGTATAAGGCCTTCTTTTAAGCGTAATCTGAATCTCAGGACACAGCAATGAATGTTCCTTTTCGAGGGGATTGGGTCCTCCGACGTATTCCATATCTGACAGTAATCACCACAGCTGTGCTGCTTCGTAAAAAATCTTTGGCGTTTGCGTCCTGCGTTGATGACGTCGATGCGCCGTCCTCGAGGACCTCCTCGGACGGCCGACGTCACCTGATGTGATAAGTAGGACGCACGACGCCCGTAGCCTCAGTTCCGTTTTTTCCGCGAACGTGTTCGCTTTGTGAATCTCGGTATTCCTCGACTCTTTGGAGTTTGTTGTTCATCTCGGTTTGTCGAACCTGTTCGTTTGTGAAGTTATTCTTCGTGAAGATGTCTACCTCGTCTTCCCCATCGCGTCCGGGCTTTAAGAAGTACTGGGACTGTGGGTCCAAGATGTCGGTCACGGACTCCCACAACGCCTGCCTCTGGTGCCTCGGGGAGGCCCATGACATGGATGACTGTGTCGACTGCCAGTCGCTCACGTCGAAAGCCTTGCGGGAGCGCAAGAAGAAGTTGTCGGTAGGTAAGGTGTCCAAGCCCCGGAAGTCGAGGTCTGTGGGGCTTTCGACGGACGACTCGAGGGGCGACTCTGTGTCGTTGTCGGAAGCCCAGTGGGTCTCGGTCCCGTAGTCGGTCTCGCCACTCCTCTGCCTCTTCGGGGCACTCCCGGAAGTGCCGTCATCGGTCGCCTTCCCCGTCCTCATCCGAGGACTCTGCCCGTCGGCGGGTCGCTTACCCCACCAAGCATGTGACACCGGAGGAATGGGCTTCCTTCAGGAAGAAAATGTTGGTGATTCTCGAATCGCCGTGCACTGGTCCATCCGCCCCTCCGAGTGGGGTCGGTCGTGATCAGCCGTGAGACGCCGCTCGCACGCCTTCGGGTGGTCGTCACGATTTGCGGGAAAGGTCCTGCTCGGACAAGGGGAATTGTTCTCGGCATGCCCATAGCAGGTCCCGGTCCTCGACGTGCTCGAGACCGCGTGAACCTGTGAAGTCTTCGATGAAGACTTCGACACCTGTGGCGCAGAGGTCGTCGACGGACTCTCTTGAGGCTCCGCCTCCGAGGAAGTTGTCGGCGTCCAGGATGTCGAGGGACCCGCTCGGGGCTCCGCCTTCGAAGCCTGTGTCGAAGCCGTCGATGCTGTCGACGCCGCGTCTGTCGTCGACGCCGATTCTCTCAACGCCGCCGCTGATTCACTCGACGGCCTCTACGCCTTTCGGGGCTGTGTCGACAGGGGTACCCCGTGGCTCAGGGGAACCACCTAGAAAGGCTCTGGCCGAGGTGAAGCATGGCTTTGGTTCCAGTTCTGCTGTACCTTCTTACCGCCATCTGGAGTTCATTTCAGAGGTGGATGAGGGCTCTGATGATGGCATGGTGCCTGACACGGTGCCTGACGAGATTCTCTCGGGCATAGTCAGTTTGAGGACCTGAGGCAGTCCCTGCTTGATGCTAGTGGGGTGGACACCTCTCCGGAGGTGGAGTTTTGTAGGCCTGAGCCTGGCACTCATGCCGATTCTTCAAACCCGCGACTTATGTCACGGGTCACCGAGTACTTGGTTGGTCTGCTCCCCCAGGGGAGTTTGTTCAGGATGACCTTACGGATATCCTCGACATTGGTCCACCAACTGACCTGGTACTGCCATTCCATATGGCTCTGCAAAGAAGGGTGACAGGGGCTTGTACTGCCTCGGAGAGTCTCCCGGCAGTGAGCAAGTCTTTCCCGGGAAAATACCGCCCAGCCAGTAGTGACCCCTGCTACTTGTCCAAGCACCCTACTCCAGAGAGTTTGGTGGTGCAGGGGGCTACGGCCCCGGCAAAGCAGGCGTCGTACCCTACCATCCCTCCTGATAGGGACGACAAGCGTTTTGACGGCTGGGCGAAGAAAGTGTTTTTTGCAGGGGGTATGGCGCTTCAGGGGGCCATCTCCATTTGTGTCTTGTCTCGTTTCACGCACACTCTGTGGAACTGTTTCCTTGGCGGCTGAACATATTCCCAAAGGGGATGAACGGGATGGTTTCCTTGTCATGGTTCAGGATGGCAAGGATGCCATGTGTGAGGCCGGGTCAGTCGGGTTTGGACATGGCAGATTGCGTCAGCCGGTCCATGGCGGTGAGCACCGTGATACGCAGATTTGCGTGGTTGCGGAAGTCGGGGTTTGCTCCTGATGTGCAGGCCCGGCTCCTCAACATGCCCTTTGACAGGGAACATCTTTTTGGCAGCAAGGCTGACCAGAGCCTTTAGAGGTTGCAGACCTCCAAACCTGCAGCGAAGTCGTTGGGCGCTGCAGTTCGACAACCTACGCCTTTTCGTCCTAGGGGACAGCAGTGGAGGGGAGGTTCCTTTCGTTATTACTCATCCTTTGGTAAAGCGAGAGGAGCTGCCAGTCAAAGGTGCCACCGTAGGAGTGCCAGAGGTGGAAAACAAGTTACTCGAGGTGCCAAGGCTGCTCGGGCTGTTGCCTCTTTGCCCTCAGGCACTGCCGCAGCCGCTTCAACTCAGTCATGAGGCCATGTCCTATGGTTCGCCGGTTGGGGGAAGACTGGCACAGCATCTTGCAGAGTGGCGCGCCATTACTTCAGATGTGTGGGTTCTGGAGATCATAACCCACGGCTACTGTCTTCCTTTCCGGCAAAGGCCTCAAGACAATCCACCGGGGAATCTCTTTGAAGAGTCCGGATCCGCTCCTTGCGCAGGAAATTCAATCCCTGCTGGAGAAATGTGCCCTAGAACTGGTGCCTGTAGTGGAGAGGAACAAGGGATGGTATTCCCCTTATTTTTTGATTTCCAAGAAAGACGGGGGATTGAGACCCATCATGGACTTGCGTGGTTTGAACAAACTCCTCAGGGAGGACAAGTTCAAGATGGTTACTCTTTCTGAAGTCCTGCAGGCCCTTCAACTTCAGGACTGGTTGGTGTCTCTCGACCTCAAGGACGCCTATTTTCATGTCCCGATCCATCCAAAGCACAAGAAGTACCTGAGGTTTGCGGTTGGCGACTCGCACTTTCAGTTTCGGGTCTTGCTGTTCGGCTTGACCTCCGTCCCGAGGGTCTTCACCAAGCTCATGGTAGTGGTGGCAGCGCACCTCAGGAAAGGGGGGGGGATTCACGTCTACCCCTACCTGGACGATTGGTTGATCAGGGCGCGCTCTCCCGAGCAAGTCCTGGATCATCTGTCAGTCACCTGCCACTCCCTCCACAAGCTGGGCTTCTCCCTCAACTTAAAGAAGTCCCATTTGACACCAACTCAGAGGCTCCAGTACATCGGAGCAGTGCTCGACACGTCCTTGGGGCAGTGTTTTCCTCCCCAGGTGAGTGCTCATCACATTCAGCAGATGGTGCACAAGTTTCAAGTTGCCCAGACTCTCCCAGCGTTCGATTTCTTGAGACTGCTCGGCCTCATTGCATCCTGCATTCTTCTGGTGCCAGAAGCCAGGTTGCGGATGAGATCTTTGCATTGGGCACTCAAGCTCCAGTGGTCTCAGTCCTCCGGCAGGATGTTGGACCCTGTTCAGGTGCTGTCTTCGGTCGCCCGGGACCTTCTGTGGTCGGCCAACGAAGGCAATCTGATGAGGGGGGGCTCCATTTTGGCTGCCCTGGCCAGAGGTGACTATCATGACGGACGCATCCCTCACGGGATGGGGAGCTCATGCCAACGAGTTGAGTCAGCGGTCGTTGGTCTCCGTCGGAGTCCAGACTCCATATCAATCTGTTGGAGCTGAGGGCCGTCAGGCTAGCCCTGAAGGCTTTTCTGCCGACTGTGCGAGAAAAGAATGTCCTGATCCTGATGGACAACACGGTGGCCATGCACTACCTCAACAAATAGGGGGGGGGGGCAGGGTCACTTCCTCTGTGCAGGGAGGCGATGCAGCTCTGGTTCTGGGCAATCCAGCAGGAAGTTTCGATCTCTGCAGTTCATCTGGCAGGAGACGAAAACGAGACGGCGGACGCTCTTAGCAGGCAGAGCGCGATCTCTCACGAGTGGGAGTTGGCTCAGGAGATTCTCCTGGAGATCGTCGCCCTTTGGGAGACCCCTCAAGTGGATCTCTTCGCCTCCAGTGTCAACCGGAAGTGCGAGAGGTTCTGCTCGCGGGACTTTGCTCCAAGCGGACCCTTAGGAGACGCGTTCGTGGTGGAGTGGTCATTCCCACTGCTGTACGCGTTTCCTCCAGTCCCCGTCATCCCGCAAGTGCTGCGGAGGTTACGGAGGTTCAGTTCCCGGATGATCCTCATTGCTCCGGCGTGGGCCTGGAGGACGTGGTACCCGGACCTTCTCGAATTGTCCATCGACTGCCCTCCACGTCGTCTTCCCTACCGAGACGATCTGCTCTCACGGGAGGGGGGTCAGGCTCTCCACCCAGAGGTCAGGTCCCTCAACCTTCAATCTTGGTTTCTGAAAGGTTGAGGTATAAGGATTGGGACCTCCCTGAAGACGTGATGGAGGTGTTGCTTTCGGCCAGAAGGCCCGCAACAAAGTCCCTGTACCGTTGCCGTTGGAGAAAGTTCTGCGACTGGTGCAGGATTAAGAATGTGGATCCTTTTGCGTGTGAAATTCCCATGGTTCTGTCTTTTTTGCTTTCTTTTGCCCACAGGGGCCTTCAAGTGGGTACCATTAAAGGTTACCTGGCGGCTTTGTCCATATTTAAGCGCTCTTCTGAAGAGTGTTCCTATTTTAAAATTCCTTTAATTTCTCAGTTTCTGAAAGGGCTCACTAATGTGGTCCTTCACCTTTCCCGGTGCCCGGTTGGGATTTGAACCTTGTTCTCAAGTTTCTGATGGGTGCTTCGTTTGAGCCTTTGCATTCATGCCTTTTGAGACTGTTAACTCTGAAAACTGTATTTTTAGTCGCGGTCACTTTTGCTCGCAGAGTGAGTGAGTTACAGGCACTTTCAGTTAAGCCACCCTTCACTGTGTTTCATAAGGACAGGGTTGTCCTTAGAGTTCGTCCTTCTTTTCTTCCGAAGGTGGTGTCGGAATTTCATTTAGGCCAGAAGGTTGTTCTTTGATTTTATCCTCCTCCACATCCTGGTAAGGAAGAGGAGAGGCTCCATAGGCTTGATCCTAGGAGAGCTTTAAGCTTTTATATTTCACACATGTCCCGGGTCAGAGTGGACGATCAGCTCTTTACTGGTTATGCTGGAAAAGGTTTGGGACAGACGGTGACGAAACAGATTTTGTCTCGCTGGATTCTTTTGGCTATCTCTGAGTGTTACCGCTTGGCGGGTAAGGACCCACCGGTCGGCTTACGGGCCCATTCTACCAGGGGTATCGCTGCCTCTACTGCCCTGCAGAGGGGTGTTCCTATTCGCAACATCTGTGATGCAGCCACCTGGGCTTCCGTACATACTTTTGTACGTCACTATTCCCTCGATTCCATCCGGGGGCAGGATCTGCCCTTTGGCAAGACGGTCCTTTACTCCGCATTTTGATTGGGCATGCTAAATTCTTTTCCTGCCTCCTTGCATTGGTACTGCTTTGGGAGTCTGTCATAGATATGGAATACGTCGGAGGACCCAATCCCCTCGAAGAACAAGTTACTCTCTTACCTGATAACGTTCTTTCGATGGGATGGTACGAGGACGTATTCCATATCGCTCCCTCCCTACCTTCCCCGCTACAGAATTTCTTATGCGATTACAGCTTACGTTTCCGCAAGGCTTTGTGTCAGACTGGCAGAAGACTGGTGGCACACGTTCTGGGGGAAAAACTACAACTGAGGCTACGGGCGTCGTGCGTCCTACTTATCACATCGGGTGACGTCGGCCGTCGGAGGAGGTCCTCGAGGACGGCGCATCGTCATCGACGCAGGACGCAGATGCCGAAAATTTTCCAAAGCCGCACAGCTGTGGTGATTACTGTCCTAGATATGGAATATGTCGTCGGTCCATCCCATCAAAAGAACGTTACCAGGTAAGAGAGTAACTTCTTCTTCTACAGGGATGATCTTGAAAGCATAAAAGGTGTAATTGCATGCAGTGTCCCCAGTCTCCCCAGCAAGGGTCCAGACTGGGAGTAAAATAAGCCCTAACAAAAAACAAAGTGGGCCACAATCCTGAATACCAACAACTTGCAACAAACTGATTGGGAATATATATATGGAACATTACTGTAGGCCATAAAAGATAACAAGGATTTTTTTTAATGGGGAAGCCGGTGCTGGAACCCATTGTGCAATTTAAGAACTTGAACTCATTGCTTACCAGATGCTGTTGTACAGCAAAGTGTGATTATTTGTAAATAGTATCCGACGGGGGGTAAAGGGGGCACAGGGGAGGGGCAGACTGCCATTGAGAACGGTCAAAATGGGGGGATTTCCAGACGCTAATGCTGCCACCTTGAGCCGCCTCAGGGCTGGCGGCCGACATCTTCCCCCGTCAGGCGAACGAGGTAAGTGCTCGCTTCCCTCTCCCTCGCCCTCATCCACAAATTTCCCTTCCTTCCTCACCCCCATCCAACTTACCTTTTTTTTGGTTTCTCGCTAGGAGCGGACGTGCTGGGAAAACATCTGTCCCCAGCGCATTCGCTCCTGATCTGCGGCTTGCCATGGAAAGGAATAAGGGACTACATGTAGTCCCTACTCCCGTTTCCATGGCTGCCATTTGATTTACTTTTTATACTATTTACAATGGCCGCCATGGAAGGGGAGAACAGACTTTGTTTCCCCTTCCGTGGTGGCCATTTTATTTTTTAAGCTGAGCGTTTTGCAACTGGAAAAAAAAAATGCGTGTAGTACTCTAATCTTACGGGCTGGGGTACTAATAGCAATAAGCCCCTCGCTGGGGGGGGGGGGCATCTGCTTGTCATTGGCCGGTGTCATAGTTAAGGGCCTCGCTTCGCTCGGCCCTGCAACTATGAGTTCCTAGGCATTACCTGAAGCGGTAACAAGACCCCACCGCTCGGGGTTTATTGCTTAAATGTTTGCAAGAACTAAAATTATATTTTCATAGCACTAAATTACAAAGCATACAAATGACGATAAACCAACCTTACAACATATATATATATATATTTATATATATATATATATATCTCTTTACGTCCCCCATCCTTAATTGAAGACTGCGTGTACCAGAATGCAACGTTGTTTGGCATTAAAGCTGCTATGAGTTGCTGTTCATGACATGAAACACACCCATTTTAAGTACTACATAAAAGTGATTTTTCTCCATGTTCTCTTGCACGTATTCGCAGCTGTGTTCGCTGAGTGGAGCTATGTGGGATTTTTTATATGCAGATGTATTTGCTGCAATTACCCATACTCGCTGCTTGACATTTCCCAGTCAATTAGTAGCTCTCACCCCAATGTCTGATCCTCCCCACATTTAAGACGTGTAACGAGGTATTACCAGCCAAGCCCTAGGTATTGGGGAAAAGAGTCGGGAACATGTTTTTTTACCAGATCAGCTGATAACATGGAGTTGCGCAGAGGGTAAGATGGAAGTAATTTCGAGGCACAATTTATATCACAGAAGGAACAGCTCAAATATTTATCTTGGCCAATTTGATTGAAGCAGTAGCACTGATTTGGGCCATAGCAACATATTGTAAGTTCCTCTATTCCATTGTGGGCAATTAATGTAAAAATAGGTTGAAAATATTACATTATATAAAATTCTCATATCTTTTGGGTGCCACTATCGCAGATTACAGGATTCGGTTTCCAAAAAATGATAGTGTGCGACCTTTGCAGGCTGCCTCTCTTCACCCCCAGCCCAGCATTGTCAAAGCACCCCAGGCTGCACCCAAGTGCCCTTCTGTAACAGTCAGGCCCTGAGAAAACCCAGACTAGAGTCTAAAGTAAAAATATAACAACCTACTTTAATCAGCCGGCAGAGAGCATACTGCTCCATGCATTACACATTGAGCGGCCTTGGGCTCGAGAGAAAGCCCACTGGTGTTTAGGCAGGAAGTCTGCTGAATTCAATTTAAAGGGATGAGCAGGTGGGTGCAAGGTAGAATGGCCCAAAGCCACCATTCCTTCAGGCAAACAGATCTCACTGCCAGCTGCAGCCAGCCAAATCCTCTGAGCCCTTGATTAATATGAAAGCCACTTAACACAATAATAATGAAGGGGAGAGCTATGTAGCCAGAGCACCCATAACCTAGCTACAGCAATGAGTCGGGCTGCCTGAGCAGTAGGGGTCTTCAGTTGTGCTACATGCTTGTGTGCGAGCAGCTCATGCTCCTAGACCACCACGAACTAGTTATAATAAAAATAAATACAAAAAGTGTTCCGTGTGAGCTTTTAAATCCGGCTCACACATGGCTTCAAAAATGGCCCACGCTGACCTTAATCTTTTTCACACCCAGCATGACCCTACACGCCCTCCCCTTAGCTGCTTGGATAAGGCAGACAATAGTGCTGGAGCCATATAAATAAATTTGACAATCTACTTTGATCTGTCCTTACCCGCACGATGAATGGAGAAGCTGCATGAGTCGAGCTGCTGAACCTCTGCACATGGCTAGTCTGTCCATGAGGTTTTATTTTTGTTAACCTTTAATCGGTGTGAGCCATCAGAAACAAAAAACAAACATCAAAATCTACATTACACTAAAAATGTAAAAGCTATAATCCTTCAAACACAGTGATCCTACAATTCTCCCTATAGTCAATCTATAAAAATTGCCATAGGACAATGATTGCAGTGCAAAGTCGAAAAGTAAAGTGCAAGTGCATGTTTTACAAAGCAAGTCAGGATTCAGCACATCAGTCAACAATTTCCTCCTCTTATAACATGCCTTGCGAATGTGTATTGAGACATAAAATACTACATCAGATTTTCTGTCGATTTACAAAGTTGCATTGCTTCCCAGGTTGTTGAAATTCAGAGCAGTTTGAACAGCCATTTAAGATATTTCCTCCCAAGATCTGAGTCTCTTGCATATAAGCAAGAAATAGAGGGGACTGTCTATCACAGCGCTGCAGATCAGTTACTTTTGCTTTGTGTATTGTCCCAGCTAGGAGTGAGGGACGTGAACGGCAGTGTGCTCAATCGAAACCGAATCTATAATGCACAAGCATAAGGAGGTGATATCACATCGAGGTACCCCCACATTGTTTTGCATCTTAAATATTCAGGCCCACTGGCCAATCCTGAGAATGTTACGCTAGTTCTCCTATGCCTTAGGTAGGGTATCTTAACAGTTTTGCATCTGAAGGGAGCAATGATGGACTACCCCTGTAGACACTCAATCTCAGTGCAATGAGCCATTTCGATGGATTGTGTCCTCCCACGTATTCCTCATCTGTGATCTACTCCGACTTCCTGCTTGCAGCTCAGAAACATTTCTCAGCAGAGGGCGTCATCAACCTTGTGTCCCTCGAGAGCCTCTGTCCTCCAGTATGATGCCGGTGTATATATATATATATTCCGTTTTCCTGCACAGCTGCTCGAAGCGGTTCTTCACCTCAGCGTGTTATTTACTGCATTACAAGTTGGTTCCGAAAAATGTCTACTCATACCCCTGTTGGGTGTCCTGACCCACGTTTAAGCTATCATGCTACAACATTTGGTGCTGTGGGCTTAGAAAATTCAAGATGGCGGAAAAACCCACATGTGCGCCGAAATCCAGGAAAGCTGCGCAGTTTGTGCGCACACCAAAATGGTTGCCTCACTTGCCACCCACCAGTGAGAGAATGAAAGGCCGGGTTGCCATGAGGGAAATGGGTTGCCAAAGGAAAAACAGTAGCGCCGGTTAGCTTCAAAGCGCTTTAAAACCACCATTGGACTACCCGCACAGTAGTCTGAAACCATTGGGAATGGCAATGCTGATTGCCAAATGCAACTTAGAATTGTGGGGAATTCATTTGTTAAATCCCAAAAATGGGTGCAGTACCAGTACTCACCACTATCCAAAAGCCGGCGTTTTAAAACCACCCTGTGTTTCTCTGAAGGCAGGCTCAAAATGCCTATTTTCAAACATTACAATATGTGCAAAATATTCACTGAACACCAGCAGACATTTGGCAGAATGGAGTTTTGTGTGCCTACAAAATCTGGGAAATGAAGAGCCCAGAACAATGCTTATAACAAAACTGGCTGAGCTATGGAGTCAGCAGTTTAAGTTGCACTGGATTTAAAGACACTAAAATCGAAAATGTTTAGATTAAATGAGTGACCTATGTTTGGTGTCACATGCCTTTGTAACTGTTGAAATGTCATAGTTTTGCACTTAGAATCAGCATTCTAGCTGCATGTGTAAAATTGCAAGTTAATTTAAAAAGCAACAAAAAACATGACAGTTAGCTGAAAGTCTGCCTTAAGGAACTTGATTTTGCTTGACAACTACCCCCATCAGGAGTGAAACTTGAGTCACAGCTGTGTTCCCAGGACTATCTGCCTTTTTGCTGGCCACACTAAGAATATACCATCTATCTGATAATTGAATTACCTGTGCTCTGCAGGAGAGTGAACAATGCAACTCCCTTCACCCAGGCAGAGGGTTTATTGAGAGGATCATAAATGGCTTCCTCTTGAACAATGAGCCTTTCAGGACCCAAGCAAATCTTATATTGCAGGGGTCGTAAAAGTGGCTTACTCTTGGCAGAAACTGGGAGGGGGAGAAACTGGAGACAGAAGCTGGCTTGGCAGAACTGGATAAACCAGTATTTCTACCTTGTGCTGAGAGGAAACCACACCCCTTTGGAGCCAGAACATAACTTTAAAAAGATGGATCATTCATAGAGCGGACATGTGAAAATTTTATAAATTATACCATAATTCTTGTGATTTTTCTGCCCACAGTTTAAGAGGTTTTTAGAACCGGTGGTATGTTCAGGGGGGTGTCAGCGGAAAAGTGGATATTACTCTAAATGTATGCATGTTAAAAATCTGAAACTTCATCAGTTCCATACTCCCTGCGCACATGTATGTAAAGTTGGGTCAATGTCAGAAATTTAAAAATCAGTTAAAAAGTCAATTATGTGCCATTTCTGAATGCAAGCTCTTAGAAACAACAGATTTGGACAGAGACATGGCTAAATTCAGCCACACCATGTATATGTAATTTCAAGCAACTGTGTAACTGTGAAATATGTCTTTTGTTATCAAATATAGAATGTGTGCAATCTGACAGAGGAGTGTCCTATCTGCAAGCCATAAAATGACATCACTCTGACACAACTTAGCTTCGCCAATCAAGTGAGGAATGGAAATTTGACCAATGACAAGTGAGAGGGGCAAGTTTAGTTATGACCAACATACCCACCCACTCTCAAAACACATAAAAGCAGACAGACAGGACAGATAGGGACCTTCAATTCCATTTGCTGCAACGCGCTCTGCCGGACCATACAACATCCAGAGATCCAGACTTCAAATTCATCAACCTCCAGAAAGCCAAACTAGAGACTTCAATCTATCCAGAACTAAGAGACCAGACCAGAGAGCGAGCAGTTCCAGAGACCAGACGCTGTGCCCAGAGAGAGACCAGAGCCCAGTCTAAAACCCTGACCAGATCCGTGATGAGGCCCATTTAATTCAAGAATATAGTGTGAGTACCCAGCAGAACTGTGTAGAACCAATCTCTTAGTTTAAATTCATCTAATTCAATCTATTTAACCTAAGTAGAACTGCCTGATAGCTCCAAATCTGTCACCTGTCATTCTAGCTGCAAAATCTGTCACTTGTCATTTTGAGCTTTTAAAAGACCTTCACAAAATCGCTCATATCTCCGCGACCGTTTGTCTTAGAGACTTGCAGTAACTTTCATTTGGAAGCTGAGATCCTAGGCTTTAGAGATAGTCCTTGTGGTTCCTCTGTAATAGCGCTCGGCGCATCCGCCAATTTTGCCGCGATTTGCAAATTTCTTCACGTGTAAAAAGACAGCAGTTTTGCTTTTCCTTGCCAAAAACTTCGTTTACCTGCTAGTTACTACTAAAGCATTGTTAAGGTGATCCTGAATTCATAGAGAGTAGCTATCACTCACTCTGAACCTCTGAAAGGGAATTAAAAGCATTTTAGCATATTTTTCAATTCATTGCCAGCACATATAAAGCATTTTGCCTGTGTTTTCAAAACTCCTATCTGTTTTCTGTAGTGTAAGCTTGCTGGGGTGAACTGAATTACAGTTGATTGCATTTCTGAGAACTGTGTGCTTCCTTCCATTTCCTTGCATTGCATCAAGGGGGGGAGGGGATTGCCAGAGAAGAGTGATTACATTGTTTTGTTGAAATCATAGTGAGTATTTTCTATACTGCATTTCATTCATTCAACATTCCATCTATTTGAACTCTATAAAGCATTCTCTATCACATTATTCTTCTTTTGTTCCTATTTACCAGTGTGCTATCTCATCCATTTCATGTCAACTCATTAGTGATTATAAAGAAGTGTGCTAGTGCCAGATTCTCCGTTGTTAATCATTATCATATCAGATTAAGTGTGATATTCAATTATTAATTTATTATAAAGTGTGATATATATATATATATTAAATTATCAAATAAACCTTTTAACTTGCAAAACAGAACTACTTCTTGGCTCAGTGGGGTCAGGAGGGTTCCAAGAGAGGGGTGTTATATAGGGGTAGTCATCCAGAACGCATGAACTGGACATAAAGATATATCAATAAGGGTTTTCATTCAGTATTATAGACTAGGCGTTGACTTAGCTGTAGTGTTGAATTGAATCCTCTTACACCCCGAAAAAAAAGGCTTTAAGTGATGTGCCGAGTGTTCGGCTAAGATGTACATAACGGATCCTCATCAAGCATGTCTTTGGTGACTGGGGCTAGGCCACATCGTCGAAGATTGTGGCTTGTGCCAGTCTGACAGGAAAAGCGTTAAAGGAGAGGAAGGGAAACTTGCTTTGGGCAAACCATCCCGAGTTGTTCTTAGGTGACCCCTTACTAAAGTTTTGGCCTAAGATGAGAGCCCAAGCGGGCGATCTCCGCACCGGGAAAAGAGGCACAGTAAAAGTGTGAGGAGATCAAAGAAAAGGAGTCACTGCTCCAGATCGTCGTCTATGGATTCCTCGGCCTAATGGATAGGGGTAAGATTTTCGGTTTTCTTTTCTACGACATTTAACCCATCAGGGGCTACTACAGGTTGCTACAGCCAAGGGCTATCTGGCTGTGGTATCCATTTTTAAGCGCTCTCCAAGGTTCCTACTTCATGGTTCCTATAGCGATCCAATTTATGAAAGGGCTTTTATAAAAGCTTTTATATGAACAGGGTTTCTAAGATAGTGGACGACCAACTATTTGTTGGCTACACGGGCCACAGAATGGGAGAAGCTGTGACTAAGCAAACGCTATCTCATGGATCATACTTTGTATATCTGAATGTTACAACCTAGCCGGGGTTCCTCAAGGTCTAAGGGCCCACTCAACCAGAGGTGTAGCCACTTCTTCAGCCCTTCAGAGAGGGGTACCACTACAAGACGTCTGCAATGCTTATGGGCTGCAAGCGCGCTTAACAAATGCAAATAAAGTAATAAATAAATGCTGCCACCTGCTCTTCTGTGCACACGTTTGCAAAATATTACTGTTTAGATTCCCTTACGGGCCAGGAATCCAGATTTGGAAAGGCTTTGTTACACAGCAGAAACCAAAATTAAATAATAATCAAACTCTTCTTTCCCACTTCCTGCAACACACTGCTATATCAAAGATGAGGAATACATGGGAGGACACAATCCCACACAATCCATTCGAAGAACAAATTACTTACCCCTATTGTTCTTTCGACTGGTTTCTCCCCCTACATATTGCTCATTACCCTCCCATCCTTCTCTGTCGAGAAGGAGTTTCCGTGGTTTAGACCTTCCTCTCCGTTAACGCCCAAGTATTCCCATCTTCGAGACTGCTGTGCCGGTGAGAGGAAAAACACAAACTGAGGCAACGGGCGCTGTGCGTGCTATATATACACCAGAGTCGACGTACTAGAGGAGGACAGAGGCTCTTGAGGGACACAAGATCAACGACGGCGCCCTCTGCTGAGAAAAGTTTCCGAGCTGCAAGCAGGATATCGGAGTATATCAAAGATGAGGAATACGTGGAAGGAACATCCAGTCGGAAGGACATTACCAGGGGTAAGTAATTTGTTCTTCGTTATGTGAAACAGCCATGGAATTGAGAGCCCACCCCCAGGCACATCACATGATGAAGTGTCCCTGTGTTTGGCCAGGCTGGGGCTACCACATACCCTTAGCCAGTGAAATACTGGTCTCATTTCTGCCTCTTCGCACGCCTCCCACAGATATTCAAGGGTCTACTTTTGGACTAAAGATCATTGACATGGTCTTACTGGCATTGATCTCCAGCCCAAACCAGTCACATTTGCTCTGGAAACAGGACAGTGCCTGGAGCAGCACCACAGGGGTGGTTGATGACAACACACTGATGTCGGCAAAGAAAAGGGCGTGGACTCTTGTCTGTTGAGTTTATATAATTAAAAAACAGCAAGGGGGCCAAGACACATCCTTGGCGGACACCCCTTGCCACGTGCAATGGTTTTGTTACATCCCCACCAGACACACCGGACCACTGCAGTGTTATTGGAATAAAGGAGCTGCATCGGACTCAGCAGGCTACCTGGGATGTTTTTTGCCCGAAGTGCCTGCCACAGTAAACCTCCAGGGACGCTGTTGAGGGCCGTCTTCAGTTCTATGAACACTGCATACAATTTGGTTTTGTTAATAGGTGCTTCTGGATTGCTAAGTGCAACCTAAAACTCTGGTCTACGGTGCTTAGCCCAGCTTGAAAGCCTGCTTATATATGGCTCAGCAGGGACTTTTCATCAAACCAGGTTTGTAAGTACTTCAATAGGGTCTTGGCAAAGGTCTTTCCTGCTGCATCCAGAAGGGAGATGGGGGCAATAGTTTGAAGGATCAGCCATATCCCCTTTCATAAAGATCAGAACTATCTCTGCACTATTCCATGTCTCTGGTATTCTGTTGATGGTCAGGATGGCATTGAAGTCTGTTGTCAACAATGGAACCCAGACTACAGGCTCACTTGTAAAGAGATAATTGGAGATCTTCTCAGGGGCCCGCGGCGTTCCTGCCTTCCTGTGTCCTGTGTGCCTCCTCTACTCCTTCAAAGAGAACACTAAATGTGTTTCCCTGGTGTCCATTACCAAGGTGAGGTTTCAGATCCTCCTGCCCTTTGCTGCGAAGGGACTGATAAAGGGTGTGAAAATATGTATGCCACATATCGGGCATTTGCATGCCTGTATGGTCACTTCTCTCTTAAGTCTGTCGGTGACAGCCATCGAAACTTTAGCAGAGTCTCCCAATTTGACAAACTGTAATGTTGCTGCCCATTCGTCATTCATGTATGTCTTCTTATCACTTAAAACAGAAAGAAACAGTGTCCACGGTCTGTGGAACACTTGCGTCCCCTGCACACTCTGCGTTTTGTCTACTGACGAACAATAATTGGACAAAAACGTATCAGGACAGGTGTCGGTTGATTACGTGTAGAAAGCAGAATATCGATTTATAACGTTCGTAATAAAGTAATTTTATGGAGTCAATTATAGATTTTCTTTAAAAATGTATTCATTAGTCTAATACACAAAACAATCAGATTTTGACAATGTTCTAAAATATTCAATTCATATTGTGTACTGCACATATGTCAATGTATTTCATTATTCACACATCTAACAATGAGCTCTATGCATTTCGGCAATTTTATTTCCTTTGTCAGGAGCAATATCTCAATGTTCAAAATGTTCTTGTTCAATTTTGCAATTCCTTCAGCAGATTCTGTATAACAAGGTGAGGAAAGACACCAAACGAGGTGTCTGTTAGCTATATCTATTTTGTATGTTCAAATTTCATTTATAATTGCACCAGATCTATAACAGTTCCCTACCTCTCATGGGTGCCCTTTGGAGACCCCTGTGTGGGTGTTGGGAAATAGTTTACAAGTGATTCACGACAGGGGCCTTTCCCTCAGCGAGTCTTGGCCTGGGGAATGGAGGTTTAAAATGACTGGTAAATAAAGGTATTACAAACTAAATTCAAAAGAGTACTGTAGATGTGAACATAAATGCGATGTTATAATAATTCTACAAATCATACCTCATTGCAAGCGCTGTGTCGAGATCTTCAATTGTGCTGTGATCATGGTCGCCAGTTGCACATACAGTGTTGGCTGTGGTGCAATTGCCCACTTCATTACATCTCCAAGATCTAAACAATTCAAAGTGTTTAGAAAGGGCATGATCAGTGCCTTCTATAATGGGTATTCCTCTGCTGTTAATATAACTAGATACAATGGACGCTTACCTCGAACTATAAGCTGTCTTTTGGTCAATTTCAAGGACCCGTTCTGTAAACATGATGGTCGTACAATGAAACGGCGAGAGAAGAGGTCTGGATAATGAAGATTGCCAAAGCGCATAGCGCAGGAAGTCTTGATTCTATTAGTCACGGAGGCGAGCATCATGCTTATTCTTCTTTAATCCTGCTTAACAGCTTTTTAAAAATTAATATTTCTTATGATATATAGTTTCCTTTTTTTTTTTTTTAAATGTGCCCAACTGGCACAGAAAATAAAGAAACAACAAAATAAACGTAAACGAAACAGAAGTGTATCAACTACATTTCCCATGAGTCTCTGGCTCTCTGGTAGTCCTAGCCTCGCTCCTGTCCTCCAATGAGGTGTCCTCCTCTGATATAAGTGTCACTCTGACTAGGTGCCTTCCTCTTCTTTTGCCTGTCTTCGACTCTCTTAACCTTAACAACAGTCTAGTAACAGTCTCTCATAATTGAACTATGCTGTACGATTCTTAGATCCTCCCTGCTGATCTGCTAGCTGGTTATTCCCAAGGATTCTTCTGGTCCTCCCCTGTATGAAAAGAGATCGCAAGCAAATATATCATGACTTCAATAACAGCCAGAGTAAGCTGAATATTTATTTGAATTATATTTAACTTATAGATATTTAAAATAGGTAAAATCTCTTCATCAAACGAATTCGGCAATTCGAGTTTTGTATTTCTTTAGTCGGCCTGCAGGCGATCTCGCTTGCACTGGGGCTGTAAACAGTAGGAACGTAGACGTTTGGCCTGTCAGGAACGTCTTTGCGCGCAAAGAGGAGCCGCGCATGCGCGGTAGGCGCCACTTGGATAACGTTCCATTCAGATCGAAAAAGAGGCGTCTCGCTGCACCGGAGCAGTTTTGAACATTCTAGGCGGCGAAAAACATTCTCCTCACAATCAAAGCATTTTCATAAACATACAGAGGCTGATCCCAAATTAGGGTTAAAAAAAACAAAAGAAATATATATATTCCGAAGAAAACGCTTGGCCAGAATCTGCAGCGCAGACAGGCCAATTTAGCAGAGCCACGAAGGCTGCAGCTGCACTTCACTATCATACCTCATAGAGATGGCCTCTGACAGACCAGAGGAGTACTGGTACGATTATAGTGACCAGGAACCCAAGTTCCCAGAGGAGGTAGACCTCTCGCAGAGCTTTTAGAAAGTTCTGGGAGAATCTAGTAAGGGCAGTGGCCCAGGGAGTGCAGCCTATTCAGGACAGATTGCAGGTCCTGGAGGGTCGGACCAGGGTCCCCCAGACGGCCTCCACCATTTTGGCCTGCCTCCCACTTCCACAGTTATCCTTGAAGTGTCTGTATATCAACCAGCTGTTCAGCTCTTTCAGGTTGATAACTGGACGTACTTTGCCTTTTCAATTAACGAAAAACATGTTGCTGAGGAAGCCTGTACAGTGGGGATGAGCTATATCTATGGCCTGCTTGCGCGCTAGCTCCCGAAGCTCTGTATCTAGAAGATTCATTTCTGCTAAAGGGATATGCATGCTTTGTGGGGCTGCTAGCTGCTCTGGCTCTGCAATAAAATGTAGATGGAAACCCTGTGCGGTCTGCAGCACCCAAGCGTCTGATGAAAGCTTGCGCAAATTGTACGTGAAAAGCCGGGTCCTCGCGCCTACTGGGGGTAAAGCACTCTTATCACCTGTCTGGTTATTCTGTCTGTAGTAACCTCTACCTCAGCGTCCCCTGAATCCTCTACTTCTATTGGGAAAGAAGGCGTCTTGCTGTCGGGATTCCCAGTATTGGGCTCTCGGGCCCTGAGGTCTCCTGTTGGAATTGTATCGGCCGGTCGATCGACCTCCATAACGGCCGGCCCCTGCAAAAACCTGACTTGGGATTACTTTCCTTATGGAGGACTGGGCCTTCTCGAGTGCTGTGTAAGTCCCTACGAACGTATTCATCTCTTTGACAAATGTGTTGCCAAATAAGAGACTGAGTGCCCCTTCGCCCGTTTCATAAGATGCTAGGTCTCCCAGCTTACTGTTGATTTTCAATAACATCGATCTCCTTCTCTCTGCAGAGATTGCGCTGTTTGCGTTCCTGAGTAAAAATATGGCCTGTCGGGCCCATCCTGCGAGAATGGAGGGGTCCAATGGCTCTCCCGTGTCTTTGGACCTCTCTACCAGGTCCATAATCTTAGCAATGGGTCCGGTAAATTCGAGGATCGTGTCTTGACAAGATTTCCACGCTCTGTCCATGCCTCTCCGAGTATCCCCAATGGCTTTTGCCATGAAAGTGAGCCTTTTTGGATTCATTCCTGGGGTCTCGGATACTTTGCCTGAGAGTTCAGGTCTTGGACACTGCTCTAAGGCGAAATCTGGTCTCCTTCTCCAGAGGTTTTCTGATCCTCTGTCACATATAGATAGCCCCTCTCTGAGATGGGGTCCACTCTGTGGATCTGGGGTGTCTAATTGCCTCAGGTTCAAACATGTCAGAAGTGTCCTCATCTGGGGTACTCTCCACTAAGCTGGCTTTACACACCGGCTCTCTATTCTCCTCTTTGGTGAGGCTGTTGGCGTCGTCCTGTCCTTCCTCCTGGTCGTATTCCTCCCAGGAAGAGAGAGCGTCCCCTATATTATCAGCCCCCTCACCTGGATCATCTTGCGTGCCAGCTCAGGTGCCCAATATCTCCTCCAGGACCTGCAATCTGCCCTGAATAGGCTGCACTCCCTGGGCCACTGCCCTTACTAGAGTCTCCCAGAACGTTCTTAAAGCTCTGCGAGAGGTCTACCTCCTCTGGGAACTTAGGTTCCTGGTCACTATAATCGTACCAGTACTCCTCTGGTCTGTCAGAGGCCATCTCTGTGAGGTATGATAGTGAAGTGCAGCTGCAGCCTTAGTGGCTCTGCTAATAAATTGGCCTGCAGATTCTGGCCAAGTGTTTTCTTCGGAATATATATATTTCTTTTTTTTTTTAACCCTAATTTGGGATCAGCCTCTGTATGTTTATGAAAATGCTTTGATTTTGAGGAGAATGTTTTTCGCCGCCTAGAATGTTCAAAACTGCTCCGGTGCGGCGAGACGCCTCTTTTTCGATCTGAATGGAACGTTATCCAAGTGGCGCCTACCGCGCAAGCGCGGCTCCTCTTTGCGCGCAAAGACGTTCCTGACAGGCCAAACGTCTACGTTCCTACTGTTTACAGCCCCAGTGCAAGCGAGATCGCCTGCAGGCCGACTGTAAAGAAATACAAAACTCGAATTGCCGAACTCGTTTGATGAAGAGATTTTACCCATTTTAAATATATATAAGTTAAATATAATTCAAATAAATATTCAGCTTACTCTGGCTGTTATTGAAGTCATGATATATTCGCTTGTGATCTCTTTTCATACAGGGGAGGACCAGAAGAATCCATGAGAACAACCAGCTAGCAGATCAGCAGGGAGGATCTAAGAATCGTACAGCATAGAGAAGACAGCAAGTTCAATTATGAGAGACTGTTACTAGACTGTTAAGGTTAAGAGAGTCGAAGACAGGCAAATGAAGAGGAAGGCACCTAGTCAGAGTGACACTTGTACCAGAGGAGGACACCTCATTGGAGGACAGGATCGAGGCTAGGACTACCAGAGAGCCAGAGACTCATGGGAAATGTAGTTGATACACTTCTGTTTCGTTTAAGTTTATTTTGTTGTTTCTTTATTTTCTGTGCCGGTTGGGCACATTTTGAATAAGAAAAAAAAGGATACTATATATCCGGTCTTGTCATAGAATAGGAGTAAAGTAAATAAAGAACTGCCTGGTCAGAACGTGCTGTAGTGTAGAGCCTATTTTCTTTCAATAATGTGCTGAAGCGCTTGCTTACCCCACCAAAGGGTAACCTTCCTTCTTTAGTTCAGGAATCTGCTTGTGCGGTCAATGGCAGCAGCAGAGGCACACCAGAGATGTATTGAGGAATATGGAGAAAGAGTCAATGACGCGTCCGTGCAGTGACGTCACATATAAACAAGTGATGTCACTGCGCGGTATCTCTTATTAGCTTTTTATACCCACTTCTCAAACCACTCACTAAGATGTTCCCTGTCTAGATGTTTGTTGCTTTTGAAATCGGCAAACAGACTCTTTTGCTTTTCTACAGTCCCTGTCAAACCAGGGTTTAACTACCTTAGCCCCCTTAAGAATTCAAGTTTTTGACAATGGGTTGAATGCGCTCAATCAGTTTCCCAAATTCCGTCAGAACCTCTGAATCTGTACTATCCCTGGAGCTTAGCTGTTCAATGTTCACCACTATAGAGCTATAAATGCTACTTATTTGTTTTTTCTGTACCAGTGGCACCCATTTCACTGAGCAACGTGAATGGATTTTAGAAGATGGCCGCACGTGCGTCGGCGCCCGGGCTTAGCACATGAATTGAAACAATGTTTCCATCTCAGCGCGGCAGTCGCTGCCTCGCATGCAGGCTGTGCAGACAGATGCTAGGCTTAAATAGCAATGAATGTAAAACAGCCTCACTCTCGAATGATGTTGCAGTTAGTGCAACGTGATTAATTAAATAAAATTTAAATTAGCTGTATTGTATCGCAAATTGAGATGCAATACTGCTTATTTTATGCCTTGAAAAGGTTACTATACACACAAACGTTTACTATGTATTTATTAATAGAATGGTAGTATAAATTATCAATACATTATTCTTTACAGTTGTTGGAATATTTGTCTTGATTTATTTCTAATAGGCTTGTTTCTCGAGCGTGAGTGCAACATTACTCCCTCAGATTTGACCGTTGGATTTGTTGATTTTGATTATTGGTGGAATTTTGGGCATTGAGCCACTGAGTGTGTGAACCAATTTTTAATAAGAAATATGATTCATATATTTTTCTGATTGAAAACAAAGAATAAATTGATTGAATTTTTGACTGCAATCCGATACGCGTCTAGGACCATGGGTACAGTAGACATTACACAAGGGATAGCATTACAAACCCACCCAGTCGACATCCCTTTTCGAATTTCAAGCTGGTAATGTCAGTGCTCGTGATTGATACTTCAGTTCTTACCTCACTATTGGATCTGGCAGACAGGCAGCTAGACACTGATACAGCTGGCAGCATGGAGGGCAGGTTCACCTATTCTCTGGTACTGGTCTGTAGATTGTAAAAGAGGGAAAATGGACCTGAGGGAAAATGGACAGATGAGGAGTGCAGGCCGCATAACAGGTGTGAGTTTACTCCGAGAAGGTGCAGACATTAAGGTGCTATTCGGGTATTCAGGGACCTAGACCTGGTTCTAGATCTGAGACACAGGCACCAGAAAACTGTGGAAGTGGGAGGCAGGCCAAAATGGTGGAGGCCGTCTGGGGGACCCTGGTCCGACCCACAGTTTTGGACCAGGGAGTGAACAGACCCGGTGGGGGTGCGTGGTGTACGCAGACTGACTGGGTCCCAGGTCTGGCAATAACAGGCAGGCTGCACTGAAAAGTGGGAACACAATGAAGGCACCAAAGTCTTTGTAGAAACCAGGAACAGGATTATTAAAGGAAGAGGAGTAAACCCATTGCCAGCAGAAGATATTAGAGATACTGGACTAGATAGGCATACCCACTGACATGGATCCTGGGGCCTGTGAAGTACCCTTGGATGCAAGGGTGGGGGGGACACCAAGGAAAAAGGGAAGGAGGCTGGTAGAATGGTGAGGGGGGAAAAGGAGAGGGAGAGACAGACACACACACAGGGAGACACACAGACCGGGTGGAAGCAGGGCCGAGGGGAGAAATTGAACAGTTTGGGGAGAGGGAGAAAATGAAGGGTTGACTGGGGACAAGGGTACCTTTTTAGATAGGCCTCTCTGCCCTCAACCCTCACGGTCAGCACACACCGCCAGCAGAGAAAAAGAAAGAAGTGAGTCCCCAGTCCTTTCTCCGCAGGCTTATATAAGGCTGTTGCTCCACCCAGGCAAGTGTTTGTTTGGGCAAGTGTTGCCAGGGCCGTTTCCAGGGGAGATGGGATGTAGAGTGGGAGACACACTTTCAGGTATTGTGTGTGATTCCCAGGTCAGGGGAGTTGGCAGTTTGAGCCCGGGGGGAGGAGGGGTGATAATTATAGGGTATGGGGAGATGAAATTATACAGTGAAGGACAGGTCAACGGGCAGGCTAATTGTTGGGTGGGGACAAGTGACTTTCCAGAGCCCACCCAACCCCATGATGGACACAAGTGGAACTTGTTTTGCAGGGCTTAGAGAGGCTTCATGCCAAGACAAGACAAATGAAAGATTGAACAAAGTCAGGCCAGATTGCTTTTTCTGGAATTCTGGTAGCAGTCCGGGGAACAGGTTGAACTGGTTCTTGAAGTCCTTTCCCAGGGGTGGAGGAATTGCACCAAACCCCCCACATGCACCCAGGTGCAGGGGACAGAGTGGACTAAACCCAATGGCAGAAACTAGTAAAGGCAGAGTCAACCAGCTGGCATAAACCATGCAGTGAATATAGTCATATAGAGTGTAAGGTGGAAAATACAACTGGGAAACATGAAAGTCACGCAATACATTGGTAAAATGAAAACCCACTGTAAACAACAAGTAACAAATGGATACTGCCATTTCCATACGGCCCTGATTTTGGGAAGCAGGGTTGAGTTGCGGGAACCTCTTCAGAGCGCGAACCGAGCACGGCTCATGTCAGCACACACTAGGCCGCACAGTTTATATACATTGCACCCCTAGACAGCGGCCACGCTGCCTGGTGCTGGTGCTGTTGCCATCGGTTCTGCAACAGGGGCACACCAATAAGTGATGTTTATCAGCAACAAAGTTGCTTCGACTGAGCGGGTGCAAATTGCAGAAACGGTAGCATGTAAGTGAAAGTATCAACATTGTGAAGTGAAGCACATTCAAGACACAAGGGATTTTGGGTTAGCAACTCGCATAATTCAGGATGGTAAATATACTGCAAGGGTGCAAAAGGAGGAGACTGACACACAGGTGGCATAGTGATTGCAATACACTTTTGGTCAATATAAAAGTAAATCGAAAACCTATCTTTCAAATGGATTGTGTCCTCCTACGCATTCCTTATTTTTTGATATTTCCAATATCCAGCTATGCTGCTTCGGAAAAGAAATGTCAGCCGGAGTCGCTGTGCGTCGATGTTTGTCGACTCAATGTTACGCCTCGGTCTTGATGTCGACGTCACCGGAGGTATATGTAGCACACGCAGCGCCAGTTGGCTTCAGTTCCGTTTTTCTACGCTAACGCTTTGGATACGGTAGGCTTCGTTCCTTGTGAAGAAAATAGTTGATAAAATCTTCCAGTAAAACTTCAAAAGAATGGCTTTGTCTTCCACTCCCAAGTCAGGTTTCAAGAAATGCTGTCACTGCGGTTCGAAGATGTCTGTTACAGACCGACACAGAATATGCTTGTGGTGTCTGGGATCCGTTTATCCTTCATCTGAGTGTGAGGACTGCCTGTCCATGACTTTGAAAGCCCTAAGAGAGCGCAGAGGGAAGCTCGCGGCATGTAGGACCCATAAATCCCCTTAGACTCTGCCAAGAAAACAAACTTTGGACGAGGCAAGGACTGTTGCTCCTCGCCGTAAGAAGAATAAACGATCCCGATCGCATAGTGGTTCCCACCACTCGTCCTCGTCTAAACATGGAAAGAAACGGCGCCATGGATCGCCATCTTCCTTGTCTTCCAGTTCCTCTCCTGAACGGATCGTAGACCCGACTAAAACTGCCTCACCAACCCAGTGGGTAGAGTTTAGACTGAAAATGTTGAAGGTTTTCGAGAATACGGCCTTGTCCCCCTCAACTACATCCAAAAGCCATGCTCCGGTCGAAAGACCTCATAAGCATAAAGCGGGCCCGGTGGGCAAAACTCCTCGAGAGCAATCGAAGGATCCCTCAAGTCGAAGAAATGTCCCTTCAACGCCAAAAGACACGACATCAACACCATCTGGGTCAAAAGATGTGTCAACAATGGTGAAAAAATATGAAAAGCCATAGAGGCTTCGAGGAGCTCCTCGACGCCACAGGTGTCGAAGCAGTCGACAGTCTCGACGAATTCGGCTCCTTTGTCGACAAACATTATGAATCCATCGAGTACAATGGAGAAGACATATCCCCCTTTGCCTACGGCTGAATATTTCAATATTTCAAGTCGCTCATCTATTTATGAGGATGTAGAGCCATCTTCAGATGGATCTAGGCCTTCTGGTCTCCAGTATGGTACGTCCATGAAGCATTGGTTTCTGAAGAGTCCAAAATAAAGAATTTACCAGAATGCCTGCATGATGCCAGTGTTTTAGATACCTCACCAGAGGTAGAGTTCGGCAGGGCACACCCTGGTGATCATGCAGAGGTTACTTAAAGACAATTGGTGTCAAGAGTAATGGAATATATGGGTTGGTCTAGGCCGGCTACAGTCTTTGAGCAAGATGACTTAACCAACATTTTACAGGGAACCCCACGAAGACCCAATTGTTGCATTCAATGCAGCCTTGCAAAGGCATGTAGCTACCAACTGGGAGGCACCTGAACTTATTCCGGCTGTCAACAAGAAGTTGACTTCAAAATACAGAGCTTGATCTATTTTACTTATCAAAACATCCAACACCACAGAGCCTGGTGGTTCAAGCTACCACCTCAACCAGCAGACAAAATGCCCACCCTACAATCCCTCCGGATAGGGATGATGAGCGTTAAGATGCCGTAGCCAAAAGGCTGGAAGTATGGCCCTGAAATCGGCTAATGCCACATGCACGTTGGCAAGGTTCACTCACACCCTTTGGTAGTGTATTTCCATGGCAGCTGGCCATATCCCCGAAGGGGAAGAGCGAGACTGGTTTTTAAACATTGTCAAGAATGGGAAAGATGCGATGTGTGAATCCCTCCAGACTGGTCTCGAGCCTGCTGACCGTATCAGTGGAGCTTTGGCAGTGAGTAGTTATGTGCAGGTTTGCTTGGTTGAGAAAGTCAGGATTTGCTGCAGACGTACAATCCAGACTTCTCAACATGCCATTGGGTACAGCTCTCATTTATTCTGAAGCAAAGCTGATGAGAGTTTGGAGAAACTGCAAACTTCTAAGGCAGCAGCCAAATCACTTGGTGCTGTGATCAGACAACCTCCAAACTGCCCCACAGGTACACCCTGGAGGGTTAAGTCCTTTCTTCACTACTCCACATTTGGAAGGGGCAGAGGACAGCCAGCTCAGAGGCCAAAGAAGATTCCCCTGTGGTGGGCGGGGAAGAAGTACAAAGACCTCAGCAGCTACTTTACCATCAGTCACTGCGTCAGCCACCCCAAAACCTCTCTGAGGACTTGGCTTACAAAACTGCGGTGGGAGGCAGACCGTCACAGCATCTGACAGAATGGCAGGCTATTACTTCAGATGCATGGGCATTGGAAACAGTTGCCCAAGGTTACTGCCTTCCTTTTCTAAAAAAGCCGGTCATCCACCGGGGAACAGCTTGTACAAAGTTCCAGATCCCCTCCTTATGCAGGATATACAAATCCTGCTAGAGAAAGGTGCTATAGAACCAGTACCTATAGCAGAGAGGAACAAGGGTTGGTACTCCCCGTACTTTCTAATACCAACGAAGGACTGAGGATTGAGACTCCATTTTGGACTTAAACTTGAACAAGTTCCTCAGGATGGACAAGTTGAAGATGTTAACCCTTTCTCAGATCCTTCAGGCCCTCAAGCTTCAGGATTGGATGGTATCATTGGACCTTCAGGATGCTTTCTTTCATGTGCCGATCCATCACAAGCACAAAGTACCTAAGGTTCGCGGTTCTCATTATCCGTAGAGTTCTGCCATTTGGGCTGACCTCCTCCCAAGGGTTTTAACCAAATTGATGGCGGTTGTGGCAGCAAGTCTCAGGAGAGGGGAATTCACGTTTACCCCTACCTGGAAAATTGGCTGATCAGGACCAGTTCCCCAGAACAGGTCTCAAAGTCTCCAGTTCATTGGAGCAGTCCTGGATGCATCCCAGGGAAAAGCCTTGCCACCAGTGGTGAGGGCTGAAGACATTCTGCAGATGCTCAGCATCTACCAGCCTTTGATTTTCTGAGGTTGCTCGGCCTCATGGCATCCTGCATTTTTCTGGTGCCAGAGGCTCACCTGAGAAGGAGATCTCTCCAAAGCCACTGGGCTCTCGGGACTCAGTGGGCCCAATTCCCAGGAAGGATGTCAGATCTACAAATTCCGAGCAGTCTCATAGGACCTTCGGTGGTGGGCCTGCCAGGAGAACATTTTGAAAGGAGAACCTTTTTGGCAACCATGGCCGGAGATGACAGAAGTGACGGATGCCTCACTTACGAGATGGGGAGCCCATGCCAACAATCTGACAATCAGCGATCGTTGGTCTCCGGAGTCCAAACTATACATAAACCTTGCAGATCTGAGGGTAATCAGACTAGCGCTGATGGCCTTTCTGCCCTCTGTACGGGGAAAGAACTTCCTGATGGTGATGACGGACAACACAGTGGCCATGTACAACCTCAACAAAAGAGAAGGTGTAGGGTCATAATGCCACTATGCAGAGAGACACTGCAGCTCTGGTACTAGGCAATACAAGAAGGGATCTCCCTATCAGCAGTTCACCTTGCCGGAGTGGAGGACACACAGAGCACAGTCTCCCACAAGTGGGAAGTCGCTCAGGCAGTCCATCAAGAGATCTTCACCCTTTGAGGAACCCCTCAAGTGGATCTGTTCACGACCGATGTCAACCGGAATTTTGTCAAGGGAATTTACCCCAAGAGAAGCTCTAGGAGACGCGTTCGTGGTGGCTGGGATTTTCCACTTCGGTACGCGTTTCCTCCATTCCCCGTCATTCCTCACGTGATCAGGAGGCTGAGAACGTTCAGGAAATCCATGATCCTAATTGCTTCGACTGGGCTAGGAGGATGTGGTACCCGGACCTTCTGGACATCTGCCCTCCAATACATCTTCCACAAAGACAGGACCTTATCTCATGAGAAGCGGGTCATGTTGTCCATCTGGCCATCAGGACGCTCAGCCTTCAAACGTGGTTTCTGAGAGGCTGAGATGAAAAGATTGGGACTTCCTGGATGACATAATGGAGATTTTGCTTTCGACCAGAAGGCCAGCAACTAAGTCTTTGTACCGCTGCCGTTGGAACAAGTTCTACAGCTGGTGTAGAGATAAGAATGTTGATCCATTTACATGAAATACACTGATGGTGTTATCCTTTTTGTTACACCTAGCTAATCTGGGGATCCAGATTGGTACCATTAAAGGATATCTGGCGGCACTGTCTATATTTAAGCACACTTCAGAAGAACTTTATTTCTTTAAAATGCCTCTAATTATCCAATTTTTAAAGGGATTGACAAATGTTTTCCCTCCAATCCCTTTCCAAGTCCCAGTTTGGGATCTCAACTTAATGTTGAAGTTATGTGGGCTCCTTTCGAGCCTTTACACTCCTGTCCTTTGAGGCTACTAACCCTAAAAAACATCTTTTTAGTAGCGATTACATCTGCCCGAAGGGTGGGTGAGCTTCAGGCTTTTTCCTGCAGGTTTTCCTTATACTATTTTTTATAAGGATAAGGTGGTGCTGAAGGTAAAACCCACCTTTCTACCCAAAATTGTCTTAGTTTCATCTCGCGCAAAAGATAACTTTACCATCATTTTAGCCTCCTCCTTGCTCTTGGAAGGAAGAGGAGAGGCCTCACAGGCTTGACGCTAAATGTACACTGTGCTTTTATATCACTAGAATGGCAAAGGTAAGACAGGATGACCAATTATTCGTGGGCTATTGGGCCACACATTTGGTATGGCTACCCTACAGACATTATCCAGATGGATTATATTGGCAATATCAGAATGCTACAGACTCGCGGGAAAAGATCCTCCAGAAGGCATACGGGCTCATTCGACCAGAGGCATGGCAACTTTCTCTGCTTTACAGAGGGGAGTGCCAATAAAGGAAATCTGTGCGGCTGCCACATGGTCGTCTGGACGTACTTTCACCAAACATTATAGTTTAGACTCTTCCTCAGGTCAGGAAATTGCATTTGGTAAAGCAGTGTTGCATTCTGTGCACACACCCATGAAAATTATTAAATTGTCATATACAATTCGGACTCCCTCCTCCAGTAAAACTAGAAACTGCTTTGGGAGTGTGTCAAAAGATAAGGAATATGTGGGAGGACACAATCCATTTGAAGAACAAGTTACTTAACCCCTGGTAATGTTCTTTCGACTGGGTGCTCCTCCCACGTATTCTTATCGCCCCTTCCCAACCTACCCCGCAGTAGAATTTCCGTTGAGATTTCATTCTGCGCTCACTCGGGAGGAGTAACTGTCAGGTATAAGATAAATCCTTCACTTGTAAAAACGTAACTGAAGCAAACGGGCGCTGCATGTGCTACATATACCTTTGGTGATGTCGACATCGAGACGGAGGCCTCTGAGGGACACTGAGCCGACAGGAATGGACACACAGCACCCCCTGCTGAAACAAAATTTCCGAAGTAGCAGAGCTGGATATTGGAAATATCAAAAGATAAGGAATACATGGGAGGAACGTCCAGTCGAAAGAACGTTACCAGGGGTAATTAACTTGTTCCTCTCTATCTGAGGTGTTTCCCTGCCTCAACCAAAGTGCTAATGGGTCTCCCAGCATGTCTTTGTAACTTAGAGACCACCGTCCTGTGTAAAATTTCCCTATCCCTGTCCCTTAAACATATAACAAGTTTGCACCAACGTTCTTGCTCCAGGAGAATTGCTCCTTTCTTCTGGACTGGATGTCACAGTCCTGGTTGCAAGTTCCTCACCAGAGGGAATGAATCCCTTCCCCTGGTTTTAATACTTCACAAACAAAGGACTGCTGAAAACTTAACACTCTGCATCAAAATGTTCACTATTTCTTCACTCCAGGGAGAATGCCCTGCGCCGCCACACACCCCTTGCATCACTGGTAGATCCTCCTTGCAAGCTCAATTACCAAGGGAATGACTCCTTTATCCTGGACTTGCTTTTCACTTGGTTTTATGATTTCACAATGCCAGGGGAATGCCTCCCTTCTGCTGGCCTTCCTTGACTTTGTTCTCACAGTTCACAACACATATTGGAATGTCTCCAAAGATGGCCTGCAAATATTCCTCTCCAGCGGATGTAGGTCCCATTCCCCTGTTTCTCTATATGTTTGGTATGGCAAACATGGTTCAATCCCCTGCAAAGTACTGCCACAATGATTACTTGTATACATCATCTTTTGTGAATGGAGGTCCCAGACCCTCGTTTCTTCTGTTGCACTTTCTCCGTAGCCCCTACCAGCTGCCCCGACCACCCATGTACCTTTCTGGTCTCTGCCATTGTTGTTTGGTTGTTTGGTTGTTTGTGTGGTCTTTCGACCTCTGCTTCAGGTCTCTGGTTACTTTTTTTGTTTCCACGGCTACTGCAGTGAATCTGCAGCACTTACTACTTCGTGGGTTGTGTGTCCTTTCCTGACAGCACGATCCTGGTGCTCTGCTTGCCACATCTCTGCCGTTCCAGTTTTCCCACCGGTCTGCCCACGTTAGGCCGGATAGAGACGTCTGAGCCTCGTTGCTCGCATCCCAGTCAGCATTCTCTCCTTCCCACGCCTGACGATCTCTCATTTGCAGTTTCTCCTACGAGTGTCTGACAAAAAGTCCTTCCTCGCTCTTTGTTGAATGAGCAATGACAGCTAAAAATGCTCATTCAAGGACTCATTGTTCTATATCTCTTCCTCGTCTGAGTACCTGTTAAGGAGGATCCCTATTCTCCCTCGTTTCAGTAACTGTAGGGTATTTAGTTTCACATCTATGCATGGAAGTGCATGATATAGAAGTGAGGGATGTGAAGATGGGACTCATGGACTGAGGGGGTAGGTAAAGGAAGTGGGTGGGTGGGCGGTGAGGGGTACTGCGTTCTCCCTAGATGTTGTCCTTGTCCCCAGAGGGGAGAGTCTCTCCCCATGAGATCCTCCCGCTGTATACCACCTCCAGGGGGACTATTGGGTAGCAGCCTCACCTCCCTGCCTCATGGGAAGGGGCTTCCCCTCGAGGAGAAGTGATGACATTGAAGGATTCGTTACAATACCCAGACCCTCACCATTCCTACAGGCACCAGGAGATCCTCCAGTGAAGTGGATTGACTGGAAGGAGGGGTTCTTGGGGTGTATTCATGGTGCTTATGGAAGAAATGTTGCATCACCGCCTGGACCATGAAGGCCAGACTATCTACAAGAGATTCCTGAACGCCAAATACTGAGCGAGAAGGATTGATTACTTTTGAAATTAGCCTATACAAATTAGATAAGCACTTTGTTGTCGAAAATACTCGCCCGATATCATTTTGACACCAGAGAACAGAGAAATAATTAATCTATTGAAGAGTTTATAGCCATGCTTTGCGGTTTGGCAATTAAATGTGGATTTCAGCACTGCAGAGAAGAATACTCGAGAGACAGACAGCTCACGATCAAGTGTACCAAAGATCAATAAAATCCTACTAAACATTATAAATTGGTTTTGCGATATAGAAACAAGTGTCTTCAATGTTAATGATCAGGGAGGGCAAGTTTGGACCCACTCTTTCTTATCTCTTAGTGTTCGTATTGTCCTAGCTAGGACTGGAATTATATTTAAAGCACCTTGAAAATGCTGCCTCATTTTTCAGCGTGTATTTACAATAGTCCCTTTTCACTTCTGATGAAATAGTATGTTCAGCATAAACAAAATGGTACTGAACACTGTCGCTAGCATTTGCAACGTGAAAAGAGCGCACTCACAACAGCATCAAAATGGGGGCATGTTTACTCTGTTTAATGCGTTCCATTGTGATTTCAGTTTGAAGATATTCCTATTTCATCTTGTTCCCACAGCTGTTAGGAGCCTCATTTAAATAATGCATTAATAGGAATTGAAAAACAACCCTGTGCCTAATTTCACATGAACCGTGAGATACATGAATGGAATGGGAAAACTTAAATTAAAATTAGATTTGAAAAAAATTCAGGTGTAAAATAATTATACTGTACAAATGCAACTAACCATGCAAGGTTTACTTGGGGGAAGCGGGGGGGGGGCATGGTGAAGGGGGGGCATGGCTAAGCGAGCAATGGAGTAGACGTGCTCACCTTGAGGCTCCTGCTGATCCGGGATTTATCCGATCAAGAAACGCGTCAAAAGGTGCCTTTAATCTTCAAAATTGAAAGCAGATGCATGTGAAGAAACACGGCACACTGCATGAGAAGCGCAAGCACAATGAGCAAGAAAAAAGCACGAATCGGGGCTCCTAAGGAACGAGGGCTCGCAGCCGACGTCCCATCATTCTCCGCAAGACCAAGATGCGGCCGAATATAAGGCGGGAGACGCACTTCATGATACACGGAGAAGCTGAGACTTGCTGTCTGGAGGTGGAATGCAAGTAATCGGGAGGCAGGCATCCGGAAAACAAAGAGCCTGACTGGCGAGGGGCTGCTGAACCAGACGTTTGCGCACGCACCGTTGCTGTGGAGCCACCAGACAGCGGGAGCCGGGTGCGCGCCCCAGAGCAGGCACGAAGTTACAAGTCCCCCAGTTGGCCCGCGTGCAAGCTGGCCCCCGCCCTCAGCAGCTACAAACTGATTCGACATGGCAGAACCGAAGGGATACATCGTCACACAAGACACTGTTCCTTTGTGGCTGGAAAATATGCGCGAGGGGCCGGAGAGTGGGGAGCCCGAACAGCAAGCTGGTGGCACTGAGGAGGCACACGCCATAGATTTAGTCAGCCAAGATAGGCTGTAGTGATCACAAATGGATACATGAATGATGACACTGACCATACTGGTTAGCTGGAGCTACGACACAGGACTCTGAAGGCCTGTTGTGCTGGGGATTATACGAACACTGTTGGAAGCATTGAGGTAAGACCAGAGCGAGACTGTGGCTGCCTGGGGGCACACAAAACATTGGGGCACGCCACTGGCCACGGGAGGTGCTCAATAGCCTACTTGAGCGCTGCACAAGAAACCTCATTGGCATGCGAAATCGGGGAAGCCTTTGCCGGCCTGACAGGTTAATTCCGGACTGCTGACCTCCTGTAGTCCATCCATACCACCTCCTCGGGCGGAAGCCCCCACTCCCCCATCAAGTAGAAGCAGTGAGCTGCAGCGGACACTACCTGCACAGTGAATAAAGGATCCCAGCGGCAGGAGGAGGCCCTGCCTACGGGTGGCGCTTGACCTGCAGCCCCAACACAAATAAGATGGCATCTAAACTACCCAAAAGTAAAGGAAAGCAGTCCAGCCTGGAGGACTTTGCCAAAACTCCAAAGGTGATATCGGGGGCCAGGGCCGGGCGCGCGGGAAAACGAACAGGTGGCGCCCAGTAACCAGCAGATACTGGACGCCATTTCCGAGCTGAAAGGAGCATGGGAGAGCAAAATGAACACCGCCATCTCGGACCTAAGAGCAGCACTGGAATCTAAAATGGATGCAGTGAGCATAGACGTCAATTTGCTGCGACAGGATGTACGGGCGCTGGCCGAGCGCACAGGAGCCCTTGAAAAGGAGGTGAAAACCAACACAAGCACGACTAACGAGTGACATCCATGTGCTACAACAGCAGTTGTGCAACCTGGAGGAGAGAGCCGAAGAGGCGGAGGGGCGGGCCTGCACGAACAACGTACACATCGTAGGGCTTCCAGAAGGAGAAGGATCTGATCCAAAGAACTACATGGAGAACATGCTGCTGCAGGAGATACCGGGTGGTGCTCTGAGCCAGGGATTCGCAGTTGAGAGAGCGCACAGAGCCCTGTCTAGAAGACCAAAGCCGGGGGCCCCGCCGCGACCTATCATCGCCAAGATCCTGAACTACAAAGACAGGGAGAGGGTCCTAGAGCACTTCCGTAAAGGGGGAACTATAAACAGGGCATCAGCCTCTATCACCACGTATCCTAACTACACTCTCAGGGTGCAAAGACAACGCATGAAGTACGTTGCAGTGAAAAGAAGGTTGCGCAAAGCAGGCTACAGGTACATGCTACTGTATCCAGCGAAAATGAAAGTGCTCTATGGGAACAAAGCGTTATTTTTTGAGTCACCTGAGGATGGGACCGCTTGGCTGGATTCGAAGAATTGACGGAGGGGAGCGGAAGGCCAAAAAGAGAAAACGACTGAAAAGTGAGCCGGAGCCTTGCCACGACGGTGCGGACGCACTAGCGAAATGCACAAGAGATAAGTAAAGCTTGCACAGTGACATTGGGACTGGAATATAGAAGGTTGCACTAGAAATTGATAGACATGCTATATGATCCATAACTGTACGCAATTGTAGCGCTGGGCAGGAAGCAGCACTGGGTGACACGCTACCATCCCCCTACGGGTAGTTTATTTGGGATACTGCTAGAGCGGTATCCCCCTGCTGAGTACCAAATATCGGTTGTACCGAGAGGAGGGCTAGATGCGGGGTAGCCTGAGATCCAGAGATGGAGCTGGGCAACAGTTTGGGGGATTTAGGGGGAGGAAGGGGAGGGTGACGGTTGGAAGTTGGGGAGATGGGAACAGTTGGGGACCAGGGGGGAGAGGGGAGGAGGAGAGTTGGGAAGTTTGCAGTGAACATAGTTAGAAAAAGAGCATATATCCACACAAAAGAATATAGGGGGCGCAGGACAAGGGACGGAGATGGGACAGGATATGGATGAAGATGGGAGACCTCAGAATAGTAACCTGGAACGTCGGGGGACAGAGCTACATGAAAAGGAATAAGGTCATGATGTACCTGAGAAGGCAAAGGATAGACATCGCCCTGCTGCAAGAAACCCACCTCACTAAAGAGAAACAAGAGGTGATAAAGAAAAAATGGAGAAGAACCACCATGGGGGCAACCTATTCATCATATTCCAGGGGTGTAATCACCTGGGTGGCGCCACACGTACCCTTCCGGCTGTTGCAGTCCACAGTAGAGCAGGACGGGAGGATGGTAGTGATGAGGAGGATGTTAGCAAACAGAGGGCTGTGCATCATTAACACATACGCCCCTAACCAGGACACAGTTGCCTATTTTAAGACACTATATATCAAAATTAGCCCCCCAGTCATATGGGCATGGGACTTCAACTGCACGCTAAATCCCAAAATAGACAGATCTACCCCCGCAGCCAAAACAATACAGGCCCTGCTGGGAGACGTTCAGCTAGATACTACTCACACTACGCTGCCCCACAAAAGTTATACACAAGACGAAACTACATGTTCGCCACTCCGGGACTCATCAGGGAAATCGTGAGCTCAGAATATAAAGCAAGAATACTATCAGACCACTCCCCTTTGATTCTGGCGTGTCGACACCAGCCCCCCCAGGGCCAGAATCCCAACGTGGAGGCTCCGATGCCGAAGCCCTGAAAGATGGCAGTGTAGAGTCAGAGGGCACTTTATGGGATGCGTTCAAGGTAGTAGTGAGGGTAGCGGCCATATCCAAGTCCAAAGGGCTCCAAGGGGGCATAATGCGTGAATTACAAGAGACCGAAAGGAAGATCGAAGCAATCATGAAGAGGGAACACCTCACAGGAGGAAGCCGAGACCATGTGTCAATTACAACTAGAAAGCAGCGGGCTCTGGGACAGATAATGCAATTTAAATTATAAAAAATACATTGAAAGACAACATGTGGGAGGGGACAAACGGGGGAGGCTGCTAGCATGGTTATATAAGAACGAGACACCTAGACCAGCGATCAGAGAGATAAAGGCGGAAACGGGCCAACTATGGGACACCCAAGAGAGCATAAATAAGGTATTCCTCAAATTTTACCAACACCTATACGAGGATGTTGGGGAGATAGCAGAGCAGGAGATTCGGGAGACGTCAGAGGATATAGGATTACCTAAACTGAGCGCAGAAGATGGGGAGAACCTGGAAGCCCCAATCACAATCGAGGAATTAGAGATGGTGATCAAACACTTGCCCACCAGAAAAGCTCCTGAGGTAGACGGGCTCCAAAGCAAATTCTACAAAACGTACAGACAGGAGGTGCTCCCCGCTTTACTAGCAATGCTACATGAGGCCTTTGAGAAGGGGAGCTTGCCGGAATACCTGAGGGAGGCGATCATTATTCCGCTCCTCAAACCCAATAAGCCGGGTACAGACTGTGGGTCATACAGACCGCTATCCATGCTAAACCAGGATAGTAAAATTCTTACAGCGGTGATGGCAAATGAACTTAAACAGGTAATAAACTCATATACCCCGACCAGACTGGATATGTCCCAGGCAGAAATATATCTGATAACCACAGGCGGCTCCACCACATAATAGAACAGGCGGAAGGTGACCCAAGTGAAATCGCAATAGTCTCACTAGACGCGGTGAAGGCCTTCGACTATGTAAGATGGCCTTGGCTGATGGCGGTTTTGAAGGAATATGGGATGGGGCCTGGGAATCTGAGGTGGGTGGAATTGCTGTACAGCTCACCTCTGGCTACAGTCAAGACAGGAGCTATCATCTCAGACAAATGGCAACTCAGCAGAGGCACTAGACAAGGCTGCCCATGGTCCCTGATGCTGTACATCCTGGCCCTTGAACCTCTATCGATCTATCTAAGGCAACAATATGACAAAATAGGGATTCACACTAAAGGGGGGCCGCACTTGATATCACTGTATGCTGACGATATGCTGCTGTACCCGGAGGAACATTTGCAATACATTCTGGAGTTGATGGAGTGTTACGCGACACTCTCCGGCATAGCGGTGAACCCCAAAAAATCATGCATGTTTCCTTTAGGAAGACACAAAGGAATTCCACATGACAACCTACCGACCTTGCAAATAGCATGGGAGACCAGAAAGTTTTGATACCTGGGGATTAACATATATCACACGATAGAAGATGAACACAAATATAACACAGAAAAAGCAATAGAAAATATTAAGAACAGTATGGGGTTCTGGACAAAGCTCCCACTATCTATGGTAGGCAGGACCGCTCTGCTGAAGATGGTGGTTTTGCCCAGGCTATTACATTTTTCGTAAACAGCCCACACGTGTTGCCCAGATGCTTTTTTTTACTAAACTCCAGAGTCTATGCAGAGGTTCCACCAGGAACAGAATTGCCTTATGGAAATTACGAAACACATATGACATAGGGGGCATAAACCTGCCGAACTTTGAGATATACCATCTGGCGGGGCAGTTGCAATATGTCGCTAGGTGACTGTCGGAAGACACGAAGGCGTAATCCAGACTGTTACGGGACGAATGCGACCCGTACTTTTTGAAAAAACTAAATGGCTACCCAAATCGGAGCTAAAAGGGCGATCGAGATTGCTGCAACTAGGCTGGGAGACATGGCACAAGGCGTGCCGAGCTATTGGCAACCCAACCCCATGCTCCCGGCAGGCACCACTTGTGACGCGGGGTGATGAGCAACTAAGAAAGGTGATCCGGAGACACTGGGAGCAGGTAGGCTTGGCAACCCTGGGAGACATATGGCAAGAGGGGAAGGCATTGGATTTCCAAACGTGGTCAAAAATGGCACTAGCAGAACATCCTGACACTGCAATAGAAACGATATACGATATCTCGGAAGGAGGGCATGAGGTATACACATCACCAGTTTGTAAATACGGGAGAGTGGGTAAGGAGGTGAACCAGCTGAGACTGGACTGGGAGGAGGAAGCAGGAGCACCCATGCAAGATGGACAATGGGAAAGGGCACAGAGGTATCATAAGAAGGTGTCCAGGAACGCTAGACCAACTGATTCAGCTGTACATAACCCATAGGGCATATATGACCCCCCTGGAGAATTGCCAGATTTGGGAGCACAGGTATACAGACATGCCCCAAATGCGGGGAGGAGAATGCAGGGATGATCCAAATGTTCTGGGCATGCCCGAAGGTGGGAGAATTCTGGGGGGGGGGGGGGGAGTTGACCAACGCCTAACTGAGAAGGGGATTAAGCTAGATGTAGAATCCGTTTGGGCATGTATGCCAGGAGCGTACGACGTCCTTTCGTCGCAGGATTTTTTTTTCGCTGGGTTTTTTACTGCAAATTTTTTTTCTCGAAAAAACCCATCAAATTATTTAGAAAATGGGGGTTGGGAAGTTGGGGATAGAACCCCCACCCCCAAAAAAATTCGATGAGTTTTTTCGAGGAAAAAAAATCGCGCAAAAAAACATCCCGCAATGAAAATACATGGAACCGGTAGGAGGATTCACCAGACCCCGCAACCTGGCGCACGTGAGCAAACTCAAGGACCTGGCTTACATTCTGGCTAAACATAGAATCGCTATGAGTTTGAAAACAAGCCACAGACCCAGAATAGAGGTATGGTGGCATGATCTCTTGAAATGGCCTGAGGCAGAAACCGTAGTATGAGGCAACCAGCAGAGGGGAGGGACAAGAAGTGGGACCTCTGATGGCATGGAGACAACTGGTGGCTACATTGTTGGGACCCACCCAAACCAGCCCAAGTGAACATGATACGACTGAGAGCTGCGGAGGGGAAGAGCCTCTAGAAACATGGTTTCTGGAGAACATAGGATTAAGCTCGAGTTAAGGGGGAGGAGGGGAGAAGACAGTAATAAAGACATGTAAACATATGATAAAACACTGGTAACCGAACTGTCGGGTGTGTTGGTTGATTTTTGTTTGTTGTAAAAACCAATAAAAAATAAAAAAAACATGCAAGGTTTACTTGTCCGGATTGGGCAACAAAATCAAAGCAGCAATTAATATAAGAAAAATATTTTCAGGGACTCTGAACACTTAAAAGAACAATATAACCGCAGGATTAGTAATTTAAATAACAAAATTTAAACAAAATGTGAGAAGTTAAAGAACATAAGATCCTTTTGCCCATTAGGTTTACATTCATAAGTGGCATACCTGTAAGTAGGGGTGTCACGGTATTGGTTTTATGGTAGTATAACCTTCTTGCCAAATGACGGTATATCATGGTTATCGCAGTATAGCAGGTGCAGTTAACTAATCTTAACAAATATTTTCTTAAAGGTCACAAATTGTCAGCATTTTGAAACTTGTGTCTGCACATTTTTTGCTGCTCTTCCAGGAATCTAAGGCGGCTGCAGATTTGGTCTTTCATGGCACTCACTCGTTGATCGCCTTGAATGAAAGAGTGATTAGTGGAAGTGTTAAAATGCACACTTTGAGCAATGAGCTTGCTGCTCAGTCAGAGGTCATCTCTTTCAAAATCGGCCTCAGCCTGCATTATTTTGGAACCACGTGGCATGGGCATCATGACACCTCGCTGCGATCAGTCATAAAAGTTTGTTTTGATTACGCTTTATCCCATTAAAGGGAGAAAAGTCACTCAGGTGAGGTCTGAAATCCCATGTCATTGTGTTTCTTTTGTCAAAATGTCATAGCCAACACACACTCATCGAAAGGTTGCATATTGATCAAATCATAGCTTGTTTACCATCTGCCTGGTGTATTATAAAGGTCTGATGTTGGAGTCACCACTGACCATGTAATCCTAACAGGACAGCGTTCAGTGGGTGCTGTTGATTTCTTTCTTAATTCTTCTAATACATGTTCATTTACCTTCTTGAAGATGGTGGCACAAAAACTTTTTGAAAATGACAAAGTTAAAATACATATTGGCACAAATATGGCCTAGACCACCGCATCACCACAGCCCCATCATTACCATTTTCCCCAGGTCTGAGCGCATTAGGACCCTTGTCATGTGAGTTGAAACAGAAGAATGCTTTCATGGGTGGTGTCACAAATCAAGGATAGACCTGAGAAATATCTCACCCCCATTGCTCTGGATACTTCAAATTGAATGTAGAATCTGTCCCGCCTGTTGAGTCCAGTGCCATATGCAGAAGGCAGGTGAAGGATCAAGCGAAGCAACAACTCTAGTGCCAATGTGTACAACTACACGCAGGACGGTGGGGGGAGAGGCATTTTATATACCAGCACAAAGAACTGATAGGCCCAGTGTTCATACAGTCTACAGATCGAACGTATTTTGTGGACATGCATCAGAAGGCCATCCAGTTCATTTCCTCCTTTGAATTTTGGGATGTGTAGTTCCCCATCTTTCAAATTGGTGGGAAAACTACAAATCGGCTGATCTTTAATCTGACTCTACTGATCAGAGAGACCGGTCACAGCAACAAAGCTGCATTTACTAATGTGGCCTCACTTTCCCTATGCTGTTGTCTGCCAAATGCCACATCCCAAAGTGAAATATCCAGAATGTGCAGCACTTGCTTACTGCAGCTTTTCCAAATCAGATTGAAAAGCTCACTTAATAACTGCAGGCCCTAAAACAGTATACCGGTATAAACAACTTGACGGTTATTATATAGTTCAATTAAGCTGTTCACGTTATCTATAACGGTATACCGTTATATTGTTACACCCCTACTTGTAGGTTCAAGAAAGTGATGAATTAGAATCTTGCATTCTACAATAAACACATACGCATGATAAAAATATGTAATTAGATAAGAAATTGCTTTATCCTTAACGCTGCGTTTGTCATTACATTGGTTAAGTTTTCAAAGAATAAATAAGTGTAATATAGATCATAACACATTTTTAGGATTGAAATATAACATATGTAACTGTCTGTCCTTTCCCCTGCAGTGCTTTTCTGTCTTGTTAATTTTCTTTTTTTATCCTTTGTTGTAATTACAATCATTACTATTTTTGTGACACAATTGTAAATGCCTTAAAGTGCCTAAGCATGGAAAATGGGGCCCGTCACAGCTATTCAATAACTTGGTTATCTGTAGAAGGCTACTAAGTTACAAACTGAACTGTAAAACAATGCCAAAATATTAATTATGCTGACATAATTTTATTATTTGAAAGTTTCTAGACCTGCTGTATTAAGATTCTTATATTTTATTTATAGATATATTGGTAGTGGCACACAATAAATTGGTATAGTCCTTTTACACATCTGATAGTAACTTCTGGGGATTGACAAACATTCAGCCCACCAACTCAAGTAATTGTCTCGTGAAAATAATACAAAACCTTTTGTTAAAGCAAACATTAGCAGTACTGGTTAGGGGGCACAATCACTTAGACTATGCAGTTTGCCATATGCCAAATCCATCTGTTGTGAGCTTTATGGAACTATTGTATTCAGTACATCTACCACTGAACCGTCTTTAGACCTGAGGTGAACATTATTGTTAAAACAGATGATACTCTTGAACGTCTGGGCAGCATTTGTCCATCTTGGAGTGCTGCGTCCAGGCTAGATGTTGTATGCAGGTTTTATTGAACATTACAGAGGGGAAATGCATGCTTGTACCAAAATGGAAAATGCAGGTTGTGGTGGTAAGTGCTTGGATTTGTGTTTCTCAGTTACAATTAAACATCTTGGTAGTCCTACTGGATCACTCCCTGTGAAGGGCATTTAAGGCTTAAGAGACTTTCTCATTCTCTCTGTGAACCTGGATCCATTGTTTGGGAAAATAAAGCCACATTTAGCCTTTTCACTGGGTGACTGGTAAAGAATGCAAATATGCCATTTGTCATATGTTGCCGCCTTTATGCTAACCAGCTGAGGTTTCGGAAGTGAGAACTCGCCAAGAGTTTTCGTAGGGCTCCTCACTTACAGAGCTACCATTGCCCAAGGGTTGACCCAGTGCCCAATTTGTAAATAAAAGAAAAAATGCCCACACTCCTCCACCTCAAGCAGTACAGCTTATTGCACCCAACAGTGCCACTGCATCCGGTGCCACCCCTATCGGCTAAAGCAACACGTAAGAGGCAAAGGAATTTTTCTTTTTTAGTTTCATGCTTTGATCACATGGTAAACCTATACAAACAATGTTAGATTTGACAAATAATGAACACATGTATTTTTTAAATGCATGTCGTGACTCAGTAAATTGAGCTGATCTAGATCTGCATAAATAGGCAACAACCAAACCTTTGCATTCACTGGCAGCCCACCAATAGTGGTGCTCGGGTAGCACCTTCTTTGAGTAGTAGTTTATTTAAAATGCCCACCTTCCATTTAATGACATTGGGCAGATGAGGGAACTTTTTTCTTTTCATTTGCTCTGTAATGCAAATGCAGTCTTGGCATTTTTAAATAATCTAAAAATATGTAGCCTTTCCTAATGCAAAGAATGGTCTCCCCGATGTCCTGCACAACTTTATGCATGAGTTGAGGATACCAAACACTGTGACGAATCGGGAGTGTTTGTCCTTTCTTCCTAAGGGGGACCTACCCGCTTTGAGGCTAGGGCAGTGAGCCCACTCTGCAACATCCCTCCCTAGGGGTCTGGGCAAGTGGGGCCTCACTGGGAGTGACTCCCCCTTGGGGGACAAGGACTCCCATTCCCAAAGGGCACTCCCTATGTAGGACACTTTATTTGCATACAAGGGACTGCCTTGCATCCAAAACACTGTGCCGCCTTCTGTTTGGCTGTAGGTAATGTGGAAACCAAAACGTTATCTGAAAATAAAGGAGATATCACTTTAAGAAGGAAACGGCTATGAAAACTGGACAAGGAGGCCCAAACCGAGGCGAGAGTGTGGTATGCAGGGCAAGCCCCCTGACATCAGCGCACCAAGGAAAGGCGGAGCTGAGTGCAGCTGCGTAACCCATGGTACTCCGAGAAGCAGGGAAGGCAATTCGAAGACCCTCCAGGACCGGCGTCGCAGACAGCGGCGATAACCATTGTCGGGACAGAATCAGAAGAATCGTTTGAAGAGGTGACGTGACCAGAGGTTTCGTGGTGGGCCTGGGACTCTCCTAACTACACCGAAACCTGCATGATTGGAAGTGAGAAAAGCTTCCACCCGCCGCCATTGGGGTAACACAGCGAGCTACAGAGATGCCAAGACCGGAACATTCGAGAAGGAAAAGCAATGAGATGATTTTGACCTGCGTGAGCAGACTCCCGCAAAGTCATCTGAGGCTGATGCAGGTACAGGGGTGTTGTCAGGAACTCAAAGGTGGCAACAGTAAAGACAGACACAAGTGATCACAGTTCAAGGGTGTTTATTGAACAATGAATGCAGGGTGGAAAAATGCCTAACCTAAATCTAAGATGGGAGCAAGTGTCGACCATCAAATGAAATTATGGCAGTCCTTGTGGCGTCCTGTCAAAATAAAGGGCCTATACTAAGAAAAACCTATTGCCAAGTCCTTACGCTGAATACAAAAAGAAGTGTTGGATGCAAGTTTCAATAAAGAAAGAAGTGTTCTTAAATAATATGTCAGGATGCAGTAGTTGGGGTTTTCCTTCCACATGTTTTGATCATGGGATAGGTGTAACCGCTGAGCACAGCATACACTTGAACTTTCCCCAGCATGAGCCAACAGTTCTGCCCCAGTTATCAGGTTCTTTGGATTAAAAGCCTCTCTCCCAAAAAAAGTCTATTGCGCTCAAGGGCCTGATACTTCCAACAAACAAATACAGTTCTGTTCTATAAATGTTTTGGGTGTCAGCTTCACCCCTAGGTCCCACTCATCTGGGTGCTGACCCCCTCAGACGCTACTTTGTGTGGGGTACATTTACGAGCCCCAACAGAAATTCCCTTCTTCATAAAACAGCTTTTCAACATTCACCCAAAAACTGCTGTGCGTTTGGCTGCTTAGCACATGTGTGGCCAGATTTAAACACAGCCACCCCAAGAATGGCTGCATTTTGTTTTCCTTAACGTGAATCCAGGGAAAATAACTTGCATTGCTGTTCTGTCATTTAAACACTCCAGGCTGCACAAGAAAATTACCTGCATTCAAGACTTGGCTCTTGATTTCTTCAAGACTTAGCTCTTGATTTCTTTTTAAAACTTCACAAAGTCGTGCCCTTCATGGAAACCCACCCTGGCATGCTCTATTTCTGCTGAGCATCAAGAAATGAGGCAAATACATTTCCAGAACAGCTGATGTACTGGGAAATCACTTGAAAGGCAAAGAATGCAGTGTTCCACTGAATAGGGCTTGTGTTTTCTTTTGCTATCAATCATCATGCACAAACTGCAGTAAATTAAAGAAATGATGCAGTGTTTCTTTTTCCCATGTCATTTTCAAAGAGATGCTTGGCAATATATCTCTGTGTTCAGAAACTGACCGTATCCATAAAAGCCTTCCAGAAGATTGAGTGAAGTGAAACTGTGCGGCAAAAACCGCATTTGTGAAATGACATACAAGAAAAATTAATCCACGTGTAACACAGGGCTTTTGCAAAGCAGGTGAATGCTGTTTGAAAATGAAAGGCAAATACAGCCTCTGCTCACACAGAAATGGGATTAAATATGTGGGAATGGGGGTCTTGCTCTAAAATGTACATTATATTTATTCCCAAAAAGACTTCTTTTCTGTTGAAAGAAAATAAAAAGAAATGTGGGAATCCAGCAGAACAGCTTTTGGCCCAGACATTTACTTCAAGGCTGCCCATCCTCCCATGGGAACATAGTTACCTCTAACAGTGAACCAGCCCCCCATGGGTACATGAAGGGCCCAAAGGTGTGGAAGTTCACAGACTCGTCAGACTGGCCGGGAGCCCTGCCAGAATGAACAAAGGAGGCCAGTTGGGCTGGGCAGAACGGTGAGGTGTGATTTCCTCAAGCATCCCTCTGAAGGGAGAACTGGCGGCAACTTCAAAAGACATCATAACAGTTCTTTGTTTCCAGCCAAGCTTGGCTGAGACAGTTGCTGTGGGGATTTGAAATACTGCCCACATCAAGGGCAAATATACCTCATTGACAATAAGGTACATTTATACTTCAAGACATTTTTCCCCACCATCTGAATAAGCAGCAATGTGATATGACAGTTTTCATGTGATTTTTTTTTTTTTTTTTTTGGACAAGCACAATGTGAAGATGTGCATCTTTCTGGCACGTGGTGAACTGGAATGATATGATATGATATGATATTTATAATGTGCTTACGTGCTTAATACCCAGAGGTTTCTAAGCGCAGACCCAGGGATCGAACTTGTGTTGCTCAGCGTCGTCTTGATTCCAAGGCGAACGCATTGTCCCTGAGCTATCCTCCCAAATGGCAGGAAAAATGCATTTTTATTGGTGAAGCATAAATGGCACAGACATTAAACTTGGGAAAAATATGCCAAATACTAGTATGCATATGTGTAGCCATTTGCAGAATTGTAAATATTATATTTTTCCCAAAAACGACACAATTGTGCCCCAAAACAATGCTACCTCGCACAGAGTTGGAGATCGGACGATTCAATTCCTTGTGAAATATGGGATCTCCCTATCTGGTTTTTATGATGGGGATTAGTGTAAATATGAAGTTTTGATTCGATAACTCATTTTTGTAAAAAATAGGCTTGTGAGACAATGAGTCATAAATTGCACCCACAAAGTGATGTCACTTCCCTTGAGCCAATCAGCCCGGAGGGAGGAGGGGACACCCGTAGCCTGGCCTATCCCTTTCGAGGGGGAAGTCCAGAGTACTTCCGTCTGGATTGTAAAATTCTGTCACTTTGCCTATATAAGGGTGAGACAGGGAAACACTAGGGATAAGCAACTGAAATCCAGACCCCAAGATCCATGAAAGCAGAGCTACATCCCACCATCCAGATCCAAGCAGAACCACCTATTCAGATCCAGGAATACCCGATACTCCAGAGAGAAAGGAGGAAAGGCAGCTGATCCCCTTTAGGAGAATCCAATGACCAGACCCCAGCTGATCCATCCCGCTGTCCAGTGACCAGACCTTGCCCAGCTGTTCAATCCAGAAGAGCCCAGCCGACCCAGTAACCAGATCTCTTGACCCCGCTGCCCGTGACCAGATCCTTGGCCCCTGCTGTCCAGAGACCTTGCTGGCTTTCCAAATTACCAAACTCAAGCTTGCCTTGTAAGTATCCTATCACCCATTACCCAAAAATTGCATATCCTGCTCTTTCACCTTGCATCCTGTTCATATCTTATTAAAATCCCTGGTCATATCCCAAATTGCCAGTATCCTGTGTACCCTTTCCTTAGGAGAATCTGTGTTAGTCCATATTTGTTAGCCTATTTCTTGCTATTGCTTTATCTGTGTAAGTCCCTAGTATCATTTCAATTAAATAAATTAATTCCCCTATAAAGAGATTCACAGTGAGCTGGTTGCTATTCGAACCCAATCACTTCATGACAAGTGCCTGTCTTTAACAAGTATAGTCCTTAAAATATCGTCTCAGTAGAACTAATCATTAAGCTAACAAAACCGATTTTTGGCTGTATATTTAGCTTTTCTTTAAAAATCTGACTTGCATTTCCCATTAGAAAAAACATACCAGCATCCTGTCCAGAGTAATCCCTTCCCCTCAGTATCCTATCTTTTTCTATACTTTTGTTTCCCATTCCAAAAACCAATTTCCGATTTTGACCGGCATGCCCATTTTCTTAGCTCTTTGCCAGTTTAAAGACTGTGAAAGAATAAATTGCAATTCTGCTGCATGTGATTTCTGATGCGTTGTTTTCCTCCCAAAATCGATGTTCTCACCTATGTTCATGTTGCTTTAGTACCCTGCTCAGTAGCCTGTAAGCTTCCTTGTCGCTTTAGTGCACACATTTCTGTCCTAGCTATCCTACCACAAGTGTAAACTGATCTGTCAGTAACCAGTAAAACCTGAGTATGCCATTTTGCTCTTTTTGAGGATTTTCACTTTTCATTTTTGCCCTCTCGTTCTAGGGTGGTGCGTTGAATTTTCAATCTGATTCTCCCCTCCTCTTTCTGACTCCTTGTCACTGCTTTCCATCCACACATAATTTAGTCAGCAGGGGTGTGTTGCAGGGGGAGTGCATAACCTATGTGCCATCTGTGATTGTGAAGAAAAGTGATTTTGTTTCCATTTCTATTAAAGGTGTAGGTATCTTATGTTGAAAGTTGAAGTAACTGTATTATAAGACTTTGCATTTGTACTACCACACCATGGTGGCTGCTGCCCTACATTTTATTTTGCTCTGATTTTCATTTGATTGCTAAAAATAATAAATAATTCATTGTTACACACCGGCCTGGTTCATGGTCCATTGAGACACAGGGTATTAAGGTGGGTGTGAGACGGGATGTGTGCCTTCTCAAAAAAGAACCCAGGGTTCAAATAAAAATAAAAAGGCATTTTTTTTATTGTGCGTCACTTTCAGTGTCAGTGGAAGAAGTCCCTGGCTGGAGTGTGTCGTGCCATAAAATCTATTACACTTGGTTGATGGCTTCACTACTGTGTCCGCCTCTTCTGGGTGCTGACCCCTCTGACTCAACTTTGGGTGATAGATCCACCCCTGGATCCCCCTCTTCTGTGCGTTGACCCCTCAGAGTCTTACCCAACTACTTCTACAAATGCTTCTGGATGACCGTTTCACCCCTAGGTCCTCCATCTTTCGGGTGTAGATCCTTGAGACACTTTGGGTGATAGCCTTTCACTCCTGGATCTCTCTCGGTTGAGCTCGGACCCCAAATGACAATCTGGATTCACTCCCCTTGCTTTCTCACAATGCAGGATTCGCTTCCATTGCTTTTTCTCGATGCGGGATTCACTTCCCTTGCTTAACTACAGTTCTTAGGTCAAAGGGTTTCGACTGTACGGGGATTTTGCTTGACCTGTATGACCACTTTGACCTATCTGGGCGGCTCGCCTGCGGCCTTCTGGTATCAGTAGTTTTCCTCAACATGGGATTGACCGGTCTCTCTCGAGTTAGTACCCAAGTGGTGCCGGTTCCCTCTGCAACTGGTTTTCCCTTTTACAATTTACAGTTCTTTGAACTTTCTTCAAATGGCCACTTTGCTACTTCCTTTCAACACAATTCGGTTCTTATCGGCTCTCCGTTTGACTCACCGGCTGTTATGAACCGCAGGGCTTTTCTTGTATCCAGAGTCAAGGTTGGTACCACAGTAGCAGGAGTTTTCCTCGCTCCTGCTTATCAGCGTTGGCATGCTCTGTGTACTGTCGGCTCTGTTGCAACATGCTTGGGCTATTGTCCTAGGTTTTGCATTCCATCTGCTGAGGTTTCGCGGGTCTGCGTCGAATAAGGGCAATGTTCTGCCTTTCCTTGTTAGCCTCTCGATATGCACCACCTTTCTCCTCCTCTTGAACTGCCGGGCCTGGATAGCTGTCTCGTCGTGTGGTCTGCCTTGCTCAAACTATGCTCTTTTGCGCCACCTTTTATCCCTGTGGGAGAAAGGAAAGGGCCATCAGGTGTGCGTGATTTTGGTCAGTTGCCTGACTTTGCCTGACCGTGGTATTGGGGACACGTCAGGTGAACGGCTTTTCTGTTAGTCCGTTGTCTTTCTTGCTGTGCAAAAGTGTTCATGTGAGGAAAGGGGGGTGGGGTGGCAGTGTTTTTGAACATCCCACAGAAGAGGATGGTGAAAAGGTGTGCATAAAAAAAGGATACTGTGTCTCACCCATCGGTGTCCCACTTCCACTCCCAGAGGACCCCCCATCCAGGGGATCCTTCCTCACTGGCCCACCCCCAGGAACTGGATCCAATAGTGATGGCTGTGTCCTGGCCAACTGGATGACCGGTCCACAGGGTTTAACCAGGAGACCCCTTCAGGTTTCTCAGTGTGCTGAAGGAATGGGCGGCCGTCAGGAGGATGAATAATTATGCAAAGAGACTACTATTGTGATACATGTATTAACTGAAGAATGAGTGAGCAGAAACTGGTATCGGAAGGGATCTTCAAAAGCCTAAAGCAGGGATGAGGTTTTGAAGCATTAAAGTGGAAACAAATATTGTGGGGAAAACAGACAACACCAAGAAGGGATTTCAAGACAATTGTTAGAGTGGGGAGACTACCTGTAAGAAAAGTTGTGAAATGTATTTTGAGTTAGGAGTACAAAGTGAAGTACCCCATGAAGGAACTTAGTAAAGCCATCTCAGAGGTGGGGAACTTTCAAAACAAATAAGTCAGAGGGACAACCCAGACTGAAAGGAAAATGTTTAAGAGACATATTCAAGAGAACAATATCAAGGGTCATTTGCTCAGGAAAATATGACGCACCTACAGTTGCGAAGAGCTGCAGGAGTTCATGAAAGAGGCATTTCAGTAACAGAGAAAGTGATCCTAGGAGTAATTTTGTGATACAAGAGACAATTAGATATTAGAGACTGAAACCAGAAGACCCTGGGAGAAGCCGCAAGACAGAAAGGCAAAAGTGAATTTCCATAAAGCGATGTGGCCAGCTAGGCCTCTTCTATTTAAAATAAAGCACTTAAAAATGTCTTTGTCAAAGTCTTCTTTCAGATCCACCATAAATGGTGTTACAAGTGGGATCCGGACTACCAGATCTAGAGTTTGTCCACACAGTAGGACCCATCATCCTGACATTCCCATCAACATCTAGGATGGAATCGCACACACTCCAGTAGAGGTAGGAGGTCATCATCCTAATTGGCCAGAGTTCTATCATCACCCAAGTTCATCCTCCTGAATTACTTGCACAACCCTATTCAGGTCCAGAGGAAATATTTAGTGGGGTATTTGAAATATGAGGTCCCCCTAGAAAATCGATCAGACTGGGAGAGTGGTCAAACTTGGGGGGGGGGGTGACCCAGAAAAATGATTTCAGCTCACACTGAGGCAGAGAGTGAGTTAAACTTTAACCTTAAGAAAATCAAGACAAAACCATCTCCCTGGGGAACATAGGGTTCTATAAATTTCAAGTGCCTGCTGAAACCTCCTCCACAACACAGAAAGAACATCCTAAGTCTCAAGTCCACTCCCTCTCTGCCTTCCCTCCTGAATAGAATAGTTTTTCTCGGGAAACCAAAGAGGAGAAAGAACAACACTACTGAAAATATAAAACACTGCGTAGAAGGGCTTAAAACATCCCAGCAGTGGGTGGAGTGGGGTCCGGGGGTAATAGAACAGGAGATTCCCAGATCTAGTGAACAATTTACGGATGCTTACGATCGAGAAATCTTGTAATATCACCTTTACCTCAATCTCCCACCATGAAACCAGAAGACCCTGGGGGCGAAACCGCAAGACACAAAGTCAAAGGGGAGGCCACCAGAAGAGATTTGTTTGAGCCCAGTTAAGATAGTATTAGTAATAGGGTCATATAGGGGTAGGTTTGGACTGAGGACATTTTTGATGTTTCCACTTGCTGATGACAGACACCCTAGTTTAATTTAGTTAGGTAGGGAATTCCCCTATAGCGATAGGCAAGCTAGGCCTTTTCTATTATTTAAAATAGAGCACTTAAAAACAGCCGTGTTGTCTGACTCCTTATTCCGACCCCCCACACCACCCAGTACCTGAAACATTCACAACTCTGTGAAAGTTACTAGGGAGATAACTCATGCTGGCTTATATTTGACACCTCTAGAGTGGGTATAAACTGGCTTTTGAGATCATTTGAGCACTATGCCAAGATTAACGAACTTACTATAAATGCAACGAAATTGAAAATGTTAGTGTTTAAAGCGGTTAAAACATTGGGAAAAAATAAATTGAATTATGTAGGCTTCCAAATGTAAACAAGAATGAGTAAGAAGTTAATAAAGTATTGCTTCCATTATTCTATTACCCCAACGGAAGCACTTTTGTAATTGATTTTGTAAATTCTCTATGCAGCCTATTACATTTTGAGGCCAAAATGGTCCTCGCTCTGAGCTATGGCTTAGAGGTTTATCATCTTTTGGGGGATTTTGACTTTGTTTTATCTGGAAACAAGGTTGGGAAAATAAAGTGGAGAAAGTAAATAATGTTAAGTATAAGGACCTGACGAGAGGTGCTCGATTACAAGGTGCTCCTGCAAATTATTGGAGCAAGTTCACCTTGTGGAAATATGCATGTGCAAAATTGTGATTCTGCTTTGTTACTGACAGCCACAAATTTGTTTCTGTGTAAAAAGCCAGAAATGATTAGTCCAAATTGCTAACACTGTTTGAATGCTGTAGAACCCATGTATCACTTGCTGTGTTTTGAATGTTTTGTTAATGTACATAGGACTGGCAAGGGGGGTGTTGATTGGCGCGCCAGCGAAGCAGACACGCCGTCTGTAGCCTCTGTGTAGTGCCCAGCAAATAATTTCCTATGTTTGCGATCCCCTCTCCTCCCCCAATTGCAGTTAATCTTGCTGTTGGATGTGTCGGAGATTTGGAGGAGCGAGGTGATGCAAAGAGACGCTTGCTGGGCCAGAGAGAAGTGAGATTGCAGGCAAGGATCACTGCCGGGGCTGCCTTGCAGGCGGCAGCAAGATGTCGACGGCCACCCCACGGGAATTGGGGAACCGTGCTGTCCTTCCATTCTGAGACGGTGAGGGGCACGCAGGCCACCATCCCAGCATGGGGAATGACTAATCGGTCCCCAACAACCTGAGGTGTGTAATTCCGGCAGGTGGTGCCTGTGGGCTCACAGTGGCCTTTGGCCCATCAGCACCTTTAAGGAGGAGACCTGGCAGGGAGACAAGTGCCCAGTGCAGAACACTGCGGTAGCACCAGGCGAGACAAAGGACCATCCCAATCAACGGTGGGCCTCAGGGGAGAGAATCTTGGACATCCCCTGCCCTGTCCAGGCCCTTTTATGATCATGGGGCCGGGGACATACGGCAGTGTATAGCAATAATCGGCCTGCACGCTGGAAGAGCCCCCCCATCCCCCCCACAAAACCAGGCTGCACAGACCACCAGGCACAGCCTGGGGGCCTGATCACTAGCCCTCCACAGCACATATCCGCCATGGGAGATCCGGAGACGGCTGTGGGGACTCGCTGCTGGAGGGGGCGTCGATTTGGTGCCGGGGTGGGATGTTGCTCCCCCCCCTCCTTTCATCACTTTTCTGCGCTCAGCAATGGCAAAACAGTCTAAAGATGCAGACATTGCCCTTCTCCACACACACAAGAAAGGGAAGAAGACGGAGTTGCTGAAAGCTATGATCCACACCCCGGAGCGCCCCCCAGGTACCCCAGAGCAACGAGCCACCAAGGACGAATTACAGGCTTTTATGAAAGACATCAATGCAGAGTTTCGGAGGTGTTTGTCTGAACTGGCAAAGTCACTGCACTCATGCTCGTTGATTGTACCCACAGACTGCTGGGAAAGGGGAGGTAACCTCTGCTCTTCTGCCAGATGTCATAACGAGAGTACACTGCTTCACAAACGAGCAGGACATTATGGCGACGGCCCAGGTGCAAACAGAAATAACTTTACAAGTCTCATCCCTCCAGATCGTCCCAGACCTGGCAGTGGCCACAGTCCAGAAGTGAAGAGCCCTCCGACTGTTAACTACTCCCCTGGAGCTATCACTGTATTTTACCCGCAACGCTCCATTTTATTCTGGCAAACCAGACATGGCTAGGAAAATCTGGGGGTGTGGTGGCCTCTAGATGGGGGGGAGACTGAGCATGCCAGTCGCCCCAGGAAGCGGAGCACCCGATCTGAAGCCTCAGCGTGGGCAACTGTGAGGAGATCTAGGAAGCTGGACTAAATGAGAACTCCCAGACCCTGACGCCATCCGGGGCCCCACACGTGACTTGAGGAGGCAAATCGGAACTGCGCACAACATGGAATTAACCGGACCACGGAGCAATGTTGCTCGCAGGTCACTTGGCCGATCCTGCCCGATAAGAGTTGCTTTTGTTTCACGGTTGTTGCTGCTTTTCCTTTGTTCCAGTTGAGGCGTTTCATTCTAGGAAAATGGTGGCACCTATGTCCTGGCGAGCAACCATAGATAGAGGCGGATGCAGGCCCTGCCCTCCCTGCCACTGGTAATGAGGAAGTAAATGCCCCCCCCCCCTCTCGGTATTATGCTGCATAACTCTTAACGTGCAAGGCCTTGACTCACCAAGCAAGCGTAAATCTATGTTGCAGAGATTAACAGACTTGAACTGCTCCATCACCCTCTTACAAGAAACGCATTTGGCCCCTCAGGACATTACCAGACAATGGCATTGTCTATTCCCGAAGCAATATGTGGCCTCCAGTGGCTCGAAGAAAGGGGGCACAGCCATTTGGTGGCAAAGGGCACGCCATTTATGCAACTCTAGGTGCGGCAAGGGTTGGAGGGCAGATATGTGGGGCTGAAATGCAGGCTGTCTGTACAAATCTATACCCTGCTATCCATATATGCCCTGAATGAGAAACCGGAACACTTTTTTGACACCATGGCAGTGGAGTTATCACCCCTCCCACCCCCCTTGTCGATCGCCAACTGGTGATTGACAGAGACTTCAACGCAGTACCAGACCCCAATGTTGACCAAACGAGCGCACCAGTGCAGAGGGATTTTCAAAGTGCCTTATCACTGCTGTGCTTCTTTAGGAAGTGTGGAGGGTTCTGCACCAAGGAGAGCAGGATTATTCCTTCTTTTCACGTGCACCAGACCTTATCCCGAATTTACTTATTTCTTGCCTGCCCCCTGTTGGTACTAGCGGTAGATCGGTGTCACGACCCTCGCCCAAAACCCCCTCTGGAAAACCCATTGGCCAGGTGTAGTCAGGACTCATCCTCTTCAAAAGCCCTCATGGGGCCAGTCCAGGGTCATACACCATGAAAAACAATGTGCTTGGGAACTACTTTATTGTATTGTCAGCCAACATGGAGGCATCCACATAGGTTGGTTCCTAAGAAGCAAGCTATGTGGTCTAGTGTTTTGGGTGTAGTAGCCTAGGGACTACTTTACCTGGACTATTTAAACCACACCCGAGCAGGACAACACGCTTCGCATTACTTTGCAGCTTGCAACGTGACGCTCACCGTGTCCAGCTATTCCCTCGAACCTTGGAGAAGCAGAACCTGCAAGTAGACAAAAGGAACATCATTAGCAGCAGCATCTTACCTGCAGTCTTCATCTTTAAACACTCGCGGCTACTGAGAACAGCTTAGCGCTTACGTACCGCATCATATCGCTCTTAATGCGCCATAATTTACCAGCGGGGCTCAACCAAGCCAGTTCGCCTGGCTGAAGCTCTGCATACCTAAGGGAGAAAGAGACATTTTAAACAAAGAAAGGCATGCAGGATAGCAACAAAACTAATGAACAGCAATAAGACCTACCTGAACAATATCAAACAGGCCGGCGTCAGTGAAGGAACTGGACTGCACTCGTCCATGAAAGACAACGCGCCCCTGCAAAGAAGACGGGACGGAGAGCACGCCAAATTTTACCACAAGGTGAGGCGAGGGCACCAGAGGGACTGAATCATACGGGTGTGGAGGGAGGATGCTTACCCCAGTCGGTCAGTCTTGAACACAGTCCTCCTGTATTTTCAGGAAGAACCTTCCCCGCAGACCACATCAGGGCAAAGCTGAGAAGCATACCAGCGAGTAACCCGACTGGGTGGCGCCCCTGTGGATACCAGGTGAGCCTAACAATCAGGTGGCCTTTGGAATTTGGGCCCTTTCTGACCATGCACCAGTTGTCGTGAACATCAGATTCACACCCCACGCCCTTTCGCCCCCGTGGAGGCATTATGACCCTATCTTGGATGACCGGGCCGCCTGGGGTGGCATCACAAAGGCGATCAGAAACTACTTTCAGGAAAACAATGGGGAGACGGTAGCCGTGGCAACGCAATTGGAGACCTTGAAACTGGTGATTAGAGCGGAAATTGATGCCCATTGCCGCTGCATATCATAAAAGGCGAAAGATGGAGCAGCTAGAAAGGGCGGTGACGGAAGCGGTACAAGCCCACAAGCCTAGATGATCCCTGAAATCGCAAACCGCTTGGAAGTTGGCTCTTTATAAATTAGAGGCTCACCTTGCAGATGAGACAGCCCAGACCCTAATCAAAAGCAAGCTGGGGTACTACGCCAAGGGAAATAAGTCAAACAAGTTTCCGGTCAGGAAACTGGCACAACTGCCACAAAGGAACACTATAATTGTAACGCTCACCTGGTTCCCTCGGAGGCGCAGGTCTTGACTGGGCGGTGAAAACGTCTTCAACGTTAGGCGTAGGATTCGTCTGGCTCCCAGATTTGGCCCCTTCCTTACCGAAAGCTTGACCTGCAGAGTGAGGTGTCTGCAAGTGGAAAATCAAGGATTAGTGACTGGAAGGTTGGGAGTAGTTCTTAGCCCCTCTCTCCCTCTCTTCCCGTGGTACTCGGGTGATTGTTGTGCTCACCTTAAGTAAGTGAATGCTGAGCTCTCCATCCTGCGTCTTGTGCAGGGGCGCTGGGTCCAGTTACTTCACTGGATGTGAGTTCCGCCTCTTGATTGCAGAGGGTAGATGAGAGCGAAGCCGCCGTTTGCAGCACGAGCGTGACTTGTAAGTATTAAAGTTTTCAGATTGCTCTCTTCAAATGTTTTTTCCTTAAGTCTGTCTTTTATCTTTTCAGATGCTGTCGATGCCAAAGAAGCTGCTCTCCCCGATTTGTGGCAGAGAGCGTGACAAGAAGATGATGAATTCGAAGGCACGTAAGTAGGAAGGCTGCCTTAGGGCCGTAGAATGCACCTTAATGTCCCCTTTTGTCTTTACAGGTGCCGGAATGCAGTGCGAGCAAGTTGGAGCTGGCGCAACACAGGTAAGCAGTATTGTAACTAAGCGTTACTAACCAATGTTCTTTGTCTTTGCAGGCCCGATGCCGGACGAGAAATGCTGAAAAAACGTCTTGGATGCTGCCGATGGATCGGGTGAGTTGAAGCGCTAACTTTGCCTTTGTTTAATCTGTGCCGTTTGTTTTGCAGGAGCCGCCGAAGATCGAAGACTGGTCCCCAGCAGGTAATTTTCGTAATTACAGGATCCGGAGCTGAAGATTCGCTGGAGCTGACACGGTGAGCGTCCTGCTGCAGATGCAGAATAACGCGAAGCACGTGGTACCAATCGGGTGTGGTTTAAATAGCCCAGAGGAGTGCTTAGGTGTCTTCTTCCACAGCAGCCTCGCCCAGGTAAAAGAGTTCCTGCTTCCAGAAGGGTTCCAGCATCCATGATCCAGGGAGTGCTGTCTGCCCCACCCAGAAGGAAAAGTAGTCCCTGCCAGAAGAGAGTAAAGCATCATCTTGCTGGTAAGTAAGCAGCATGGTCTGCTCCAGGTAGGTTCACCCAAGCACTTTTACACTTGATATGAGCCCGGCGCTTCCTGTGCCGGGACGGGTCCTTACTATGAGCCTGGCACCACCGGTACCAGGACAAGGTCCAAAAGGTCCCAATTGGGACTTGCTGGTGCCGATAAGACATGTTATGAGCCTGCTTCCAAGGATGTTGGGTAGGTCCTGACTCCTTGAAAGCAGTGGTCATGACAATAATAGGGCTGTGTGATGCCAAAGAGTTCATTCGGTATTCGAAAAGGGCAAGCTGCGGATTGCTCCAGACCACCTGGTGGAGACCAATGGCGCCCTCTGCCAGATTCAGTGCAAGGGCAATACGTGGATTGGGCAGCCATGCCCAGCCTTTCAGAGGCGGATAAGGTACTCATGGACCATCCCATCTCTGTAGAGGAGGTTGATGCAGTGATAAAAACTCTCAAACGTAGAGCTCCAGGTATGATGGATTCGCCCCCAGATTTATAAACTCTTTAGGGTCCAACTATTGAAACCACTCCATTCAGCAGTCAGAGAGGGTGACTGAGACCATGGGGGAATCCAAGCCATTCTCTTATTGAAATCCGCAAAGGACCCCCGGGATTGTGCCTCCTACATACCAATTGCCCTCTTAAATATTGGCACCAACGTATACTCTAAAACTCTGGCGAACAGGATAGCATCGGTACTACCGGCTACTACTGATAATGTGCGCCTAGCAGTAGATATAGTGGCAGCTAACTGCACCAAAATGGCCCTGCTTTCACTAGACGTCACAAAGGTCTTTGGTAAGGTGGCTAACCCTACAGGTGTCCCAGTTTGGTCCCGTATTCCAGCGAATGATGCTAGCGAATTACAACGCCCCTAACACAGCCCTGTGCTTAAACCGAATGCAATCGCCCCCCCCCCGGTCCTGACATGTGGCACCAGAGAGAGATGTACCGTATGCCCCTTAATCTCTGCCCCGATTATGGAGCCCTTTGCTAAGCGCATCAGAGACCACTAAGCCATCCAAGGCGTGGCTGTGGGGCAAAATCTCCCTATACACAGACAACGTTCTGTTAACCCTCACCAGGGTTCAGGACTCGCTGCAGGGGATGATGTTGGAGCTGTAGTCCTTCCTTAAGGTAGCAGGGTTCGTATTTGTATTTATTAGGTTTATATAGCGCTTTAATCCAAAACGCTTTACAGTATAACAGGATACAAGAATAATGAAAGAAGCATATTTACATCATGAAACAAACCAGCGAAACAATATGTAGAACAATTTACCTAGGTGGCAGAAGGTGAGGGAAGGGGTGAGGAGTAGGGGAAAGGAGGAGGTAGTCGGGTGAAAGATGAAGTTTCAAGGGGAATAGGGGGAGAGATAGGGGAAAGGGGAGGTTAGGGAGGTGGGAAGGGGGAATAGGGAAGTAGGAGAGGAGTGAGGTAGGGAGGTCGGTCGGGGGAATGGAGAAGAGATTTCAGTGAGGTGCAGAAGGAGTAGGTGGGAGTGGAGCGATTAGAGAGGGGTAAAGGGATCCAATGTGGGTGGGCCAAGAGCTGAAAGGAACAGAAGCGCGATGAGGCGCATGGGGACGGGGGAACAGTGAGTAAGAAGAGATCAGCAGAGTGGAGAGTCCGGGAGGGAGTGTAGAATGAGAGGAGAGAAGAAAGATAGGGGGGAGGGGGAAAGGTCATGGAGAGATTTGAAAACAAGACAGAGGAATTGGAATTTAAGTTGGGAGTGAAAGGGAAGCCAGCCAAGATGAGAGAGCGAGGAGGAAATGGAGTCACGAGGAGCAAGGAGGCAAAGTGTAAGGATAGAAGAGTGGTAGAGGGATTTGAGGGGGGCTAGATGAGAGGCAGGGAGACCAACGAGAAGGGATGAGCAGTAGAACAGACGAGAGAAGATGAGGGAAGAGATTAAGAGTTTAGAGGCATGGAAGATGAGGGAGGAGCGGATCTTGCGAATGTTGAAGAGATGGTAGCGATAGGCACGAGAGGTGAGAGCAATATGGTGGGAAAAGGAGAGGGAGGAGTCAAAGTGGAGACCTAGATTGCGAGCATGAGCAGAGATGGGGAGATTGGAAGGGGGAAAGTGGATGAGGGGGGCAGAGGGGGAAGTGTGTTAGAGGGAAAGAAAAGGACTTTTGTCAGTGTTGAGGGAGAGAAAGTGGGATGACATCCAGTTTTTGATAGCCGTAAGGCAGGAAGATAAATTGAGATGGAGGTCGGGAGTGAAAGAAGAGAAGGATAGGAAAAGCTGGGTGTCATCTGCGTAGAAATGGTGAGAGATACCGAATGAGGCGATAACGGGGTCAAGAAGAGGGGTGTAAAGTGAGAAGAGAAAAGGGCCAAGTACAGAGCCTTGGGGACACCGTAGTCCAAGGGGATGTTGGAGGAGGTGCGGCCGCCCCAAGAGACAGCAAAAGAGCGATTGGAGAGGTAAGAGGACGGCCATTTGAGGACAGAGCCTTTGAAGCCAAATGAAGAAAGAATGTTGAGGAGTAAGGGGTGGTCAACGGTATCAAAGGCAGCAGATAGGTCGAGGAGGATAAGGACAGAGGATTGCTTAGCGTAGCGAGCAGTAAGGAGGGAGTTGAGAACATAAGTGAGAGCAGTCTCAGTGGAGTGTTTAGGGCGGAATCCAGATTGAGAGGGGGGAAAGAGAGAATGAGTGGATAAAAAAGCTGAGAGTAGACTAGTCGTTCAAGAAGTTTAGAGAGGAATGGAAGAAGCGTGATAGGACTAAAGTTGGAAGCTAGGAGAGGGTTTGCAGAAGGTTTCTTCAGGATAGGGATGATAGTAGCGTGTTTGAAGGCTGAAGGAAAGGTAGCGGAGGAGAGACAAATGTTGAAGGTGGTTAAGTAGGGGATGAGGAACGGGTAAATCTTAGGAATAAGGAGAGTGGGAAGGGGATCGTAGGGGGCAGCAGTAGGATGAGGTTTGGACAGGAGAAGGGAAACACTGGACGGAGTGACGAGAGAAGTGAGACATGCAGGCAGCTGGTGGGGAGAGAGAAGGGAGGAGGAGAAAAGGATGGTGAGAGGAGGAAATTTTGGCATAGGGAGAGGATTTTGGAAGAGGGGTCAGCAAAGTCGGAAGGAGAGATAGTTAGCTGAGGGGTCAGGAGTGGGGGGAAGAGTAGGCGAGAGAGGGTTTGGAAAATACAGCGAGGGTGTGAGTCTTGTGAGTGAAGGAGGTTAGAGTAGAAGGAACGTTTGGCTGAGTTGAGGCAAGAGTCATAAAGAGAGTGATATATAGTCAACTATAGCAAGTTGGCGACCTTAGGGATAGGGCTGGGGGAGGGAGACATTGCAGCGCTTGGTCCCTGCTGCCTGATCTCGTGGGAAGCTAAGGCATTTGGGTACCAGGGGGTGTGGATCCTGAAGCGCCCGCAGGCGGTTTCCGCTGCTAATCTCCTCAAGCTCTTCTGACTCTGGAGCAGGATCTGAAGCTGTGGTCCTCTCAGGAGATCTTGTTAATGGGCTGAATAACAGTGGTAAAAATGAATTTGCTCCCAAGGTTCATATATCATTGTAGGACTCTCCCAGTGGAGATCCCATGACCTGCCCTCGCACGTTTACAGAAGGCTTCAAATTTATCTGGCAAGGCAGAAAACCAAGGATTCCCATGGCGGCCATGGTGGGGGAACCTCACGGGGGAGGCATGGGAGTCCTGAACTTAGCACTTTACAACATAGCGGCACAAGTAGCGCACAAGATCCCATGACAAGGTTCAGTTGCTCGCCCAAAATGGGTCGGCTTGGAGCGATCTCGCACCCGTTACTGCTGTGTCCAAAGCGGCGCGCAACCACTGTCCTAACCTAGTAGCAACAATAAAAGTCACCCTAAAACACTGGGGCGTAGCCATGAGGTGCAATGGTCTCCCCTTGGGCCTCGCCCTGTTAACCCCTATCCTGCATAACCCACGACTTTACCCTGGGCCTTCGACACAAAGAGTTTGAGGATTGGTCTTGGGGAAGACTGCAGCACATAGCAGAACAGTTCTCAGGGGGAACCCATTAACGTTCATAGAGTGCAAGGAAAAATTTGCTTTGCGTGAGCAGGAAAGATATAGCTATGCGCAGTTACGGCATTGGGTGATTCAGCCTCAACATAAGGAAGCTGTGACCCGGGAGCAGGGCGCCATAGAGCCCGCACTCCCATGGGGTACATCACGGGGCAACATTTCTAAGATCAATAGAATACTGCAGGGTGATATGTGGTTGCTTAGACCTCAGTACATGGCCAGGTGGGAGGAAGATCTGGGCACCCCCCCCCCTAGACAACCAAACCTACCTGGATCGATATTTGGTCACAGAACTATTCCTCATCCAGGTGCATCACTAACAAAGAATGCGCGTTCAACCAGACTTATAGATGGTACTATCCCCCAGCCACAGTGCATAAAATCAAACATTGCCTGGACCCCACCTGCTGGCTCAGATGTGGGGCGCAAGGCTCCTACTTTCAAATATGGTGGGAATGCCCATGGGTTTAGGCCTTTTGGATGGACGTGCTCAACATGATTGCAGCAATGACTCAAGTCAGTCTCCTCCTGGAACCAGCAGTGCTTTATTTTTCCAACCCTTGGTGAACGGTTATTCCACATTACAGTGTATATACTTGCATAATTTGTACAATTCAGCCATTTTCAAAGTATAACATGCAAAAACAAAAGCAGTGCCCCCTAAGGACACACAGTATACACAGCTTCAAATTGACATTTCCGAGAGATACAAGTGAAAATATTGTCATACATCTTTAAGGCGATTCACTGCACTCGTAATTTCAACATTGAGTTTCTCTGTATTATTTGGCCATATCATGTAGCCATTCTGAGAGGGTAGGTGGACTTTTCCTTGTCCAGCGCATCACGATAGCTCTCTTGGCCATTAACAGTCCCAACTTCAATAGTCTACGCTGTTGTGTGGCTAGCTTCTCTGTAAACCCCGGCATACAATACACTACTGTTCGTGCCAGCTCCCACCTCAGTATATCGTTCATTGCTTGACAGACATTTCCCCAGTACCACGCCAGAACAGAGCAACTCCACATATGGAGTCAATGTGCTTCAGAATCCCCACATTTGGAGCATTTCCGATCCTCATTGGGTGTGAATTTCAGAAGTCTTGCTGGGGTATAATATAGCCTTTCCAGCACTTTAGAGTGTATCGGTCTGTATCGTGTATAAATTGACAGTTCTAGTGAGCCTACAACTATTCACCCATTGCACATCTGGCAGATCTGCCCCAAGATCTACTTCCCACCTTGTCCTAACATTTGTTATTGTATAGTGTCCAACGTTTCTGTTAGTTTATATAGTGCTGATATTGAGCTTTTCTCTCTCCCCGTATGTGACAGGATGTGCAGGCGGTTCGCTTGATAACGGTGGCCATCTCACTGCCACTTTAAGGCAGTGGTAATAAAACCTTTGTAGCAACCTGTCCCCAACATGCGGTTTCAATACCTCTCACGATACAAAAACATCAGTTACAAACAAGTCACTCACATTCGGAATACCATTATTTCCCCAGTGCTTCTCTGCTCCTTTTATCTTTGGTGGGTTTTACCGCCGACATCCCCCATATGGTCAATTCGAGGGGATTGGGTCCTGCGGCGTATTCCATATCTATGACAGTAATCACCACAGCTGTGCTGCTTCAGAAAATCTTTCTGCGTCCTGCATCGATGATGTTGATACGCTGTCCTCGAGGGCCTCTGGTGCCTCGGTGAGGACCATGACACGGATGATTGTGTAGACTGCCAGTCGCTTACGTCGAAGGCCTTGCGGGAGGTAAGAAGAAGCTTTCTGTTGGTAAGGTGGCCAAGCCTAGAAAGTCGAGATCCACTGGGCTTTTGACTAACTATTCGAGGGACGACTCTCTGCATCGTCTTCATCGGTCCGGGGGGTCTCGGTCCCGGAGTAGGTCCTGCCATTCCTCTGCCTCTTCGAGGCACTCATGGAAGTGCCGTCACCGGTCGCCTTCCTCGTCTGAGGACTCCGCCCGTCGGCGGGTTTCTTGTCCCAACAAGCATTCCACTCCTGCCAAATGGGATTCATTTCGGCAGGAGATGGTGATTTTTCAGTCGCAGGGCTCCGGTCCGTCCACGCCGTCGAAAGACGCCAGCCGTGACCGTGCTAGAGACACCGCTCAAATGCCTTTGGGCTCGAGCGGTCGTCGCGATCACCGGGCGCCTTCGAGGTCCTGGTCGGACAAGGATGGTCGTTCTAGACATGCCTGTTCCTCGACGCCCTGGAGACTGTCGGAGCATGTGAAGTCTTCGAAGAAGAGGACATCAGCGCTGAGGTCGTCGAGGGACTCTCTCGAGGCTCTGCCTCTGAGGAAGCCATCGGCGCCCAGGTTGTCGAAGGACACGCTCGGGGCTCAGCCCTCGGACTGTATCGAAGCTGTCGGCGCCACGCTCAACACCGATTCCTTCGACGCCTTTCGAGGCTGTTTTGTCGGAGGCACCCCGTGGCATGGTGGAACCCCCTAGAAAGGCTCTGGCCAAGGCTAAAAATGTCTTTGTCCCTTTTTCTGTGCCCTCATTCCAGCCTCTGGATTATATTTCTGAGGTGGATGAAGGATCTGAGGAAGGGTTGGTTCCTGACACGGTACCAGACGAGATTTTGTGTGGTCATAGCCAGATGGAAGACCTGCGTCAGTCGTTGCACAACGCCAGTGGTCTGGACACCTCTCCGGAGGTGGAGTTCTGTAGGCCTGAGCCTGGCACCCATGCCGAGTCCTCATACCGGCACCTTATGTCGAGGGTAACGGAATACTTGGGGTGGTCTGCGCCACCATTGGATTTTCTGTAGGATGACCTGACGGAGTGAGCAAGTCTTTGCCGCAAAAATACCGTCCAGCCAGCAGCGACCCCCGCTACTTGACCACGCACCCCACTCCGGAGAGTTTGCAGGCGGCTACGGCCCCAGCAAAGCAGGCGTCGTACCCTACCATCCCTCCTGATAGGGACAACAAGCGTTTTGATTGCTGGGCGAAGAAAGTGTTTTCTTCAGGGGTTATGGCTTTACAGGCAGCTAACTTCGTGTGTGCCTTGTCTCGTTTCACGCACACTCTGTGAAACTGTATTTCTTTAGCGGCTGATCATATTCCCAAAGGGGAGGAACGGGATGGTTTTCTTCCTATGGTGCAGGATGGCAAGGATGCCAAGTGTGAGTCTGTTCAGTCGGGTTTGGACATGGCAGATTGTGTCAGCCGGTCCATGGCGGCGAGCACCGTAATATGTAGGTTTGCATGGTTGCGGAAGTCGGGGTTTGCTCCTGATGTGCAAGCCCGGCTCCTCAACATGCCCTTTGATGGTGAACATCTTTTTGGCAGCAAGGCTGACGAGATCCATGAGAGGTTGCAGACCTCCAAAGCTGCAGCGAAGTCGTTGAGCGCTGCATTTACCCAACCTCTGCCTTTTCATCCTAGGGGACAGCAATGGAGGGGCGGTTCCTTTCGATATTACTCATCCTTTAGCAGATCGAGAGGAGCTGCAAGTCAAAGGGGCCACCGTAGGAGTGCCACAGGTGGAAAACAAGGTACTCCAGGTGCAAAGGCCGCTCGGGCAGTTGCCTCTTTACCCTCAGGCAATTCCGCAGCCGCTTCCGCTCAGTCATGAGGCAATGTCCCATGGTTCGCCGGTTGGGGAAGGCTGGCGCAGCATCTTGTAGAATGGCGTGCTGGAGATCATAGCCCACGGCTATGGTCTTCCTTTCCAGCAGAGTCCTCACGACAATCCACCAGGGAATCTCTCTTTAAAGAGTCCAGATCCTCTCCTTGCGCAGGAAATACAAGCCCTGGTGGAGAAAGGCGCCATAGAACTGGTGCCTGTAGCGGAGAGGAACAAAGGATGGTATTACCCTTATTTTTTTATTTCAAAGAAAGACGGGGGATTGAGACCCATCATGGACTTGCGCGGTTTGAACAAGCTCCTCAGGAAGGACAAGTTCAAGATGGTAACTCTTTCTCAAGTCCTCCAGGCCCTTCAACTTCAGGACTGGTTGCTGTCTCTCGACCTCAAGGGCGCTTACTTTCCTGTGCCGATCCATCCCAAGCACAAGAAGTACCTGAGGTTTGCGGTTGGCGACTCGCACTTTCACATTTGGGTCCTGCGTTCGGATTGACCTCCGCCCCGAGGGTTTTCACCAAGCTCATGGTGGTGGTGGCAGTGTATCTCAGGAAAGGGGGATTCACGTCTACCCATACCTGGACGATTGGTTGATCAGGGGGAGCTCTCCCGAGCAAGTCCTGGATCATCTGTCCGTCACCTGCCACTCCCTTCACAAGCTGGGCTTCTCCCTCAACTTAAAGAAGTCCCACTTGACACCAACTCAGCGGCTCAAGTACATCGGAGCAGTGCTCGACACATCCCTGGGGCAGTGTTTTCGTCCCCAGGTGAGGGCTCAGCACATTCAGCAGATGGTACACAAGTTTCGACATGCCCAGAGTCTCCCGGCGTTCGAGTTCTTGAGGTTGTTGGGCCTCATGGCATCCTGCATTCTTCTGGTGCCAGAGGCAAGGTTGCGGATGAGATCTCTGCAATGGGCTCTCAAGATGCAGTGGTTACAGTCCTCCGGCAGGATGTTGAACCCCGTTCAGGTGCCGCCCTCGGTCGCTCAGGACCACCTGTGGTGGGCCGACGAAGGCAATCTGAGGGGGGGGGCTCCATTTTGGCTACCCTGGACGGAGTTGACGATCGTGACGGACGCACCCCGCACAGGATGGGGAGCTCATGCCAACGAGTTGACAGTCAGTGGTCGTTGGTCTCCGTCGGAGTCCAGACTCCATATCAATCTGTTGGAGCTGAGGGCTGTCAGGCTTGCCCTGAAGGCTTTTCTGCCGACTGTGCGAGGAAAGAATGTCCTGATTCTGACAGACAACACAGTGGCCATGCACTACCTCAACAAAAAGGGGGGACAGGGTCACTTCCTCTGTGCAGGGAGGGCAATGCAGGTCTGGTTCTGGGCCATCCAGCAGGAAATTTTGATCTCGGCTGTTCATCTGACCGGAGACGAAAACGAGACGGCGGACACTCTGAGCAGGCAGAGCGTGATCACTCATGAGTGGGAGTTGGCTCAGGAGATTCTCCTGGAGAACTTTGCCTTTTGGGGGACCCCTCAAGTGGATCTCTTCGCCTCCAGTGTCAACCAGAAGTGCGAAAGGTTCTGCTCGCGGGAATTTCTTTCAAGAAGAGCCTTAGGAGACGCGTTAATGGGGGAGTGGTCCTTCCCACTGCTGTATGCATTTCCTCCAGTCCCTGTCATCCCGCAAGTGCTGCGGAGGTTAAAGAGGTTCGGTTCCCGGATGATCCTCATTGCTCCAGCATGGGCCTGGAGGACGTGCTACCCGGACCTTCTCGACTTGTCCATCTGCCCTCCACGTCGTCTTCCCTATCAAGACGATCTGCTCTCACGGGAGGGGTGTCAGGTTCTCCATCCAGAGGTCCGATCCCTCAACCTTCACGCTTGGCTTCTGAAAGGTTGAGGTATAAGGATTGGGACCTCCCTGAAGACGTGATGGAGGTGTTGCTTTTGGCCATACGGCCGGCAACAAAGTCCCTGTACCGTTGCCGTTGGAGAAAGTTCTGCGACTGATGCAGGGTTCAGAATGTGGATCCTTTTTCATGTGACATTCTTGTGGTTCTGTCTTTTTTGCTTTCTTTAGCCCACAAGGGCCTGCAAGTGGGTACCATTAAAGGTTACCTGGCGGCGCTGTCCATATTTGTGTTCTTATTTCAAAATTCCTTTAATTTCTCAGTTTTTGAAAGGGTTCACTAATGTGTTCCCACCGTCACCTTTCCAGGTGCCCGGTTGAGATTTGAACCTTGTTCTAAAGTTCCTAATGGGTGCTCCATTTGAGCCTTTATATTCTTGTCCTTTGAGACTGTTAACCCTTAAAACTGTATTTTTAGTTACGGTCACTTCCGCTCGCAGAGTGAATGAGTTACAGGCACTTTCAGTTAAGCCACCCTTCACTGTTTCATAAGGATAGGGTTGTCCTTGGAGTTCGTCCTTCTATTCTTCCGAAAGTGACGTCGGAATTTAATTTAAGCCTGAAGGTCATTCTTCCGGCATTTTATCCTCCTCCACATCCTGGTAAGGAAGAGGAGAGGCTCCATAGGTTAGATCCTAGGAGAGCTTTAAGTTTCTACATTTCACGCATGTCCCGGGTCAGAGTGGACGATCAGCTCTTTATTGGTTACGCTGGAAGGCGTTTGGGACAAGCTGTTAATAAGCAGACTTTGCCTAGATGGATTATCTTGGCAATTTCTGAATGTTACCGCTTGGCGGGTAAGAACCCTCCGGTAGGCCTACGGGCCCATTCTAGTAGGGGTATGGCTGCCTCAACTGCCCTGCAGAGGGGTGTTCCTATTCGTAACATCTGTGAAGCAGCCACTTGGGCTTCGGTCCATACTTTTGAACGACGCTACTCCCTAGATTCTATCCATGGGCAGGATTTGGCCTTTGGCAAGGTGGTCCTTAACTCTGCAATTTGATTGGGCATTCTAAATTTCTATATTCTAAATTATTTTTCCCTCCTCCATATGTTGGTACTGCTTTGAGAGTCTGTCATAGGTATGGAATACGTCGGAGGACCCAATACCCTCGAAGAACAAGTTACTCTCTTACCTGGTAACGTTCTTTCGATGGGATAGTCCGACGTATTCCATATCGCTCCCTTCTTGCCTACCGCGCTACAGAATTTCTTATGCGATTGTAGCTTACGTTTTTGCAAGGCTTTCTGTGGTCATGCTGGCAGAAGATTGGTGCCACACGTTTTGACGAAAAAACTACAACTGAGGCTACGGGCGTCGTGCGTCCTACTTATAACATCCGGTGACGTCGGCTCGACGTCGGCCCTAGAGGACAGCGTATTGACGTCATCGACACAGGACGCAGAAAGATTTTCCGAAGCAGCACAGCTATGGTGATTACTGTCATAGATATGCAATATGTCGTCGGACCATCCCATCGAAAGAACGTTACCAGGTAAGAGAGTAACTTGTTCGTTCATCTGTTCGTTGTTATGAAAAAGGAGAGTGTGATGCTGCCCCTTTAAGGGCGCACGTACGCGGCAGAGTGAGGTTGCACTCCACTGCGTGCTGTATAAATAAACGGGGCGTTCACGGCCGCATCAGTGCGACTGGGGAGCCCGAACCGAAAGCAGCTGTACTGGTGTGAGTCTGGTCGGGCGGGGAACTCCGCTGGGAACTGGAGCATTGTAAAAATCTGGGGAACAGTAAGCCCCTGGGGAAAAGCCCAATGGCAAAAGGGCCTTGCACTCTGCAGATACAGTAGTGTACTCTGGTAGACAAAGTACTACAGTGCGTAATAATAATCATTTGCACTTGTATAGCACTACGAACCCTCAGGCATCTGAGCGCTGCTTATTTATTACCTATGGTGTGTGATGTCAGAGCGAGCGCTCTACTCGCTGTGCTATATTACTGGCGTAGGTCATGAAATGCAGGATGTCTGAAGTGGCAAGAAGGAGGTATCCAGGAAAGGAAGGCACTGCAGGCAGGATAGGTGAAGGATGGCAGAACAAGCACCAGCATGAAAAGAGCAGCTGCAACAGTTAAGTGGCAACAAAGCCTGAAGACTAGCGAAGGCAGGCAGATGGGAGGAAGGAGGCAGGAAAGATAGCTGCAGGATAACTGGAGCAAGCGGTAGGAGAAAGTAAGGCAGGCAGCGGACTAAGGTAACAATGAGGGATCTTCCGCAGCACTGCAACCCACCCGGCACCGGCAGCAACGCTCCCAAGTAGCTGGGGAAGCAAGGCACCCGGGCGTGATGAAATGTTGAGTTCCGATGCATCCGCTGTTTCGTAGATTGTGGAATAGGCAACAGATGTTAGGATGAGTGCCTGCAAGCGTACGAGGTCATGACCATGGCATAATGGGTACCTCCCAAGTGTCTCATTTGTATGGACTGACCCTCATTTTTCAAAAGGTTACTCTGGGTTTGGGACACTTGAAAAAAGACATTATTGAATCAAACATTTAAACAATAAGTGCTGGTTAGTTGGACCAATATTTAGAGTTTTAGGACACTCATCATAGCCAACAGATTAGGAACTCCGCGTTTTCCAATTTAAAAGAAATGTGCACTGCAATGCCTTAAGCCATTGATTTGCCCTGCACAGTGTATTTAAGTTGGGTAGTATTCTGCTGGATTTAAGCAACAAACGTCTCTATGGTCTCTTCTCCTCGGGCTCCATTGCAAGCCAATCTGTTGACCTTTATTAGACTCCCTTGATGTTTTAGTGTTTCACAAGCGACTGATGACAAATCCAACCTCAGACCGTGGATGTTGGTTCAGTTGCTGTACTCTGGCATTTGAAGGGGGGGCTTTGAAGACCTCATGTTCTATTTTCTTGTTCGGCCCCTGAAGAAGGGTACACCCCATTAATTGAGGCCAAAACACACCCGTGTCGACCGTCTTGAATGTCATGTATTGTACATTGCATCATGTGAGGTCTAAGACCTAGTATCTCATCATAAAGGTTGAGTGCTGTTGATGTGTAGATCTTGCTCAGGCCACAATGTCTTTTTTAAATGAGTACTCGAAGAGGGTAGCCTGTTGGTACAAGGAGGTATCAGAGCCTATCTAGATTGGTAAAATATTAATGAGTGAACAGAGCTGTATTTGGCAAACAGTGAGCGTGAGAATGGAAAGGTTTTCACTTCCTAACCCCAGCACTTTCATGTAATGTGTTTTCTGGTAAAATGTGTATACATTTGTTTTATATTATTTTTAAGAAGTTTGTCAAAATAAAATTGTTGTAATATATATAATTTATTTTTCATAAGTGTATAACCTTGATGCATCTAAAAGCGGGGTTGAATGCAGTTAAAGGGACAGGTAAGAGTAAAAATGAGTACCTTCCACTTGGTGCTTTGTTACGTACTATTGTAATCCCGGTAGAGGGAGGCACTGTTCCGGGCCGCCATCATTTCTTAGTTGTATGGCGAATGCCAGCTTTCCTTCATTTTCTAGATCAAGTCATCTAAATGAAGACATTTCCTCAGGAAAAAGTGAGTGAAATCACAGCTGCCTGCTTTGTTCTATTTTAGGTATTAGCGTATTAGCAGAATGTCTGGATTGTCCCGAGTTGAAGGCTACAGCAGACGACTTTATCCATCAGCACTTTACAGAAGTGTACAAAACTGATGAGTTTCTGCAACTTGATGTTAAACGTGTTACGCAGCTTCTCAACCAAGACACTTTAACAGTGCGTGCAGAAGACCAGGTATGGTGGTGCGGGCGTGGGGCCCATTGATAGTAAAGTGGGAAGAGCAGTGTTATGGCAAAAACCTTGTGGTAAACGTTTATTTGAAAAGGCTCTTGGTAGTGCTACGGCACTTGACTTACATTATTTATGTTTGGCTGTCATTGCACGTCTGTTTAATGATAAAATGCTAACCAACTGGTATATAAAAATTTAATTTAACAATTTTTCTTGCTATTGTTTATGCTAAGCGCCAATTCCGTAAGCATTGCTAATACTACTTATTTAAAGCCATGAAAAATTATTTCAGTGTTGTTTTTTTTAAAGCGAAAGGGTAAAAATAGCCTTTGAATGTTTTATTGGATTATAATGAATTTTGGATGACCGGTTCTTTAAGAACTTGTTGCTTTAACTTTGGCAAATCCTGAAAGCAGTGTGCATAGTTTCATGATCTTGCTGATTATAATTCTTGGGAAGGAAAACCTCGGATTGTTTATGATGAAGCATTCAGTTTTTGTTTTCGAATGGATTGTGTCCTCCAACGTATTCCACATCTTTGACATGTAATGTCCACAGCTGTGCACTTCGGAAACATTTTTGGCAGAGGGCGTCCTGCGTCGATGACGTTGGGTCGATGTCCCTTGAAGGCCTCCGTCCAGGGCGACGTCACCGGATGTTATAAATAGGACGCACGGAGCCCGTAGCCTCAGTTCTGTTTTTTCCACAAACGTGTTTGCTTCGAGAACTCAGCGCGCCTCGTGTGTTTCATCATAGAGATGTCTTCTTCTTCAACCCCTCTGACTCCACGGTCTGGTTTTCAAAAACTTGCCCGGACTGCAAGTCTAAAATGCTGATCACCGACCTGCATTGCATTTGTTTGTGGTGTTTGGAGTCACGACACAGACGACTGTTCAAAATGCCAGTCGCTGACTGCCAAGGCCTTGTGGGAGCATAAGGGGAAGCTTCAGGTAGCTAGGGGTTCTAAGCCCAGTAAGAAATCGAAATCCAAAGGGGTGTCCAACGACGACTCAAGGGGCTCTTGGTCCTAGAGTGGTTCCCGCCATTCTTCTTCCTCGTCGCGGCATTCTCGGAAGCGCCGTCACCGGTCGACTTCCCCGTCGTCCTCGGCGGATGGAGCCGCGAGGAAAGTGGCATGCCCGACGAAGTCCTTGACTTCGGAGGAATGGGCTGCCTTTAAGGAACAGATGTTGGTGATTTTTCAATCGCATAGCACAGTTCCAGTCGTGCCTTCTGATGAAGCCGGCAGGGAACGGTCTCGTACCGCAGCATGCACACCTTCAGGCTCGGGTCCACAACCCGCATCGGGAACTTTGAGGTCCCGTTTGGACAAGGCTTCGGATAGTCGCAAGAGACTTGCTTCCATGTCTCGGTCCTACCCAGCGAGACCGCTGCAACCTGCTAAGGGCTTGAACCTGCATGGACTCAGTCGGCGCCATGTCCGTCCGACTCGGACGTCGATGCGTTTCCTTCTTAACAGCCATCGTGCTGTCGGCACAGTTGTCAACGCTGAAGCCTTCGGCGCTCTCAACGCCGAAGCTGTCGACGCTCTTGGAGTCGAAGTCTTCGGCGCCTACGATGCCTTTGGGGATTTTTGCACAAAATATACCGTTGCAGTTCCCTGATCTGGTGCATCTTCCAAGGAAGGCTACTGTTCAGTCTGTGAAGCCAGTGGTGGACTCCAGGCCCTCTTCTTTCCCCAGGCCAGGTGGTCACCTCGCTCTGGATGACATATATGAGGAGGAAGAAAGGTCTGACTTTGAGGACCCTGTTGAGCATGATGTGGCTCCTGGCATTTCTGGAGACAGTCATTTGGAGGAGTTAAGGCAAACCCTCCATGATGCCAGTGGGTTTGACACTTCTTCGGAAGTGGAATTTGGCAGGCCTGACCCTGGGGCTCATGCAGAGTCGTCATACAGGCGGCTCATGGCTAGGGTCACAGAGTATCTGGGCTGGTCCAGTTGTCCTGAAGATTTTGTGCAAGATGAACTTATGGACGTCTGAGACCAAGGTCTGTCCTCTGACCCAGTGTTACCTTTTCATCTCACTTTACAGAAAAGGGTGGCGGCTGCTTGGCAGTCACCGGAACCTCTTCCGACTGTTAATAAATCATTGACAAGAAGTACTGCCCTTCCGTTAGTGACCCCAGCTACTTATCCACTCACCCCACTCCCGAGAGTTTGGTGGTTGAGACGGCTACCTCGAGGCAGGCGACGTAACCTACCATCCCTCCAGATAGGGAAGACAACGGTTGGGCTCGCAAGGTATTTTCTGCGGGGGGTGGGGTATGGCATTCAAATCAGCCAACTCCACTTGTTCCTTAGCAAGGTTTTCACACACTCTGTGGAACTGTTTCCTTAGTGGCTGAGCATATTCCCGAGGAGGGAGAAAGAGATGGGTTCCTTGCTCTCGTGCAAGATGGCAAGGATGCCATGTGCAAATCCTTTCAGTCGGATACGGCCGACAGTGTTAGCCGGTCCATAGCTGTGATCACGTTTATACGCAGTTTGCATGGTTGAAGTCAGGTTTTGCCCCGGATGTGCAAGCCCGTCTTTTGAGCATGCCCTTTGATGGTACACATTTGTTTGGCAGAAAGGCTGACGAGAGCCTTCTGAGTTTTGCAGACCTCGAAAGCTGCTGCAAAATCTTTAACCTCTGCCTTTTCGTCCTAGGGGACAATACACCAGGGAAACTCTTCGAAGCTTCCAGATCCACTCCTTGTGCAGGAAATCTTGACCCTGCTGGAGAAAGGCACTATAGAAATGGTGCATGTAGCGGAGAGGAACAAGGGTTGGTTTTCCCCTTATTTTTTGATCCCAAAGAAAGGCTGTGGTTTGAGACCCATCCTGGACTTGCGTTGGTTGAAAAAGCTTCTCAGGAAGGACAAGTTCAAGATGGTTACTCTTTCTCAAGTCCTCCAGGCCCTTCAACTTCAGGATTGGTTGGTGTTTCTGGACCTAAAGAATGCTTACTTTCATATGCCGATTCATCCCAAGCACAGAAAGTACCTGAGGTTTGTGGCTGGCGACTCGTACTTTCAGTTTCGGGTCCTGCCATTTGGATTGACCTCTGCCCCCGAGGGTCTTCACCAAGCTAATTGTGGGGGTGGCAGTGTATCTCCAGCGAGCGGGGATTCGCGTCTACCCCAACCTGGAAGACTGGCTGATGCGTGCGCGCACCCCCGAGCAAGCATTGGCTCACCTCGGTCTCACCTGCCGCTCCCTGCACAGGCTGGGCTTCTCCCTCAATTTCAAGTAGTCGCATCTGACACATTCCCAACAGCTCCAGTACATTGGGGCTGTGTTGGACACGTCCTTGGGGGAAGTGCTTGCCTCCCAAGGTGAGGGCTCATCACATTGTGCAGATGGTGGACAAGTTTCAACGTGCCTAGAGTCTCCTGGCTTTCGAATTCTTACGGTTGCTCAGCCTCATGGCATCCTGCATTTTTCTGGTGCCAGAAGCCAGACTGAGGATGAGATCCCTACAATGGGTCCTCAAGATGCAGTGGTCGCAGTTCTCCGCAAGATGTTGCAGCCCGTTCAGATTCCTTTCTCAGTCTCCCAGGATCTTCTGTGGTGGGGCAACGAAGGGAACCTGATGAAGGGGGAGCCGGTTTGGCAACCATGGCCGGAGGTGACCGTCGTGACGGATGCTTCCTTCACAGGATGTGGCGCTCATGCCAACGCCTTGACCGCCAGCGGTTGTTGGTATCCGTCGGAGTCCAAACTCCATATCCACCTGTTAAAGCTGAGGGCCGTCCAGCTAGCCCTGAAAGCTTTTCTGCCGTCTGTGCAGGGGAAGAGTGTCCTGATCATGACAGACAACACAGTGGCCATGCATTACCTCAACAAAAAAAGGGTGGTAGGGTCACTCCTGTTGTGCAGAGAGGCAATGTAGCTCTAGTTCTGGCCCATCCAGCAGGGAAATCGATCTCAGCAGTTCATCTGGCTGGAGACAAAAATGTGGCGGCGGATGCTCTGAGCAGGCAGAGCAGAGTCTCTCACGAGTAGGAGTTGGCTCAGGAAGACCTTCAAGAGATCTTCGCCCTTTGGGGAACCCCGCAAGTGGATCTCTTCGCCACCAGTGCCAACTGGAAGTGCAAGAGATTCTGCTCAAGGGTATTTCCTCCGAGAGGAGCTATGGGAGACGCGTTTCTAGTGGATTGGTCATTCCCACTGCTGTACACGTTTCCTCCAGTCCCCGTCATTCCGCAAGTGTTAGAAGGGTTACGAAGGTTCGGGTCCCACATGATCCTCATTGCTCCAGATTGGGCCAGGAGAGCGTGGTAACCGGACCTTCTCGAAATGTCCATCTGCCCTCCACGCCGTCTTCCCTACAGAGAGGATCTGCTCTCGCAAGAGGGGGGTCAGGTACTCCATCCAGAGGTCCGGTCTCTCAACCTTCACGCTTGGTATCTGAAAGGCTGAGATATAAGGATTGGGACCTCCCGGATGACGTGATGGAGGTGTTGCTGTCGGCCAGAAGGCCAGCAACGAAATGCCTGTACCGTTGCAGTTGGTGTACGTTTTGTGACTGGTGCAGAGGACAAAATGTTGATCCTTTTCAGTTTTCCATTCCTATGGTTTTGTCTTTCTTACAGTAGGTACCATTAAAGGTTTCCTGGCGGCGCTGTCTATATTTAAGTGCTCGTCTGAAGAATGCTCTACTTTAATATTACTTTGATTTCTCAATTTCTTAAGGACTGACTAATGTATTCCCACCGTCCCCTTTCCAGGTGCCGGATTGGGCTTTTAATTTGATTTTGAAATTTCTCACGGGTGCTCCGCTTGAACCTTTGCACTCTTGTCCTTTGAGATTGTTGTCCTTCAAGACCGTGTTCTTGGTTGTGGTTACTTCGGCTCACAGAGTGAGTGAATTGCAGGCACTTTCATCTAAGCCGCCCTTTACTGTGTGTTCCACAAGGACAGGGTTGTACTACGGGTATGTTCTTCCTTTCTACCTAAGGTAGTTTCTTGGCATGTCCAAAAGATCGCATATATCTAAGATTAGAAAAAAGGTTTTTTGCTCCTGGTTATCTTGTCTGCAGAATCCGCAATAAATATTAGTAACACTCTGGTTAGTACGAATTAATTCGTTTATTGTTGGTGTTTTTTCTTGACTGGTTCATTCCATAGATACATGTGTTTAAAGAAACACTATTGTGAACTTAGTGTGCAAGTTTGGTCAGCCGACACGTGTTTCGACCACAAGGGTCTTTCTCAAGGCAAGTAATGATTGCTGTGTGCCCTCAGTGGGGTTCTGTTTTGATTGAGACTGTCCTTAAGGCAGTCCTGGCTCCTATTGGGCCCTGTGTGCTAAGGCTTGTGTCCTAGGCGGTGCTCTGCTGCTTGGCCATTAAACACATGTATCTATGGAATGAACCAGTCAAGAAAAAACACCAACAATAAACGAATTAATTCGTACTAACCAGAGTGTTACTAATATTTATTGCGGATTCTGCAGACAAGATAACCGGGAGCAAAAAACCTTTTTTCCTATCTACCAAACTGGGGCTTAGGCTAAACCCCAAAACCGCTCCTGTGATCTTGCTAAACTCACAACCACAATACAATTGGAGCTTAGCACAGGCAGGTTCCATTCCTAGAGACTAAACACACCTTATTTCGAAGATTAGGTGCCAAAACAACTGGCTGTCTTCCCAAAATAAAATTCATTTAAAAGTTGTATCCCTTGTTCACAAAGCTTTGAATAATGCTGCACCTAGCCATCTCACGGACAGATTCCTAGAGAGAAGTTCCACCCGACCAGCAAGAACCACTAATGTCAATAGCCTTATCATACTGAGACTGAAGTCTACCGATGACTAGTTGCTCACTAGCTGCTCCTAATCCTCACCAAACTTTGCAAAAAAAGTATATGGCCCACTCTGAATTTATTTGCAAGGTTTGGTGAGGTTAGGTCCAAGGGGGGCAAAGTTATAGGGGGGGGTCCCAAAATGTCTTTATTCCTTTAGACTGAATGGGGGAAAAAACTTTGCTCCAGCCTACAGCCCAAACCGCTGGATGGATTTTCACCAAATTTGCAGCAGGAGCAGCGGCTTGGTCCCGAAAGCTTGCTTTTGTAGATTTGGTGAAAAATCATCCAGTAGTTTTTTAAAAAATGACCAAAAAGTAGGTCACAAAAAATTAGTGATATCTGTCTGCTCTGCAGACACACTTCCCTGTTGGCTCCGCGAGTAGGACACCGATTGGTTAATCGCCTTGCGTCATGTCCGCGGACATGCAACGTGTTTGCTGATTGGCTGGTGAAGAGCCTCAGATTTTTGGAAACGCCTGCCATCTTGGTTTCGCGGACGTCTGACGAACATATTAAAAAACGTAACATTGCACTTGTGAAACTTATCAAATAATCTCTGTGGAGGTGAGGGGTGATGAGGATGGGATGGGATGGGATATGGCTGCAAGAAGCAAAAAAAGGGTGGTTTTTGCCACGAAAGTCCACGAACAGTTCGGATGTTTGCGGACAGTCCTGTAAAGTTTGCAAACACCTCAGCATTACAGGGTTGGTGAATGCAGTTCTTCGATGGCTTATACCTTTGGCGCCACTTAATATAACTGCATGAAATTCTGTGCATGTATATTTCTGACTTGATTCCGGATGAGTTTACAAAGTTTGGTGGGATTCTGTCCTGAGGGGGCAAAATTAGAGGGGGGTCCCAAACTAATGTAACAGCTTATGAATGAGGTGCCATTTGACGAATCTACACTTAATTTGGCAATTTGATAATAGATCTAGATATAAATGTTTTTGCAAAGTTTGGAGGGATTTTGTCAAGAGGGGGCAAAATTAGAGGGGGAGTCCCAAAATATTGTAAAGGCTTATAAATGTGGTACCATTTGACAAATCTACACAAAGGTTTGCAAAAAAGATTATAGATCTAGATATAAATGTTTTCGTAAAGTCTGAATGGATTTTGTCAAGTGGGGGCCAGGTTATATGACGACTGTATGTGCATACATTTGACACTTTTGAAAAAATAAAACATGGGGGGATTTCCAGCAAACTTGCGTAAGGAGCATTGGCAAGGACCTACAAGCATGGTTTTAGAAATGTGCCAGTGTTTTATTTTTTGACAAGTGTCATAATGTAGCTATAAAAAATAGCGGTATACCTTTAGTATTTATGGGGTAGCCTGTGGCCATGGGCAGTGGCCAGATTGTCTGGGACATGGAATAAGGTCATGATCCGGACAATCTGGCTACTGGCCATGACCACAAGGGACAACACATAGGATTAAAGTGGCCATGTCCACCTGGGACTGGCTTTGTGGTAAAGTTATTCAAAATTAGGATAGATTTGAAAGGGAAGAAAAATGTGTTTGTGGTAACATGGTCATAGGGTTCTCTTTTTGCCTTCTGCAGGCTGCCATGGAAAGCGAAGAGGGGTCCTGTATGGAACCCCCGCCTTCCCTTTCCATGGTGGCCATCTTGGAAAAGGATTTTCCTCCCTACACCGGGACGCCTGATAATGGCCTTCATCCCCCATTTCATGGGCTGGAATGGGGGATAATGGTCCAGAGACCTCGTTATCCACCCTCACTTTGCTTTGGTTGATAACTTGGGCTGCTGGGCCGGTATCCAATGTTCCAGTCCCTGGAACGGAGAATGAATGCCACAGTATTCCCATTAGCATAAAACAAAATGTAAATGGAATGTTGGAAAATCTTATTGAGTCTATGTACTTTACTGAGAAATATAAAGTAGATTGAGTCGATAAGTTTTTTCTTTAGTTATATTTTTTAACTGTGAAAGGTGCTTCCTAAAGGAACACTTATTTTGTTTTTGGATGAATTTCCTTTTTTGGCAGGAGAGGTTAGAACGAAAGTAGGGAGGGAAATGGGGGAAGAGGCACCAAACACTAATATAGAGGGGCAGGTGGACAGGGGAAAATGTTGCGTGTTATTTCTAAGGTAGGGGCAGTGTTTCTCATGCTACTTGATTATAGCAGTGGTGGTATCTCTTGTGGGGGGATGGCATTAGCTGATTCTAATTTAAGAAAAATAGCAGTTTTGCAAAAAGTATGTACTGCGTACTTGATTGTCACTGGATGAGTAGGAATAGGTGTTGGAGCTGTGCAAGGGAAATTTTGAAGTTGAAAGTTCCTAGATCAGTAGAAAATGCAGTTTCCGAACTGTCCGCGAAGCTCAGATGTTATCATGAAGCGCATACGGGTTCTCGGACACGTCATCATGCCACGCGCCAGCATATTGTCATGTGGCACTCTCCGTCTGCAATGAAGTCAGATGTTCGTAGACATTATGGTTAAGTTGGACTCATAAAAACCTATGAAATTCAATGAAAAAACTTTGTTAAAGGGACGTTTACGGTTCCAAGTAAAACCGAAAACACCCTGAAATTCGCCAGTTATGGTAAACTAAGCAACCATAACTCGCGCCACCAGCGTGCACTGCTAAGACTAACACCCAGGACATGAGGCTAGGGAAGTGAGACTGCTACCCAATAGTCCACTTAGCTGTGGTAAAAAGCAGGACAACCTTATATGGAGAGAGACTGCTCATGGGAATAAGGACTCTCATCCTGTGAAAGACCTCCCTAAGCCCTTTTTACCAGAAGCCATGTCCCCATTGACTCCTCCTCCTCTCTCCCAACCAGAAATTACTACTTTGTTATTGTGAAGTCTCTACTATCTCACCTGTAAGAACAGATCTGACTGAGACAAAGAACCAAAGAAACATACAGAAGCACAGTAGAAGGGATTACCAAAGTACTGTGGCAAGGTGGCCACCAGGAGGCTTGAAGATAACAAACAGTGAAGCTACGCTGGAGCGGTCCCAGTACTATACAGCGAAGACCATAGGAAGACTAGAGGTGTTGAGGAGCAGGAAGAGCAGCAAGGGAAGCTGGCGTCCGTCCTGCAGGGCTGGGGAAATTCAAACCTGCACTGCCCAAAGCGTTGAGAGACAGTGGGTCTCAGAAGAAGCTGAACAGAATGATGTGAGCCGGATTGAACCAGAATCGCTGTAGAAGCAGGAAGAATCCAGTGTTGACATGGGGTCTCTGAGGTGGAACAGGAGGTCCCTAAAACACTCAGACCAGCTCCAGCAACAGCTATGTGGAGCTGCACATACCAAAGACGAGGAAAACGGGAATACACGCGAGAGCATGCAGAACCAACAGTGTTTTGAGACCTGCGGAAGAACCAGTGGCCCGCTGCAGTGAAGATCCAAGTAACGGGAGTTACGGGAAAGCTGGGTGGGGTCGAGGGAGCCCAAAGAGTCAAGTATTCCTTGGGAGTGATCTCCCTCAGCACAGTAGTAATACCTAGAGAATGAGGAATCTGGTATCCCTTGGGAGTACCCCCTCGTCCTGGTGAATTCCAAGGAAACGAGTCAAGAACATCATGGGGGTAGTCTCCCGAATTACACGAGTCTGCAAAGTGAAGAGTGGGTCAGGAGTGAACTCTCTCGTCACAGGGGAACCGCTACACCTGGGAAAGCTACCAAAAGGATCAAGAACTGTCGGGGAGCAATCCCCCAAAAGTCAAGATATAGCAAGTCCTGACAAGAGCCAGCACTAAGAAGAAGAGTTCATAAAGACTTAACTCTGTTTGCAAATCCTTTGGATGAAGTAAAGAGATGTCTAAAGAACTGTACAAAGCACTATCCAGGAACAGTCTTCAAAACCCTTCCAGATAGACCAGTAGAAGAGTCATTCTCCTGGTCTGAGTATTTGGTAAATCAGACCCTATTGCAAGAGACTGCTGTTCAGTCAGTTTAAGACTGGATTGTTTCACCAGGAGAAGTGAGCCATTCTTCCGGTGGCTTTGATAAGAAGTTAATTGATCCCTTTTTGGTTTATTAGTGGTAGGGATAGATTAGTTGGTTTGGACAGAGGGCGGTATATTGGTTTTTGACTTAAATCTTGACAAGCACCTAAGTTATTCTGTCTTGAGTTGGGGGAAGACCCCTCTAGAAATAGGGAGAGGCAGGTTATTTTCTTTATTTGAATAAAAGTCTATAGTCGTATACCTTTTGACTTTGTTGCATACAATATTGTATCCAATTCTATTGTTATTGTACAAATCAACGTTTGACTAAATAATATTGATGATCCAACATTGTAACTTATTCATATATATGTATTGCAACCTGAGTGCTTTCATGTGTTTCTTGCAAATGTAAGTGCCGACATGTGTTTCGACGCTAGGTCTTTTTCAAAGCATGCAGTATATTTAATCTAACATATTCGACATGAAAGGCAGGTGAGGAAAAAGAAAACCATGGGAGAAAAGGGGGTGGGGCTTATCTCAATTAAAATATGTACAGTAGTAAGGATTAGTAAAACTAGACTAGTAAGAATTAGATCTTGTTCTTACCATATATAGTCACTTGGTCGACTAATCTTGAATATGCCTCATGGCATCAAATATTTGCTATATCTCTTGATATTTCATAATTCTGTTAGGATTAACATTTGTTACTGTGATGTGGTTCAACATACATTGGTTGTTAAAATGATAGCACATTCAATTGGGCAGGATTTTGTAACTCAGTGAATGTTGTTAATAAACAGTCTATTGAGGAGAAACATTCGATATATAGTATTGCTTGTCCTAGGATTCATTTGCATAAAATACAGGTTTTCTAATTTGCTCAAATTATTGTCGAACGGTTTAGGATTAGTGAAAATCCACTGGAATAGCCATGTTAGAAATTCAAAACATTTTGTAGATGGAAATATGTAAGTCACTTTTTGGTCCTTTAGGAAACATTACTCTGATACTAAAGCAATAGATTTACTTAGTATTTTGATGCCCATCATTACTCTTTCTTCTCTGGCCCACAAACTCACAATTCAACTGACGAGCTGAGACTTCACCAGAGCACTGATGATGTCTGAGATGTTACACTTGCATTGAGAAGCTATACCATGAAACTGTGTAAAGTAAGTGGACTGTCAGACTGAAAACCCTTCCGCCAGCGCCTTGCTGGAGGAGAATGTCTGCCTTCCTTTGTTGGGCCTTTGGGTCACATGCAAAAAAGGGGATTCGTTCTGTTTTTTGGTTAGTGCAGTTCTGCATTGGGAAAATGAGTGCAGGGAGGGGGAGATTCTATCATTAAAACAAAAGATTTCATTCAAAGAAAAAAAAATCCTTCAAGGATTTAAGCACATACTTCTCTTTATGCAAAGTAGGAAATCTAAGTTCTAAGCACAGTAGAAGCCCACATTCTGTACTTCTCCTTTCTTTTCACAGCGTTCAGCTCCCTAGCCAGTCAACAAGCATGGAATTGAGGCTCTACCAATCTATAAAGGATGCATTCCAAATTGCCATTTGTTAAGTGTAAATAATTGACTATGCTCAATGAGACTTGGCCAAGCTTTATAACTGGAAGCCCTAGATACGGCTACCCTTTTTTTACTCCAATGGACTATTTCTGGCATTAGAGCCTTTACCTGCTGTATTGTGTGCTAGGTGACCTTTGCCCTTGATAGAGGTCCTCTCGTTTGGCAGAGGACCACTAAATTAGATGATGGTCATCCTACCACACAATGGAGCCTCCTGGTGAGGCTGTAACACTTAAATAAGCTATCTCGGCTGTATCCTTCTCTGCAAGGGGTTATGTTTAAATATCTATCTGATTCCTCTGTAGGTTTATCGATCACTAAAGTAAATAAACCTACTTCCTTGAGTATTTTGTTTTTACTAGTTTGTGGTTATTTTGTTTCAAGGTATAGTTTTCACACACTAGCTAAAAAAGGAGAAAATGTACGTTGACCATTTTCATGTTTTTGCTTTTTCCTTTTTACATAGGTTTATGATGCAGCAGTTCGATGGTTAAAATATGATGAGCCCAACCGTCAGCTGTTCATGGTTGACATTCTCGCCAAAGTCAGGTTTCCTTTGATCTCCAAGAATTTCCTGAGTAAAACTGTGCAAGCTGAGCCTCTCATTCAAGATAACCCTGAATGCCTGAAAATGGTGATCAGTAAGTAGATTTAAGCTGGTGATGAGGTTTACCTTTGTAACCTGAACAGTAATTGATCCTGAAAAAGTATAGAAGTCTGTGGCATCAGGTTAAGGCGCATTAAAACAAAATGGACATTTTTCTGTCTTGCTTTACAGAGATGATTTATATACCAATCTTACATGATCTCTGCTTTCAATCAGCTGCTCAGAAACGGTTTTCTTTAGATACTTTCATTGAGACTGAATTATTTTCTTTGGATTGGTTAACTGGTTTGGAATGTACTCAATCATTGGTTAATCAGATGCTGCCTCAGCAAATCATCCAAAGAGAACCTGAGAAGCCCAACCAAGACTATCTCCCATGCCGTATATTATATGCCCATTCAGCACACCAGGTCCTGCTGCATTTTGGTTTATGCTACAAAGGATGTATTGTGTATGTTGCTCTCACACTCTTGTACCTGGAGTGGTCTGAAGCATTGCCGTTGGATTGGAACTGTTCCCCTAAGCACATGCTGTGCAAGAGTGGCCATGGCATAGCCGTGGCCTGTGCATCACTTAACCTTTTTTTCAATTTTATTGTTTTTTGTGATGAATCATGGGATTCTGTCACCTACCTGTGAGGGCAGGGAGCTGAGCCCGCTACACAATACCCTCCCTAGGGGTAGAGGCAAGCAGGACCTCACCAGCACAGACTGTCCCGCCCCCAAGGGCACAAGACTCCAGTTCTGGTGAACAACTGCCTAGGCCGCATCGCCCTCCTCCCAATTCTAGGGCTTACTATGAAGAATGGGAGGAAAAACCACCTGTAGTTAGTTATTGTCAATCAAGTATTGTATTGCTACCTCTGAATGGAAACTCAAAATGTACTGAGACAAACAAAAACAGTGGCAACTGATCATGAATAGGAGGACTTGGGGAAGACGCATGACAGCGTAATAAAGGGAGCAGGTGGAGACCTGCGGAGAGAGGAGAATGTGATGAGATTCAAACAGACTTGCAAAGACACACTGAAGGAAGCGTGGGTGTGCAGCATCTAAGATGGTGTAAAAGGCCTGACACTGCCGTGTACGCCTGGAATCAGAGAGAAAGGGCAACAGAGTACTGAGAGGTACATAAACATCCCTACCCGGTAAGAGGAACACAGTGATATGACCACGAACAAGACGTGGTGGGCTAGGCAGTCCATGAACTATGCAGACACCGTTTTGACAAAGGAGGGCCAAACTGAGATAATGGAGGAAACGGGGGAGAGCCTGTGTGAAAAACCACAGAGACCGGAGAGCCGACCTGACAATTGATCCAGAGGGTTCCCCATGTTCATATGACCCAGTGAGATTATCCCTTAGGAACTCAAGTAACAGGGAAAGCGGGAGACCACGAGTGAGACGGTGAATAATAATAATTTGTTAGCTTCAAACTCGTCCCAGTGTCAATGAAATATCTGAAGAATGTGGGCAGGAGAGTCATAACTGGGATGCACAAACTCATCCCAGTAAAGAACAAATATCAATAATAAGTGACTCAAGTGGAGATCATTATTTGAATGCTCATGCTTGTCTCAGTGGAGGCCAAGTATCAAGAATAAGTGAAGAGACCGGAAATCATTATTTGCGCATTTATACTTGCCAGTGTCGAGAATTTGCAAAGGAGTTGTTGGAATATAAAGAACCAAGAAAAAGAATGGACTTTGACTAAAACTAAACCTTCGAACCGGAGTAGGAAGAAAAGTATAGAGAACCAAGGGACAAAACAAGAGGAAGATAAAAAGGAGAAAAGGAACCACCCAAGAGAAAGGACAAATGAAGCATATACAAATCCAGTATCAGAACTATGGAACTTGATAAGATTAGTTACTAAGAACTACTTAAAGATTCAGTACTCAGCTGAACGTGGTGAACAGCCAATTCACTGGAGAATGGAGTAAATCTTATGTGCCTTGTTACTATATGTAGTGGTGGGGTGAGCATAGGGTGGGTACATTGTTGGACAATGGAGAGATCTTAGTTTTGGACTATCACAGACGACTGATGAGCACATTAGTTAAGTTTGGTTAGCTCGGGTACACCCTTGGTAGAGGGAAAGTTAGGAGTTTGCATATTTTCATTTAATAAAGCCATTGAATTTGACAGACCAGAATCCATGTACATCTTCTGACGTGCTCCAATTGCTTGTGGCATTTCATGTCTTTTGCACATGTGAAGGCACTCCCCTGAACACTCACACCAGAAAAAATACAATCCGCTAGGGAAAAAAGGCAAAGAGATTCTTTCAAGGATAACAAGTTTTAATTATATAAAAAATAGATGTGCCAGCAAAGAACTCTGCTGCTCAGGAACGTTCTGAGCAAAAAGGGTGCAAGCGACATCTTAAAGAGTCACAGCGTCATCAGTATACAGTAAAAACTTGCGTGCCTGGTTGGTCAGACCCTATACATGGTCGGCCAGCTCTATAGGAGCTGCCAGGCCATTGGCCGCAGCCCCGTCCATCTTCCATCACGTGGGGTCTGATGGGCTCACCTCCAGGGAACCAAGGTCAGTTTGGCAATTAGTTAGAATATGAGACAATGCTATTCTATCATTATGCCGTGCACCTGGGAGGCTCGGGACTGTCACAGGGGTGAGTCTAGGTCAGGCTGACCCCACATCTTTCACTCATTCTGTATCACACCATCTGCATCCAAGGCTTCCACTCTCGCTTTGGACTAGAATTTATTCCTCCCTGTACCTAACATTACAAATCTGGTAATTGTGAAATAAGGTGGAGTGGCCATGTTCTTTAGGTCTTTTATGGCCAGTGGGTTTATGTTTGGTGGTCTGGGGTCATCTACTATCACGGAATTCAGGGGTCTTGGGACTGGGGCAGTCGTAGGGGCTGTAACTCATAGTTGGCTGGGTGGGGGTCGGGCCCTGCGCTGGCCTGGCTGCTATAATTGTGCATGCTGACGCGCGTGGTCGTGTGGGGCACATTCCTTCTCGGAATAACACGTATTGGCAACAGTTGAAGAACAAAAGAGAGTTTCTGTGGAAACTAACGGTGCATGTCTTATCAGCGCTTGGGCCTATTCAGGTTTCTTAGTTAGGTTTGTGGTCTGTGTCTACCGCACAGCCATGCAGGCCCAAATGTTTCTACCATAGCTACAAAATGGCACCGGTTTATATGCATGCACTAAGTCTAAACATCTAGAGTTTGCATAGTATTGTGTCCGTGCAGGGTCTCTTAGCACTCCCCCCCCATCCCCCCACCCCTTCTCCCCTGGCACATCACAGGTGTCTTCATGGGATTAACCTTACCCTAAAGCGCCTAGGGGCCGGTGAGATACATTAATTTCCTTCCCATCATTCCCCCCCTTTCGTTACTTCTACAGTAACAAACTCCTCCGCGTGCATGCGTTCATTTTCCCTTCTTACTGCGGCCCCATATAGTGGGCTCCCCTTTACTGGACGCCCTCGGGCTTTGGCACCTTATAAATAAAATAACATAACATTGGCATCCAGGCTCTATATACTGACTGCAGACTTTCTCCTGTGCTTGCGCATATTCTTCAGGTTGCATGTCGGATAAATACATCCCCATCTCCTGCTAGATCAAACCATACTTCCTCATCATTTTCAGGGTTTTAGGGTGGGACAATGATGGTGTGCTGTAGGCGGTCTACTTCTTTTCTATGGGGGATAAGGGATCATTGGAGGAATGACATGATCTGTTTTGTATTTCAACATAATTTCCTATTGCAAGGTACCTTTGAAACCCCAACAGATACCATCATCATTGCGCTACTAGGCACAGCTTTGGCACAACATCGGAGGCCCATTTGACAGGTGCAGAAGATGACCAGGATGAACACTATGATGGGCACCAGCATTTTCACAATGGCTCCCAGCCAGGATGGTTCCCAGTTGAAGGCGAGATCGAACCCGTCACTGTTCTGTAGTCCTACTTCCTTCTTCATGACTACTCCTAGGTTGTGCATGGCTGTAATTATGTGAGATAGGGAACCGTTTTCTGCGACTTCTGGGGACATGAAAGTGCAGCATGAATCCCCCATCTTGTGGCAAACGCCTCCTTCCATTGCTGTCAGCAGATCGAGGATGTAGCGGTTCTGCATGGTCATCAATCTTAGGGCGCACAACTCAACCTTTATGACGTTGAACCCGTGTTCTGTGTCGTTTGCTAGTTGTATTAATTCCCATTGAACAATCTGCAGCCACTTTGAGTTAGTGGCCGCTTGTACGCCGGGCAGCAGTAGTGAGGCAAAGAGGGTCTCCACTGAGCTGAAATGTCTGTACTCATCTGGTATTTTAGCAAGCGGTTTGGATTAATCTTTGGATAAGTAGTTCGACCTCCCTTCCGGGTACGATGCGGAACTGAAGTGGTGCAAGTGAGTTTTGCTCTTCAAATGCTGGAGGAACGGTTGGGGTGGTATCTGGGATGGGCCTCCGTTGCAGGTGTTCTTCTGGGACTATTAATAGGGCTGAGTGCAGCATGGCCAGTGAACAAAAGGCCCTCCATGATAGCGGGAGGTGCAAGTACATTTGTTACCCACAGACCCAGTAATAGTCCATCACTGCCGCCATGCCCTTTTTCAACTCTGGAATCAAGAGTTTTGTTACATCTTTGAAGAGAGTTCCTTCACTCTGGAAGCAGAGTTCATAAGTCTCTTCCAAGTGCACTTTCACTGGCTTTTCCATTGTTGCAATCCATGTCAATTTTGTGATGTGGTCAGTCCATATTTGTGGACTTTGCTTTCCAGTCCATGAAATATATGGCGAGGACTGTACTGCCTTCTCCCTGTCCTTTCTTCCAGGGGGGGTGTCAATAGGACTGCTCCCTCTTTTCCCAACTGTCTATGGCCTGTGGTGTCTTGTTTCTCCCCTTCAACCCGGGTCACCATATCCCTTGGTGGCTCCTCTGTGGGGGGTCATTTCACAGCCGACACCCTCTGTTCCGGATGCTATATAATTATCACACACTTAGATGGTATCTCCTCCAGGCCCTCCCCTGATTCTAGAGAGCTCCCTTGTGTACATAGCTTACAAACATCTCTTCACAATTAATTTAGCTGGTCCAGACCACTCCGCATCCCTCTGTACACCACTCCCTTCCAGCAAAACCCAGTTGTCCATAGGGTTGAGGCCCTGCTGTTGGTCGTCTGACCCCAGATATTACATAAGGTGGGCAGTTCTCTCTACCAGGGACTAAACGTTCACTTGGATGGCTCCCAGTAGGGGCCCAGGACTGCCCGTTTCGTTCTTCACAGTACCCCACCCTGTTATATAGAGTCCCTTAGATCCTTATCCGGGGTGTCTGCACCATGGGGCCCAACAATCGCGCGGGTTGGAAGCCCGCTATTATGCACTTCTCTCATGCGCCGGCAGTGCGCTTCCTCCGTCCCGTCGTCCCTGCCACAGGATAATGTGCGCCACTGTGGGGGCACAGGGGTGGCGCAAGGATCGCGGAGGAACAGCGTTTCGCAATCGCCTTCGTGCCTCCTATACTTGGTGCTTGGAGGCTGCGGTGCACACCGCCATCAGATAAATGCTTGTTCAAGAGCTTGCACAAGCTGTGTCCTTTGGGTCCGGTTCACATCACAGACCCCAGGCCGCTGTCGTAGTCCCACAATGGAGCTCCACGTAGGGGAAAGCACTTTTGCTTTCCCGTGTCTCCTTCAAGGACTGAAATCACGCTACCACTGCAGACAAATTGCCCAAATAGTGGTGCACATGCACCTTCTAGCTAGGGCTTTGAATTTATCTAGGTGTTTGCCATAAGGGGGGGGGGCAGGAATGGGGGTTCATTCCCTTTTTCGACCCGTTGGTCTGGACAGAAGTACTGAAGCTGCTAACATCAGTGTGCCCCCTGGTGGCCGCTCAGCATGTCTTTTAAAATGAAATCGTAAAGTGCCACAGCTTCCGCTGTTGACTTGCCTGAACCCCAAAGTCCAGATAGGTGTGGACAGGGGTGTGGTCCGGAAGAACCCTCGGAAGGATCTTGCATTTGGTGACAGTCGGATAAGAGACCTGAAAACCAGCACCATATCCAACTTGGAGTGCCCCATGTGTACTGGAGAGTATAACCCATAATCCTGTTCCTCTGTGTGGAAGAATCTCCAGGCCTCTTATCACCGAGTGGTCCCTCAATAATGTTGTCAGGACCAGGAAATTAAGTTTGTCTGCAGTAGTCGTGGGGGGTGTAGGGTTTTATCCTTGGTGGGATCCACTACGCAGTTGAAGTTCCGGGCTATGATTAGTTCTCCCTTCGAGAAACCCATTGGGGATTTAGTTAGTGCATCGAAAGTCTACTGGCTCGAGTTCGGGGCATTGTAAGTGTTAGGCAAGATTGTATGCAGTACCCTGTGGGAGACTGAACCAGCCTTGTCCTCTTGGCAATAGGTAACCCAACCTTTGGTATAAGTCTGTTCTACACAAGTTGGTAGAGTGACTGAGCTAGCAAGGCTTATCTCAAGAGGGCCGGGGTCAATGTGAGCTGTAGGGTTGCAACATAGTTTCACAGTGACTGTGTCAAGAATACCAATGTCACTTTTACTTTAACAGACATCCTGGTCTACATGTGATCTAGCAGTACCTGAGGGTTACATTATTTATAATGTCAACAGAGAGCAGGGTCTGGGAGGTGGGGTGGCAATTATCGCCAAGGAAAACCTTAGATTTTTTAGGGTCAATTTCAGTTGTAGTGGATGTGTAGCCATTCAACTGAAGTTGGTCTTCACCTAATAATTGTTTCAATGTTATAGTAATGTATAGACCGCCGTCACTGCTCTCTGATTTCCCCAAATGAACTTTGTTCACAACTGGCTAGTTTGAGATCCACCAACGTGTCTACCCTTGTGGTTGGGGATTTTAACTACTGGCGGGGGAATAAGAAAGATAAGGAAGCTATTATACTAGAAAAAGCATTAAATAATCTTGATTTCCATGTTATAAACGAGGAGCCCACAACCCCACAAGGGAATCAACTAGATTGGTTGCTCGCCTATAATCTTTTGACCCAGGAATGCAATATTGCACCGTGCATCTGGAGCGACCACCACTTAGTTTCCTTGGACTTAAAACTACAATCACCTCCCCAACAACACAACCCCCATGTCCAGGTGGACTGCAGAAATTTTAAAAACTTGAATAACGCACAACTTCAGCCATGCCTTGATAAAATCCTGCTCTCCTTTCAGGAGCAAGACAATTGAACAACATTGTTCGAGAAATATACTGTGCACATTCAAGAGCTGGTGGAAAAAGTGGCGCCACTCAAACCTAAGTTAGTTAGGAAGGATAACAACAACCAGAAGTGGTTTACTTCTATCAAAATTGAAAAAAGGGCCCTTGAAAGAAAGTGGAAACAAGACAAGTTCGCTGAAAACAAGGCTAAATGGAAGAATGAGAATAAGCAGTATAAAGATATGATAAAAACAGCGAAGGCCAATTTTTTTCAATGCTGAAATTGAAAATGCCGCTAATAAGACCAGTAAACTCGTTGACATCTTAAAGAGTATAGAGAAACCAAAAAATCTCACTCCACCATTCCTGCCTACAAAGGTAGACTGTGACATTGTACAAAAGGCTTTCATAGCCAAAACTGAGAAAGCTAGGCAAAACATAATTGAAGCCAGACTAACATCGAATCAGATAATGGTACCCGAAGTGGACAATCTCTGTCCTACAGAAGAGATTTTCATGTTTTCCCCCATTACTGAAGCCGAGTTATTAGAGGTGTTGGGTCATATGAAACCAACATCCTTTGCAGAAAATGTGCTACCCTCTAACATCATTCTCCAAAAGAAGGAACTTTTCACTCCCATCTTATTGAAAATAGTCAATGCCTAATTTAAGGAGGGCTTATTCCCTAAGGAGCTTAAGAAGGTCACCATTACTCCGTTGGTCAAAAAGGCTGGATTGGACCCTAAGGACCCAGCCAACCTTTGCCCCATTACTAACTCCAATTTTGTCCATAAAATCTTGGATAGGATAGCCACACAAAAACTGCAAAATCATGTGGAAAAACATTCGACCCTACATCAACAGCCGTCCGGTTTTAGAGCCTCACACAGCACAGAGACAGCCATGTTGGACCTCCAGAATCCCATGTTGAGTCTGTTGGATAAGGGCAAAGTAGAGATGTTAATGCTGCTGGACTTAAGTGCGGCCTTTGACTTGGTCGATCACCAACTCTTAAAGCACTGAGAGATAATGTAGGCTGCTCCGAAAAGGCAACCAAGTGGCTGGCATCATTTCTATCTGACCGCCAAGCCAGAGTACACTGGGGAAGTAGTTTTTTGGACCCCTGTTCCATCTTGTTCGGTGTACCCCAGGGTGCTAGTCTGTCACCCATGCTTTTCAACATCTATAGGCGTACTCTGTGTAATATCCTGGTAGAATCTGGAGTGTTCTTTACAAACTACACAGATGATACGCAGCTCATTCTAGAGCTAGAAGGCAGTCATAGAGTAGACAGTGTCAAGATCTGAAAAGATAACGGTGTGATCAATGAATGGTTGCAGTCTAACTGGATGTGTCTCAATGACACCAAAACCGAACTGATGCTTTTCGGCCCCAGTCGCCCGCTAGCAAAACTTGGGGCGGATTAGAAGTCCTTTCAGATTAAGGATGCCAGAATCCAAGTATCTTCTCAGGTTAAAACCCTAGGTATGATGGTGAACTCTGCTGTCAACTCCGAAGCTCAGACTATCTGCAAAAGAATACAGCATACTACCTACGGCTCATGAAGGCCATCAGACCGTTTCTGAACGAAGGTAATATGGCCACCATTGCTAGAGCCATTGTGCCATCGAGGCTCCATAATGGAAACGCCCTTTTGATCGGGGCTTCTGTTAAGGACTTGGCTAGATGCCAAGTCCTACAGAACGACAGTCAGGCTGGTAAAAAGTCTCAAGAGAAGAGATCATGTAACTAAGGATAGAATTTCTCTTCACTGGCTCAGAGTCGAGGAGAGAATAAAGTTTAAATCTCTGGCTCTGGCTCTGGTGCACAAATGCATCTATGGTAAAGCTCCCAGCTACCTAAAGAATAGCTTGGTTCTATATGCACCGCATAGACAGCTTCGGTCTGAAGGTAAGATCCTTCTGACCATTCCCAAATATAAACTTAAGTCTGGCTTGGGAAGATCTTTTGTGGTGTTGGCAGCTCAGCTGTGGAACATGTTACCAGACTCATTGAGAATGGAAAGCAGCCAGTATGTGTTTACAAAAAGTTTAAATTCCCATCTATTCAGATGAGCATGGAGGTCTCAGTTACCCTGTACTGTTAATTAGCTCGGATGTTTGGATGCCCATCGTTTTTAGTGAATGTTTGTCTTGTCCAAGTGCCCTGATGCCCGCGGGCTACCTGCGCTATATAAGATGAAATACATACATACATCCTGCCAGACACCTTAGATCTTTAGTTGAGGCAGGGAAACCCCAGTTATGCATAAGGAAAGATAGGTTTTCTGTTGAGTTATTATTTAATAGGTATTTAGCCCCAAACATGCCACCTTTGTGTCAGTCCTTCTTCTGCTCCCTTACACTACAATGTTGATACCCAAATCTGTCCGGCTTAATAATCTCCCGGATTCAATTAAACAAATACTAGCATGTGCCCAAAACATCAAAAGCTGGATGTTGGAAAATAGGTTGCAGTTAAATCTCACAAAAACTGATGTTAGCTTGCTTGGCCCTGAACCTATACTGGCACCCACACAATTCTATGTGCTTGGCCCTGCTTTATTTGATGTGCCAACTGCTTCTTCCTCAAAAGTAAAGAATCGTGGCTGTGTCTGTCATTCGGATTTAAATTTCAATTCAAAGGCTAGCAAAATCGTGACGTCAATCGATTTCTTAAACTTCTGCAGCCCATTCTCCCCCTTACTGCAGAAAAAAATAATCAAGCTGTAATTGGGACATTAGTAAATTCCATTCTTTATTATTATAATGCTACTCTTGCTGGTATTCCGGCAGACCAGAGGCACCGTCTTCAGGTTGCCCAAAATGCGGCTATCAGACTCTTTTCCAACCTATACAGAACTGCGTGGGTACCCACCTTGCAGATGTCTTCACTGGCTCCTGGTACTACAGAGGATCCTTTTTAAGTGCCTTCAAGGCTTAGCCCCAAGTTACCTTGTCTCCAGGATTTCCCCATACTGTCCAGCTTGACCACTTTGGTCCGCTGTTGAAACACATTTGATAGTCACCCCCTCCCACTTCGTACATCGTGGAGTCAGACTGATGTTTTTCTGTTTTTGATCCTCAAGCTTGGAACTCCGGGCCCCTCAATCTTAAACTCCACTCTCGGTCATTATTTAGGAGTAAGTTAAAAGCATATCTCTTCCAGTAACTTTCTTTACACATTGTAATACTTTTTTTTCTCATAATTTTAACATCTGTGCCTAGATACAGTTGTCTGTCTGGTGCCCTTTGAGGATCTGCCCGTCACAAATAAACAAATCAGATCAGTCACAGGTTGCTTCACCCAGCTTGCTTCTTTGTCTAAATCACAGTCCTAGTTACATAGCCTTGCCCAGCTTGCTGTTTGTAATTGAACCAGCTTGGCTAATTTGTTCATGCTTCACCTATCTCATTGTCCAGCTGATTGTTAGAGTTAGTCTTTCATAGAGACTCCTGCCACTCAGCACCAGTAGTTTGGTCAGATTTCAAAGCTTGCTTGATACCTTGAGTTCCCCCAACTCTGCCAGCCTGAATCTGCAGTTTGGGTTTGTGCTTCTCCACTGTTTCTGTAGTCCGGATCTCCATTGGTATAGGGAACCCCACGAGGAGAGTTACACTGGGGTCTGACACTTCCTGCTTGGCTGCTCAAATAATCTGCCATTACTGTGACTCTTTCATGATTGGGCCTCATTGCAAGTACAAATGTAGAATAGGTCTTTACTGACTGGACTCAAGTACCTGAAGTTTCAGAGTATATTCATCGGCTCTGAAAGGGCATATGGATGAGGAAGGGTGGAGATCTGCAACTCGAACCCCACGCCTCAATATGGCGCATGGAAACCTCATTCTGTTGTATAGGCGCCTACAAATGCTAAATAAATATAGCACATGCCTGTGGCAGACTTGGTCCCTCGTGCGTCGTAGAGACACTACTTCTTCCTTGGAACTACCTGACTTTGTCACTCTTTCCAAGTCTGAAGTGTACCTTTTTTTAAATGATGCAATATTTGAGCCACTTTAGAGATTGGGCTTGAGCTGGGTTGTGTGTGTTTGTGTGGCTTGCGAGTCCTTAGAATCACATGCTGTGCATGGTCCATCAGGTGCCGACAGGGACCTTCCTGTCACTACCCGTGCTGTACCTGCCTTTGCCGTCCGATGTTTTTTTTTCCCACCATTGGTATGCTCGCAAGAGTGGAGCAGAAAGGAAAAGGTACTATCCCAAAGTGACGAAGTGGAAATTGGCATTGTGAAAAGACACTGATGCAAAACCTGCATAAGTTCAGTGCGCACGTGGAGCAGGCTGCGGCTTTATCCTTTGCAGCAATCAAGACGTTCATAGGGACAAGTCATGTATGATTACAGAGTGACTGATTTAATGTTAAAGGATAGTTCCGGGACTTTTTTTTATTGTCCCTGCGGTTCGGCCATGTGTTTTTAAGCATAACTCGGTAGATCGTAGAAAACTTTCCTATGGACCTTACCCGACTTTTCGTCCATTAACGCACCCGAAATCAGCCGCCATTTTCTGATAATCCTATCATTTCCCCCCATCGCCCTGGCTCACCTGCTTTTGCGGCACTAAATCAAATCCCCCGCCCCTGAAACAGACTTTATCAAAACATTCATATTCCCCACCTCTATCCGTGACGTGACTGAGCTGCGTAGGCAAACGCGCCCAGGCGTCTTCTACGCGACTCCACACAGAACCCGGAAATCAACACAGATGAGCTCACACAACACAGCGCGCCACAATTGGGAATATGAAACTGTACTTTTAAATTAAACCGCAAGATTGTAAATTTGGTAAAGTACATTTATTTGACATCAAATGTTTTCAGAATATTCAGCGATTTGCATTTTTATTTGCTCACGTTCCAAAAAGTTCGTTTTGAGGCACGCGATGTTCCTTTGCTGTACACAGGGTCTTAGATCATCTCACAATACAGCGCCACAATTCGGAATATGAAACTGTGGTTTAAAAGCAAACGGCAAGATTGTACATTTGGCAAAGTACATTTATTTGACATCAAATGTTTTGAGAATATTCAGCGATTTGCATTTTTATTTGCTCACGTTCCAAAAAGTTCGTTTTGAGGCACGCAATGTTCCTTTGCTGTACACAGGGTCTTAGATCATCTCACAATACAGCGCCACAATTCGGAATATGAAACTGTGGTTTAAAAGCAAACGGCAAGATTGTACATTTGGCAAAGTACATTTATTTGACATCAAATGTTTTGAGAATATTCAGCGATTTGCATTTTTATTTGCTCACGTTCCAAAAAGTTCGTTTTGAGGCACGCGATGTTCCTTTGCTGTACACAGGGTCTTAGATCATCTCACAATACAGCGCCACAATTCGGAATATGAAACTGTGGTTTAAAAGCAAACGGCAAGATTGTACATTTGGCAAAGTACATTTATTTGACATCAAATGTTTTGAGAATATTCAGCGATTTGCATTTTTCTTTGCTCTCGATCCAAAATAGTTTGTCTTGAGGCACGCGATGTTCGTGTGCAGTATACAGGGTGTTGGTTTACGATAAAATAAGCTCTTCGGTCGCACTGATAATCGCATGGCTGTTCCAACAACGAGGCACTAGGCCACCACAACGGTCTGTATGTTGCATCTAGCCGTTAGTACCGCGTAAGGGCATACTTGTACTTGGCGATTGTCCCATAAAATGGTCAGGGTGGTAACGTTGTTCACGCGGAGAAGCAACTGGCGGTTGAAAAACCCATCCGCCGGTGTCTGGTACTCGTGACACATGCAATAATGGATGATGTACCTGTTTGAAAAACATAAAAAATGAAATTAGTCTCGCCATCAGATCTTTATTAAAATTATTCATTTTATATATTAGGCCGGGAAATTATTTCATAGCTAGGACAGTGCAACTGGGTATTATACGTCAAGGGGGGGCTGTAGGATACTGAGACAGTCCCCCAGTGCAGGGGTTGACAGGGAGGCAGTGCAGGTGGAGAGTGGAAGGGCCCAGGACCGAGGTCGCAGACAGTGGACCAGTTGTAGCAGGGGAGAGGGAGAGAGAAAGCAGAAGCAAAGAGGAAGGTTTTGAGGTGCTTCCGTAAAAGGAGATGTTTCTCCTCAAGATAGTGCGCGGTACAAAACAATATGCCACATAGAACGAACAAGTACAACTTAACCCGTCTTTAAAGCTACTGTATAGTAATTAAATTGCGGTATAAACTCATCTAAAGAGTTACTTAAATTATGTTTGCATTTTCCATTGTGTCTGTGCGTAGGGCAGCCCCGAAATACCACTCCTTCTATGCCGACGTTATTTCTTCTAATGAACGAACATTAAATGGCTTTCGTTTCTGAAATTATATTCATTATCGTTTCTTAAGTTATTGCCCCACACCCCCAAAAAGAAGTCTTTCGGGATGGTCCCGGCCTGTCAAGGTCAAATAACAATAGAACCTTATACTGAGTCGTGGGCCATTCCGGCACCCGAGCAAAAAATCAAAGCAGCTGACCTTCACTTTGAACGAGCACACATTCCTAGTTAGCTACATTCAGTGTAAGGCCATCTCACAGGACTTGAAATTTACACTCCATCTTTGCATTTTGTCTGCGTGCTTTGCAGCCCCAGAGAACCATAAATACGGAGACATTCTATATTTTGTGAAAAATGATTTATATTACTGTTTGGTTTAATTTAATGCGCAAATGAACAAGGTTGGATAGACACATTGCATGTACACTGAGCAATCACTTTTATTTACACATTACATAGATACACATATTCAATGGGCCTGCAACATGAGGAGACTCGAGAGAACAGACAATCAAATTACAATCATTTAAACCGTGATGTGTATTTCTCAATGAGCTCTTATTTAGGTGGACATGGAACAGAGGCAATGTTGGGTGGCAATGCAGTTGTCCCCTGCAAAGGTTCGTTCACAACTCCATGTATGTGCCTATCTAGGACATCAACAATAAGTCTCTCAATAAAGTCATATTGCATATCCTCAAACACTGGTTTGATAATCCATTGTTTACTTCTTTTAGTGAAGGCCTTATTGTAGCGAAGCGTCCCTAAAGTTCCGGTCGTCCTACTTTGTTGACGGCCAACATTATGGTTATGTGCCAAGACCGCTAGAAGAGTCCGATTTATCATGCCCTCCATGCCAAAATGCAATCGTTTTGGCCTGTACTTTAGGCACATATTGTGGAACACCTCCAAATCTCCTGTGTGGCAGAATTCCGTGAGTCCCCTCAAATCTCTTGTTGTAGTTTTATCAAATACAATCTTTTCAATGGCTTTGTGAGTGGGTGATGAAGGAATCAACCACTTCTTCTTCCGTGCCTCCTCTGTGGACAAATGGCCATGTTCACAATTGTGGAAATGTTGGTTTGTGTTCCAACGGTGAACGTTGGTACAGTGTAGCATTACTGGCCGCCATTTTTCCAGTAGAATTTCCAACGACCCTCCACATGTTTTTGAGCTCCACCAAAGATGGTTGCTGACCACTGTGAAATACCTTGCATATCTTTTTTTTTTTTACCTGCAGCCGACATTTTTTTATTGATTGTTTTTGCAAGATGCCAAACGTCAAATTGGTGATTTATATTTTTGTACTCTTCTCTCATTGTCTTGGCAATTGAAACGTGTCTGTCCGTGGCTATCAGGTCGATCGCCATTCCCTGCGATTGTAGTTCTTGCAATGATGCTACAAAGCCAACTTTCTCCATGGCCACTGAGGATGTACTTTGTGACACCTGCACGACCACCGAACTTACAATTTTCTTACTTTCCATGTCCTGAAAGTGGTAGGTGCAGTACTTGGCTGAAAATCCTGGGCTGTCGCACTGTCCATCACCGGCTAGCCTGAACCGTTTGCCCGCGAATGTACTATCAATAGACATTTTTTCCATTCTCCAAGCTTCGCTAATGGCTGGAAATAGATAATCGGTTTGGTATTTGTAGAACTGAGTTTTCGCAATGAAATGGATTCCCACAAACTGAAAGAAAGACTCTAACTTTTTAAAACTTGAACCACTAAAAAGTGTAGCCGCTGCACAAAGTAGATTGCCTGCTGGCAGTTGCCCCAGCATGGGTTGTGCAGACCATGAGAAAGGATGATATTTTGTACAGGTGGCATGTATTTTAAGGTTAGTGCCTCGAATTGCACGAGTCACATTAATCAACGGCTCCCCACATACTTCCCCACCAACCGAATGCCCACATTTCATCCGAATAATAATATCAGTCAAACAACTATCGAATACAATGAATTTGGCCTCTTTCCTTATACTGTCACGCTGCATCCCAGCTGGTTCGGCCTGTAACGTTGAGGACATGTCACTCACATGAAAGGTAGAATCTCTGATATCGTCTTCCGCTATGTTCAGTGATATTGATGGTGTTTCATTGTCGTCCACTTCATTCTCTTCCATTGCAACATCTGTTCCTTCTCCGGCGATGGGTGAATAAAACAATTTCTTCAACTTTCTCGCGGTCTTAGTTTTTGCGGGTGTGGATTCTGTGAATTGATCTCCAACTGCATCCGAACTACCAGGAGGACATTCACTATCAATGGCTGGTGGTGGTATAGCTCCGTTGTGAAAAACTTCATATTCTTCCCATTGGCACGATGCATCTCCAGTCTCAAGTCCCTGCCAAAAGGTTTGACAAGCAACATCTCTCGTTCGCTTCACTGTCTGTGTAGATCTAGTTCGTACACCCACTCGCAACTAGAGGACAGATTGGAAAAGGGATGTTCAGTTTAAACACAATTTACAGTATTGAACTATTAACAGTGAAAAACAACATAATATAGTGACCAGGACACTAACCTTCTTTTGCTTTCTTTTCTTTGAAACTTTCTTGCCTCGAACTTCAACATCAGGACGCTGTTGCTCCGACTCGTGTGTGCATGTCTCCACTTCCTCTTGCGCTGCAACGACTATATTTTCATGATAAGCACATCCATCACGCACTGACGCTCCATCGACTCCCTGAAACATAGAACTTTCATTAGTATGTATAATAATATCGAAAACACAAAATGTACTTGGGGACCAATACACACGTACATCTCAATAGCAAAACACGAATGAACGCTTTGTGTAGAACATTCAAACGACAATTATTCACGCATTGTTGATCTAGTTAGATGGAACTGTCAAGATCCATACCTCGGGCTCCTCATAGACTTCCATTGATGATATTATTGAAGATGATGCTTCAGTAACTCCCTGAAACACAGTAATTGCATTAGTATGGTTTTCTATTTTGTTAAAAAGAACATAAACTTTGTGCAGGCGTCAACGGCTCATCTAAATAGACCTGCACAAATGATCAGTTGTCTAAAATAAATAATGGATATGTAAATATGATTCGATTTGCTCGATCGTTGGAAGTGTCACCACCCAGAGATCTGCATCAACTACTAGGGGTGATGTTCTTGTAGAAGAAGCTCCGTCATCTCCCTGAAACATAGTACTTGCGTTAATAAAGAAGGAAGTATAGCGGATGTAATCACGTCATATGATTTCGCTTGATCGAACTGTCAGTATCCATACCTCGAAATGCATAAGAACATCAACGGACGATGTAACTGCGGTGCACACTTCTGCAAGCTGTTGCGCCGACCCGTAACTGCATGCTCCCCCTTCTTCTTGGACTAATGCTCCATCGACTCCCTGAAACATTGGACTTTCATTAGTAATGAACACAATATTGAAAAAAGAAGACACATAGGAGGGCGACGACAGAAAGACATATCAATGGCTAAAAACGAAAGAAACATTGTGTGTAACAATCACGCTACAGGAATGCAAGATCTGATGATCTCCATCGATGGAACTGTCCGGAAACGTACCTCGAGCATCTGAGTGACATCAACGGTAGTCGTCAATACGTTGGACTCCTCAGCATCTCCCTGAAAGACAGTACTTGCATTATTTTGGATAACAATAATTATAACTGAAAACAAAGACTAGAGGACGAGTACAAGGGTGTACCATTAGGTAAAATAATTACACGATAAATTAAAACTATTGATTTACATGCCTAAAACAAGTCAGTGGCAGAATAGCCAAGTAAGATTACCCGATAGGCGCTTGAAGTGGCTGATGACTGCAATAACAACACGGATGGAGAATCTTCCGCCTTCATATTGAGTGGATACATAAATGGGGAAATTATTGTAAGCTAATGCTACACACTACCGCAAGGCCGAGAGATAAATACGTAAACTTGACTCACCAGTGGAGGGATGTGGACGAATAGAGTGGGAATAGCGGTTGAGAGCAATTTTCGCCTCGCTCGCGGTGTGTTCTTCTTTATTAGCAATGATGTGGAGTACATGTCAGAGGTAAAGTGCCTGCTGCAGATGCGGTATCGATCACCCCTCTTGTCCGCAAAGACTTCTAGGACTCTACTTTCAAGCTCAGACGGTGGATATCCGCAATATCGGACCCATTCTCTTATCTGATCTATTGTCTTAGGGAAAACATGCATTATAGTACCTTCAGATTTATTATGGGTCTTCGAAGGGCAACCGCCAATGGAACAGGCAGGCATTGTGGAAAGTTCTGAAAAGTAAAGATCAACAATTCTCTATGAATACCAATGTAAACTCAGAACATGTGACTAGTTCCTTGCATGTACTGTCTTGAACGAAAAGAAATTGGACGCAAAATGATTACGGTCCATGGCCTTACCTTGACCAACAAACAGTTAGATGCAGGGATCAGAGTAGTTTCTTGTCGTAGAACAGGGAGCAGTTCACAGGTTGCAAACTGCCGAGTTTCCTCGAAGTGGTCACGGAAGTTCACAGAGACGAAGAGCAGATAACCAGCACCTTCACGGGGTGACTAGCAAAGCGCAAAGAAGTTCTCATTAGAAATATGAAGTGGGTTATAAAGAATTCGAAACAGGGGTGTGTTTGTGAATGAATGACGTGTATATGTCGTGGCATTATGCGGATTGCAGGGGGCCGTCCAGCGTGAAGGGGGATGCTTGGCAGGAGACACGGGGTCTGGAGGTAGACATGGGAACAACAACCCATGCTCTATAGACCACTTTGAAGTGTACATGGTCTTTGGCACCTCTTGGCCTTTATCGCTCCCTGACAGCTCCACTTGGCAGCACAAGTACCCCGGTGCGAACTGCCTTTGATAGGGCGGGGGGGGGGGTGGATTGGGGCGGTGGTCGTGCAGACAAGACACAGGAAGACTCGTGAATGGAGACACACTTATGTGGATTGCAGGGGGCCGTCCAGCGTGAGGGGGGATGCTTGGCAGGAGACACGGTGTCTGGAGGTAGACATGGGAACAACAACCCATGCTCTATAGACCACTTTGAAGTGTACATGGTCTTTGGCACCTCTTGGCCTTTATCGCTCCCTGACAGCTCCACTTGGCAGCACAAGTACCCCGGTGCAAACTGCCTTTGATAGGGCGGGGGGGGGGTGGATTGGGGCGGTGGTCGTGCAGACAAGACACAGGAAGACTCGTGAATGGAGACACACTTATGTGGATTGCAGGGGGCCGTCCAGTGTGAGGGGGGATGCTTGGCAGGAGACACGGGGTCTGGAGGTAGACATGGGAACAACAACCCATGCTCTATAGACCACTTTGAAGTGTACATGGTCTTTGGCACCTCTTGGCCTTTATCGCTCCCTGACAGCTCCACTTGCCAGCACAAGTACCCCGGTGCGAACTGCCTTTGATAGGGCGGGGGGGTGTGGATTAGGGCGGTGGTCGTGCAGACAAGACTCGTTTGCCGCAGGGCCTCACCAAGGAGAGGCCATCTAACTGCATGTAAGAGGCAGGCTGCAGGATCTAGTACATGGAAGGCAGGGGGGTGAGTTTATAAATACCTCACCCTCCCAGGAGAATATATGGGTGCAGTTCACCCTGGAGACCCTGGATGCCTAGGCAGTTAGTCAGCAGCAGGCTGGCCTGTGGTGGCAAGGCGGCACGGGCCAGAGGGGGTCATCTCTGTACCCGGTGCCCAAAAGGATGATTTATTATGATCAACCATATTGATTATTTACCTATAACCATGTTTTGTATCAATAAAATCCAACGGCCTTCCTTTTATTGCCAACGCTTGAACAAAGTGGTGTGGTAAGTATTTTTGGGGGAGGAGGCAAGGCCGGGAGGCTTGATGCCAACCCGCAAAATAACATATGTATGTCTGCTGCATATGGGTTCAACGGTTATGTGGATTGAAGGTGGGCGGCCAGCGTGAGGGAGGATGCTGGCCGGAGACATGTGGTGTGACAAGACAAGGCACAGGAAGACTATTCAATGGAGACACACTAGATTCATTTAAAAAATCAAAACAACCATTGTTAAAATATATGTTGGGTTTTATTTTAGATCTTAATTTCAATTGAACATAAATAATAAACATTACACATTGTAAAGTTCCGGTTGCAGCACATCCAGGGAAAATCCGCGGTATTGTCCACTGTCGCTGGGGAAATGTTGTCTAATGGCAAGTACCGCACAGACAGGTATTACTCTCCGAACGCGGTGTCCGAGCCTCCCGTGAAGCCACCAAGTGAAGCAACGATAGGCCACCAGCCTGTACCACCTGTGAAAACGAAAGATGCAAACTGTATTAAAATGACAAAACTTTCTTATCACTGTCGATTCAGGTAAAAAATGTCATTCTGCTTTGAAAAAAATTCTATCTAGAAAATGCACAATATGGAACCAATTTACATGCATTCGAATGATATGTAGATGTCATTTTATATGTGGGAGACGACCATGACATAGTAGTGGCATCACTGACATCAAAACCAGAGTATACTTACTCGTTACTCGGATTACGTGGACGAACAGTGCCGCGAAGTTCGTGCATAAGCACCATCATCATCCTCAACACGGTCCGTGAGAGGCAGGCTTCCCTGAACTCTGGCAGCTCGGTGATGCATTGCGGACTTGGCTCGCCTTCCGAAATGTAGGCCAAGCACCCGGAATTTTCACGGCAGCAGCAGTTCTCCTCCTCAGTTGGCATTAGCTCGCACCGATTGCACGTGCACCAGGTGGAGACGCCGTCCATGCGACATGGTCCAGGCTCTTCATACGTTGACTGGTCCTCCCAACTGCCGTCCGAATCCCCATCGTTTTCGCGTGCTTGCCTTTCCAGTAGTTCCTCCTCGGTGTACTCGGACTCGTACATATACGGCATTATTGTAGCCATTGTGTGGTAAAGAAAGTAAAATAATTTACAGAGATGGTACAGGTGTTCACAAGGCCTAGAAGCGGCGAAAGTAGCTGACCAGAGCACAGAAACGAGTCACAGAATACTCAAAGTAACACAGACAGAGGAATGGAATCGAAAATCTGCTGCTGTGTGTTGTGAAACGGTCTGTTTATACTTATTGAGGAAAGAGGCGTCCTGCCATTTCCATGGCGACACTTCATTAGCTGAGGCGCAGCGATTGTTGACACGAAACGTGCTTTGGCGTTGGGAAATGGGCGGTACGCGTCTGCTGATGTCAGGCTCAGGGGCGGGGGATTTGATTTAGTACCGCAAAAGCAGGTGAGCCAGGGCGATGGGGGGAAAATGATAGGATTATCAGAAAATGGCGGCTGATTTCGAGTGCGTTAATGGACGAAAAGTCGGGTAAGGTCCATAGGAAAGTTTTCTACGATCTACCGAGTTATGCTTAAAAACACGTGGCCGAACCGAAGGGACAATAAAAAAAAGTCCTGGAACTATCCTTTAATAATATTTCTATCTCTAACCCCATTCTCCACTACCATGGAGCGAACACGGTTTCCGTGACATGGTACACATAGTTTGTATTAACTGTCTATACCTAAAGACCATAAAGAGAACACAGGCACGCACATCTTTAAAACAACGAAAGGTCAAAACATTAAAACATGTCGAATACAACGCTGGGAAGTTGGTCATGGAAGCCGAAAAAACGGCATATCCAAACTAAGATGACGAGTTGTGCGAGGTTAAATCAGTGTGGGAAGTGGCACAGTCGGACCGGGGATTGACAGTCGTCGCACCCTGCTTCAAAACATGGAACCTAAAAGATCCGTTACAGCTGGCCCCCATCTCTGCAGAGCATACTGCAAAATGTCTAATGACTAAGACTCGGGAGGGGGCTGGGTGGGGGGCGTTGGTAAATGCACAATTACACACACAGAAGCATAACCGCGATGGAAGCACTCCAGGCGGTCTTCAAACGGATAATGGCAAATGGGTGACTGAAGAGTTTTGCAAGGTGGTCTTTTGGGCAGATTGGTTTCTGGGTGGGGTGAGGTGGGTTGCTGATCTGATTACAAATGGTTGTTGGATGAATGCAAGGGAATTGCAGCAACAATATGGTATTGAAAACTTTAGACCCTCTGATTTTGTGAAGCTTAAACGTGCGATTGGAGTTGTGGATTTGGAGAGGAAAATTGCATTGATCTGTTTGCAAGGAATTTGGTGGTTTCGGATGGGGGACTGGCCAGTCGCCTATATAAAGCATTTGTGTCGTGTTATCAGGGGAATGATTCTTCAAGAGAGGAATGGGGCAGGAGAATCGGATTGGATATCACAGAGGGCTTACGGTAAAACATGTCTATGAATGTGAAGTTGTGCTCGCTGGGACCCACGGAAAGATCGAGACGGTTTAAAATTCTTAATCAAATTTATTGGACGCCTGAGAGAATGTGTAACAGAGGGTTGTTGGAGAGTGCAGATTGTTGGAGATGTTCATGTGAGATTGTACGGGTATGGGATTGTAGGCCTGGTGAGACTGTTTTGGGGTGAGATTGGACGTGTGTGATGAAGTGATTGTTGGTCTCCCGGTCTTTGATTTTAGTGTGATCATATTGGGGAGTGATGAGTCTTTGGATGATCTCACTCAAAGTGAGAAGAAGTGGTTGTTCAGAGGGGCGATGACTGGTAAAATAATTATATTGAGGAACTGGAAGAATGCTTTGACATTGAATGTGGAGATGTGGTTGTCTGAGATGCATGTATTGGCAAATATGGAGAGAGTGATGTATAGGAGACTTGGTAAATTGGCTTTGTTTGAGAAAATATGGGGTAGATTTTTGCAGTTTTATTTTGCAAACTTCGATTTATAACCTTTTTGCAATTTCATCCAGTCACCATTTAACAAAATTAATCATCCCATCAAGTTCTCGTCATTAACACAAGTTTAAAATTCTAAAATACAAAATACAGCACATAACCCTTGTTCATCATTATTTCATCTTGGATTTAAAAATAACCTCTAGAAATGAAACTGTTGCTAGTACCAGAGAGGTGTTTTCCCACTAATTAAACGCAACCACCAATCTTCCACCGATAAAGTGCTGGCTGCCTCTACAAAAGTGGATTGTTCTCTGTGCCGTCCATTCCCGACAGAAAAGCAGTAAGTGATTCAAGTTACTCTCCGCCCCCTCTCAGTTTCCTTGTCAATGACAGTAGCTGCGCCATGGGCATTAAATTCAATATAATCCTCATGAATTGCGATCTGAAATAAGCATTTGGGAATTTAGATAAATATTTTGGCAGGGACCCAAATGCCCTCACTTCGTTTCTCAGGTGATAAAATAGTTTGAACCAGTTGGCTTCCTCAGAGGTTAATATCTAGTCTGTTCTCCATACTTTTATTTTTACTTTGTCAGGGTTGTCTTTTAGTTCGTCTTCCGAGGAGACAACTGTGTCCAACAAAACCCTACACCTTTTGACCCATTGCTGTAATGCAAAACCTTTGTTGTTATCTATTTCGTGATAAATAGAGGAGGGGTAACTCCCATACTAAAGAATGACAAACGTGCCCAATCAACCCTAGCCTTCAGAGAAATGAACCCCATCTCTGGCCGTATAATCTGGATAGGCACTGATTTGGGGAGCTAAAGCACCCTTTATGGCGATAGTTTTTAGGATCGTCCCTATTGCCCCTCATGAATATTGGAATCGTCTGCGTCTTCCAAGATTCTGGGATCCCCTTTCCCTCTTCTATGTGGTTATAGAGAGTGCCCATAAAGAGAGCCCAGACTTGGGGATCTTCTTTGAGTATGGCATTCGTGAGTCCGTCAGGGCCTGGGGCCCTTGAGGAACTAGCCCTGGTCATTTGAAGCCTGATATCTTCAATATTGGAGAATACAGTCCACCTCTCAGCCACTGGACTGTCGCCCACGACCACTTTATCAGTGCTACTCTTGTATATACTCTTGAAATGTACAATCCAATCAGCCTCCTAGACACTGTTAGTCTACAGTACTGATTGAAGAGTTCTCTTCCTTGAGAAGGCTCCAGAGCTCTCGGGTGTTCTTCCCACAGACCGCTCTCAACATATGTTCAGTGTTCTGTTGTAATAATTTAGCACTGTGCCACCGGACCCAGGCCTTCTACTCCTTTAAGTTGTGTTTCGAGTAGGACAGTCGGGTCCCCTCTACCTTTAACAACCCCCTTGAAGGCTCTTCTCATCTCCCTTCTCTTGACCAGAGCACTATCATAACTGTGCTGATGGATTGGCCTTCTACTTCCAGGCAGAATCTTGGGTTTGTCGAAGGGTTCCAAGAATATTGTATAATAGACCACTTCCGAAACCGCCTCACTTGATCCCCCAGCTGACAGTCGCATGAAGCATGAGATGAAGGTACTTGTGTTTCTGTCATGTTTAATTTACGCCCTCCATTAACGGCTACCAGGTGCACAACAATTCCAGCTGATGGCTTCTCAGTTGAGTCCTTCCATAGTAAGGTGAGCATCCTGTGGTCCCTAATGGCGCCATTCCTCAACACCAATGACTTTATTTATACCAGCATATTACGGGTAACAAATATGTAATCTAGTGTGGCAACCTGCTTGCCCCTCGATCATGTGAACTTCTTTGGGATATCCACAGTGATTTGACATTTAATAAATGTAAGTCTCTTGAGTCCTTTGCCAGATTCCAGGCCAGCCCTCTCCTTTCTGACATGTTCATTGTTTTTAAGGCATGTCTCAAGTCCTCCCTGTTCTTTCCAAAACAGGAGCAGTTTATATCCCCACAGAGGATCATTGTTCGTCTTCCAACCCCACATCTTATTTCATCAACCAGGTCCAAGACTGTGGAAATATACTCTCCGTTACCCTCTGCCACAGTGTTCCAGTATAGGTTCATTATCACTAGATATTCCATTTCCTCTATCTTAGTTTGTATTTTCGTTTTGAACCTTTGTAGTTCTGCCACTTGTATGTAGGGGGTAGGATTCTGACCAACTCGAAATTCCCAACCTCTGCCATTACGCAGGGCCTGACTTCGCTCTACCTCGTGGTCCTCCAGCAGCAGAGTTAAGGAAAACAGAATACCCGCCCAGGGATGGCTTATGATGGAGCCACATCTCCCGTAGGCGAATTAGGTCAACACCCCTCCCAAAACAGTTCTCCCTTATTAAAGAGGTGGTGTGGCCCGTTGTGATCCAGGAAACTAAGGATAGTCGTTTTGTGTCCCCATTTGGTCTGTTACTTTGAGGCCTGGCCCGATGGTGGACGTCAGCCATGCCCATGCATTTGCTCCAGGTGCAACGCTCACCTGGTTCCCACGGGGGCGCTGGTCTAGTCTGGATTGCTGTGGCCTCTTCTAGCGTGATACGCAGGACCCGGAACACCGATTGGACAGGACCTTCAAATTGTGCTTGCCTGGCCCGTAGGAATATCCTTCTGCAGATGAGAAAGGGGATTAACAGTCTGCAGAATAGTGTGCTAGCTCCCCCCTCTCCCCCTTCGTTCCTCTCTAACTTCCTCCAAACCCCGGTTTAAGCTCACCTTATGGTTTGGAAGGATGAACTCTCCATCCTGCTTCTGGTGCAGGGGCGCGCGTTCGTCCAGTTACTTCACTGGTTTTCAGAATGGCGCTGGCAAAATCCACTTGACTTTCCTGAGCGATGCGCCGTAAGTATGAAAGTTCAAGTGAGGCCCCCTTTATGTTGTCTTTCTAACCTGTGATCTGTCCTTTATTTCAGGTGCAGAATGAAGGCGATGCGTCGAGGGGTTAAACTGCCGAGATGCGCAGTGATGAGGGCGATCCCTCTAAATGTCCTTATCATTCCCCAGAAATGTCTCTTGTCCTTTCCCCATAGGGGCCGCGGTACGGTACCTGCCAACAGGGCGGCGCCGACCCGAAATGTGGAAGAAAAGCCGGTAAGTATTATGGCTGTTAATCAGGCTTTCCTTCTGTGTTCCTTCTGCTCACCTTTTGTTTCTTCCTCTCTCCCCTAGGTGCAGAGATGTGGCGTCCGATGCTGACAGCCGCAATGGAGCCGGGAGATGTCTCGAGGACAGGTGAGTGAAGCGTGGCGCTGCAGCGAGCAACGCGATGCTTTTAAATGGAAGTCTTTCTTCAGGGATGCTGGCGAGAAGATTCCGGATGCAGGTAAGAAGTTTGAAATAGTCCTTGGTTTTCACCTTTCTCTTCTCTTCCTTCCTTGCAAGTCTTCCAGGTTCAAGGCGGGCGTGGCTGGAGTCCAGGAGCAGACACGGTGAGCGTTAAGCTGCAGGAAGCAGAACAACGCGAAGCATGAGCTGCTGTCTGGGCGTGGCTTAAATAGCCTCCAAAGAAGTCCCAGGTATGTATCCTTCCCCAACTAGGTATGTATCCTTCCCTGGCCACGCCCGAGTGAACAAATAGTCCCTATGAAAAAATAGTCCCTTTCATGTCTCAGGGAGGCCTGAAGCATGCAGCATGGTCTGCATCAGGTAAGTGCACAAAACACCTCCCTTTATGAGCCTGGCGCCTATGGCGCCAGCACTGATGTCCAACATGAGCCTGGCACCAAAGAGTCCAAAGAGCCCCTATAAGGGGCCGCTGGGCTTTTACCCGAGGGCATGATGCCTGCTTCCGGGGGTGCTGGGCCTGGCCTGGTGCTCCGGGGTCAGGCATCATGACACCAGGCCCTCCTCACTTTAACCAAGCACCTTGTTCCATTCACCTAGTGGAGGAACCTTCCACCAGTTATACTTAGTGGCTGCCAGAGACCAACTTGCTTTTCTCCCTCTGACAGGTCCTGTCCACTTACCATTGGAACAATCGCCTGGGTAAGAGCATCTGAGGTATTGTTGGGTCCCTTCACACTAGGTGACCTATAAGGTTTAAGGTTACAACAGCCCATCTGAGGTACGCCTCCCTCCCTTAACTCCGTCTCCATTGTCTGCAAATCTGTTTGTAGCTTTGACTGGTGAAACGTCAAAGCCCAAAAGCCTCAAGCTTGTACTGGCCTCAATTATACAGAGTTTTACAATAGCTAATTTTATATGCAAGTACACAGCATCCAACTGATATTCATCCACAAATTCAATTATTGTGAAGTCTTCTGATCGTATTTGCCTTAGATTAGGTACACAATGTAATAGGGCCAAAACATTTTTTTTTCCTTTATTTGTTTTGGTTTCTTCAAACCTTTACAAAGAAATATAAACAGTAAAACGCGATAAACCTATTTCATTAAAACAGTATTTTCACAATTAATTGCTTATACATTTACAATTTCATTAAGATCCAAAATACAAAGAAACACACATGAACAAATAAAGAAAAACACACATTACATCCCAAAGTATAACCACCTTAAATGCTAATACATTTACAATTTCATTAAGGTCCAAAATACAAAAAGAAAACCCACATGAACGAAATGAAAAAAAAGCACATACCACCTCCTAAAATATAACCACCTTGCATGCTAAACAAACATTTTAAGACCTTTTTAAGCAATGACTCATTCTATATTAACCACTTAGGAACCCGGAGTACCCTCAACAATTATTTTTTTTATGTCAACGCACAAGTGTTTTTCAAGAATTCGTTAACTTTTATTTTCAAGGCGATAACAGAGCCATGAAGCATTTCACACCAGAGTTTGTTTCTATCCACCCAGGCTGTATTAGATACAAATTGTGCAAAACTTTCCAATCTCTTCCCTCGAAGATTTGGACATTCCAGTAATAAATGTTTTAGGGATTCACCTACGCCTTTTAATTTACAGAACCGACATTCTTCGGTCCCACAAGAGCTCAACCCCCGAATGAACAGGATCTCATTTGTACTTTGGACGTTAAACCTGAAGCGCATATAAGAGTTTCGAAATACTCTTGACAGATATTTTTTCAGGTATACTTCCGGATAAGGACGGAATTTCCAATGTGACACACTATCAGAATATAACTTTGAATTTAACAAAACTACATTGTTCTCCAACCAGTCAAATGCATTAACAACCTCCTTCACTTTATCTGGAAACTTAATAAGTGTATTTACCGATAAACCTGAATCAGAGTTTTTTCTCACAGTCCTCTTAAGTTATGCATAAAGTTTCCATTTGTAACATGTTTCAAATGAGCATAAATTGTACGGTTTTCAGCAACCAGACATTTTCTTAATAGAGCCAGTTTTCTATTGAACATGATAAGTGAATGCAGACCAAGTTCATATCTTATTAGCTCTAGAGGAATACATTTTGGAACATAATATATAATAATAATAATTAATATTTTTCGCCATATCATGGACTCCAGTTGACGAGAAAAGGGCCACATAGATTTAGAGAAAAATTCACACCCATAAGACAGTCTTGGCAACACCTTGAGCTATAAAACAGAATGCAGGGGTCAAAAGTAAATTTACCATATGTTCTTTCAATGGCTCTTATTTGGTTGAGAGCCACTTTTGCTTTTTGTGTCAGGCTGGTTTTTCTCACTTTACTGGAAAAAACATACCCCAACCAGGTTAGGACCGTTTGGCTTTTAATTTTTGCACCATTACAGGTCCAATATGAAAAAAATGGGGTAGGACTTTTACAACCCACTTGAAAGATTATAGTTTTGATTGGGTTAATTTTCAGTTTTCTTTCATCAATAAACATACCAAAATCATTTATCAGCTTTTGCAGGCCGATTTTTGTGCAGTCCATTAATAAGAAATCATCAGCATATGACACCCACCTAATAGTTGAGCCTCCGATTCTAAGTCCAATTAGATCGCTAGCATCCAAGGACCTGCCTGCATTAGACACATACAGATTAAAGAGTGTTGCAGCTAATCTGCATCCTTGTTTAAGCCCGTTCACAGTAGGAATAATATCAGTCAGACTTCCTTTATTATTCAGCCTGATTCTAATTGTTTCTGTGTAAAGATGAATAATGACATCTAGCAAGGCTTTATCTGTGCCTAACTGTTAGGGAGAATTCTCTTTAGGCTGAATTTCCTAACCTAGTGAGTCCCCCAGCAGCTTTGCTGGATTTCTGGAGTTTGTTTTTTTCTCCTGCCAAGAGTGAGACTCTTTTTCTCCCACTCTTGGACATGATTTATGGTGTTCCTTTGACTGTTAATGTTCTATGGGCTATGGGGGTCCTTTTCTCCATAGGGTCTCATGTGTTTTTATTACTATGTGTGTTACACAGCACCCTCCGTGCAGTAACACAGGGGTGTCATAGTGACCCCCCACCATAGACTCCATACCCTGGGACTGACTACTGTCTCCCAGGGCATGTAAAGTCACCATTGGCTTTACTAGTCCCAAATTACTAACAGAAACCAGTACAAACCATCATATTGTGGATGTACTGGTCGGGGCAATTCGATTGCCCCGGGGTCTGTTAGTCGAGGGGGCACGTCTCCGCCCCCCCTGATCGAGTTTTGGCTGGTGGCAGTGGATACTACTTTTTATATTCGACCGCAAATATATTCCTATGGGATTTTCCCATTGTTCGAGGCTACCAACTTTAATTATGTAATTCTCATAGCCTCGAACATACCGCCGGTTTATTTAATTGATATTAATTTGCCGGTTGGTAGTTTTTGCCAGGACTCTATTCTAAAATGGCGTTTGTGCTCTCTTCTGTGACTCCAACCCAAGTCGAGCCCTTTGTTCCACTTTTTGGCGGGCTTCTCCACAGAAGCCTCCTAAAGTGGTGCCACTCTGTCTGGGTACCACAGAGGGTGTGGGAGGGGGTTTAGGCACCCTGGACTGAGTTACCTTGGTAACTCAAGTCGCACTCTTGTGCGATTGGCCCAAGTGGTGACCTGGCCGGCTCACCACTTAGCATGTTTGATTGACAGCTAGGCTGAGTGAATGAGGGTATGCTGCATAAAAGCAGAGCTTTGGGAACTGGAACTTCAGAAGTCACCACAGGACCTGAGAATCCGACGAGGGAGAAGCTGAGCCGACCTACCACGACGACACCACCGGTGGAGCCCTGCGGAACCGACACGCCCCTTCCCGACGACAGAGAAGATCTCCCGGCTGGAGAGGCTTCTTCCCCTGACTGGTGGGCACAACCAGTTTACCTTCTTCTCTTCGCACCCCAGACCAGTCTGTGGTCGAATTGCCTGTGCCAAGCACCCCGGCGGCCGGATAGCCACTTACCACTGGACCGCCAACCAACGGACCGCTCCTTGTACATGAGAAACTCCGCGGCTGGTTTCTTCCCTGGCAGTGCAACGGACTCCTGTCTTCCTCCCCGATGAGATCCTCTCTTCCCCCGGACGAAGCACCGACTTGCATCCGCTGCCAGGAACAACTGCCCCCGCTGGAGTATTCTCACCACTTTAAGGTACCGTGTCCGCCAGGCCTCCCTTTCTAAAGATTGCTACAAGGTAATAATAACCCCTTAACCTTCTGAACTGGGCTGGCCATCTTGACCCTCTAACTGGTCCCTTTCTTTGGTCCAACTCCTTTTTGAACCGTTACAAGACTTTTGTGCACTGCAACCGTGTGACCTTGGACACATTTCGTTTTGATCCTCTTAAAGCGGGTCCGGCCTACTGACTCTGAATTCACGGTGTTACTTTACCTTCCTCTCTTGTTGTGTTCGTGAAAAAGTGTTGGGATCTGTTTCATTTGATTCTCTGCTTTTCTCTCCCTTTTTAAAACAAATTATTAGAGTGCCATCTACGTTAAGCACTCACCGCTGTCTGAAAATAAGTGGGGCTTTACTTAAGACTCGTCTATTCTTTTAAGGGAGTGTATATCTTTTAGTGACCGTGTTTTTTAATTGCTTACTATTAGTGCGTGTGTGTTTTTCTAGATGTGGTTTTAAATAAATAATTATCTCTTTTACACCAAGCTCTGGTCAGTGTTTATTTGTTCTACTGTGTTCTTTTGACCTATTGGGAATACTCTGTATACTGCCTAACTCTTCTTGAGGGAAGTCTGACTGCTCAGCCACAGCTACCAAGTGAATATGTGTGGTACAGACTGCTACCAAGTGGGTTTACTGCCAAACACCTGTAGTCCTAAATCTTTTGCAGTGGTCCCAGAGGGAACTGCACAGGTTTCTGCCTAACATTAACAAGGTTTTCCATAATGTAGGCCTATCGACAAGATCAAAGGCGGAACTTAGATCCATGGATGCAATATATAAGTGCTTCATAGCTTTTTGTTTGACCGCACTCATTAGCTCGACCATCAACAATCCTCCAGCATCAGTCTCTATAGCTTTACGAAAACCAATCTGCCTATAGTCTAATATATTGTTGTCATAAATCCACATATTCAGTTTTTCAAGTACTATACCAGCAAACATTTTTGACTCCACATTCATAAGTGTGATTGGGCGATAATTCTTGGGGCACATACGATCACCTTTCTTGAAGAGTAACAATACATATGACACTTATATGACCAGTTATTTGGTATCCTCTTTTTGAGGCAAATATCCACAAATAAAAAATGCTAAATCTTAGACCACAAATCAATGTTATTTTTTAAATTAGCAGATGACAAAAGATTGGGACCCGGAGTGGAGGTAGGCTTCGCTTTTTTAATTAAGCTTTTAATGTTCAGGATTGATGTGTCCAAATGCCATACAACATCAATGAGATCCTCAGGACACAAATAGTTTTCAGGAGATTTGTATAAAGATCCATAATACTTGGACCATACCCCAGCATCTATAGGATTCAGTTGTAAATGCTGTTGATTACATTGGTCTTTATTTATTAGAGACCAAAAGCTGGTATTATTGTTCCCACGCATGGCCTCTAACATTGCCTCCCCATCTTTTTGGGCTAGCTCGCCTTTGATACTCTTGATCCATTTCTTATATTTTTGTTTACATTGCCTAATTTTTAAACTCCTCAGTTTCCCCCATGTCTTTTGTCTTTATATTTCTAATGGACTTTCTCATAAAGATCTTTGCTTTTTTTACAGTCTCAGCAAAAGTGTGTATGTGCACTTGATTAGATTCTGTGCTACCACTTTTGAGCACCTTGCTACGATATAACATATCTTCAATGTAATCACCAAAATTATCGACAGAATAGCAAACCAACTTTTTCTCGTAATTTGAATATGCAAAGTCCTGTGTAATAATATGGTTAGCCTTTTCCATTTTACCACGATTCCATTTTACGGTTTTCCCATCATTGAATGCTTCAATTTGAATAGGAAAGGACACAATTTAATTATTATCCTAACTCCATGGGAGTTCCAAACTTATTACAATTCTCTGTGGCTTCAAACTTTTTACAATACAATTTTTCATGGGTGGTCACAAATATAGTATGGAACATGATCCACGAGCAGCCCAAGTTGGCAAAATGTTATAGACCGGCTCCAGGCCCCAACTCTTTCCAAAGTCCAGCCATTGACAACCTCTAGTTTTTTTACTATCCAAATTGGGCGAAATAGCACGTATCTGATACTGTGCAGCTTTTGTAAGTGAACAATCCGCATTCAGATCACCCGCAAGTAAAATGAAACCTTGTGGGTATGAGTCAAGCCAATTGCATATCTCTTCATTTAAATAAACAAAGAACTCTTGTAAATCGCATCTATTCTCATTGCATGTATTCCAATATACATTGAACATCAAAGTATGAACAATTCCAACATCTGTTGTCAGTTGAAAACGTGCTCTTATGGCACAATCCAGCACAAAAGAGCTGTCCAATAGTTTGATGCACACATCAATTCTATATGCCAACAACAAACCACCGCTAGGTCTACCTCTATCTTTTTTTTTTTTTGCATCTAGACCTAGGGTATTAAAGCCATCGATGTACAAGCCAGAGGTGACCCAAGTTTCTTGCAGCAGCACAAAAGTCATATTTACTAAGTTTCACACTTACTTCGGTGTCTAGCAAAAGATGTTTAATAACCTCTTGTATTCCATGACACAAGTTGAAAGTAAGACCTTGCGCTAAAGTGGTTTGGGAACAGATTTCAATTCTGCAATAGATTCTCGTAGGGAAAGTGCAAGCCAGCGCCACTCTTGCATATCCTTTAGACAGGACTTTGCTTCATTGATAACTTCAATCCCTTCATTTCGTACAGGTGGGATTTCAGATGTTCTTGCCTCAGAGGTTCCATTGCACATTTATTTTGTCTGTGGAGGCTTGTGATTGAATGTATTATTGTAGGGTATAATATCAAAGCCCCTCCTCTGTAACGAGCCCACCTCCTTCAAGAGAAGTGCTCTAATCAGGGGAGATTTGATGATCAGCCGTACATAATCATATCTCAGATTATGGATGAAGTCCACAAGTTGTATATCCGCCGATGTTATCAGGCAAAGTTCAAGGATTTCTTGAAATAAATTCAATATACATGGTCTATTCAAGGAACTAGGACCGCATTCCTCAAGTACATAGTACATAATTAAACTGTGCTCATCTGGAAAAGCCGGTGGCCTTAAGTGCCCAAGTGGCAGATCATTCTGCAGACTATGTCCCGTTGGCACGGGACCATCGTTAACGATGGGCATTCTGCATGGAGGTTCAATAGACCATCCGTCATATAAGTAGTGTCTACAATTTCCCTTGACGATGTGTTTTTGTTGGGTTCAGTCAGAGCATAACCATTACAACCTGTGGCAAATTTCTTTTTTAAGATATTATCAACCATAGTTCCCAGAGTATGTTCTGAGACCCCGTCAAGGCCATGACCTGCACCATTTGTAACTGCTTCTGTTTCTGGCTTTCAGGTCTGCCCACGTTCTTCATTTATAGGTCGAGAGTCTACATTTCTGGACCCGCATGATGATTGATCCAAGGTGTCAGTTAGATTATCATCGTGCAGGATTTTTTTGGTAACTTTTGGCAAGGTAGCCATGTTTTCACTCGGCTTCTGTTTTTTTAAGATGTTTTCGACCAAGCAACAAACATCTTGCTCTGTAAGACCCTTCTGGGTCTGCACACGTTCTTCATTTATGGGTCGAGAATCTACATTCAAAGACCCACCTGCTGGTTGAACCAAGGTTTCACTCAATTTATCTTCCTGCAGGATATTTTTAGTAACTTTCGACAAAACCATGTTTTCACTCAGTATCTGTTTTTTTTAAATGTTTTCAACCATACTGCAAACATCTTGATCCGTAAAACCATTCAGAGGGGTCACACATCCAACCACCTTAGATTCATTCATCATGACATGTTCAACCCTAGGAATATGAGTACCAGTTCTGGCTTGTATATTCAGGATTTCACTAACTACAGGACCAGAGTCATCGTATGACTGCAAATCGTCAACACAAACCACATTATCATTCATCAGGTGAGGGGGTATGCAAGGTGACATGAGACCAGTTGAGGACGGTGTATTGGGGCGTGACTGCATTTCTGGATTTTTAAAGATATCAAAGATGCCGGCCACGCCTCTTTCCATACGCCTAAGATTTTTATCAATCCTGTCTGTCGCCTGTTTATGTTTTAGAGCATCTGATAGTCTATTGGCTCCCTCAGTATAATCTTTCTCAGATTTGTTTCCTATTTCAGCTGTTTGTTCACGTGATATATAATTCTTTCTTGCAGCACTAGGCATTGTATTCGCACGTGACTCATAGGGAACTTCTTTATCGTTAGTAAGGTCATCACAAGCAGTTCGCAGGTCTATATTTCTCATAAACCTGCGCAAACTGTTGTTTAAACCCTTGGGCTGAGAAACATTTTTTTTCTTTTCTGCTTTTTTCACTTGTTTTTTAGATATTTTTGTTAACACAGGCTCATTCAACGTATTTCATCCCTTCTCACTATCTTCCTTACTATCTGATAGTGTAATTACATTGGACTGTTGTACATATATTTCTTCCTGGCCCAGGATTGTGTTGTCAGAAATAAGTATAGGTACGCTTCTAGCCTCTTGAGTACTTGCTGTTAGGACACCACCACAAATCTTTTGATGCACCAAATCCGAATTTAGTGTTTTATTTATTGCATTTTTCCTCCCACTCATTCATTATACTAGAGCACAGTTCTGGTAAGGCTCTTAATGCCAGTACAATTTCATTCAGCAGTCTAGACTGCTTCTTGAGCTCGATAAACATGAGCCCATTCACACTAGCATGTTCATTTTCTATATTTACTTTAACATTATTAGAACATTGATTGACCTCCCCCTCTGTGATGGTTTCTAGATGTTGAGTGGTTCCCATTAAGGATTGATCCGCTGTACTAAAAATAGGGGGCGTATTGTCAAACAACAAGCTTGAGTTTAGGTCACATGGTAACATATTATCAGGAACCAAGGTACTATCCACTTCGTACAGGCTTTGAGAGGAAACAGGAAAAACAGTATTACACATATCTGAAGCGCTACCACAGACATTTGTACACGGCTGTGCACTTTCAATTAAATTGTCATCTGTGTCCGACGCGCCAGGCAATGCTGTCGCTACGGCCAATGCCATACTTGCATGACGTGTCAGGATTTTAGGAACAAACGTAGCTTTCTAAATTATTTTCCCTCTGTAAACAGACATTAAGGCTAACGAAAGGGACGTGAGCCCAACAGGATTTTCACTACGTTCTTAGTGTGTGCCTTTCTGCAGATGTATTTAACACTAACACCAGAGGAGTCTTATACAGCTTGACTCAGTTTCCGCCCAAGCTGTAATTAACCGCCCAGCTTGACGAGTGCATATATGTGCGCATAGCTAGACACAGCAAGTATGCAGTACACAACACAACCTGTGAGCATAACTTAACACATGTATCGATAAGCAAACTTCACAACTCTATGCCTTAGACTTAATCTTACCTCAGACTTCTAAGTGTGGAGATGCGTCAACTAACCTAAGACTCAGCGCATACGGGCAGAGAGAGGGCAAAACAAAAAGAAAGCCTCTCAAGCCACTGTGCCACAGCTGATACAGCTGAACAGCAGAACAGCTACTTCCGAGCTACTTCTCAGAGCGCGTGCGCAGGAGCACGCGGCCGCCTGTTTTATTGACTGAGTAAAGAGGGCGTGGCTTCAGTTCACTAAAAAGAAGTAAAGTATAAATTAAAGACTATAATTCTCATTAACCAAGAATAAATAATTTAGAGTGTCCACAAATGTTCCTTTACATTGTTGAGAGTGATTAGGAGCGGGATAGGCATCGTAGGAGATCCTCTCTTCATGTAGCTTGTAGCATGTAGCCCAGAGTCTCCTGGCAGAACGCAGAACAGCTACTTCCGAGCTATTTATTGCATTTGTGGACTTTGATTTTGGAGTTTTCTGATGCGCTGCAAGCGAAATGTCACTTCCGAGGGCCAAGATAAAGACTGCGGCGTGAAGCGTTGTAGAGAAAAACACAGCCAAAACATTATATTTGTTTAATATCAGGTGATCTTCTTTTTCCCTGGAATTGGGCTAGCTCAGACAGTGTTTCCTTGTCATGGCACAACCCCTCTTAATCCTGTGTCCCGTCCCCTTTCCTCCAACCTATATGGGTGTCCCTCGCTTGGGACCGGAACAGAACCTTTTTCACCAGAAAAATAACACTTTCCCTTTTAAATGTATATGCGCGCGGCCCTTGGAGCCTCCTAACCCTGCCCACCGGCGCCACACCTCTGTCCTCTTTTCCGTGTCTAAGGGAGCAGACGGCTTTCACCAGCGCTCCTGTGTGACTCCTCAAGCCTCGTAATTCCATACGCTTTCCCTAATCTTTTGCTTTTTTCTAATTTCAGGTTTTGGGAACACCGTCCATCGGTGCTCTAGTCTGTCCCCGGCTCATGTCAGCCACAGCTGGCTTCAGCAGGTGCCTGTCGTGCAACAGTTCCTTTCCCACCTCAGATCCACACGCGCTCTGCCTCCGGAGGGGTGGGACCACGGATGGGACGGCTGCTCAGCGTGCAACGCTCACACCGACGTCCCTCAAACTGGCTTGCGCAGTGTAAAGTTGTTCTCCAGGACTCTGCCGGTGAGCATTAAGGAATACGTACACAGGAAGACCAAGAAGGTAAGCATACTCTTCTCAAAAGCACCCTGCAGAGGCGACTCCTTCCTGGGGAAGCTTGCTGATGTGAGGGGTCAGTGAGACGCTTGCACCGGCAGAAAAGACACCGAGGCTCTTGTAGATACCGGCTTAACGGCAGAGGGGGGTCTAAGGGCCCTACTGGTTCCACCGCTGAGGAGCCTACTGACTCTGGTACCGGGACACATCCAGAGGGGCTCAGCTCTGCTACCGGGCACACGCCTGAGGTCGGGCCTACATACAGCACTACTGGCCCCATGGCCGAGTGCCAACTCCCTACCAGGCCCACATCTGAGGTCATACAGACCGAGCCCAGGCCTGCATCATCCACGGTCCCACGTGCGGAAGGCGCACACAATATTGCAGCGCATGCAGACAAGATGGCGCCCATGGCAGAAGCCCACCAACAGGGTGAACCGCAAAGGCGCGTGCCGATGGCTAGGGCAGATTGGGTTCCTATGACTCATACCCGACTTTCACAGGTCAAGCATGGTACCATGCGGGCATGTAATCGAAAGGTGGGGGCAGACAACAGGTCTTTAGTCCACCGGCGCCAGTGCAGTATTGTTGTTTTCGAAACGTATTTGACACTTATGTGATCTCTGCAGATGGGGAACATCTTTAAAGGCATCATTCAGGAGATGCTGCCGCCCACAACGCCACCTCAGCCGGTGCCTACACAGCCTGTACCTCCACCACCACTGTTGTCCATGCTTCTGGTAGTTCCGGTTGCAGCGCCTACACCTCCGGTACCAGCGCCTGGGCCAACTCCAGCGGCAGAACTAACGCCTGCGTACCCAATGGCCCCTTCTAACATATATGACCAACAAGACACTGATGAGGAGCAGGACACGCCTTCTTTGGCGTGGACATTCCATGATAAGATTGCTGGCCTAGCTGAATACCTGGGCATCCAGAAGGAGTGAATCTGTTGGTTGTCTCCATGACCTTCAGTCTGGCTTCAGAGCACCAGAAGCACAAATCTTCTCTCCTGAACATCTGTGAATAGCTGCTCTCCAACCTTGATTCTAATCTCCCCTCTGTCCTCATCTTACTTGATCTCTCTTCTGCCTTTGACACGTACAACCATGCCATCCTGCTCAACAGCCTCCGTTATAACCTGGGTATCACCGATCAAGCCCTGGCCTGGCTGACTGCTTTCCTCTCCAACCGACCCTTCCAGGTTCAACTTGGGTCCTTCCTTTCCTCTGTCTCACGCTCTACCTGTGGTGTTCCCCAAGAATTTAACTTCTCTCCCTGGCTTTTCAAGCAATAACTGGTACCTCTGTTCAGCACTTTCCACTCCTCCCGTGCCCATTGCACTTTGCCCCTTCCGTCTCCCTTGCACCTGTGCGATCTCAATGACACAGGGCCTAGTAAGATCGTTGTCTTGTCCTCCCTTGCCCCCAGCCCTTGCCTTGTCGCGCCCTGAAACACTTGTGTATGGACGTGCTATAAATAAAATATCATATATACAACACCGAAAGTGATGAGAACCGAGAAATGTAGATTTTGTCAGTCGATTTCCGCTCACTAAGGAAGGGGAAGCCAGTCAACTTAGGGAAAGGATCCCGTTCTTATGAAGAATTCGCTAAACATGTCACCAACCCATCTTCTGAAACATTTAATGGAAGAACATATGGAGAACAGACTAGAATCTATTGCCCGCCATACCCTCTGGTTGTACCTATAGAGAAATACATATATGCTACTGATACCCAGATGATTATTGGAGGAATACAGAGTCTAACTCAAAAACAAAAAAAGGACTTTGGCACTATGCCAGGGAAGTCCCATGGCAGTGTCATAAATCTTGGCGGTGGAGACCTGGAAAGTTTTGAATCGTCTGGAAGCAGCTGAGAGAAATATGGGACACTTGGCGTCCAAAGGGGGAGAGAGTCCAGAGTGCAGTCTCAGATACATGGTGCTGAATGTGAGAGAGGACGCAGACGACTGAAGTGGTTGCAGCGCATCCTGTACTCAAGAGACTAACAAGTGGTGCTGTGACAGCATCGCAGTGGACCGGGAGGTTCATGAATGAAGCTGATACCATTTTTCCCAAAGTATTACGGAGTGAGCAGACAGGGAGACGAAGAAACCAGTAACCATCCTGACAAGGAAAGGAGAGTCGCAACACATCGGAGAGCCCGGTGACATTATCCCTGTGTAATCCAGGTAAAGGGGAGAACGGGAGACCCGGGCGGGGAACCGAAGATAATAACATGGATACTCTTACTCGTCCCGGTAAAGACGAAATGTCAATAATATACAAAGAGAGTGAGAATCATTACAGGGCGACTCAATTCTCATTCCAGTAAAGATGAACTGTGAAAAGTATACAAAGAGAATGAGAATCCGTCAAGGCTCACATGGGATGTTTGCAGTGGGAGACACCAGACTAACAAGGACCTTCCCAACCACCCGATCTTAACCCTTTAAGAACTTACCAGATTTCAAAGGGGTAACCTGAAAGGTCAACAGAGGGAATCTGAAGAAACACCTCAGCAGGAAGCTGAAAATGGAAAATCATAATGCATCAAGACAGGGTGCCAGGTTTCTACCCACTCACAGATCCCTTCTGTAGGAGGCTAACTTTGTTAATGACCAGGAGAAGAGATGCACCTACAGGAGCAAGAAATGTATCTACAGGAGCAAGACTGCTAATGCCAATAATCCAAGTGGCAGCAAGTAAAATTCAGACCAAACACTCATCCAGCGGAAAATCCAAGGTAATCCAGTAAACAGTCCAAGGTCCAGAGTCAGATCCGACCACAAAGTCAATCCAAGGAGTAGCCAAAGCAAGTCCAAAAAACAATCGGTTTAGACACCCAAAGTTCAGTTCATCAGTTAAATAATTCCAAGGGAAAATTCAATACAAGGTCAAGATATGAAAAAAACAAGTCAGGCACAGGTACAGGTCAGCACTCCCTGCAAGACCAGTTAAGGAGCAAGTGAAATGGCCTCTTTGCTTATTAAATGCTGTCACTTGCAGGAAGCGCCAGAAGGGTACGCTGAGTCACATGTGACAAAACAATCGCACGTGGCGGGCACCAAGAATCACTGCAGCGTTGAACTGCCCCAGGGCATGTCAGATAATGTAGTTCGACAAAAGACACATTGGGATAACTGCCATGGAAGTTGCCAAGAACGGCAAGGGGCACAACTTTCCGGCACCTGCTCCGTGACGGTATCATTCCTGGAATCCTCATACTCGTCCCACTAGAGAAGCATCAAGGGTATATAAAGAGAGGGAGAATCATTACTGGAACACTCATCCCAATTAGCACAAAGTGTCAAGGGTACACAAGGAGACCAAAAATCATTGCTGGAGGGCTCATATTAGTCGTGGTCAAGATACATCACTGAGAATGAATGGAAGTGAAATGTATCAATGTTTGAACCCACAAACTCGTCATGATCAAGGAAATAAGTGAACATTGAATAAAGAGAGTATCTTTGGCTTGAATAAAGAGAAAGGAAAAGAGAGATCTCATGAAAGGTAAGCAACATTTGAGAGCTTGAAGATCCCAATATCTAAACTGTATAGTTTAATAGCTACAGTTGCCAAGAACTACCTGAAAAGTCGTAACATGGGAGAAGGGAGTCTTCTCCTGTGTCTTAGTTCAAATAGTGGTGGGGTCAGCCTAGTTTAGTTTTTGGACCATCACCGATGACTGATGAGCACCCCAGTTACTTTTGTTAGGCAGGGAATACCCTAGCTTGAGGGAAAGTTAGGCGCTTTCACCTTTTTAATTTAATAAAAACCTAACGTAAGATGGAAAGCCAGAGCCCCCGTGTTCTTCTTCTGACCCGCCACAGGGTCCATAGAAACTGTGGAGGGTAAGTTGCCAAAAAGAGAAATCTTTCTTAACAGTACGTTCTTGAGTATAATAGGTTTTAGATATGTTGTAAAACAGCAACCTTATAGCATAAATATGCAAGTCCTACACCCGTGAGCGATCATGGGTACAGTGGACGTCACACTAGGGATATTATTACTGGCACGCCCTAGTTCGACGCCCCTTTTCGAGTTTTGAAAAACAAACTGTAATACTTGCAGCTTCCACTAGATGTCGGCCTATGCACAGCATGTGAATCTAAGCAGATACAAGCATCAGAAATATGATTACGATGAGTAATGTATCCCATCAATTAGATGGTATCTGCTGACATTCTATGGATGGACCAGATCCCGTTGCGCCTGAAACGATAGTTAGCTGCTGTACGCAAATCTCTTAAAAATTAACTATGAGATGAAAATCAAGCATTTTTGTGCTAACTGCTCTAAATAAGATAAAAGCTGGCAGATTGTCTTGAACAGGTGAGAAATTGTATAAATCTGGATGTTCAAATCTGTAGTGGCAAAAGCTACCCAATTATAGAAGCGTGTTTATTTAAAAGCGGTCTCCAAATTACCATTAATTATAAGTTTCATAAAGGATGTTAGTGGCTCTCTTGAAGGATTATTGACGGTGTACAAGCTAAGTATTGTTCCTGCATTAGTTTATGGTTTGGAGAACGGCTTTGAAACAAAACTTTCATGGTTAAATAAGCCGTAAGGTAAACCTGGGCATTCTATGTCAGGATTGCCCCCGTGCGTTTTAGTACAGTATAGTTGCATATAATTGAACTTAATGTCATTCCACCATGTTGGAAATGCAAAGGAGTATTAGAATTGTCATAAATTGTATACATTCTATCATGGAATAAGACAATCAGACATGACTTTAATAAGGCTCTAATGGAGTTCATCAATCTGTGTAAAGAATGGAAGTTTTGAATTGATGGGGAAGTGTACTGGAACATAGAGTTTGAGGTTTTTAAAGGGCAAATTAAAAATAAACAAGTGTTATTGCAGCAACAATAGCTCTTAATTTGCTGGGATGAACTATTTCAGTATGCTGCACATGTTTTCCCCATATTAAAAACCCCAAAAGTAGGTACTTCAATTTCCCTCTCCTAAATTACTAACATAATTTACGCTGTTCCATTTAATCTTACATTTGTTATTAGTAAAATAGGCAAGATTAGTTCTCAATTGGGGGAAAAACTGGGTATAGTTTGTATGTGCCCGACTATCCATGGGAGTACTTGTCAGCTTTTACCACAACATGTAGGATTGACGCCACTACATCTTAAATTTCTGGAGAGATTGATCTCAACTAATCAATTCTTGAGAGTAGCACTTGATATGGACTGTTCTATCAACTGCAATTGGCTGGAGATTTAATCTGTAGCTAGAATATTACTATGAAATTGTAACATTGGTTGGTGTGATTTTATTGTTGTGTGTTGTGTGGTTTTCTAAATGTGCAGAATGTTATTGTCCTAAATATGAGATATAAAGGGTCATAAAACGGTGGGTGTTTGACTTTTCCATTCATTTTGACAATTTATTTTTTGTGATGTCATCAGTGTGCTTAGCGGCTACGCAGTGGGGTCTCATAGTTAATGTGGCGTAGCTCCTAACACCTGTCGAATGTCATGGTTTCTTTTGTATTAAATCAGCTATTAATGGCTGGTTAATAGACCACGTCTAGGGTTCTTGTCGAGTGTGCAGACTCTTCAAGCCCAAGACTTTGAAGGACTAATTTACTAAATGCTGTGCCCACTACGCCAGGCAGCTTGAGGCTATGGAAGTAGAGGGTGCCTTCAGCAATGGCAGCAACGCCACGGTATCCGAAGGCGACGGGGTTACTCCGGTTACCCAAGCGCAGTCCCACAACCCCAGAAGACAGGCCGGCGGCCTTGTTATGGGGACAACACCCGGTGGCTGAAGCGCTATCACTTCATCCTTCATTAAACACACAACCCACGGCCGAGACTCGACACATGTGTTGAGCAGGTAGCAACGCATGACGTCTAGGGAGAGATCCGTGGAATCTGTCCTCTGGCCACTCTTTCGAGATTGCCACATGACAGGCCCCAGCTGTCGAAGCACGGTCCAGATATCGCGTGAAAAACGCCCACCAGGGGCCGATCATACGCAGACAAGGCTTGTGTTCAGCCCGCCCCCGAAATTCGCGTTCTGCGTCGGGTCGGGTACAAGACTCCATACAGTCAGGGAAACGCACTTCAGGGGGCCAGGGTAAAGAGAGGGAGTCCATTAAAAAGTCCTTTAAGACCCCTCATTGGGAGAAATCTCAGGATGTTAGGCCCACTCAGAAGAGTAAAGAACCAGTATCTCATGATTCTGTCTTCCACCCTGAAAAAGAAGGCTCCGCCTTCTACCGTACTTCCTTTCACAGATGAAGATTTAGGGCTCCCTTCTCAACCATTGATCATCCCTAGTTCTGCCCAATGGTCAGCTGAGGATATAGACCGGTCATGAGGAGGATGTCCTTCATGGCCAACTTCTATGAAAAGGACCCTGACTATTTCAAGAGCTTCCACTCCAAAGTTTACCCCCCAACCCCCACTATAGCACCCTCTGGGTCGCAGATCCCTGCTCAACCCCCTGCTAAGTGGTCTCGGCCCGGGAATCCAGTGCAAGGCACAGTCATTGACCTCTGTGAACCAGACTCCGACCATGAAAACCTCAATATTCAAGAGGCAGCAAACCCTTATTATGGGGATGATGCAGCAGTCCCTTATTAAGGGGATGATGAGGACCCTGAGGTTGACCCTGAGACAAATATGTAGGTCATGGACTTGCATGTTAATCAGGACCCCCCGGTCATGGACTCACCCATTGACCATGAACCCCTGCTAAATGAAGTGCTCATCAAGATGGCAGAGCATTTTCAGATAGCTACTCAGGAAGAACAAGATAAAGATTTTATAGAGGAAATCTTAGTAGATAAGAAGGCTGTTAATCAGTTTATCCCTCTCATCAAGTGCATTCCGCGAAGAATACAGTCATCGCTGGAGACCCCTAATCTTACACAGGCAGTGAACCACCGCACCTATTTCCCTATTCTTCATTTTCCATCGCTGGGCTGCCATCTTTCCGTACTATGGAAAACACACCATTTAAATGTTGCCCTTCCTGTAATAGGATGTTCCCTCGGAAGGATTCACACAAGGTCTCCCCAGGGACCACTGAGAAAGAAATTACAAACTTTTTTGGCGAAGACACCAAAGGACCATACGACTAAGTGCTGGGCCCATCACACCATGCAGGCCGAAGCCGCTATGGACGTGTTGAGGGAGCCTCCAGTAATGTCTGCGTCCTACTGGGTTTGCCATATGTCACAAATGCAAAGACTGTGTCCATGCTATTGTCCAAAAAGCTGTTGTCCATCCTGTCACAGCTGTGCCTAGTGCCAACAAACTGCTCATTACCTGTGACACTACATTTGTGGTTATACATTCTCTGTTGCCTGTGCGAGAAGTGATATGTAGGCAGCACCACCTGTAAATTAAAGTTAAGTATACTTCAGAACTTGAGGGCAATAAAAACATCTGAACCCTTGTACCCTATGGCAAAGCACTTCTAGGAACAGCATGATAATCATTTTCTGTTACTCACTTTCTTTGGGGTGGCTCATGTTGCTAAGCATCCCAAAGGGTGTGACGGAGTGCTCAAACTACGCCAGTACGAGACCAAATGTATCCTTGACACTAAAGTACCGATGGGACATAATGTTGACAAGTAATTGTACACCTTTATAGGTGGCTAATTTTTCTCCAGTTTGTCATCTGCCATGTTGTCTCAATCTGTATTTTGTCCCATTGTTTCTTTTCTTCCCTTATCTTATTTAACCAAAATATGTTTTAGCATTCTTCCAGTGCCATCTCTTTGTGTTGGTGTCTTTGTTTGGACTCTAATGCTCTTTTAAAGTTGCACAATTTCTCAGGCAAATACATTTTTGCTCATTTGGCCTCTGTCTCTGTATGCAAGGACGCACTGGGCTATTTGAAATCTTTTTCCATCTCCAACTACAGTTTAGGTATCGTTTGTATCCCTCGTGGGGCTTCATATAACTTTATACCTCTAGATTACCTTTGTATCGTTCATGTTCAGGTCAACTAGGCTCTCGTCATAGTTTCTGTAGTTTACTACAGCTACCATCCCTTTGGGCCCGGTCAGTATGGTGTTTTTTAGGAAGTTAGTACTGTCATTGCTGCTAGCACTTGCACCTTATCTTGTAACATTTCATGACTGTTTTTATCATATGCTGTCTATTATCGATGTGTTACGTTTTTAACTAACACTAGCATCTGGTGCTCATTTTGGGCTATCAACTTCTACAGTCTCTTAATTATTGATCTACTGCTCATGTCCATTTTCATCACAAATTGTTTTCAGTATTTGGATTAGAGATGTTGCAGCTTATCGTAGCACATAACGCTGTTGACTTGTTAATGCTGGTTTATTTCGACTATGCATTTGCACTTTATAGTACTTCCTACGTATGATCTATCAATATAATGCACTAGCACTTTAGTTAATTTTATCTGAATTTGAGCATTCAACGACCTGACCATATTGTCTGGTCTGTGCATTTTCTTCTAATGCACTGCAGCCGCAGACCATCTATATTGTGGTTCTTTCTGCATTATGTAGGATTAATCCTCCGTTAGTGGCTGAGGCTGCTGTTCCAGACAGGAGTTCCCATTTAGACACTATGAGCGTGCCCTGAAAGTATTTGCCCCCCATTTTCACATCCGCGGTCCAATTGGGTTATATACAACAAACCCCTTCCCCTGTTAAAAGACCCCTAAGCCCCCCCTCCCCTTTTTATCCGGCAGGCAGAACTGCATTGAATTCAACCTTTAGGGTAGAGTGTCTTTTTATTTTGTTGCAAATAGTTTTTTTGTTTTGCTTCCATGTATATTGTACTGCATATATATTGACATTTACCATGTATTTTGCATTTGCTTTTCCATTCTAAGATGTCTGCCCGTTTTGCACGTTGTTCTCAGGATATTGATATTCACATTCACTGTTAAACATTGAGAAAGGACTACCTTTGTATTTTTTAGCCCATGCTGCAATGCTCCTTGCCTGTGAACAATCGCTTCGTAGCGCGAAACTTGTCATACAGGACTTGTCCCTGTGTTGTCCTGCCTCTCTGGCTAATGCCTTTGATTATACATGTTTTAAAAGTTAGATTTCTTTCTATCCTTTTAACGACCGTACCTTCGTAAGATCTTCGGCGACGGCTTGTAAGGACAGATTCTTCGATTACTTGGACCGTCTCAACGAACTTTGACTGTGGCCTACTTAGCCCTCAGCGCGCCTCAGCCCTTCACAGTAGGGAGGTGCAGGGAGGTAATTTCTTCTTTCCTTTAAAGAATAGCTATTTCCCTATTCTTCATTTTCCATCGCCGGGCTGACATCTTTCTGTACTATGGAAAACACACCAGTTAAGGACTCGTACAAGGTGTGTAACCTCTGTCTCCCCAGGGACCACCCCGAAAAACATTGGAAGTTTTGCAAACGTTTTGGGCCCAAGACACTAAAGGACCATAAAACTAAGCACTGGGCCTAACACGCTATGCAGGCCGAAGCCGCTATGGACGTGGAGGGAGCCTCCAGTGATGTTGGCGTCCTAAGTGATACAGAGGGCGATTGGGACCCGACTGTTTCCCATGTGCGAGCCCCCGACTCCATCAGGCAGGTTGGCGGTTCTGCTACAGAGATGACACCCTGTGGCTCAGACACCCCCACTGCACGCCACACAAAGCGCACCCCCCATGGCCAACAGTCGACTGCTTCGTCAACCGTTAAGCCACACGCAGTGTCAAAGGGAAAGGCCAAAAAAAAAAACCTTGTCCTCTTGGACATCGTGATCGCCACATAACGGGCCCCCAAAACAGACGCCGAAGTCTGCTTCCGACACTGTGAATAAACCAGCAAACCCTCGGATACCGGCAAACGTGTGTCAAAAGACGCTATGATGGCCCTTTCCATTGGCTCTAAAATGAGGGAGCTTTTTAATAAACATGTCCCAGACACACTCCGTAAGTTCAAGGCATCGGAAAAACCCCAATTCTTCAACAACCCTACTGTCTAAATCCCCTATTTTAAAGGCTAAAGAGCCCACTGTCTTTCTCTAGTGACACCCTTTCAAGGGCCATGCAGCATAAACAACCCTCTACATCAGAGAGTATCTCTACCCCAGTTCCCACAGGTTTTCCAAGCACCACCCAATTGATCCTCAAAAATTCGACAAATTAATGCGAAGAATGTCACAAGGGGAGGCAGCTAAAGACCAACCTGCTGCCTAAAAACATGACTAGACATTGCCCAGCCAAGCACTTAGCAGGACACATCCCAAGATCTCTATCACATTGGCACTTCAGGCCCTCAAGGACCTGGTTTACTAGCAGACCAAGGGGACCTATATGACACAGACCAGTATTATGATGACGTCTACATCATACAATCTTTGACCATCATGACCAATCCGTGGCTGACTCCCCTGTGTATAATCGGCTGCAGTATAATGAGTTCCTCCTAAAGGCTACTGAACATTTTAAGATCGATACCCAAGAAGCACAAGTGGACAAAGATTTTGTAGACATCCTTGGGATAAGAGGTCTGCAGCTCAGTTTATACCACTCCTGCAGTCCATCCAGAGGCGCATTCAGTTTTCTCTACTCTCCCCCAACCTTACAAGGGCAGTTAACCCCCGAATTGAAAAGATGTTCAGGCCAGCCCCCTCCAACCAATTATACCTCGGGGGTAAATTAAAGCCTTACTCTTGTAACTACCACAAGAAAGAGGACAGGCACACCCTTAGCTTCTGCAAAAAGATATGTACACTGGGCAGGAAAGTGGCTTCCTCGGCTGCATACCAAGTAAGAATAGCTAATAGCATCACACTCTTCAAATGGCTACGTGAGAGGACGTGCTCTTGAGGAGCTCCCACTGATCCGCCACCGATCCTTTGTGAAAAAAATAGATTTCTGGAGAAAAAGCGAGCTGAACGCACACCCAGGACTGCATGAAGGTCCGGTGTACACATTGAGCGCTGTATGAGGCGGATCGGAGACGCCACGGCTACCCGGGAAAAAAAGCTGGGCACCCGAGATCAGGAGGCTGGCAAGATGGTGGCTTAAGACAAAGGGCCATTAACTGACCGCAAGGTCGCGGCCGTACACGGAGGCTGGAGCAGCTGCGGAAGCACCCGTTGTGGATTCGTGTGACGTGGGGAGCCCGGCACGGGAGCACATAAGGATCTGGCCAGAGGGGGCTTGCCGGGCTGAGAGACTGACATCGTGGCCCGTGGCGAGGAATGGACTAGTAGGAGGTCTCCGCCTACAGTGACGGTGGAACACTGCGTGGGGCTGGAATGAATCAACCCGGCGGCGTCACCGCTGCTGAACAGTGTGACAAGACAGCTGGCACTGTGTGCTGCGAGTCGGATCCCGCAGGGCCCGGCGCAGCGGATGCCCCCACGGTGTCGGAGTTTGGGGAGGCCTGAGGAGGCAGCGAGTGCCGGCCCCTATGAAAGACCCGGATCGCCGGGTGGACCGTGTCGGAGCCAGTTAGGAACAGCCGCGGAGAGGTCTAAACGCGGCTGGTCCCAGAGGGTGCCCTGACAAGCGGTGAGGCGACCTGGCGCACCAGTGAAGAGCATAGGGAGGCCCGCAGTGGGGACCTCTGCGGACACTGGGGGCTTTATAAGTTGGTCAGAGCGCCCCGGGGGTTGTGCACAGCTGGGCTCCTCTGCAACATCCATCAGAAACGAGGAAGCACATCCAGCCCAGATATGAGTGCGTGAGCACGGGCCCCCGATACAGTGCGACATCCACCAGTTGCAGCTGGCAAACACAGGTTGAAGGGGAAAAAGGGAAACTGAGCGCCTGGGCTTGGAGACGAACACTGAGGCTCCACTGAATGGCGGATGTGCCCCGAGTGTTGTGCCCAGCCGGGCCCCTCGGTGAAACAATGGGTCTGAAAAGCGGCACACACGGCCCTGGAGTGCGCTGGTGAGCACGAGCCCCCAGCATAGTGCGCCATCTGCAGCAAACGGGCCGGTGGTGCAGCAAAACACAGGCTGGTGAAAGGGGTAAACTGTCCACCCTAGCCTGACGACAGAGGGGGGTCGCGCCGGAATTGGAGCCATCCACAAGGTGTTGAGGCTCCCGCACAACTACCCAACAAAGTAAACATAACCGGCTGCCCGTGTGAGATCTGCACTATGTGGGACCCTACCACCAGTGGAACGGAGTGGAACAGGCAACTCGCCCCGGAACATTTGCCGTACCCCTGGGAACACGCAAAAGGAAGCTTGGGTCGACACGAGGTTTGATAAAGGCGTCAAAGACACAACTGGGGGCCAGATGGCTGTGGGGCCCAGTTGGGTCCCGGAGTAGAAGGGTGTGGAACCAGCGAAAGCGCCCGACCACCAGTAACGGAGGCAAACACGGCGGGGGCCAGCGGAATAATACTGAGCGGTTGCAGGCACGTGGGAGGACACAGCCCACTCCAGGAGTGCAGCAGGCAATAGGTGTGAACCCCTAACACGGTCGAAGTGGGCCCTAAACTTCAGGAATAGCCCGACACCACGCAGACCTTCATGCGAGAGGCGGCTGTGCTGGCTCGCACCTAGTTGGCACAGCACAATGTCTAACAAAGTTGTAAGACTGAAGAGCAAGCAGCCCACGCTGGAGGCCTATGCCAAGGCATCTCCAGGGATAGAGGGGATTAGGAGTAAGGACAAAACTACCACTGTGATGGAGGAGGCTCTGGGCACAATCCAGGAGGTGCTGGCTGCAATTGCGGACCTGAAAGTCGCCTGGGAGACTAAACTGGGCCTGGTTATGAACGAACTGAAAGTGGCACTGGACCTTAAGGTCGGAGGAGTCCAGGAAGATGTGAACTTACTAAGACAAGATGTGAGAACGCTTGCGGAGCGCACTGGAAACCTGGAAAAAGAGATGGCCCCAAACACGGCGGAATGTGTCGCCCACAGATCGGAACTCCATGCCCTTGTACAGCGAGTAGGCAACTTGGAGAATAGAGCAGAAGGACGCGTCAGACGCAATAACATCCGCATCGTTGGATTGCCAGAAGGAATGGAAGGGCCTAACCCAACTAAATATGTGGAAACCATGTTACTGCAGGAAATAACTGGAGGGGCACTGACCCAGAGGTTTGCTGTTGAAAGGGCGCACAGGGCTTTGACGCAGAAGCCGCCCCCGGGAACCCCTCCCAAGCCATTGATTGCAAAGATTCTGAACTACCGGGATCGGGAAAGAATACTCAAATTCTTCCAGAAGGGTGGAACGATCGAAAGGGGGCCTGCGAACATCACTGCATACCCGGACTACACCCTGCAGGTACAACGCAGCAGAATGAACTTCAAAGCGGTGAAAAGAAGATTGAGGGAATCCGGTCATAGATATGTTTCTTTACCCGGCCAAACGGAAGGTGTTACACAGGAACAAAACTTTGTTTTTCGAAACGCCAGAGGATGCCATGGAGTGGCTGGATATGCAGAGTCGCCCCCAAGAATCTGGTATCCAGACAGGAGCCGGAGAAGATAAGTAACCTGCTGCTGTGGCACCCTAGGGGACACAGCGCAAGACACTGGGACTAGAATATAGCATCTTATAAGGCTCACAGGGAATGTGCTGCTGGGAAAGTACATGCTTGCAAGATCCGTTTGAACTGAATAATCCTGATTATATAAGTGGGAGCTCCTGGGAGACAGCCCTCGAACCCCCGTAGCATTACGCGTAGTTAGGTCACTATTAGTTTGGTGAAGCCCCGCGTGGTCCTAGTTCTCGGCATCACGAGAAAGGACCAGACGCGGGTGGGCCTGAGATCCAGGGATGGAGCTGGGCATTTGTTGGGGTTGGGAAGGGAGGGGGGGCAGGAAAGAGTTGTGTGCAGTGGGGCATAGTTGGGGAAGGGGGGTGAGGGGGAAGTTGTTGAGGTTGGGAGGGAAAAGAGCCAGAAAGCATGCCATCGGGAACGATATGGGAAGTGGAGGGGAGGGGGTGGACATGAAGTCAATAGAATCGGGTAACCTCAGGGTTGTGATCTGGAATGTGCGGGGCCTCAATAGTTACCTAAAACGTAATAAGGTAATGATGCCTCAAGAGGATGAGGATTGATCAAGCTCTGCTACAGGAGACCCACCTCACCAAGGAGAAATTGGAGGTGGTTCGGAGGAAATGGAAGGGTAGCGTCACGGGTGCCACATATTCGGCATATGCAAGAGGAGTGGTTACTTGGGTAGCACCACATGTGCCGTTTCAGCTGCTCCGATCGACGACAGACCCGGAAGGTAGAATGGTGGTGGTGGCGGGACTCCTGGAAAACAGAAGTGAACATAATAAACTTCTATGCCGCTAACGATGAGACCGCAGCCTACTTCAGGTCCTTATATAGTAAAATTAGCCCCCTGTTGGGTGGCGCGATATTGTGGGGAGGGGATTTCAATTGCACCCTGAACCCCGGGATAGACAGGTCATAAACCTGCGCCAGCAGCGAAAGCGTTGGGGACACTGTTGACAGACCTCCGACTGGAGGATGTGTGGAGACGGTTGCACCCAACGGATAGACAGTATTCACATTACGCGGCGCCGCATGACCTGCATATTAGGCTGGATTTTGTGTTCGCCGTTGAGGAGATAGCGGGAGAAATGGTGAGCGCAGAATATAAGGCCAGGGTGCTATCGGACCATTGGCCTTTGGTCTTGGAGTGGCGGCACCACCCCCCCAAGGGCGCGAATCCCGACATGGATGCTCTGAGCTGAGGCCCTACAGTACCCAGGATTCTGAGGGGACCTGAGAGAGGCCATCGAGAAATATTTTGACATCAATACCGGCAGCCCGCAATCCATGAGAACAGTATGGGAGGCCTTTAAGATGGTGGTGCGTGGAGTAGCCGTATCAAAATCCAAAGGGCTCCAAGGGGGTATAGAACGAGAATTGCAGGAAACTGAAAGAGAGTTAGAAGACCTGATGCGGAGGGGGGGGGCACCCGGGAAGTCGGCGCCAAGATAAGTGAGTTACAAAAGGCTAGCAGCGAACTCTGGGACAGATTATGTAAGCTAAATTACAAGAAATGCATAGAGGCAACATGCGGGGGGAGACGAGCTGGGCAGACTACTGGCCTGGTTATACAAAAATGAGACACCCCGACCAGTGATCAGAGAAGTCGGGGATGCGGAAGGCCAGATCTGTAACACCCAGGAAGGAGTAAACGAGGAGTTCCTCATATATTATAAACGCTTGTATGAGGACGCAGGTGGAGATATGGGTCGAGAAATTCTGGAAACAATAGAAGATATAGGGCTGCCCACCTTAGATGACTTAGAACGAGCAGATCTGGAGGCACCAATCACCTCAGATGAGGTGGAGGCGGTTATCCAACACCTGCCCACGTGTAAAGCACAGGGGTCGGATGGGTTACTCAGTGAATTCTATAAAGCGTATAGGCAGGAGCTACTCCAGCCGCTGCTGGCCATGTTCAATGAGCCCTACGAACAGGGAGAGCTGCCAGAATCTCTGAGGCGGTGATCATTCCGCTCCTGAAACCGGGCAAGTGGAATGTGGGTCCTATAGGCCCTTATCGATGCTTAATCAAGATAGCAAAATACTCACGGCAGTGCTTGCAACAGGCTAAAGCGAGTAATTGGCAAATTGATACATCCGGACCAAACAGTCTATGTCCATGGCAGAAACATCACAGACAACCACAGGAGGCTACACGATATTATTGATCAAACTGAGAAAGACCTGGGCGAGCTGGCCATTGTGTCGCTGGATGCGGTCAAAGCCTTTGACTCAGTGAGGTGGCCATGACCGATAGCAACCCTGAAAGGATACGGGATGGGGCCGGGATAAATTAGATGCGTCAAGAAGCTATATAGCTCCCCGATTGCAAGGGTCAAAACAGGTACTATAATTTCAGACAAGTGGCAACTCAGTAGAGGGACTAGACAGGGATGCCCCTGGTCACCCAGGTTATACATTCTTGCGTTGGAGCCGATGGCAATTTGCCTTAGGCAACAATACAGAGAGGTGGGGATCCGTACGACAGAAAACACACACCTGATATCACTATACGCAGATGACCTGCTTCTGTCTGTGCTTCCCGGAAGAGAATTTGCAATGTGTGCTGGAGGTGATGGATTGCTTTGCCGCCCTCTCGGGCATATCAGTAAACCCCAGGAAGTCCAGCGTGTTCCCCTTGGGTAGGTACAAAAGCATTCCACTGGAAAAATTGCCATTCTGCAGATACCCTGGCAGACCCAGACGTTTAGATACCTAGGCATAAACATATACCACAAGATAGAGGTAGAGCACAAAGACAACACGGAGAAAGCCATTGAAGGTATAAAAAATAGTTTTGGTCCAAGTTGCCCCCTGCCATGATGGGAAGAGCAGCACTGCTTAAAATGGTGGTCTTGCCCAGACTATTACACTTTTTTGTGAATGTCCCGTACTTGATCCCCAGACGCTTCTTTGTCAGACTCCATGGCCTGTGCAGAGGCTTTATATGGCACAATTCTAGGAACAGGGTGGCTCTGTGGAAACAACAAAACTTGTGTAATAAGGGGGGCCTAAACCTGCCGAATTTTGAATTGTATTACTTGGTGGGACAGCTACTATATGTAGCTAGGTGGTTGTCCGCAGAGGAATCTGCGGAAGACAGGCTTTTGCGGGATGGCTCTGCCCCATACTTCCTAAAAGAAACAGTGTGGCCGCACAAAACGAAGGTGTCGGAGATGGGAAGACTGTTGGTGCTGGGCTGGGAGGTCTGGCGCAGGGCATGGAGGACTGTGGGTGACCCAGACCCGCTCTCTCAGCAGGTCCCGTTGGTGGTGCTATGTGGGGAAGACTGTCAACTGATTAAAGGGGTCCGTAGATACTGCAAACCGCTGGGCCTGGCCACCCTTGGAGACATTTGCAGGAGGGGGAGGCATTGGAATTCCAGGGGTTGCTGGAGGAGACAGGGGTGGACAAGGGCCAATATATTACTTACACCGGGATTATGAAACGGGTAAGGGAAAGGTGGCCTGAAAAAGTACTTGCAGAAGAACCCAATGCCACCTAGAAATGATGTATGATGTCTCGGAGGGCGGGCACGAAAAATATCTCGCATATATGAGCTCTTGAGTGCAAAGGCAGGGAAGGAGCTGCTTCAGCTGAGGCTTGACTGGGAGGGTGAGGTGGGTGAACCCATGACAGAAGGACAATGGGATAGAGCCCAAAGGTACCATAAGAAGGTGTCCCGGAATGTGAGACTCCAGCAGATCCAGCTACATGTCACCCACAGAGCTTACCTGACCCCTGGCAGAATAGCCAGGTTTGGTGGCTCGGCTATACAGAAATGCCGCAGGTGCGGGGAGGAGGAGGAGGAGGAGGTTGGTATGTTGCATATGTTCTGGGCTTGCCCAGAGGTGAAGAGATTCTGGGAAGAACTGAAGACGAGAAGGGCCAGCCGGGGGGTGGTGCTTGATGTGGGGTCTGCTTGGGCATGTATGCTTGGGAGCTTCCCTAGGCCACGTAATCTAAAACATATTAGCAAGATGAAAGACCTGGCCTACATCTTGGCCAAGCGCAGAATTGCAATGTGCTGGAAAGTAGCCCACCAGCCTAAAGTAGAGATGTGGTGGGCAGACCTCCTGAAATGGGCTGAAGCAGAAACTGCGGCCCGGTATGAAGCGGTCACTAGAGGGGGGGGAAGAAGAGGTAGGCCCCCTGATAGCCTGGAGACAACTGGTGACCTCGATGGCAAACCCCCACCGGGTCAATCACGAAACGGAAGACTCGGACGAGTTAACGATAATTGAGACACCTGAAGATGCTCAGGTGGATGGCACGGATACGATGGCTCGAGTTTTTAGGGAGGGAGCGGGGTGGACGGAAGAGCGCATCAAATCATGTAATGTTTTAACATGGATCACAAACGTCCTAAATGGTTGTAAGGTTTGGAGTGTTTGTTTAAGATAATAAAAATTGTTCACAAAAAAAAATCATACTCTTGCAAGTTGTAACTGCCATAAATGAAATGAGATCATACAACAAATCGACTCCATCCCAGAGCCCCATAAAACAGATTTGAAAAACAGTGGATGAGGGTAAGCAGGTGGGCAACTGCATCTTGAAAAATAATTTGAATGCAGCAGATAATGCAGACTGTATAATGGCAGAGGGTACACTTAATACGCGCCATGCATGTTTAAGACAATCCGGCTTTAACCTGGAAGCTCAAGTCACCCTACTTAATATGCTAATCAAACCAAATGGCTTATTTGGGAAAGCAGTCGAGGACACACTGAAAAGTGCTAAAGAAGAGTACTACACCCATAAGTCCCTGAGACAGCAAAGAGGCGTGTTTAATACACACCGATGTTGAGGACAAAACTCCCAACAGTCCTCGAACTATAGTCGGGGTGGACAAACTTAATCTTGGGGTTACTTACAGGGGCAGTCCTCCCAGCAACCTTTTCAAAGGATGCACAGAAGGTCTAGGAGTAGAGGCAGAGCCTCATCAACCAGAGGGTCCACCCCCCAAAGCAATGACCACCCGCTCCAGGCCCCCCATGCCTCTCCAGTAGGAGGTCGCATTTGTCAATTTACCCACGCATGGGAGATGATTACGTCAGACAAGTGGGTAATTTCCACTGTGGCTGGAGTCTGTTGCATAGAACTCCTACAGAGGCCATATAACCACCCGCCAAGACAGACAAACCACGCTTCAGGAACAACGCATTCTGCTAGAAGAGGTCAAAGCACTGCTGAAAAAGGCTGCTATAGAGATCGTCCAGGCAAACAAGGGTATCTATTCAATGTACTTCCTTGTACCAAAGAAAGATCTTACAATGCGCCCTTTCCCAGACCTGCGCTTTGCAAACATATGTCAAGGCACACACTTTCTGCATGACAACGCCACAAGTAATCCCACTGCTAAAACAAGGGGACTGCTGTCATGATGCCTACCCCCAGGCACCCGGACCAAGACCATCAGCCCCGGGAGCAGGCATCTAGACATTTAGTAAAACCTCAGCAGCCCCGGCTAGGGGCTATCTGGGTTCTGTCCTGGCGCCTTAGGCACCAGGCTCATAGTAGAAATTAGTCCTGGCGCCTAAGGCGCCAGGCTCATAGTCATTACTTACATCAGGCATTCCATGCTGCAAATGACTCCAATCCAACATGAAGCCTGAAAGGGACTATTTTTCTACAGGGACAATTTTTTACTCGGGTGTGGTTCTAGGGACTTTTTACCTGGGACTACTTTTGAGGCTATTTAAACCACGCCCGACCAGCAACACCCGCTTCGCGTTATTCTGCATCCAGCAACGTAACGCTCACTGTGCCTGCAGCCTGCATCCAGTCTTCTGCCACGCCCGCCTCGAATCCAGAGCTCCTAAAACAAAGAGGAAAGAAAGGGACAAGGTTAGAAAACAAACTTCTTTCTATTCCACACCTGATTATTGATCCATCTCGTCTCCGGTCTTGTAAAAAACATCATTTCTGCACGCGCGGCACCTCCAGCTGCAGAGTCGCACCATACTCCCCAGTCTTAACAGCATCCTTCAGGTCAGCGCTGCCTCCATTTCTTCGGCGAACTTCGGCACCTAGAAAACGAAAGAAAACCACATGGTGAGCCGAGGGAACTAACAAATATAATTCTTACCACCATAGACTTAACTGATTTACCACCAGAGGCATCCTTTTGTGACTCTCCATATTTTCACGTGCCGCATCTGTAAAGAGAGACAAAACAACACGTTTTCCACGTGCAACATTTACCGGACAGCGCCGGGTAATACAGACTTTTCCCTGAGCGCCACCAGCTGCCACAAGAGCATCTTTTCACGAGCCAGCTGCAAGACAAGAAAGGAAGGGGGGGAACAAGAGTGAACATCGGACATATTGAACTTAATACTTAGTGGTCCTCACCAGGAACCTCAGAGTCCATACTCTCCGGAACTCTCCCGAGCCTTCAAACCAGTGAAGTAACTGGAATGAACGCGCCCCTGCAAATCCACGCAGGATGGAGAGCTCATCTTTCAAGAATATAAGTTGAGATTGCTGTGAGGACCGCAGCTGTCCGGGTCCAACCGACGCCCCTGTGGGAGCCAGGTGAGTGTAACAACTACATGGCAACATTGGATATGAAAGATGCATACTTTCATATTTCAATGTTCCCAGCACACAGAAAATTCCTGTGCTTCAAAATAGCAAATCAACACTACCAATTCAAGGTGCTCCCCTTAGGCATAGCCTCAGCTCCAAGGGTATTCACCAATGTATTGGCGGTAGTGTTGGCGCACTTGCGCAGAGAATCAATCCCAGTGTACCATTATCTGGACGACTGGCTGATAACGGGGGAATCCCCTCAAATTTGTGAGCAGAATATCCAAAGAACAATCAACCTTCTGGGCAAATTCGGGTTTTCAATCATCGGAAAAAAAATCAAGCCTTGTTCCAAGGCACACCAAGCAGTTCCTAGGAGCTATCATAAACACAAGAAAGTGGCTAGTCTTCCCCTCAAACGAAAGAGTTCAGAACACACTGCTGCAAATACCTAATTAGCTTACTGGTCGCCAAATAACCATACGCAAAGCAATGTGCCTGCTCGTGATGGTCTCATGCATTTATCTAGTTCCACACGCACGGTTGTGCATGCGCCCAATGCAATAGTGGTTAGCAAAACAATGATCTCGGGCAAGCGGTCAGTGGGACGATCTAGTGTTTTTTTCACTAACCCTAGTGCAAGCACTTCGCTGGTGGTCAGAGGAAAATCTGTACAAGGGAAAACCCTGTCACAATCCTCCAGTCCAAGCGATACTTACAACAGACGCCTCACTCTCCGGATCGGGAGCCCATTACTTTCACCACACAGCGCATGGTCTCTGAACACAGATCACCGCCCAGAACCACATCAACCTTTTAGAACTACTAGTGGTACTCTAAGCCCTACAAGCTTTCTAGCGGCATCTAAAAGGCTAAACAGTGAAAGTCCTCACCAGGGGAGTTGCTAGGTCTGGAAAAGACCCAGGGTTAAGCTGATGTCGGAACTGTTGGGACTGGGGGCTAGCTAGTCTTTTGGCTGTAGCTCCTGAGATTCTATCTGGGGCTACAACTAAAAGATCAGGGGCTGTAGCCCCGTTAGCCCCCCCCCCAGCAACGCCCCTGGTCCTCACAGAAAACACCACTGTCATGCTCTACATAAACGGGTAGGGAGTCGCACACACTCTCCAAGGCTATCCCAAACAATGTGGAAGTGGGCACTCAAGCGGAATGTTCCTAGTGTCTCAAAACATTCCAGGGCAACTCAATTCTCTGGTTGACTCTCTAAACAAAAATTCTCTATCCGAGGAACACGGGTGGCAACTCAAGAGAGGAATTCTAGACGTTGTCTTCTCCTTCTGGGGTTATCCTCCTTTTTCCACAAATCTAAATGCACAATGCCCAGACTTTGCATCCAGGTTTCCAAGGGGAATGCCCTGTGGATGAGCTGGTCAGCTAAATTGGCTTACGTTTTTCCACCAACACCACTCCTGAGCAGGATAGTGCACAAGATGCACCAGGAACAAGCTACTTCAATCATGGTTGCTCCTATGTGAGTGAGATAACCCTAGTTTCCACATATGCTCAAACTGGCGATGTATGAACCAGTCAAACTCCTATGCCCCCACAACATGCTATCCCAGCACGGTGGGACAACATTCTATCCACATCCTCAGTCTCTGATTTTGGCATCCTGGCTCCTGAAGTCAGAGTTTGGATACTTAAAATTACCTCAAAGGTGTATGGATATCCTCAAGGAGGCACGTAAACCTAACACCAGGCACTGCTACTTCAACAAATGGAAAAGATTTGTAATATGGTGCTGATCAAAGGATGTAAACCCTATTGGATGTACCCCATCACACATTTTTCACTACATGCTCCACTTTGGCCTAGTATGTAACTCCATCAAGGTTCACCTAGCGGCTCTGTCCACGTACACCACTTCACAAAACAAGGTGTCCTGGTGAAAAGTCCCTGTTAAGGCTTTCATGGCAGTAAAGAAACGTTACCCCCATGTATAGCCGACCTCCAGGTTGGGATTTTAATGTTGTGCTCTCAAACTTCATGGGTCCACCCTTCGAGCCTATGCACAAATTAAGCCTCAAACACCTAACATTGAAAACAGCTTTCCTAGTAGCCATCCCCTAAATAAGACTGGTTAGTTAGCTTCAAGCTTTGTCAGTGCAAGACCATTTCTTTGTTATCCACAAGTACAGAATACACCCTAGTAAATTCATATCCAAATTCTTTCAAAATCCATCCGACTCAGCTGAGAAAAACCTCCATACACTGGATTTAAGGAGGGCAGTTTTGTACTATATAAACAAGATAAACCGCTAAGAAAAACAGATCAACTGTTTGTCTCCATAGCACCTGGCAGTGAGGGTGATCATGTTTCAAAGAACGCCATCTCCAAATGGATAATGAAATGCATTCAGTTCTGCTATTCCCTACCAAAGAAAACCTGCCTTTCACACCTAGAGCTCACTCTACCAGAGGTTGCAGACTTCCCTCTAGACGCCATTTGCAAAGAAGCTACATGGAGTTCCATACATACCTTTACTCTGCATTACTGCATTGACACATTCTAAAGCATATTCAAAGGTGGGACAAGCAGTGCTGAAGCATCTATTTGCAGCCTTACCTTATCACAAGCTACCTCCTTCTCCAGATACTGCTTGCTAGTCTCTGCATAGCATGTGATCTAAGCAGATCCACAAGCCTCAGAAGGGAAACATTACTTATCGTAATCGTATTTCTGAATCACATTCTTACAATAGGCTCTTCAGTGCAGTGTTTAGATTGCGAAACACTTCATTGCCACTGTACGACAAAGACCTGCCATTTGTTATGAAAAGGTGTATGTATCGCGAACCAATGTTCTCATTCTCACAGTAGAACATCCCAGCAGCACTTAAGAAGTCACACATGCCTCTGTTGATGAGACCTCTTCCGATCTCTGGCTGGCGACAGGAATCATTGGAATACTTCCACACTATTCTCGGGGGTATACATGAGAAAAGCACCTTGGCAGTAGGGAAAAAGCACTGCACTGCTTTCATCATAATCTTCAGTTGACAGAACACACAGGATCAAGGCAGGTAACCCATAAAGAAGGCTCCAAAGTGCACAATCACTACATGTACAGTTGACGAAGAGGCCAAGCGTTGACATTCTAGAAGCAGTCCGCCGAAACAGCACGATTCAACACTACTCCACAAAGCGTCCACTCCCTCCAAACTGAAATTGCCAGACATGTCTTCTTGGAGGGCATACCCACACAGATCTTCCACAAAGCCATCACCCACGACAAAACTGTACGTCTTGCCATGTTTGCCAACTGCAGTACACAAAGTAATGGGGAAAGTGAATGCCTCCCTTTCTTGTGACGCACACCCAAGGCACCTGATTGGCCAAAGGCCATAGTCCCACTTCTATTGGCCAGCATGCTCACAAACGAAGAATGTGACACGTGCCTTTCTCAAGTACCGCCAGGGCCGCGCCCCAGTAAAGTTCTTCTTCAACGAGTGCGATTGATATTTAATTTCTATCAAAAAATATCAATCCTATTGGCGCACTTTCCTCTGACGCACACACTGAGCAGCACATGATAGGACAATCGCTACAGTCCCATTTACATAGGCCAGCATGGTGAGGAGCGTCGAATGTGGCATGTGCGGGTCCCAAAGTACGTCGAGGGCAGTGCCAGTGCAGCAGGAATCCCTCTTCCTGTTGCCGCACATCCTAAGCTACTGATTGGACAATCCCCACAGTTCCATTTTCGTGGCCGCCACCCGCAAAATCTCTGCATGTGACTTTCGTGCTGGGTGTGGGGAATAACGTGCAACCGGGGCAGGTGGAGTTCCTAGTAAGGGGCGACACTTAGAGTGTGTAGATCCTTCTACAAAAACACCTTTTTTGTCTGTTTTTAGTAGCTTTTGTGTTTTCTTCTTTGCACATCACTTCAGTAAACTCTTCACCGCATCCTGTAGAGGAGCAAACAAAACTGCATTGCCCACGGATGACAACAAAATTCAATTTTCTTGGAAAAACTCTGCATTTCCACAAGTAATAAAATCAATGTTGCAGAAGAACATTCCACAAGCGGACAAAAGTGTACATGCTTCTGTTGATGAGACACTTTCCTTAGTCTGGCTCGGAACAACATCCATTAGCAGTAGGCCATACTCTTCACGGTATTATATCAACATCCAGCAACCTCCTCAGTCTACGGAACAAATGCAAGCAAGGCAGGTAACCCATATGCATGCTGCCGTAATAAATTACGATAACATCTACTACTGGAAACGTGGCGAGGTCTTTGCAAAGTGCATGCATATTGACGAAATGGCACTCATGCACAGCTCTCCACAATGTATCTACTCCTTCCAAACCAAAATTGCTGTCAAAGTTTCTTTGCAGGGCCTAGTTGTGCAGATCTATTACAAAGGGATCATCTACAGTCAACACAATACGTTTCGCCATGTAAGCTGCCCTCAGTACGCAGAGCATAATGTGCAACCGTTTTCCCCTTCCTGTTAACCACACCCACTTAACATGATTGGCTAATTCCCACTCTGCCATGTCAATTGGGCAAGGTGGTATAAAGGGCAGATTTTGGCAAGTGCGCCTCCCAAAGTAGCGCATGGGCTGCATCCCTGTAAAACTGGAGCAGTCCTGTCTTCTCTGCAGCTCTACTTCATTAGGTTACTGGTAAATAGGCACACACGCATCCACCAATCGCTTTAAAGCCATCATCGAACACTGTCACTGCTGTACAACACTTGAAATGTACCGTTACACATGTACAGTATAAATGTGCCATTCCAAAGCACATCCATTACAAAGTTCAATGAAAGTATGCACGATTTCTCCATCCGCATGCATCCACATAGCCACCCAGGATGTGGCACATGCCATCCTGAAAGTACAGCGTAATCGACTACCTTTTCGTAATAGTGAAGGTGTGGGGTGGGGGGTTTCCTGTGATAAACAATATGAAACTGGGCAGGGTATTCAGTCTTCCAGTGTATACGTATAAAGTGTTTTGTTTTTGTTTTTTTTCTTTTCACGTGCGAGCAAATATTTTTGTATTTTCTCTTTATATGCGTTTGTTTGCCTATCCTCACATTTTAAAGCATTCTAGTCAATGATTCTTGCACAGCGTGAAAGTAAATGCCATTGCCAATGGCGCTCAAATGCCATTTCTAAGGAACCACTGCATATTTTGCGACCTCATGATCTCCTAGTGGGTGGAGAACATGCCAGAAATCTGCATTAACTGACCTATAATTCTGTTTATAACGCACATTTCGACCGCTGGCTGGGGACAAATTACACCGTCATGAACCCACACTGCTCTTGGTGTTATGCATGAGAAAACCACCTTGGCAGTAGGAAAATATACGTATTACTGCGGTCAGCAACCTCATCAGTAGACTGATTAATCGTCCACACGACATGTAACCCAAATGAGCACTTCCATAGTGCACCACGACACAGTCCACATTTGTGACGGACGCCACATAACTGCAAAGGCAAACCATCCCGCCGAAACTGCAGTCACCCTGACAGGCCCAGAAAGCATCCACTCCTTCCAACCCGAAATTACCAGCAACGCCTCTTTGCACGCAACACCTGTGCAGATGGCGCACAAAGGTATCACCAACGATGAACACTGTGCGTCTCTCCTTATCGACCACCCTCACGACACAGTATTGTGACAAAATGGTACCGCCCCTTCCTATGTACCATTCCCTAAACTCCTAATTGCCTATTTCCCACAATTCCATTCCCATTTCCACCCTGCTCATAATGGGAGGATGTGCACGTGCGCCTTCCCATCTGCAGTGAGGGCCACGGCCCAGTAAAGCTCTGACAATACTTCTTCCCTTTTAACGGTCACTTTTTGCAGCACTCCCCAAATTGGGTGCCGTCACATTTCAAAACACGCATGCACCAATCACATACAAAACCTCTGCATTGCACACTCATTTCTATACACCACTCCTTCTTTACTGTTAAACACTCTCCGTACACGTTCTGTTGGATTGCAAAGCCTCTCCACCAGAAATGACTGCTAAAGAATGCACTATTGCAGCATCCACAAACATCCTAACACGCCCCCAGCACACCTTTAGCTATGCACACAACATTGCAACCCTTTCCACACCCACCACAACACTACACATCCAAGCAAGCAACCATGTGGGCACCTAACATTATGCACAAACGTTACATACCTAGTGGCAGTTCTACCCATCTCCCCCAAACCATAAATCACCCATTCACAAAAACGCGTCACACTTAGCAGCAGCCACAAACATAGCGCAGCCTGCACCACCCCTACACACTACTATTCACACGCTATTGTCACAACCTATGCACACCACCTTCACAACATTGGGCCTACTTAAATAAATCTGTACACAGCAGAGTAACCAATCACATATAAGCTGCCCTTCAACCATACCAACTTGCATACTCACATTACGTACACGCTGCACCCTGTGGCCACACTACCCAACTTCTCCCTGCTCCATCTCCTGCCGCACGCCAAATACTGTAGCATGTTCCAACTATTACCACAACCATAGAATGAATAATAGACGTTTTGCAACTCACTTGTGCTGCTGTAGCTCGTCGACAATGTGCTCCACACGCATTCTCAAAAGATCACCACCCTTTGCCTCATACACTGCCAAACCTGCATTGCTACAGTGGGTCTGCTCCTTGCACACATTCCCCCCACCATAATGGAAAAATTCATGTCAGCGTATCACCAACTACCACTATGCACATATACACCACTGGCACCAACACTCCTAACCAACCTCGACACCGCAATGGACATACACATTATTACATACAGCTGTTACCATAATGTATGAACATTACACTGTCTCCGGCACCCCTACGCCCTTTCATTCACATACTATAGTCTTAACCACTTCCACTCAAAGGATTGTTTCACTGGCAACGTAAACACAACACGCTTACAACATTGCCCATACTGCAAGCATTGTGCACACAGCACATATAAGCTGCCCTTCAACCATACCCTGTAACATACTGACAGTACTATGAAAATGTATCGTAATGATAGCAATGCACTAAGTCACCAATTACTAATCTCACCACAAGACGCTGTATTGGACTCAACATGAAGTAGCTCTATTTGACTATTAATATAGACCACATAGGAATTGTGAATTGTAATATTTTGATTGAGTTGTGAAATATGTTAATATATATAATTTATATATATATTTATATAATAATATAATATATAATTTCTCTTTTTTTTTTTTAACCCAACTGTGTACAAACACAAACCTATATGTTTTGTGATCTAACAATTGAGTGAGTGTACTGCAAAAAAAGACAGATGCTATTATAGATCCGTCACCAATTGGGGGCATCACACACACCTACAGGTGGAAAAGGGAGGGGTAGCCTATGTCCACCCCACATATACGCTACATACTGACAGTATACAAGCAATGCACCCAGTGCCCACACAGCGTGACTTTTCACTGCAGCATCTCCAATCACAGGGCACCACCATGGAGCTACGCAGTAACAAATTTCAACAGTTAGCATAATGTACAAACAAGACACTCCCTCCTGCATCCCTGTGTACTTTCAATCGCATACTATGGGTGTACCCACTACCATTCACAAAGTATTGTGCCACTGCCAACCTACCCACAATCTGTTTGCAACAGTAGCCTATACATGTGCTCCACATCCATTCCTTACATGTCACCACCCTCTAACTCCACCCTCATGCACATTGAAAAATGCATTACTGCCATGCGTGACCTCAAGGCCTAGGCTCTTGAATGCATGGCCTATGTCCTTCGGCCATCCATCCAATAGTCCTGGCCTTGAACACACTCACAGCAACGTAATGCCACCATGCATGTCTCCATATCAGCTACTGCAACAATCCACTTGGACACCACTGCCACCAACTGTCATGCATTCCGCATGGCGGCGTTTGTGGGACATCTGGAAGCGCCATTAGCGGCTCCGTTACGTCGGCGGCCGTTCGGATTCAACGGTCTAGTTGTTCCCCAAGATGGCCGCCGCATCTAGTAATGCTGGTCCGGTCCTTTCCTCCTCGCGTTGCACCTTCTACGCTCCGCAAAGGTAACACTACCGTGTGTGTTCGTCCTTCGTTTTCGCTTCCCTACTGCTATTTCTTCTCCCTCAAGTCTCTCTGTCTCTTGCTCCCGACGCTGCTCGCGTACCTGCCATTCAGACCTGTTATCCGTCCCGGATATGTTGTATTCCCCTCCTGTGTATCCTTGCAGCTTTACCTTCTCTTCTTTGCTTCCCGTTCTGGGTTCCCTCCTCTCTGGGCATACTTACCTCACAATCCTCTTGTTGGAATCTCCCTTGGATCTGCTCCATTATCAGCTCCAGTATCTCCTTCACGCCAAGATTCTTTTCATCCGGACTCTGCTCAACTACTCACGTCTTCAACCTGCCTGCACACAGTGGAACCAATTAGCAGGGTTTTTTCTGCCGTGTGGCTTTTTCCCTGCTCCGGAACCTGCTCCCGGGAGTCCCCGATGTCCGGTTATCTCATATACCGACAGCGTGGCATCCCAGGGAGCTCGTCCCTTTTTGCACGATAAAAAGACCAGGAAGAAGATAAACACAGAGAGGCAAGAGAGACTGAAGAAGAAGACAGAGTACCAAGACGGTTCCACAGATCTTTCAGGTGAGGAGGAGGGGAAGGGAGTTACTTTAGAGCCTGACACCAACACTCCTATCCAACCTGTACACCGCCATGGCGCTACGCAGCAACAAATGGCAACAGTTGACATAATGGCCGCGTGGGCAGCTAACATTTTGCACAAACGTGCCACACATAGGTAGTAGCAGTTCACCCCAACTCCCCCACACCATAAAACACCCAATCACGAACACAGGTCACACTTACCAGAATGCACAAACATACCACATCCCCTGCCACCTCTACCCACAGCCATTAACAAAGTATTGTGTCACTATCCACAACATTTTCACAACATTCAGCCTACTTCAAAAATTCTGCGCACAACATAGGCCTTGAACACACCTACAGCAATGTAATGTCACCCGTTTGCGCATAGGATTTTCAGTGCACATGTGGGATTGCATGTCGGATTTCGGGGTGCGTGTACTCAGTCAGGGTTCCGATGTAATGTGGGGTGCACGTAAGCTGTATAGCGGGGTACAGGAACATTTTACCTGGGTTCGCACGCACATTTCCTGAGTTATTGGTTCGTTGCAAATTTTCATACGCATGTTGCCCCCCCTCCCGTGCTCCCACCCAACCTATGTCATGTGCAATTCACTCCCCATCTGCAAATGACCTGCCACCACTCAACACAAAAAGAGTTCACTGCAAACCGGTCGCGGCAGAAGCTAAGGAACCGTTAGAACAGCTGCCTCCAATCACCACAGAAAATACTAGCCTACATATGTCACATATAAACCACTTCTCACTCCCCCAGCCATTCCCTCCCTTAATGCCGCCAACACAATGCGTAGAGTACATTTTCCAGACCCTTCCGCCGCCTCACTGTCCTCTGAAACACTATGGCGGCTGTCCCAAAAAATGCTGACGCACAGCACGCTTCCCTCCAGCCAACCACCGGCCACGTCCAAACTTCTCGGACACCATTGCGCACCGTGATCAGATGACACTTCCGTCCGTGGAGCGAACAGGGAAATGGGTCAGTGGAGCGGACCCAGATATCACAAATTTTTTGGGACGTACATTTCAGTGTTTTGCAAAAAATGTCCCGTCCGATTTCCACCAAGCCCCCGCTCCTGGCACAAATTGTTTGAAAATCCATCCAACCGTTCGTCCTGGATTGGAACCCCCCCATAGCTCCCACCCCCCCTCACAAAACCTCACTCAACTTGGTGAATAAATTCAGAGCCGCACATATACTTTTTTTGTAAAGTTTGGTGAGGATTCGTCCAGGGGGAGCGAAGTTATATGCCGCCGAAAAAGTGCTCTTCCTATGAGTTTAGCAACGTAACCATAACTACACGGTTGCTACTGCGGGCTGTGTAATATATATATATATTGAGTTTAGCAACGTAACCATAACTACACGGTTGCTACTGCGGGCTGTGTAATATATATATATAACAACCGTGTAGTTATGGTTACGTTGCTAAACTCATAGGAAGAGCACTTTTTCGGCGGCATATAACTTCGCTCCCCCTGGACAAATCCTCACCAAACTTTACAAAAAAAGTGTGTGTGTGTATATATATATATATATATATATATATATATATATATATATATATATATATATATATATATTCACTGAAAAAACGTTGTTAAAGGGACGTTATGGTTCCAAGTAAAACCGAAAAACTTCTGAAATTCGCTAGTTACGGTAAGCGAAGCAACCATAACTCGCGCCACAACTGTGACTGCTAAGACTAACACCCAAAGCACAAACTAACACAAAAGCAAAGGCGCACCCTACGTGAATTACAGAACCTGAGTGAGGTTGTCGTAATTCCATCTGACAAGGGTTGCCACATAGTTTTGATGGACCGGAGTGAATATATTCGAGAGGCAAATCGGCAATTCCGTGACCATCGTTGTTACACTCTTGTAGATTCTAAGCCTTTAACCGCCATGAGAATTGAATTCATTGTCTTGTTGGAAATTCTTTCCAGTTTGGGCATTTTGGATGATTAACTAATCCAGTTCCTCTCCCCTGGTTCTCCAGTTATCCCCACCATCTATTTCCTGCCCAATCTTCAGAAACCTCTGGGTCGTCCTATTGTGACTGTGTGGGTCTCTTCTTGCCAATGTAGGAAAACTGGTTGACGAAACTCTTAAACCCCTTATTTCCAGTCTCATCGTATTTGTGTGACACTAAGGACTTTCTTAATCATGTCAATGGTATCACGAGTGAAGAAGATATGCTACTGGCAACTTTGAATGTGGTCTCCTTGTATACTGCCATTGACCACCAAATAGGCCTTGCGGCTTGCAAATCATTTCTTGACATGAGGCCCTTAAACTATATGCAACACACTGCGATGGATCTTGAAATTATGGAATTTTGTCTCACTCATAATGATTTTCTTTGGGGGGGTCCTTTTTTCATCAAGTGAGGGGCACTGCAATTGGGGCAATCTTTGACCTCCTGGCAATAGGGACCCAACCTTTGGTATAAGTCTGAACTCCACAGGTTGGTAGTGTGGCTGAGCAGCCAGGCTTATCTCAAGAGGGGTCAATGTGAGCAGTAATGTTGTGACAGTTTCACAGTAAGTTATTCAAATAAACACACTGAAGGTTTCTTGATAAAACACTTATTAATTTATTACACTGTCAGTTGTATAAGCCTTCTTCAGAAGGGAGCAATATATGTAGCAATTAAACTACAATTTAAAACAATGTTTCTCTAAATCAGATGATAACCATTGGGGATGGCACACACACACACGTCCTAAACCCTACTTAGGACACTGTGGACATTGATTTATCACTGGTACATTTACAGCAATACTGGGTTTGGTGCAAAAGATAGAATAGAGGAATAAAACAAAGGTTAACAAATAATTCACAAACGGGCAAGCACTTTTAAAACCTTCCAATGCAGAGTAAATTTACCCTTTCCTGAGGGAAAGGCCACAGCACAAAGTCAAAGGTAAAGAGGGGTGTCTCAGGGAGCCAGGACAGCCAATGTTTATTGCACAATGTCAAGGGGAGCTGGAGATCTTCTTTGTAGGTAAGTAAAAAGTCTTGCACAATGTTTTTAGAAACGTTTGTAGGAAATAGAACACTTGAGGGGCCACAAGCTGGGAGGCTTGGGAGGGGCAAATCTTTAGCAACTCTGCAAGGTAACCAAGATAGGTCTCAACTGAGAGCAAGTAAGGCTACACAACAAGAGGTAGACTTTACAGTACCTCTGATTACAAGAAATGGATCCAGCTGCCTTCTGTTCCTGCACAGCTCTGTAGATCCTGTTGTTCCTGAGCCTCAGTCGTGTGGACAAGAGGGTGGATGTCTGGGGACTCCTGCTCTGCAATGGGACGGTCAGGGGCAGCAATGGGAAAACTTCAATTCAGCTGTTCTTCGGTGTTTCACCTCATCGCATCTGACAGCAAATAGCAACACAGCGGTTCTCTGATACCACTTCAGACTTTCCTTGCTTCTGGGGTCCAGCACTCTGTTGAGGTGGCTCAGGCTTGGTCAGTCCTGCTTCAGGGAAGTACGGAGGATCTTCCTGCCACTTGGGTCCGACTTAAAAGCAACGCACACAATCTGGTGTTCCTCTCCCTGGTACTTCAGCTCCAGCAGCAGCAGTGGAAGAACAGCCAGCTCTGTGAGGATGTCCAGACGAGCTTACTTTGGAGTTGATTGGTCCCACCAACTCAAAGTGAGAAGTCGTCCTTGCAGGGCTTCTTTAGTCTAGGCGAATTCAGAGCTTCAGACCAGCAGCAGGGCTTCACCGGGCAAACCAACGGTCTAGGAGTTGCAGCAGGCGTCTCTTCCAAGTTCTTCTTCGGATTCCTTCTTCCAGTGGTCGACTCTGCCTTCCAAGCCAAAAAACCTCACCTTTTATGCAGGTTTCTCCCATTCATTCCAGACTAGCTGTCAATTACACAGCATGGTGGCTGTCCTTGCCGGACTGCCAGCCGGCCAATCAGCTTTGGGTGCATTGCCGTAACCAAGGAGATTAAGCAAAGGGAGTTTGGGGCACCTCCCTCACTTCCTGCTCCTGCCAGACATACTGGAGCCAGAGGCGGGCTTCACTCGTGAACACTGGCAAAGACAAAACGAACTAAGGGACCAAACCTGTGTCATGACCCATAGAACTTGCCCCTTCTGGACTTCCTGGTCCTTATCGCGCCGGGGCTTGTATTCTTTGTTACTCCCATCATGGCCGCAACAAGCGACTTGCCTCACACCAGCTTCCACGTCGCACACGGCACGTTCTATAAATTGGCCGCGGCCCCGCACGTCTCAAAGCTATCATTAGGTAGTGACTTGACATGTGTGTGCTGTTCGGCGAATCCACTAATCCTAGATCCTGGTTCCTTCTTCCTTCCTTCACCCCTTCCCTCTAATCTGCTCCTGGAATCCCCATTCTTAGTGACCGCTACCTACTTTCCTGAACATCCTGGAACAGCGGCCTTCCCGGAACTCTGAACGCGCTCTGCAGCCGGACGAGACTCGAGCGAGTCTATACAAGACCCGATCCGTCCACAAGAGGAATCCTCCCGCGGAACAGAGCAAGAAGCGATCCCAGGTGAGACGGGGGGAGATTTACGACAGTTTACGACGCCAAACGACCGACACTGATACTGCTATGGAGAAAGCAGTCCAGGACCTTATGCTTGGCATGCAAGAGCTCACAACTGAAGTACAGAACTTAAAGGCTTAGAATGCTGCGTTAAGGCAGCTTGTTTTGTCTCGCGACCCCGCTAACAAGGACAGTGTGTTATTGGGTGGAGTGGTAGACAAATATGATGGATCGGCAAAATCCTTACCTGGATTCCTGCTTGGTGCATTTTACTTTTAAGCCGTATTATTTTTCAACTTCTAGGACGAAGGTGGGCTTCATAATCTCGCACCTCACAGGGAACGCGTTGACCTGGGCCACTCCCTTAGTCAACTCAGGGGATGCCCTCCTGGATGATTATGATGAATTCATTCAGGCACTCAAGACTATATTCGACCACCCAGAACAGGTTTTTAGTGCTCAGGAACACTTACTTGATTTCCGACAGGGTACTCAGGATATGCTAACGTACGTTACTAGATTCAAACAACTGCCAAGGAAGCGGATTGGTCCTCAGAAGCAAGTTTCACTCTATTTCGCAGGGGTCTAAACAAGGACATTAAGGATGAATTATGAATAAAGAAGAAAGACCAAGACACCTTTTCAAAAGAATTCCCTTGAGACCTCTGTTAAAACCGATTCTGCCCCAACCCCTGACATAGATCCGGAACCCACGCAAATCGGAGCCTTCCGTGGGTCTATTTCCCCTCAAGAAAGGATGAGAAGGATCCACACAGGCCTGTGCATGTATTGTGCCTCGGATAAACACCTTGTTAGAGAGAATGCCCTCTAGCCCCTCCACAGCGTTAGAGAAACGCCAGCTCCCGATCCTAGATGGAGCAAGGTGTCGGGAGAGATGTTTACTCCACATCAATTCCATCCTTGAACTCTCCTGGACAAAATAGTTTGGTGATACTACAGGCCTTCCTCTCGCCCTCCAAAGACAAGACCTATCCCATTCTGGCCTTGGTGGACTGCAGAGCTATGGGAATTTTCATTGATCAAGACTGGGTTGTTAGTCATCATATTCCGTAAGAGACACGAAACACCATGCAGCGGGTGGAAGCAATTGACGGAAGACCCCTCTCTTCAGGTCCCATAAGCCTGCAGACTAAAGAGATCCAACTTTCCATAAACCAACATCAAGAGCGGATTACATTCGACATCATTAAGTCAGCCCATTACCCCATGGTTTTAGGTATGCCCTGGTTACAAAAGCACAATCCGTATATCAATTGGAAAGCAGGATCATTATTCCTGGGCTCAGAGTTCTGTATGTCCCACTGTCTATCCCTGGACCCCTCCTCGATAACTCCTAAAGAACCACCAAGAGACCAAGAAACACCACTCATGGTTTCCAATATAATACAAGTTCCAGAGGCCTATCAGGAATATGCTGATGTATTTTCTACTGCCATAGTCCAAGCCTTACCCCCTCACAGGCCCGAAGACTGTGCCATAGATACAGATCCCTCAGCTGTAATTCCTTTCGGCCGAATGTTCATTCTTTCCGAACCTGAGAAAAAGGCCCTTTGGGAATACCTAGACACCAATCTTGAAAACGGCACCATAAGACCCTCAATCTCCAGCGGGTGCTTTGTTGTTCTTCGTTCCCAAGAAGAATACCAAGGAACTCCGACCTTGCCTCGACTATCGAGGCTTAAACCAATGCACCCTCAAAGATCAGTACTCGCTGCCCCTGATTTCGGATATCCTGGAAGCTGTGAGAGGAGCAGTAATATTCACGAAGTTGGATCTCCAGGGTGCCTACCATTTAATCTGTGTCTGGGCAGAAGACGAATGGAAGACAGCCTTTAGAACACCCTTTGTTCACTATGAATACCTAGTCATGCCTTTTGGACTAGCCAATGCTCCCACAGTCTTTCAGCGTTTTATGGACTGGGTGTTCTCTGATATGTTGTTCCTCTTCGTCATTGTCTATCTGGATGACATATTGATTTTTTCCAAGGATCCTCTAAAACATGAAGAACATCTAAAGTCAGTACTACAACGACTTTGTGAACACAAACTGTTAGCCAAACCCGAAAAATGCTTGTTCCCCGTTACTTCTGTTCACTACCTAGGATTCATCCTTAGCCCAGAAGGAATTGGTATGGATCCTTCAAAGGTAAAGGCCATACTGGCTTGGCCCACTCCTACTTCTGTGAAACCGGTGCAATCCTTCCTGGGGCTCGCCAACTTCTACCAGAAGTTTATTTCTACCTTTTCCGAGATCGTTCAGCCGATCGTTGCTCTATTGAAGAAAGACACCCCCTTTATCTGGTCTACTCTGCAAGATAAAGCATTCCAACGATTGAAGGCAGAGTTCACGCAAGCCCCCGTCCTGACCCAGCCCGACATAAATCGCCCATTTCTAGTGGAAACGGATGCCTCTAACTACGCCATAGGGGCGGTCTTGAAACAGGAACTTGAGGATGGACTGGAACACCCCATTGCTTACCTTTCACGAACCCTGACCCCCAGCTAGACACACTATTCCGTCCTGGAGAAGGAACTCTTGGCCATCCGCCAAGCCTTCACTGAATGGCGACACCTACTTCTGGGTGCTAGATATGCAGTTCAGGTCCGCACAGATCGGAATCTCCAAATCCTACAGTCGTTGGTGTGCAGGAACAGTCGTCAGGCCCGTTGGGCCTACTTCTTTGCCCAGTACCAGTTTCAAATCACTCATGTTCCCGGATCACAAAACATGATTGCTGATGCCTTATCTCGACGTCCAGACTACGCAGCCACTGAGGACAAGGCCTATCCTAAGATGTTTCCCCAAACTATCTTTGTAGCTCAAGCAATCAACCTCCTGGAAGAAATCCAAGTGCAAACCCAGTCCTCTGACCTCTGGAAGGATATTTCAAGGAAGAATCCATGGAATCTAAGAGTCAACGAAGAATATCTATCAAGGACAATGCACTGGTCATTCCTATGCAGAAATTACAACACAGGGTAATAAACATCTGCCATGATACCCTTCACTCCGGTCATCATGGTATAACTAACACCCTCCGTCTTATACAAAGACAGTTTTGGTGGCCTCGAATGAAGACCGACGTACAACAGTATGTCAAGGCTTGTACTGTCTGCAGTCAAAACAAACATGATAACAAGAGACCGGCGGGTCTTCTACTGCAACCGTCGCTGCCAACAAGACCATGGGAGTTTATTGCTACAGACTTCATTGTGGAATTACCACCTTCCCAAGGGTACACGACCATTATGGTAACCATAGACTTGTTCACCCATATGGCTCATTTTACACCTTTGTATAAACTACCATCCTCCTCAGAACTTGCTGGAATCTTCCTGGAACATATTTTCCATCTTCATGGACTCCCTTCCAAGATCATATCGGACCGAGGACGTCAATACGTCTCACAATTCTGGAAATATCTGTCGTATTCTAGGGATCCAACGCGCTCCCACAAACCTCATCAAGTTATCACCCACAAACCAACGGAGCCACGGAACGTGTTAACCAAACTCTGGAGCAATATCTTTGTTGTTTTGCCACCAAGGTTCAGGATGACTGGTCTCGCCTCATACCCCTGGCCGAGTTTGCCTACAACAATTCCGATCACTCAGCACTCAAGGTCAGCCCTTTCTATTGCAGTCAAGATTTTCACCTGTCCGTTTTACCTTCTGTTCTTCCACATCCCACTCCAGTACCTACTCTTGACTCATGGATACAGACTCATCAACATACACAAGGAAGCCAAGGGACAATTGAAAGAGGCTCAAACGCGCACTAAGCTCTATGCGGATTCCAAGAGAAGATCCGCACCCTCTTATTCTGTTGGTGATCAAGTCTGGTTGTCCTCGAAACTATTACCGCGACATCTACGGCCAAACAAATTGGCCCCTCGGTACTATGGACCATTTTCCATAAAGGAAGTCATCAATCCTGTCTCATTCCGACTCAAGATACCCGATTCCTGGAAGAAAATACACCCAGTCTTTCACACTTCCCTATTGAAACCTTACATCCAATCCTCCCGAAAATCCTGCAGACCCAGTCCTGTTGTGGATGATCAGCTGGAATATGTAGTGTCCAGAATATGCGATTCCAGGTATAAACTGGGTCGACTTCAATACGTGGTTGAATGGAAGGGATACCCTCCTAGCGAGAGAACCTGGGAACCAGTTTCTAACTTAAATACCCCTCGACTGCTTGGAAGATTCCATCTCATACACCTGGGCAAACCTGGTGGAACAGGTCTTCGGAGGAGGCATGCTGTCATGACAGATAGAACTTGCCCCTTCTTGACTTCCTGGTCCTTATTGCGCTGGGGCTTGTATTCTTTGTTACTCCCAACATGGCCGCAACAAGCGACTTGCCTCGCACCAGCTTCCACGTCGCACGCAGCACGTTCTATAAATTGGCCACGCCCCCGCGCGTCTCAACGCTATCATTAGGTAGTGACTTGACGTGTGTGTGCTGTTCAGCGAATCCACTAATCCTGGTTCCTTCTTCCTTCCTTCACCCCTTCCCTCTAATCTGCTCCTGGAATCCCCAATCTTAGCGACCTCTACCTACTTTCCTGGACATCCTGGAACAGCGGCCTTCCCGGAACTCTGAACGCGCTGTGCAGCCGGACGAGACTCGAGCGAGTCTCTACAAGACCCGATCCGTCCACAAGAGGAATCCTCCTGCGGAACAGAGCAAGAAGCAATCCCAGGTGAGACGGGGGGAGATATAAGGACCTTTCCAACAAAAAATGGCGTAAAAAGACCAGGGCCATTTTGACTGCAATTGCAACCCGCGGTAAAAACACACAATGGTAGTTAAAGGTAAACCACTGCCACCAGCCATTAATTGTAGAAAGGGTAACATAAAGATGTTACATGAGAAACTAGACAAAGGGGATACTAAGTAACCCCTCCAGTACCCTATGGTAAGATAGTCTGTGCTGGGTCTAGAAGGTTACAAATTGTAAGTAAAGTAAATTTCACTTCACTGCTCTTGGAAACAGTAGTTTATGCAAGAGAATGTATTCAAACCTTTGGGAAATCTGACACTTCCCTGTGCCACTGCACTGAAGGTGCTGTGTGTCGCAATGTAAAGATGATGCCTATGGAGTTTGGCAGACTCCAAAGTTAAAGGCAACGCAATGTCTAAATCACATAAAATATACATGAGAGGGTAAGAAAAAGGGCTCGCTCTCTCCAGGTTAGAAATTAAAAGTCCTGTAGTCCAGCAAAAGAGCTGTGGGTCTCTGAAGTTGAGAGGAATTACCATATTTCTGAGAATCCTCCCTAACAAATATCTTCATAATCAATTAAATATGATTTGTATTGGCCAGTTGATAGGTCTTGGGGCTTTTGTCTTCTTTTAATTTTTATTTTTTTATTTTTCACTCCTATTTGTTATTTTTGGTTTTACTATTTTCTCTATTTTACAGTGGTGTTTCTTTGTGCTCTATATGGTGGTTTTCTTATTTGATCTAGCATGTTAAAAACCAACAAGATGTTCAGCTGCATTCATGATTGATGACTATCTATGGTTTCTAATATCGGATTCAGTTCAGGTTCCAATACATTTTTAGAGAATCTCATGTTGCCGGTGGGTGTCATAATCTGTTGGTGATATAGGCTATGCTTATGATTGGCTATGCACTTTGCAAGTACAAGTCTATGCTACCATCGCAACCTTGATTAGGCAATGGTTATTTGTTTGCAATCTTAATTCTGTGTTATGTGGTTATGCACTATATTTGCGACCACCATAATTTGTCTTATACTGGAGTTCTGGCATGTTTTAGATTTAAGGATGCATTATGCACTTTATATACATGCTGTGCCATGTATTCAAATTGTATCTTTTCCTGTAAATAATGAATAAATCTAAATATATTTCCAATCTGTGAAAGGTACAGTGAGCTTTCATTGCGGCTGCAGCCTCTCGAGTGGGTACCTTCCCAAAGAACAGATCAATGGGCGCTGTTAGTTCTCGCAGAGGGGCGCCTATGGACTATATTCTGCCTGTAAATAATGATATTGGATTGTTCATCTGTATGTAATTTGAATTGGTCACTTTATCGTGCATAGCTTTGCACCCAGGTCAAATTGATTGAGATTATTTAATTAGGAGATGGGACTCGTGTGGTTCCCATTCACTGCGTTCAATTTTGCAGTACTTGTGTTATTATTAATCCACTCTTTCCTAATTTCAGACCTGTTTGTTCTCAAAATATGCCAGTATATGCAATTTGTATATTACTTCGGCATGCAAATGAACATGTGTATGTAAACCCACTTTGGGTCCGTCTCAAGGGATTCATATATTTTTGTGTTGATTGAAACAAAATTGGATGTTTCCAATTTTCGTGAATTCCCATAACTGCTGATAGTCTTGAAATGAATGACTGTCATTAATGCCATTAATTTGCAGTAATTGAACTTTGTATTCAATTTGAATAGCAGGTCTGATGTTATGATACCTTTTCAAAATGGCTGACCTGTTTAACCATACTTGTTTTGGTCTAGACGACGTACCATAGAGTGCCTGTACACTCACTGGGTGTGTGGACGAGTTTACAGTTTGATCAACGGCCCATGGGGGCTCGAAACTCATAGCTGTAGGTTTTCCCTGCTCAGACTTCTGTCTGTTTATCATTAAAGAATATTAACCCCTCAAGTGCTAAGGACGAGATATCTCGTCCTTGGCATTACCTCCGTAGTGCCAAGGACGAGATAGCTCGTCGTTTTTGGCACCTTGTTTTGTGTGATCCCTGCAAAGTGGGGATCACACAACTGTAATCCAACCCCCGAGCTATGTGAGGGCTGGATTACCTTCAGTTTCACGTCGGCGTGCATAAAGCATGCCGACTTGAAAGTAATTTTCACCGCAGCAGCCATTTCGGGCTGCTGCGGTGAAAACACAAGGCGAGTATCCACCTTGCTCCCCCTCGATCTCCAGCTGTATTTGATCCGGGGGCAGCAATGCCCACTAGACACCAGGGATCTGTTACAGAGCGGGGGAGGGGGGCTGCTTACTAGGTAAGCGCCTCCCCTCCACACCCTGGCCCCAAAGCATGGGGCCACATGTATGCAGACCCCTGGGGGCGGATGGGTGACCACTGCCCAGGGGTGAGGGGGCAAAAAAATAAAAAATTAAAAAATCCAAAAATGAAGCATGGGAAGGGGGAGGGAAGTGGGGACCCCTAGACACTAGGGATTTTGTTTGTGGAGGTGTCATTGAAAAGGGGAGATTCTCCCCTTTCCGACTACACCTTTTTTGTAAGCATTGCAGCTTCCGGATCGGGGCGCAGGGTGCTCGATCCGGGGGCAGCAATGCCACTAGACACCAGCGATGTCTTTTGAAAGTGGGGGCCACATGTATGGAGACCCTTGGGGGCGGATGGGTGACCATCTGCCCCCAGGGTTGGGGGCAAAAAAAAATAGATATCATGGCTGGTGTTTGGGGGGGGGGGAGTGCCCCCCCACCCCCAATGGACCAACAGGGAATTTTTTTTTATGGAACGGGTTGCCCCCCTCACACCTCCCCCCCCCCAAAATGGACTTGGGGTCATGTCATGCAGCCCTCCCTGGGGGCAATTATCTGCTCTTAGGAAGGGGCATGTAACCCCAGGGAGGGCTGAATGAGATGCCCCCCTCCTGCATTTGGTGTGGGGGAAATGCAGGTGTCCCGACGAACGGTACCTCACATGTGTGGGTGCACCTACCGGGGCGCAAAAGGGTAACCCACTGGTAACCCAAGCCTTTCGGCACAAAACATTTTGTTCATGTGGGCAACCTACAGATTTGGGCCTAGGGTGTCGAAGCCAACAAGGAAAACGGGTAACCCCATGCATTTCCCAAAAGTGGACACCCGTGGGAATACACAGAGGTCTGACTTGCGCGAAGCGGCCCACAATTTATTACCAAGAACCCCACGCAAAGTGAATATTATGTTTTTTCCCCCACCAAATATCACACTTTGTCGGGGATTGTGGCTAATAAAAACTTGGGCAATTTGTGCAATGCAGACCTCTGTGGATTCCCACCGGTGTGCTCTATTCGGAAATGAAGGGGGTTCCCTGGTTTCCTTGGTGGCATGGACACCCTAGGCTCAAATCTGTAGGGTGTGCGCATGAGCAGAATTCCTGAAATGATGCTCTGCCGAAAGACTTGGGGTTACTTGTGTTTTAGGCTTTCCCCTTGGCGCCCAGGTAGGTGCACCTACACATGTGAGGTACCGTTTTCATCAGGACACGTGTGGGAACGCGGGAAGGTATGACATTTGTTGTTTGTGTGGTTTTCATAACGTTTTGACCCATTTGCTGGTGCTATTTGTCACACAACCCTTTCATTCCCCAAATGTGCCCTACATTTAGTCACTGCTTTAGGCACCATACACGTTTGTAACCTGCACAAGTCACCTACCCTTGAAAAGGTCTTTATGTGCTCTTTCAAAAAATGTATGCTCGCCGTTCCTCACCACATTGGTTTCCCTGATTTACACATGCTAAGTACGTCTGTTCAGGCCGTAAGCATAAAACTCCTGTGTACCATGGCCCAGTGTTTGGCTTGTGGTATTGCTTGTTTTGTCAAACACTACAAAAAATGTGTGCTTTCCTAACTGCACGAGTCGGGGGAGTGTAGCGGAGCATTGTTTTTCTCAAAATTCATAGAAGCCACTGCCGTGCCAACCATGTCCACCACATACCTTTTTTTTCGTTCGACCGCCTACAAGTGAGAAAAAAAGGGGCCAAATTTGCCCGAGATATCTTGTGTAACAAAAAAGTTACAAGGCATTGAATGGCGATGTACTGAAATCACCAAAAAAGGCCTTGGCACGGGGGGGGGGGGTCATGGCACTTAAAGGGTTAAAGAACATTGTTTCCAACACCCTTCTTTTTTCAGTTCTCTTTGAACCCTTGTGAGTGCGACCGTGGCGCACATCATGTGTCAGTTTTTTTTTCATATATATATATCTATGTCACTATTTCAAAAACTTTTCATAGTGGCGCTCATGTCTCCTTAAGAGGGTGCTTGTGTGTCGGTTATAGGAGAGAGACCGTTTTTAAATGCACACACTGCTGCGTTACACATGGGTAACTACAATGCATGCCACTCGCTGCATTCACAGCCCAAGAAACACAAGCACTCAATCCCAGAATAACAGTGCTAAAACATAACTTTTATTTTAGATAAAATACATCAAGTAAAACATTCAAAGTCAGCACAGACTTACGAATTGGTTGCACAATTTGCAACAGCTGTTTTGCCATGCTTTCCATCCCAGCTCGGGGACTTCCTCAGGCTTTTCTTACAGCCTCAAGCTAACAGGTTTACTTTTATTTTTGAACACAGGAAATTCTTTATCTTCTGGTCATGTGACTTTCATTTAAAACACCATATAATATGGTTTAAACAATGTGGCCATCTTGGTCTAGTCTAGTCTGGCTGTTTAATACATTATTCACCTTTTTTTTTTAAATATTATTGAACATTTCATTCACAAAAGCATTCATGTAACCGAATTTTCCAATTCATTACTTTCTATGTTCACCATTTGCCCAGTGGATAAAATATTGTGCCTTTTTAATTAAGTTACCATTGCAGTGAATCCTACATGGCCGCGGGTTAAATTCAGCAACCTAATCCGGCCCAAGCAAAGTTATACGGCAGCAAACATTAAATTCCTTCATTGTAAATACATATTGCGCAATACCCATATTTCACTGCTAAAGTAAACAATGCTGCACTAGCAGGCTACAAGCAGAGATCGTAGTGACATTCACAAAAATCTGTTCAGTACCTTTGTTATTCACATGACTGTGTATAACGTTATGTGAAAACACCAAAAAGCTCTCCACTTCTCATCCGAGTGAAATTCAAAGTGAGAGCTGCTACATCTCACAGCTTATTCATCTCTGTGGCACCCTGGAGGGCTGTTGCTGCTTAACCAAATGGACTAATTGGCTGTTGATCTAGTGGCTAGGTGCAAAGTGTTTTAGGTTCGAAATAATACCAGAATGCAACATAATGCTACTCAGTTAAAGTGACTTGTGCAATATGCTGTTTGTTTTGTATTTTTTTAGTAACATAATGCACGAGGAAGTTCACGATTAAGTTCCACTTTGCCGCTGAGGAACGCTGCTTTTCGTGTGCTTTGTGTGTTTTGCTGCTAGCAGACAGCTGATGCTATGTTTTCTGTGACTTACTTTTTTCCTGATTTAATCAGGTGATTGACTTTGTTCAGCAGCCTTGTGACTCTGCCTTTTGGCCCTGCTGCCTGATTGCTCCTGTTTGATTGCTCCTGACTGATTGCTTTATTTTGTTTGTAGTGCATTTCCTGCCTAACTCAACCGTGTGAGTGACAGGAGACTTTTTCCCGCCCAGGAACTGGTGAATTGTAACAGGCATATATTCTCCACGCGCACGCACGAGGAAGTTCACAATTAAGTTTGTCTTTGCCGCGGCCGCAGCTCTTCCTCTCATAGTTCCTGGGGCCTGGGTTCCTCCAGCAAAGTAAGCGCCAAGCTTTCTGGTTGTTTTTAGTTCTTTTTTGTTGTTTTGTTTGCTCGTCTTTGAGGCTGGTACTTTGTTCATGGTTTTTATTCCCTATTCATTAAAAACCAATATGCCTGACAATGCTTATAAACTCATCACAATCAGTACGTTTCCAAAAATATTTCAAACACAGCTACCCTCTTTTACCTTGTCCCCACGAATTCCAGGCATTCACGCATCAGCTCAACTTAGCGTGGCTATGTCCCAAAAGCTAATCCTGAGCTGAATTTGCACAAGCCACAGCCCCAGCCGACTGGTCTGATCTCCTAAGTGGTAACTAACTCCATAACTCAAACGCCTCTCTGTACTCCTTGTCCCCCTTTGGTGAACTCTCCTATTGAACAAATAATTTCTGACAAAACTATTCTGGCCTCTTTGAAGGCAAGAAATGTAAGAAGAAAGTTTAGTGAGAGATCTTTAGCGAGTATCTCTCCTATCTCACCAATAGACTTGGACAGCTCTAGCAACTCAATTTATGCAAGTCAGTGTGAATCTCCCACCTCCATGCAAACGGAGCACTTTGATGCCCCTATAACTGGCTTATTACATGAGTCCTATTCGATACCCTCGAATTCCGCCATTGCATCATTTGCGCTCCCTACTCCAACGGCAGTAAAACTGCCCTTGTCTGATCTGCCCTCTTTACCGCCTAATATGCTAGAATTAGCTCTTACTGCGGTTAATACATCTGTTCTAGGTTTACAGAACATTTTTGAGCTGATGCTCAATGTTTTCTATTCCAGGGTACACAGTTGGAGGAGATTATCCGCTGGATTCATTTTCAAAATCACAGTCCAACAGTGGCAATCCCCCCCCCCCCCCACCCTGTGAGGTAACATCTGTCAAAGAGGCCTCAATTATAACCTGTGGCAGTTTCACTGTTGAAACCCTATCTCCATTTACGGCTCCAGCGGATAATGTTGTTAGGACTCAACCTGCTATTCTGGGTTCTGTCCCCCAATTAACACGATTCACCAATGTTATCTGTGCTATTGAAGACATCATAACCCCTGAGACCCATATAACTTCCACAGCTAAATTGCCAGTGGAAACTCTACCTGGGAATAAGAACACCCTCAATGCATTTTTTAAAGCTATCGGAGGCTCGATTCCTAAGGCTTCAACGGAGAAGGTTTTATTACCATAAAACCTACTACAACCTTGACCGATCCTACTACAGAGCTTGTTTCTGAAAACTGTTCCTCATCTCATTTGCAACCTACATCATATCAACCTTTAGATGCGCTGGCCGAGTCCCTGACACACTTGGACCAGGGGGTTACTCTGGTCACTGAAAGTGACACGATCAAAAGTGTCATTTGCTCTTCCTAAGGTGGCATCGTTCCCGACAATAGAACAAAATCTTGGGGTGACATTTCAACTGAAACAAGCAGTTGATAAATATATTGACGAAAAGTAATATATTGACGAAAAGTTTGCTGATGTTGCCGGTTGCAATGCCCCCTTGGATTCTCAAGTGTAAGTGAGTCATAACTCTGAAATTAACAATGCTCAGAGATTCACAAGAAATTATTCCTATACAAGTGAATTGCAAACGCCAACTGAAAAAGTGTCTCAGTTCCAATACTCTGATATGAGACCAGTTGGCAAGAACAATTCTCTGAACGGTTGTATGCCTAGAACCCCACAACCATCGCAACATGCTTCAAAAACTCCTAGCTTCTGCTTTATACTAAAGTGCAGAGAAGGGCCTTATCCTTCTTATGATCTCAACAGAAGGAGTGTTTGGAACATCTTCAGAGATGTGGTCGAGCTACAAGATGTTAGCTCTCGAGACATTGAACAAAGTGAGTTCATTTCTGATAACTCCAATTCGATCATTCGTTTGTGGATTCCATCAGGGTTAGTGGCAAACACAATCTGGCAGGCGACAATGTCGCTGTTTGAAATGGGTTTTCTTTTGGCTCAGGATCCGAAAGATATCTCAACTCAACCCAAGGAATATTTCTCAAAACTTAACATACATGAAAGTTTTCAGTGGGATAACTCAAATGGGGCCAGAGCCCAAAGGGCTTCAGTCAATGTTCAGAATTAACCACCAACTAAAGAAAATGATAATGTTTTAAGAATTGCTAGCTGGAATACAAGAGGCCATAGTCATTTGCAGACCTCTATCAAAAAACTTCCTGAGGTATATCATCTTTTGTCCTTACAAGAAACATGGCTAGCTGCATCTCCGGTGTGGGATGGGTATGACGTAATTCTGCTACCAGCATTATTAACTAAAGGCAGACCATCCTCGGGGCTTTTAGTTGCGGTAAACCGTAAATCAGTCCTTTCGATTACATCATGGGCAGCTTTTAACATTCATTTGCAACTGGTCAAAGTTACTACTGCCTCTCACTCCCTGGCAGTTTTGAATGTTTACAGAAATCCTAGTGTTTGCTCAGATGTAGACTTCTATAATGGTTTAACTGCCTTATTAGATATTGTAAATATTTCTGCAACTACAACGTATACCATTATCATGGGAGATTTAAACATGGATTGCACTAACTCTAGTCGTCAATCAAAGGAAGGTAAACATTGGTTATACTATATGAATGAGAGGAACTTTGTTATGGTTAATGGATCCATTAAGGGTGATATGCCAGCTCAACCGACTTGGTATAGAAGTACAAGTACCATCGATTACATTTTTGTTGACCAGAGTTTGTTTAGAATGTCTCAAGAGCTAACAATCACTACTTCCCCTTGCAGTGATCACAAGATGCTAACCCTCTCTATTGCATGGCAAGCACCTAACAGCAGAGCCGCTACTGCAAATTTTGGCTTTGGGATTAACAATGCAAGGTCCAGAATAAAATGGACGGATGCTAGAGTTATCGAGTTTGAGAAACTGATAGCGTCTAACCTGTCTTATGTGGGTGTCCAGTATACCGAGATACTTGCTCCCTTTGTCCACACGATCACTATTCCTACCAAGAATCATATAAAGCATCTCCATACTTATGATCAAGTTGTCAAAGAGATAAAGACTGAGTTTAGACAATTTAAACGTCATATTCTGGCATCAGATATCAATGAACGTTGGTAATTACTAAAAAATGCCAAAAGCGCTATTAAGAGCTGGATAAAGAGTCATAAATCATCAATGTTCCAAAAAGATAGCGAAAGTATGGCTCGGGCAATGTCTAATAAGAACTCTGCTCAAATGTGGCACCTTCTTGGAAATTATGCTTACAATAGAGATGCGGATGCCCAATTAAATTCAGTTAATGAACATCATTGGGTTGAGTATTTCCAAGATCTTTATGCAGATCCCAAATTCGACCACAAAATATTTCTTCAATCACGGCCAGTTCGATGGCATTTAGATTAACCGCTACGGACATAGAAGACATTATAAAAAAAAAGCAAGCAGCTCAAGGGCCGCAGGCCCAGATGGAATTTCTAATGCTATGCTTAAAGCCAATCGGGTCGAATGGGCACGCATACTATACTGCATATTCCAAACAGTAGTCAATTCCTGTACTATACCAACATCTTGGAAATCTTCGATCATTATACCGATTTTCAAGAAAGGGGATAGATGTAATCCCAATAATTATCGCCCAATTGCCCTCTTACACTCTCCTGGCAAGATTTTCTCCAAAACCATTCTAGTTGAATTCAATAAATGGACTCTTACAAATTCATTACGAGATCCTTATCAGACTGGGTTTATTGCAGGGATGGGCACGCAGATTAACTTATTAACATTAAATTCAATTAAAGCACATTGCCGAATCACAAAGCAAGCATTATTCTTAGCTTTTATTAACCTGCATTCAGCATTTGACTCAGTATCTAGAGTGCTTCTATTCAACAAATTGAACGCGATCAATGCCCGTTAACCCTATTTGAAATCATTATTGCCTTCCACTCGGAGACTTCTATTTGTGTTCGCCTGTCATTGGACGGGGTTTTGTCATCAGTTATACCAACAGCTCGTGGGTTAAAGCAAGGTTGCTTTTTTGCTTCCTCGATTTTTAACTATTTCATTCATGATACGAAACAAACATTTCAAAATATGACTTCTGATTCTCCTAAAATTAATAACCATCAGTTAAAAAGCTTAATGTATGCAGACGACATGGTGCTCATGTCAAAAACTCAAAATGGTCTGAAAAAGTTGCTTGGAGCCTTCAATATATACATCGTACAAAATGAATTGCGGATCAATACCAACAAAACTCAAATAGTTTTGTTTTCCCCAAAAAGGAAAGCTAAATCATTTGTGGTCCATCAGTCAAACAAATCTAACTGTTGTTCCCCAATATACATATCTGGGCATGATATTTTAACTAGCTAATCATTCCAGAGGACAGTTGGAAAGAGTGGAGAAGAAGGTGGATGCTGCCATTTCGCAAACTAGACTAATTATGTACAAATACAGGAAATTTTCAATTAAACCAGCAATAACGTATTGGAACCAAAAAGCTGTTCCAGGCTTGATATATGGTTTAGAAACTTTACCTACAACTACTAGTCTAAAATGTGATAAATGGGAAAGTAAATTTTGGAAAAATATATTAAGACTACCACCGTCCATTCCGGCCTGCTGGATCCGTTATGAGATGGGTCTAATTTCACTCCAAGCCTTTTACAACTGGCGCTTATGCTCCCTTTTTAGAAAATGTCTAATATCTTCTGAACACAATGTCCTCTTAAGGGAGCTCACAATTCATCTGTTTGCCACGACTCATACTTTCTTTACGTCGTGGCTTAATACTGTGTATATCATCTTGGGTCATGCGTGTGGCTCTTTTGACACTTTAATAAAGAACCGGGATAAAGCAAAAAATCAAATTTATACGCATGATTGGATCAAAATATGCGAGTTATGTTTGACTTATGTGGATGGAGACACAATACGTTTTCCCCCCCAAAAAATGCAAACTCTGCCATTGTACCTTATTCGAGCTCCTGCTATTAAAATTCGCTCAGCAATTCTGCTACTACGATTTAACATCTGGCCGTCTAGAGCACTATTGCTGAAGCGAAGGCTAATTGCAGCTACAGAAAGTTATTGTCGCTTTTGCAACAATGTTGCTAACTTGGAAACATTAAATCATCTAATTACCCAATGTCCAGCTTTGGTCACTCAAAGATTAAAGCACTTTGGAAGACCTTGTTGGTATCTTGGTAATTTAGAAACTGAGCAATGTGGTCTGTGATACTAAATTCATCATATTTGCCAATTCAGGTGGCAACTGCATGCTTCTTGGATAGCCTGCAGTTAGACAATGAGTTGGCTGTCAATACATAGTTGACCATGATTTCTTTAGGGCTACATATATGTTGAAAGGTAAATTACAGTTGAGTATAGTTGTCTGCAAATGACAATTACCATATCTTTATTTCTATTTAGCATGTTTTATTTGTGAACCTCACACTGTTTTAAATGAATTTGTACAGTTAAGAATCAATATATTTAGTATAATACTGTATAGACTGTTGAAAAAAAAAAATGCATTTTTGTGTGTTAAATTTTACTTGTGTAATGACGAATATTTTTTTTTGAAAGATTGATTTGTTTCAATAAAAAAAAGTGCTGAAAAATGCTGCTAATTCTGATCCTCTGATGGACCTGTTATGACATCTAACAGACCCATACAATAAATAAACATTGGAGACAATTCTCAATACCGCCCTAGTGGGCTAACTATCTGTGTGGTCTGTGTAGCACATATCTCAGCAACATTTCAGTCAAATTGCTATAGCTTTTAGGATTTCAAATGTTATACACAGCTAACCAACTCGGTAACAAACTGATCGTCTTCCAAAAGATGCACAGCTAGTTCTTCCCCAGCATTATGTTGCTTGGGTGTTTTAGTGTTGAAAGTGATAATGAGCCTCGAATCCAATTTCCTTAACATTCGCTCTCTATTACCACTCCTTTTATGTACAGGGACATGTGCTAATGCAAAAAACCTCATCCCATTGGCATCAGTTGCATGCTTTTCAGTGAAATGCACAGCGAAGGGATACTTGATGTCTTGATTTAAAATGGGTTGTTTACAAGTAAAAACCAAAAAACTTTGAAAAATTAGCCGGTTATGTTAAGCGAAGCAACCATAACTCCCGCTAACACCCAGGACATGAAAGATGACAAATGTCATTGATGACATGACATATTTGGGCCCCTTATTTTTGTTTACTGACATGATTAGGCTAGTTTTTTGTTTTTACTGACATTTCCAAAATGTAAAAGGTGTTCTATATCTGCACATTAACCTTATTATATGTACTTTCCTTGGAGTTTAATCTGAGCTCATAGTGCACATATGTGGGGCAGTAAGCAGGCCTCAAACATACAATTAATGTGTGTACATGAATGATTAACTGTAATGTTATTGTCATATTTGGGTGCAGTTGTTTCTTTCTTCCTTACTTTAGTTTCCCTGTATGTGCCTCTGATTTGTATGCATTGTGGGTCTTCATATGCATTGTTTGTGTTTGTAATAGCACAAGTGTGAAGTAAGTCTTGAATTGTTAGCTAGTTATTACATGTTTAACATGACTCAACTCTGATAAGGTAGCATTAATTATTTTACGATCCAAAATGACAAGATTATAAATATTGTACTTCTATGGTGCATGCTGCAGCCATTGCCTATGTATGGATACATTCTTGTATTAACCACGCTCCAATGTAATGTGTTAGAGAAGTACATTATTTAATAGATTAAGTTGTTCATGATGGGTCTCACAATCGCCCCAGACATCTTGTTGCCAACATTATAAACACATCCCAGTAGGACTTTTCATCAAAATTAATTTCATTTGTGATGTCATCTTTGATATCCTGGGTGTTAGTCTTACCAGTGCACAGTGGTGGCGCGAGTTATTGTTGCTGAGCTTACCATAACTGGTGAATTTCTGAGGTTTTTCGGTTTTACTTGTATCCAGAAAGTCCCTTTAACAAAGTTTTTTCAGTGAATTTCATGGATTTTTACAAGTGCATGTTAAAATCCTACAAGTTACTAATTTATTTTATTGATCTAAATTTTTGTAAAGCGCGTCATGCCCATGGGCCTCATATCATACATACCCCAATATAGAAACATTTTAGTCCAATTTACCAAATTCCCCCTGAAAGCACTGCCATTTCCCACCTTCTAGCATCATTTTTAACACTTCTATGCACGTTTCACAACTTTTCCCACAGTTTTTCCGTCAGTCGACGTTCACAAACATCTGATGTCATTGCGGACCTTCTGACAGTCACGTGACCTCACGCGCAGCATTATGACATGTTCGCGAACGCATCCGCACTTCTCTATAGGGTTAAGACTTTGCGGGCAACTTTCAAGCTCAAAATGTTCTCCTTGCATAGCTCCTACACCTATTCTTACTAATTATACATTAACAATCTAGTAAACAGCACATACTTGGAAGGGTGTTAGCAAAACTGTTATTTATCTTAAAAATGGCATCAGCTATTGCCATCCCTCCTCACCAAGAGCCATCGCCAGCTGGAGGACCTACACAACAAAAAAAGCGCAGTACTTTCAAAGACAATGAAGAGGACCAAGAAGGATTAGGTAGAGGACGTGCCTACCTTTAGCACCAAGAGAGAATCATGGGTGTGGCAGTTATTTACCACGGTTGGGAATGTACCAAAGGCTAAAGCTACCAAAGTGAAATGCAACGTTTGTGGACTACCTGGACAGTACTCCTACGGGACAACCTCCATGTGCCGCCACACCCAATCAAACCACTGCAATGCTCTCATAGGCTGTTCCTTTCTTAGCAAGTAGTAGGCCGTCTTCCTCCACCTCATCTTCCTCAAGCAGAACTGTATCCACACAGCCTACTTCTGTGGGACACAAAATCCCACCAGTTACCTTGCAAGCAATAAAAGAGGCTGTTGATCTATATCTTTCGAAGACAACAGTCCTCTGTATATACTGCAACACACCACTCTGCCGGGGGGGGAGCAATTTCAAAGTGCTTTTGAAGCTGTTATCAAGGATCATGGGAAACACTGCCCCTTACCTTAGATGTAACACACGTGCAACATCTCCACCTGCCCCTTGATATTAGTGCTTGGTGCCCCTTCCCTCATTTCCCTCCCCACCTTACGTTCTAACATCTCCTGCAAAAATAAAAATAAAAAAGCAAGAAAAGGTTCCTTTAGGAACACCTTCCACAGTTAAAAAAAAAAATAATAAAATAAAAAATCAAATCTTTTACTCTACTTTACATTTCTCAGTAAAGTACATAGACTCAATAACATTTTCCAACATTTACATTAGGATTTTGTGTTATGCTAATGGAAATAATGTGGTGTTATCCCCCGTTCCAGCCCCTGGCAAAGAGGGATGTGGGCCATAAGCACCCTGGGTTTCCAAAGCGGTAACTCTGGGTGCTTTAAACGTCCCACTGGAGGAAGGAAAATCCTTTTCCAATTTGGCCACCATGGAAAGGGAAGGCGGGCTCCGTACAGAGCCCCTCTACCCTTTCCATGGCGGCCTGCAGAAGGCGAAGAGAGAACCATATGACCAAATTACCACAAACACATTTTTTTTCCTTTTCAAACCTATCCCAATTTAAAAACACTTTAGCACATAGCCGGTCCCTGGTGGAAATGGGCACTTTATCCCCATTGGTTACCCCTCAACCTTATGCGATGACCTGGACAATCTGGCCACTGCCCATGGCCACAGGCTATACCTCAGTCACCAAGGGTATATCACTAGTTTTTGTAACTACTACATTATGACAGTTGTCAAAAAATAAAACTGACACATTTGCAAAACCATGCTTTTAGATCCTTGCCAATAAATCCAACCATGTTTAATTTTTCAAAAGTGTAAAAATGTAGTTGCATACAATAGTCATATCTTTCTTAGCCCCCACTTGACAAAATCCATTCAGACTTTGTACAAACATTCAAGGTTAGGTCTCTAATCATTCTGAAAACGTTTCTCATTCATCAAACGGCAACAGATTAATAAGCCATCTAAAAATGTTGACACCCCACCTCTAATTTAGCCCCCTCCTGACAAAACTCCACCCAACTTTGCAAATACATTTATATCTAGAACTAAAATCTTTTTGCAAACTTTTGTGCACATTCGTCAAATGGCACCACATTTCTAAGCCTTTACAATATTTTGTTCTCTCTTGAAAAAACAGCACCACACTTTCCAGAACCATTCAGAATCGGGTCTAGAATGAAATTCAAAGATTTCATCATGCAGTTTCATTGAGTGGCGCCAAAGTTATACGCCAACCAAAAACTGCTTTTCAGCAACCCTGTAATGCACAAATAAGCATAGTTGTCCCCGAACATCTGCGATGTTCGCAAACATCACAGGACTGCCCCGGACTGTTTGCGGACATCGGAGAAAAAACCTGCCTGTTTTTTTTACTTTTTAAGGTCATATCCCATCCCATTCTCACCACCCCTCGCCTCCCTAGAGATTGTTTGATCGTTTTGACAAGTGAAATTTTGTGTTTTTTAATATTCCTTTACCGCCATGTTTGCGGACACCAGCAACTCTCCACCCCCCCCCCCCCCCAAATCCCTCCCTCACCCCTCCTTGACAAAACCTCACCAAACACTTTGCAGGCGTAATCTGATGGGGCCATATACATTTTCTGCAAGTTTCGTGAGGATTCCTCTGGGGGGGGCGGGGGGGAGTGCGAAGTTATAAGCCGCCCAAAAATTGCTCTTCCTATGGGTTGAGCAACTTTGCCATAACTTCAAGGCTGCTACCGTAGGCCCTGTAATATATATATTACTTACCTGTTGCTCCAGTTCTCCAGCGTGGTTATATTTTATAAATTCACATGCTTTGTGCATGGCTCGAAATTCAGATTGGATAAGCAGGAGCTAAGAGCAGCTCCTGGGTATCCAGCATTAACCAGTGACCAGGAGCTACCACTGGGGAACAAGGAGCTAGTACACGGTGTTCTGTAAATGTTAACTTCCGCATAAGATGCAAACATATAATTGTCCATTATTTATGAACCCTTATGCTTTAAATGGTGTATAGATGTGTCCTAATGTTTATTTTTAGATTATCCCAAAAGCGCACAGTTATATTCACATAGGTGTATTTGTTCAGCATCCCTTGGGCTGAGGAGCCACATATAGCTCCTGGTGGCTGTTGCTGTCAAGCTAACCCGGGTCTTTTAGGCTACAAGTAGGAGCTAAATAGCTCCCAGCTCCCCTCAATTTCAAACCCTGTGTGTGAATTTTCCCTGCCGGCAGACTAGAATCCTTGGGAACAAAGAGCAGTTTTTATGCTAATTCCAATCACTTTAGTATTCGCTTTGTCGTTTTGGGTGATCTTGCCCTGCAACCAATGGGCAGCATCTAACTCGCCTCCTGCCCTAGAGGCTCACTTCAGATTCTTTACATATATTTCAGTTTGCTTGTACCATCTTAGCAAAGAGTTGAATATAGTGTTGGTTCTAAAGAAACTGAGTTGATACCTTTTTATTAGGCAAACAGTCATTTTGTGGTATTCCACCACTTCCTTAGGCAGCAATGGAATGAAGCCTTTGAAAAACATTACAGCATTACAACTTAAACAGCCACTCCTAGAAATCTTGTTTTTCTTTATCCATGCCTGTCTGTGTATCTAATTTGTAGTTTTTCTCAGAGGCGCATGCATTAGTTAGTGAACCCACCCAGAAATTTCAGTCGTCAAAGTCTAGATAGCACACTTAAGTGAAGCAGAGTCAGAACAAGTAAAGTGAAGGAAAGAAAATACAACACATACTGTTGGAGTACCCTCTAGGAGACAGGAGGTGATGGGATAGTGCCAGTCAGGTGCAGTCCAGTTGCCTCTGTATGTCAGGCTGGTCCCTTTGCAAAATCAGTAGTGGCACAATTATCCACATATCAGGCTTGAGCCTCTAGCAGGCTGAAAGAGGCCAGTCATTTTTTAGGTATCCTAAGGGTGTGTCAAATATATCCAGATTTTGTTACATCTCAGAGAAAATGGTGGGATTTTACGGGACAGGGGCCCTGACAAATCTCTGCGGAGCATTTGGGCAGGGGCATTTTTAGGGCAGATTGAGCTGGGTCTCAAGGAATCTGGCAACAAGTCATTGCATTGGAGAGCTTGGTTTGTTTGTTGGTTTATTTGATATAGCGCAAATCCAAACCCACAGGTAGCCGGGCGCAAAAATTACAAGGATACTTGAGAACTTAGTTACATTGGTACACAGAAATAGACAGTAAGACAATTCAGCAATGTTACAGTCTAAATGTAATTATACAGTTATTACCGGATGTCAGCGGCATAGAGAGCTAGGTAGCAATCAACCACGGTATGTGGTCATGGTAAGGTCCAGTGAGGAACCTAGATATTAGCAGTGGTGGTCAAGGTCGGATTAGCGGGGGCATAGTTAGTGTCACTCAGGGCTAGTGGTTCAGGTAGGAGAGGGTAATCACTTTAGATGTCATTCGATCAGATCCATGAAAGAACCTTCCGCCTAAAACTTAGGTAAGGTTGGTCCTTTCTAAGTTCTAAAGGGAGTTTGTTCCAAGTTTGGGTGGCTATGACTGGAAAGCTAGCACCACCAGCAGTACTCTTTTTGTATCTAGGCACCATCAATGTATGGGTGTTGGTCATTCTTGTTGGGCCGTTTGAAATTCTATTGTTGATTCTATTGGCTAGATAGGGGGGAGCTATATTGTTGAGGCATTTGGATGTGAGCAAGAGAGTTTTAAGGGTGATCCTGTCTTTAAATAATTTTAGCCAATGGATATTCCTTCTGGAGGTGGAGACATGGGCTCTGTTAGGTATGTTTAAGGCTGATCTAAGAGCGTTATTTTTGAGTGTTTGGAGTTTAAGGATATACTTGTTAGATCCCGCATATAGGGCATTACAATAGTCCAATCTGGATATGATAAGTGCATTAGCTAGTGTAATGCAGCTAGCCTCTGTTAGGAATGGTCTACATGCTCGGATCAGTTTGCAAGTATATGCTGTCGAGGAAGCTAGGGAGTTAATTTGTTTCTTAAATGCGAGTGCTGAGTCCAAGTAGACCCCAAGGGTTTTGACTGCAGGCATTACTTTAATGACATTATTGTCAATGTTGAATGAAGCATAGTAAGGGTCAGGTTTTTTAATCGCTGTCTCTGTGCCGAGGATCAGAATCTCCGTTTTGTCATCATTCAGGCATAGGCCATGGGATGGCATACATGCCTGAATGAGGAGATATATCTTGTTTACCTAAGCCGAGTCTTCCAAGAAGTTACCCGAAAGGGGGATGAGGATCTGAGTGTCATCTGCGTAGTTGGTGTAGATGACACCCAGTCTATCCAACTTGTCTAAGGTTTGGTAAAGATGTTGTACATAGTGGGAGACACACATGATCCCTGGGGGACACCGCAGGAGACTTGTATGGGATCGGCAGCTGCTAGGGGGGAGAAGACTCTCATTGTCCGGTTAGCAAGGAAGGCTTGTACCCAGGTTATGGCATCACTTTAAAAATGGGCAGCGGAGCTGAGGTGATTGCATAAAATTGCATGATCTACCAAGTCAAAGGCTGCTGAAAGGTCAAGGAGGAGTAGCATAGCTGATTTACCATTGTCCTTCAGCTCGTCAATTTGAGTCTTAAGATCAATCAGGGCTGTTTCAGTGCCATGAAGGGGGCGGAAGCCGGATTGTTGTGATCCTAGGAGGTTGTTAGTTTCAAGGTAGTCCTGTATTTGCAGGTATGCTACCCTATCGATTTTAAGTAGGAATGGGACGGTAGTGATGGGTGTGCAGTTAGTCAGGATGGAGGGGTCGAGAGTTTGTTTTTTTAGCAAGGGTAGGACCCAAGATTGTTTGAGGTTATTGGGCACTAGGTTAGTCTTAAAGGAGGCGTTAATCAGTTTAGAGGTGAAGGGAGCTAGGTCTCTCGCTGCATCTTTTATAATATAAGCGGGGCAATTATCTCCTTTACAATTAGAAGGCTTTAGGGAGAGGATCATTTTTTTCTGTCTCTGGTATAGTTATTTGTTTAAAGCTAAAAGGGTTAAGTGTTATTGGGCTGGTTTAGGGAAGGCTGTGCCTTAGGAGTAGACCTTGTTGGCAATAGCAAGGTAGCTTTTTTTATTTGCAATTTTAGTTTGACGAGAGCAAATTTTTCCTGCAAGGGCATTTTGTATATTAGTACACCAAAGCTTATTTTTTGGAACATTATCCGTTTGCGGTATGGGTGATTCCATTTCACGGAGGATAGAAAATAATTCTTTGGTGTCTGATTTAGCTTTAGCTATTTTGTCGTTGTAAATGTTCTTTTTTTTGTACTAATAATTTCCTTTGTACCATTTGGCATGGGTGGCTAATTTCATTTTGTTCTCCTCAGTGGGCGAGTGTCGCCAGATTGATTGCAATTTTCTTTTTTGGGTTCTAAGGTCTTTTAGTTGTGGTGTAAACCAGTTGTTCAAGTGGGAAAGTTGCTTACTTTTATGGATTTTGGAAGGGGCGATCTGATCTGGTGCCTTGGTCATGGTACTATTATAAGTTTCCACAAGTATAGTGCGTTCTGCGATATTGTCTACGTTGTTATGGGTAGGGAGGAGGTGTGGGAGAAGTTGTTCTACTGTTATGTCTTTTTTACTTCTAGTGGGAAGTGGCAGGGGCATAATTATAGGTTTAGGGTGGGTAAGATCGAGTGAGGCAGAGAATGCGATTAAGTGGTGGTCTGTCCATGTTTAAGGAGTTATACTAGTGATACTGAGGTTGCAGGTCTAGTCAGCTACCCAATCTAAAGTCCTACCTTTGCAGTGTGCGGGGGGTGGTGACTTTTTGCGTTAATCCATAATCGTGAAGTAGTGCAGCGACAGATGTGGCATGTTTGTCATTGCAGTCGTTGAAACCAAGGTGAAGGTCTCCTAATAGTAAAATTTGCACATGGTCTTTAGTATTGTTAGTCAGGATGCTGATTAGGTCATCCTCAAAAGTTCCTAGTGGTCCAGGTGGTCTATAGATCACATAGATAGTAAGAGTGCGGTTGCAAGAGAGTTGGAGTTTGGCAGTGAGGAGTTCACAAGACTGGAATGGCGTAGTGGTGACTAGCCTGATAGGCAGGTTGGCTTTGTGGATAATAGCTAGGCCACCTCCTTTAGTATTCGGTCTGTCAACTCTTAGTAGTTGGTAGCCGTCTGGTAATGCTAACATAATAGCAGGGCCAGCAGCCTCATGTAGCCAGGTTTCGGTTATGAACAGCAGGTCTAGGTTCTCATTAGTTAGGGTGTCTGAAATCTCAGTAGCATGGGTTACCATTGATCTGGCATTAATAAGTTAGTGGAAGGGTGCTATTTAGTATGGTAGGAAGGGGTTGCATCATTTTAGTTAAAGTAGTTACTTGGGATAGTAACTGCTTGGTAGGTGAGACGTCTAAGGGCAGAGGAGCGGTCTTGAGGTATTGTGACCGTTTGTTCATTGGGTTAGTTAAGTTGGTGTAGCCCCTAAATGTGTGGTAGGATGTTGGTTCATGTAGATGGGACAGTCTAGCCCTTAGTCGCATATTTCTATCTTTAGGTGGGCAAGAGGCAATGGATGCGATGCCATTATAGTAAGGAGGCACAGTGCTAAGTATGCTGTAGGTATTTGGTGGATTTTCATTATGGGCGTGGGCGAAGGGTAACTAGGTTAGTTAGTGCAAATTAGGCTAGGACCTTGTCTAGCGTAGACAAGTGTAGTTTAAACAATGTACTGGGGTTTAGGTATTCTAGGCACGTGCAATTATGATATAGGCTACAAAGTCCTTGACGTGTGCAGGTTGGGTAAAGTACTAGGCCTCGGGCTGACTAGATACGTACAGAGATACTATAAGCTATGAAGGCAGGGTCAAATGCAGTTGCAGATTAGTCTAAGAAACATTCTGCAGGCAGGAAGAGCCAGTATAGTAACAGGTCTGCCTAAGTTTGACAATCACAAATTAATCTGAAAAACACTGTGCAAGCAGGTAAGGACAATGTGGTAGCAAGGTCTTTCTAAGTTTGACAATCACAATTTAGGCAGACAACACTGTATAGGCAGGTAGGAACTAAGGCAATTGGCCATAGTAATAATTTCCGTTGGTCAGATAAAATTACTCTAATTATAGGTGGGAGTAGCAGCGATTTTACAATCCTAGCATTACGGTGATGTGCATGATGGTAGTCTCAATATATAGATATATAATTAGCAAGAGAGTAGTTTGCTACGGACCAGTAATGAGGCAGTCAGTTGTATATTTGGCTAACCCAAGTGAACATTTTTATTCATTCAAATCTGGAAAAGATGATCTAGTTAACTCACCATCTAGGCTGAAGTGGGCCAAAAAATCAAAATGTATTACATAGCTCATCGCAGGTAGCCACCGTGGGAACAGTAATCATATTTGCTAAGGTTGTAGTAATGATCAAGTTCTGACGTGGCAGAGTGGACAAAGCAGGACAATATGGAGGATAGAGCTGGGATCAAGGGCTATGCAAAAGCTTCGAGTGGCACCAGAGCACTGAGGCATAAGGTGGACACAAGTCTTGGGTAAGATGAGGGGGCTCAATTGGGTGTCTCGGACAGTACCTTAGTTTGGAGTCCTGGTAAGTCCCGCTACGGAGCTGCATAGAGGTGACTAATTGGGTGAGGCATTGGATGCAGATGAATTGGAGCTCGTTTGTAGATAGGTATGAGGAGTAGTAGTAAAACAAATGCCGCAGTTGGAGGCAGTCCGGCGGTCACGCACGGACAGGCACAGACAGGTGGTGCCCTTGTTGTCGGCCCTTAGTGGGCAGGCCGGCTCTCGCCTTCCGGTGACCCAGCGTCACGGAAGAGCTGGAGGGCTGCCAACGGACATCAAGGTACGGTGCTAGGCAACGATCAAAACAAAGTTGCGGCCGCATTTTGCGGATCTCCTCGTGTAGCGAGGCCGCGATTCGTGCTATGAGCGCACTAAGAAGATGAAAACAGGGCCAGATCGTGCAGCAAATTCGGCCAGTGGGTGCATCCAGTGACGATGCACACGCTTGCCCTGAGATTTCAAATTGGGTTGAAAGCGATCGACGATGTGAGCATACGGGCTCCTGCATCCGGCCATCAGATGCAAAGGCTCCTGCCTCCTGGGCTCGCTGGTGAATGTGGCTGGTGCACTGTCAATTGGATGCCCGTGACCAGCTTTGGATAAAATGATGGAAAGTCTGAATATTGTGATCCCTGCATCTGTCTGGGTGGAAAAAGTCAGTCTTTTGGTTGGGATAGTTTCTCATGAAACCGAAATGTCTAGTGATGCCCCCTGTCAGTGTATTGAAAATGTTCATGCATTTAAATTCATAGGTCTTCCTGGCTTTGTCAGACCTGAAATTACCCAGGAGTACAGCAATGTTGAGATCATTAAGGGTATGATTAGCTTTGGAAAGATGCTCACCAACTGTAGTTTACTTTGTGCATCGCTTGCTGCTGTGACGATGAAAGGTTAATGTTTTATTCTCAATTGGATTGTCCAGTTGTATTAATAGTGCTATTTTTTGTGAGATGGCCTTCATGGAATTTTAGACGGAAGGGAATTCGGAAAGTTGATTGTGTATTAATCCTTGCATAATCTGGTGTCTTTATTAGCGTTTCCATCATTTGCTCATGCAAGTGTTTGATTTCACTAAATAACCCAAAAGTTTTTCCTGTTGCAGGTGGAATGAGGTACCATCTGCTGTCTCCAGAGGACAGGGAAGAGTTGGTTGATGGCACCCGACCACGGAGAAAAAAGCACGATTATCGAATTGCTTTGTTTGGAGGGTCACAACCTCAGTCCTGCCGGTATTTTAATACAAAGGTATTGTGAACACATCTTGTATGCTGCATTTTATGTTGCTTAAATGTTTATCATATTTTTTTAATCACTTTTTTATTAGGCGTTTGTTCCGGATTGCTTCCACTTCAAGGCTTTGTATAGCCTGTGTTTTAATGGTACGCAGTTCGTCAACCTTGAAGGGATGATGGACTAATTCGGCCCGGCCCAGGCTTAGAAGTGCAGGCAGGCCCTTTGCTGACCTTCTTGGATAAATATATTAGAAATTGTAATTATGATTATTATTAGGGTGTACATTGAGTGCAGATCAAGATTCGGGAAGCTATGAAGCACTTTACAATCATAGGGGGAAAAACACAGTGAGGGAAGCAGAAAAACAGAGCCGGTTTGCTAGTTTGTGTGTTCAGTTAATTTACCTGCATCACTTTGACATATTTTAATGTCTGTTCAAATTCGATATCTAACAGTTGAAAGAGCTGCTAAATACCTTAAGGGTTCCCACTTTATTAATTGCATCTATGTGGTTCTTTACTGCTGCATTCTAAGTGTTGCCACAGGTTTAAAACATGCTCTCAAATTCTGTTTTAAATGTGCAGCCCCACTTTGTGTTGCACGTCTTCCTGCTGTACTTTTGGCAACAGAAGAGAGGGAAATGAATTCTCATTGCCTAGCCCCTTTTCTGTATTCTGAAAGGTTGAAGCTTCCTGCGACACATTACATGGCCAATGTGTGCTTTCAAGTGGCCACAAGGCGACATAGAGCATATTACAAAACACATACATAAATAATACATGTAAATGATATTCCACCAAAAGGGTCATAATTCCTAAAAGTAGTCTTGCGAATGTTGACGAAAACGTGTCGTTCTCTCCAACAACTCAGAAAAACATACACGCACACATTTGGCAGCCATTAACTCACTCTTTCACATTTTTTGTCTGGACGTGGGCACTAAAACAGACCTTGTTACGTAAATTGACTCATAAAACACACAAACCTAAACACGGTAGTTTACTTGTGAAGCACAGATTGTTTCCATATGTGTGAACAATTACTTAGTATAATCCATATATAGTATTTTGAAGCGGCTTCCTAAAAGGTAAGTGTTTTTTTTTTTCTTCTTCATGACTCAGGTGTGCAGTGGTGTAATATTCCTACTCTACGTCCTCTCCCCTTTCCTCCATACTTGTGGGACATTCCGTCCTTCGGGACAGGCGCAAAGCACTTTTGTCAAAGCATCAAAAATGAAAATGTTTGTCCTTATCTTTTACGCGGGGTACTGCATGCGGCCGTAACCCCGCCCTCCTGAGCTCCGCCCCGCGCATCGCCCTACAGTCCTTTTCTCTGCTCGGTCAGGGCTGGATGCACTTGCATCACTGGGAAATGTTTTCTTTATTCCTGTTCTCTGTCTTTCCTGCTCCGATTCTGCAGTCGCTTAGTCCTCTCTATGCCAGAGTGTCTGGGATTGGTGTCCTGTCCATGCAAACATCATTTCACTAGGGCAGATCCCCATTCTCTTTGCTTGGAGTGTCTGGGCCCGGACCACCGCTGGGATTCGTGTTTCTACTGCGACTCCCTCTCCATCCGGGCACTCCAGCGTCGTCTTCAGTGGGAGGAGGTCTTTCAGCACGTTCCCCCACCTCATTTCCAGCTTTTCATCGACGAAAAGAAGACGCCCGGTAAGTTCCTTACTTTTTAGGGCTGCCCGGCCTCGGGACTCCTTCCTGGGGTCTTCCAGGTACGGGAGGGGCTTGAGCAGCTCTGCTACCAGGGGTTCCCCAGAGGTGCCTCGCAGGCCTAATAGGCTTCCTCCTGCTCCACTGGTCTATGCGGACCCAGCTGGTGGTGGGCCTTCCTGGCAACCATCCTCATTGCGTTTGTGGGGGTTTGCCCCCTATGAGCGGCCTCTGCCCGCCCCAGCACCTAAACCTTCATCAGAGGATGCATTTTTTGGGAAATTTCAGAGGCTCATGCACTCTAACCACATGAAGGAGTATTTTAAGGGTCTTTTCAAGGAAATCTACCCTGAACCTCCTGCTCCACCTTCCACCCCAGCGGTTCCGACAGCTCCCACAGTGGTGCTACCTCTTCCTCTTGGCCCACCTCCAGCTCTTCCTCCTCTACCTCCGCTGTTCCCCATAGAGAAGACACCGGCTGAGCGGGATAGCACTTTAAAACCTATGACGGTCCACCCATCTACTTCCGATTCGCCGGATGACCCTCAAGCAGATCAGAATAGCGATGAGCAGCCCCGCTCTGTCAGAGCATTCCATGACCAGGTCCTGGATATGATGGCCCTCCTTGACATTCCAGTACCTAAGGCCCCCGCTCCACGGGAAGGGGTGCATTTGGGAGCGTTCACCTTGTCATCACAAGAGCCCACTGGCCTGTTCCTCCACAAGGACGTTTTGGCTGAGGCCCGTAAGGTCTGGGATAAGCCCCACACCGGACTACATATCAATAAAAGAATTGACGCCCGTTACAGGCTCCAGGCCTCTGAGGAGATAGCCTTGGAGTCTTGTCCGCTCCCTCTCTCGACGGTGGTAGCTGCAGCCACGCTTCAATCGAAGCCGGCCTCTGCGACCTCAACGGCTGCGGCTCAGATTCTGTCCAAGGAAGACAACATTCTGGACTCCTTGGGCGAGAAAGTCTCTGCCAACTCAGCACTCCAACTTAGTCAAGCAAATACCAAGCTCATCCATGCAGCAGCTAATATGAGGCTGTGGAAGGGGTTGGCTGATTTCCAGGAGTGTATTCCTGTGGATAGGCTAGATGACTTCAAAGCCGGTGGGTCGGACGCCAGGGTGTTGGCACAAGATCTGCTGGAAGCTGTGCAACACCATGTAGATACCTCAGCTCGAGGCCTTCTGGTGGGAATTGATACCTCCTGCCAGGCATGGCTCCATGCAACAAAGTTTTCGAAGGAGGTGCAAGACAAAGTTCTGGACCTTCCCTTGGATGGCAAGGAATTGTTTCATTCTTCTACGGATGAGGAACTTGCAAAGAGCAAGGCGAGCACCCAAACCGCCAAATCTTTGTCGGTTCTGGCGAAGGTCCCAGCTAAGGCCCCTTATACACAGAGGTCGGGGTTCTCAGTCTCGATCCTTCTCTGGCTTCAGGGGGTTTCCGGACCGCCGGGTGCGCAGGACTGAACCTCCGGTTGGCAGCACCCATCAAACAGCGCGGTCGGTTTTTCTCTCGGCCATCAGCCTCCTCTCCAGTGACGGGTAGTCTCCCTGCTGACAAATCTGCAATATTATATTTTTTGTCGGTCACACGAGACTCCGGTGGGAGGACGAATCTCGTCTCCTCTGGAGGCGTGGCAGACCATCACCAAAGACCGGTGGGTTTTGTCCATCGCTTGGGCGGACTTTCCCTTGTCCCTACTCCACCTTTCAATCCTCCCTTCCAACAGATCGGGACACCCTCCCTCAGCAGAGGTTCAGAAACTTCTAGACCTCAGGGCAGTGGAACCTGTTCCCCCTCCTCAGGGAGCAAGGGGAGGGCTTCTACTCTAGTCTTTTCACAATGCCCAAACCCAACCAGGCTGGCCTGTACTATTCTATCTTTCCCAGTACAATCTTTCTCTTCCCCAAGAGAAATTCAAGATGATCACGCCCTGCCAAATGAAGTCCTCTCTTCGGAAAGGTGACTGGCTCAGTGTAGTGGACCTTCAGTACGCGCATGTGCACATCCTGATATGGAGGCCACATCGAAAATATCTGTGGTTCTCCCTGGAAGGGGAGTATTTCCAGTTTTGTGTGCTCCCATTTGGTCTCAGCTCAGCGCTGCGTCTCTTTATGAAGATGTCGGTCATTGCAGCTTTCCTTCGGCTACAGGGTGTAAATGTATATCCGTATTTGGACTGGCTCCCCTTGCCTACTGACGGCTTCGAGCAATCTCCAGTCTCTCCTCCAGCTCCTGTTCCATCTTGGGCTGTCTGTGAACTGGCCGAAATCTTCCATGACGGTCTCCCAAGACCTGATTTTCCCGGGTTTCTGTTGGAACACTGTCAACTCCAGGGTGTACTGCAATCCTGTCCGCCGTCAAGATCTATTTGCCACATGTCAGCTGTTCATCCAGTCAAAGCACATGACGACTTGGTGGTTCCAGAGACTTCTGGGCATCATTGCTTGGTGCGTACTTGCTCTTCCTCTTGCATGTCTCAAAATTAGGCGTACTCGGCTAGCTCTTCGGAACTCTTGGTGTCAGTCTTTGGACTCGGATTACAAGATGATCCCAGTTCCATCCTGCATGACTGCGGATCTGCTATGATGGTCTTCGACCAGCAATCTTACCGCCGGGTCTCCATTCAGGAGCCATGCCCACAATTGATGATTACCACGGACTCCTCCCTTCTGGGGTGGGGCGTGACGTTGGATCATCTCCAGGATTTCGACCTATGAACGCTGCAGGACAGGCAGTTTCATATACATTATTTGTAACTCCTGGCTGCATTTCTGGCGCTGAAAGCTTTTCAACCATCCATCACGAACTGGGTGGTCCGCATCCGCACGGACAACTGTGTCGATGTTTTATATCAACAAGTGGGGTGGCACCAAATCACAACCTCCTTGTGAACCTCGACATTCAGATTTGGGAATGGGCCACCCAGCATAACATTTGGCTTTTGGCAGTACACATTGCAGACTCGCTCAGCCGACAAACAGCAGCAAGCTATGAGTGGGAACACAGAGGTCCTCTGCACCATCTTTCGCCAGTGGGGCACTCAAGAAGTGGACTTCTTTGTGACTTCTACAAACAGGAATCGTCCTCTTTATGCATCCAGGAACAGTCTCGGGGCCTCCTCCCTAAGAGGATGCTCTCGAAATTCCGTGGCACAACATGAGCCTATGCTTCCCTGTTTCTACCTCTGATTCATCGGTCGCTCTGCAAGCTCAGGAATACATTGAATTGCACTCTCCTGTTCATAGCTCCTTGGTGGCCAGCCATATTCTCGTTCTCGGAACTTCAGCATCTTTCGATTCTTCCTCCGATCAGATTGCTGTTGATTCCCAACCTGCTTCACCAGTGCCATCAGCAGATGTGTCACCCCTCCCCATAATCGTTCAGCTTGGCGGCCTGGTGCCTGAATTCAAATCCTTAGCACAGTTTAACTTGTCCGAGGACAATATGCGCATTATCCAAGCGGCCAGGAAACCATCTACAAGGTTTTAGTATAGGAGCAAGTGGCTCTGTTTTTGCCACTGGTGTTTAGCTAAGCAGCTGGACCCCAAACATGCTATGATTTGACCCTGTCCTTTCGTTCATATCTCATCTGGCAGCTCATGTCTTGTAGGACTTGTCGGCTTTTGCCGCCTACCTGTCCACTGACAGCTGTTCCTTTTTATTGACGCAACCAGTCATTAAAAGGCATTTTGCAGGTCTATTACATATTTTTCCACGGTATGTAATCCTCATCCAAAATGGGATTTGAATGTGGTCCTCACCGCCTTATTCCATAAACCATTTGAGCCTGTGGCTACAGTTGATCTCAAATACCTTTCAAAGGAAGGTTGCATTTTTGATTGCAGTGACTTCGACACAGCGAGTAAGCAAGCTTCAAGCTTTGTCTGTGGAACATCCTTTCCTCACCTTACATAAGGATACGGTTGGGCTGCGCACTCATCCTTCTTTCCTACCTAAAGTAGTGACTGATTTTCTTTTGAATCAATCTTTCGAAGGGATTGTGTCCTCCGACATATTCCACATCTGACAGTAATCACCACAGATGTGCTGCCTCGGAAATTTTTTCTGCGTCCATGACGTCTAACGCTATCCTTGAGGGCCTCCGTCGGGGTCGACATCACCGGATGTTATAAATAGGATGCACGGCGCCCATAGCCTCAGTTCCATTTTTTCAGCGAACGTGTTTGCCTCGGAATCTCAGCGTGCTTGATTCTTTTGCTTTGTGTGAGTTTGAGTAAATATTTCTTCGTCTTCTACCCCGCAGTCAGGCTTCTGGAAGTGTTGGGACTGCGGTGCTAAAATGTCCATTACGAAACCGCACGACATCTGTCTTTGATGTCTGAGTGAGAGCCAAGCCACCGACGACTGCGATGACTGCCAGTCCCTGACCTCGATGGCATTGCGGGAGCGGAAGAAGAAATTGTCGGTAGGTAAAGTCTCTAAACCCCGCAAGTCGAAATCCACTGGGCTTTTCGACCGACGATTTGAGGGGTGAATCTCTGCGTCGGCGTAAGTCCAGGGGGGGGTCTTGGTCCCGGAGTGGATCCCGACATTCCTCTGCCTCTTATAGGCATTCACAGAAGCGCTGTCACTGGTCGCCTTCCCCGTCCTCGTCCGAGGACTCCGCCAGACGGGTGGCTTGTCCCACCAAGCATTCATCACCGGTGGAATGGGAGATGATGACAATTTTCGAATTGCAGAGCACAGTTCGCGCCTTCGAGAGAAGCTGGCAAGGAACGCACTAGGGCCACCGCTCGCACGCCTTCGGGCTCGGGCGGCCGGTGCGATCATCGGGAGCCGTCGAGGTCCAGAACGGAAAAGGTTGATCGCACTAGCCGTGCCTCTGTAACGCTCACCTGACTCCCACAGAGGCGCTGGCCTGGGTCGCGCTGCTGTGACCTCTTCTAAGGTGATGCGCAGGGTTCGGAAGACGGACTGGACCGGGCCCCCAAATCTGGCTTGTCTGGCTCGCAGAAGTATCCTTCTGTAGGCGAAAATAGGGGATTAACTGTCTGCGGGGTAATGCAATCGGCCTCCCACTTTCCCCTCTCACCCTCCTCGAAACCCTTCTGTGATTCCCCGTAGCGTCTCACCTTAGGGTCTGGAAGGATGAGCTCTCCATCCTGCTTCTGATGCAGGGGCGCGTTGGTATCCAGTTACTTCACTGGATTTTCAGATTGTTGAGAACCAAACTTGCTTGGCTTCCAGGTACGTTTTTTTTGATAAGAGGTTCCCCTTGTGTCCATGCATTAATGTACTAATGCTAGTGTCTTTTCCCCATAGGGGCCGGGGTACGGAATGACTGGGAACAGGCACCGACCCGAGATGAGAGGTGAAATCCTTGTAGAAATCAGGTAAGTCTTTAATGAGCGTTTTTTGGTAATGTCTTTTCATTCGCTCATTAACGTTGATGTTTTTTCTTCCCCTTAGGAGCCGGGGTCCTGAAATGCCAGGATGCGGCGCAGACCCGAAATGAAGAGGGAATGAATCAACAGGTAAGTCTTAACATGGAGATTTAGCTTTCCTTATTCCCTTCTCTCTCTCACCTTTTGTTCTTGCCTTTTTCTCCCTAGGCGCTGGGGCGTGACTGCGAATCCGGATGATCGCTGCTGAACATGGAGGCGCCCTGTAAAGGTGAGTGTAATGCGGCGCTGCAGCGATCGACGCGATGAGCTTTTAAATAAAAGTCTTCCTTTTCAGGATTATCTGCGAGATGTCTCCGGGATGCGGATTTAGCAGGTAAGGACTTTTCCTTCTTCTGTTCTCTTCTTCTCTTCCTTTGCAGGTGATCCAGGATGCTGGCAGGCGTGGCAGAAGTCAGGATGCAGGAGCAGACACGGTGAGCGTCCAGCTGCTAGATGCAGAACAACGCGAAGCACGTGTGGCTGTTCGGGTGGGGTTTAAATAGCCTTGGAAGAAGTTCCAGGTATGTATCCTTCCCTGACCACGCCCGGATGGTAAATTAGTCCCACAGGTAAAGTAGTTCCTTTCAGGCCTCAAGGAGGCAGGGATCCTGCAGCATGGTCTGCATCAGGTAAGTGCACCCAAGCACTCCCATAATGAGCCTGGCGCCTATGGCGCCAGGACTGATGTCTTTTATGAGCCTGGCGCCATAGGCGCCAGGACACTGTCCAAAGGGCCCCTGCTGGTTGCTGGGTCTTTCCTTGGGGACTGGATATCCGCTTTCGAGGACGCAGGGCTTGAACCGGCTCCCCGGGAGCGGGCATCATGACAGCCAGGTCCAGGTCCCGGTCCTCAAAGCCCTAGAGACCATTGGAGCCTGTGAGGCCTTCTAAGAAGGCATCGATTCCGTCGGCACGATGTCCGTCGAGGGAGACCCTTGGGGCTCCGACCTCGAAGCCATTGTCTGAGTCGTCGATGCCCTCGACGACTTTCGAGGAGGATTTGCCAGAGGTTCCCCAGATGACAGTGGAAACTCAGAATAAGGCCCTGAGCAAATCAGTGAGGCCTGTGTTTGAGCCTTTTTCTGTACCCTCATCCAGGGATTTATTCCAGCGTTTGGATTAAGTCTCAGAGGTGGATGAAGGGTCAGATGTGGAGGGGTTTGTACCTCCTGAGGTTCCTGATGACCTGTTATCTGGTCCTAGCCAGATGGAAGACCTGCATCAATCCTTACATGACGCCAGTGGGCTGGACACCTCCCCGGAGGTTGAGTTTGGAAGGCCTGAGCCTGGTACACACACCAAGTCTTCGCACCGGCATCTCATGTCGAGTGTGACGGAGTACTTGGGGTGGTCTGCTCCACCTGTGGATTTTCTGCAGGATGACGTGGACCAAGGTCCACCCACTGACCCGGTGCTGCCATTTCATATGGCCTTACAAAGAAGGGTGGCGGCGGCTTGGACTGCTCCGGAGAGTCTCCCGGCAGTGAAAAAGTCGCTATGGAAAAAATACCGTCCAGCCAGTGGCGACCCCTGCTATTTGTCTACGCACCCCACTGCAGAGAGTTTTTCTGGTGCAGGCGGCTATGGCCCCAGCAAAGCAGGCTGCGTACCCTACCATCTTTCCGGATAGGGACGACAAGCGCTTTGACGGCTGGGCGAAGAAAGTGTTTTCATCTGGGGGTATGGCTTTAGCCAACTCCGTTTATGCCTTGGCAAGATTCACTCACACTCTGTGGAATTGTGTATCTTTGGCGGCTGAATATGTTCCCGAAGGGGAGGAACGGGATGGATTTCTTGCCCTTGTTCGGGATGGCAAGGATGCCATGTGTGAATGAATTCAGTCGGGTCTGGACGTGGCAGACTGTGTCAGCCGGTCCATGGCAGCGAGCACCGTGATGCGCAGGTTTGTGTGGTTGCGGAAGTCGGGTTTGCTCCTGATGTACAGTCCCGGCTTCTCAACATGCCCTTTGATGGTGCCCATCTTTTTGGCAGCATGGCTGACGAGAGCCTTGAGAGGTTGTAGACCTCCAAAGCTGCAGCGAACTCATTGAGCGCTGCAGTACGTCAACCTCCGCCTTTTCATCCTAGGGGGCAGCAATGGAGGGGAGGTTACTTTCGATACTAATCTTCCTTTGGTAGATCGTGGGGGGCTGCCAGTCAAAGGGGCCAACGTAGGAGTACCAGAGGTGGAAAACAAGGTACTCGAGGTGCCAAAGCCGCGCGGGCTGTTGCCTCTTTGCCTTCAGGCACTGCCGCAGCCGCTTCCGCTCAGTCATGAGGCCATGTTCCATGGTTCGCCGGTTGGGGGGAAGGCTGGCGCAGCATCTTGTAGAATGGCATGCCATTACTTCAGATGTGTGGGTTCTGGAGATCATAGCCCACGGCTACTGTCTTCCTTTCCGGCAGAGGCCCCACGACAATCCAACTCGTTGAAGAGTCTGGATCCGCTCCTTGTGCAGGAATTCAAATCCCTGCTGGAGAAAGGCGCCATAGAACTGGTGCCTGTAGCGGAGAGGAACAAGAGATGGTATTCACTATATTTTTTGATCCCCAAGAAAGACTGAGGATTGAGACCCATCATGGACTTGTGTGGTTTGAACAAACTCCTCAGGTAGGACAAGTTCAAAATGGTTACTCTTTCTCAAGTCCTCCAGTCCCTTCAACCTCAGGACTGGTTGGTGTCTCTCGACCTCAAGGATGCTTACTTTCATGTGCCGATTCATCCCAAGCACAGGAAGTACCTGAGGTGCGCGGTTGGTGACTCGCATTTTCAGTTTCGTGTCCTGCCGTTTGGATTGACCTCTGCCCCGAGGGTCTTCAGCAAGCTAATGGTGGTGGTGGCAGCGTATCTCAGGAAAGGGGGATTCATGCCTACCCCTACCTGGACGATTGGTTGATCAGGCCGCGTTCCCCCGAAGGGGTCCTGGATCATCTGTCCATCACCTGCCACTGCCTTCACAGGCTGGGCTTGAAGTCTCATTTGACACCTACCCAGCGGCTCCAGTACATCGGAGCAGTGCTCGACACATCCCTGGGGCAGTGTTCGCCTCCCCAGGTGAGGGCTCATCACATTCTGCAGATGGTGGACAGGTTTCAACATGCCAAGAGTCTCCTGGCGTTGGAGTTCTTGAGGTTGCTCGGCCTCACAACATCTTGCATTCTACTGGTGCCAGAGGCCAGGCTGCGGATGAGATCTCTGCCTGTAGTGGTCGCAGGCCTCCAGCAGGATGTCGAATCCCGTTCAGGTGCTGCCCTCGGTCGCTCAGGATCTTCTGTGGTGGGCTGACAAAGGCAATCTGATGAAGGGGGCTCTGTTTTGGCTACCCTGGACAGAGGTAACGATCGTGACGGACGCATCCCTCACGGGATGGGGCGCTCATGCCAACGAGTGAACAGTTAGCGGTCGTTGGCCTCCGTCAATCTGTTGGAGCTGAGGTCCGTCAGGCTGGCCATGAAGGCTTTTTTGCCGTCTGTGCAGTGGAAGAATGTTCTGATTCTGACGGAAAATACATTGGCCATGCACTACCTCAACAAAAGGGGGGGGCAGGGTCTCTCCCACTGTGCAGAGAGGAGATGCAGGTCTGGTTCTGGGCCATCCAGCAGGAAATTTCGATCTCGGCAGTTCAGATGGCCGGAGATGAAAACGAGGCGGCGGATGCTCTGAGCAGGCAGAGCACGCTTTCACGAGTGGGAGCTGGCTCAGGAAGTTCTTTTGGAGATCTTCGCCCTTTGGGGGACCCCACAAGTGGATCTCTTCGCCACCAGTGGCAACCGAAAGTGCGAAGGATTCTGCTAGCAGGAATTTCCTCCAAGAGGAGCCTTAGGGGCGTTCGTAGTGGAGTGGTCCTTCCCACTGCTGTACGAGTTTCCTCCAGTCCCCGTCATTCTGCAAGTGTTGCGGAGGTTATGGAGGTTTGGTTCCCGAATGATCCTCATTGCTCCGACATGGGGCAGGAGAACGTGGTACCCAGACCTTCTCGGCCTGTCCATCTGCCCTCCACGCATCTTCCCTACCGACACGATCTGCACTCACAGGAGGGGGGTCGGGTTCTCTATCCAGAGGTCAAGTCTCTCAGCCTTCATGCCTTGCATCTGAAAAGTTGAGGTATAAGGATTGGGACCTCCCTGAAGACGTGATGGAGGTGTTGCTTTCGGCCAGAAGGCCCGCAACAAAGCCCCTGTACCATTGCCGTTGGAGAAAGTTCTGCGACTGGTGCAGGGTAAAGAAGGTGGATCCTTTTTCATGTGCCATTCCTGTGGTTGTGTCTTTTTTGCTTTTGTTAGCCCACAAGGGCCTGCAAGTGGGTACCATTAAGGATTACCTGGCGGCGCTGTCCATATTTAAGCGCTCGTCTGTAGAGTGTTCTTATTTTAAGATTCCTTTGTTTTATCAGTTTGTAAAAGGGCTAACTAATGTGTTTCCACCATCGCCTTTCCAGGTGCCGGGATGGGATTTGAACTTAGTTCTAAAGTTCCTAATGGGAGCTCTGTTTGAGCCCTTACATTCTTGTCCATTGAGACTGTTGTCCTTTAAGACTCTATTTTTAGTTGCAGTTACTTCCGCTCGCAGAGTGAGTGAGTTGCAGGCACTTTCCTCTAAGCCACCTTTCATGGTGTTCCATAAGGACAGGGTTGTCCTTGGGGTTTGTCCTTCCTTTCTTCCGAAGGTTGTGTCGGAATTTCATTTCAGCCAGAAGGTTATCCTTCCAGTGTTTTATCCTCCTCCGCATCCTGCTAAGGAAGAGGAGAGGCTCCATAGGTGGATCCTAGGAGAGCTTTAAGTTTCTACATCTCACGGATGTCCCGGGTCAGAGTGGACGATCAGCTCTTTGTTGGATAAGCTGGAAGGGGTTTAGGTCAAGCTGTTTCTAAGCAGACCTTGTCCCGATGGATCATCTTGACAATCTCTGAATGCTACCGTCTGGCGGGTAAGGTCCCTCCGGTGGGCTTACGGGCTCATTCCACTAGGGGTGTGGCTGCCTCCACTGCTCTGCAGAGGGGTGTTCCCATTCATAATATTTGTGAAGCAGCCACATGGGCCTCTTTCCATACTTTTGTCAGACACTATTCCCTGGATTCCATCCATGGTCAAGATTTGGCCTTTGGTAAGGCGGTCCTCTATTCAGCAATTTGAGCATTCTAAAATTCAAAATAATTTTCCCACCTCCATACGTTGGTACTGCTTTGGGAGTCTGTCATAGATGTGGAATAGGTCTGAGGACACAATCCCCTCGAAGAACAAGTTACTTTCTTACCTGGTAACATTCTTTCAATGGGATATTCCTCCGACGTATTCCACATCGCACCCTCCCAGCCTGCCCCTCTACAGAATTTCTTATGCGATTGCATATTACGTTTCCGCAAGGCTTTCTAGTCATACTGGCAGGAGATTGGTGTCCTACGTTCTGGGGAAAAAACTACAACTGAGGCTATGGGCGCTGTGCGTCCTATTTATAACATCCAGTGACGTCGACCCCCACGGAGGCCCTCGAGAACAGCGTATCGACGTTATCGACGCAGGACGGCTACGCCAAAATTTTTTCCGGGGCAGCACAGCTGTGGTGATTACTGTCATAGATGTGGAATACGTCGCAAGAACATCCCATCAAAAGAATGTTACCCGGTAAGAAAGTAACTTGTTCACCTCATTGCCTGTCTTTTTTTCCGAATCTGGCCTCGGATGCCGAGAGTTTTACACAATTCAGATGTCGGTCGAGCCCTGAAGTTCTATCTCAATAGACCGACTGAACTCAGGGGCTCCTCATAACTCTTGGTTACATTCGGAGACCCGAAAGGGAAGCCTCCTTCCTCTCCTTTTGGATTGCCTCCTGTATTTCGAAAGCGTATACCATTCAAGGCCTTCAACCTTCGAAAGGCATTCATGCCCATCTTGTACATGGCAAAGCAGCTGCTTTTGCCTTCCAAAAGTATGTTCCCTGGGAAACCATTGCCAAGGCGGCTACACAGGCTTCCCCATCAGCTTTTTGTAAATATTACTGCTTGAACCATAGCTCCAGAGCCAATGCCCAATTCGGCCAGGCCGTTTTTAAAAACCTATTTCAGAATGGAGTTTCCATCCACCTGCATTACCTGTGAGGAGTGCTTGGGAATCTCCCACAAGTATGGAGGAAAGGGGACAGGACGTAGGAGTGTAACAGTTACTCACCGTAGTGACTACCTTACTCCTAGTCCATAGTCCCCTTTCCTCCATACGCCCGCCGTCCCCTCTAATAAGTATACCCTATTATTGCTTAAATGGTCGCAGACTTGGCGATGGAAAAGGACTGAAGGGCGATGTGCGGGGCGGAGCTCAGGGGGGTGTGGTTACGGCCGCGTGTGATACCCCGCGTAAAAAGAGGAGGATGAACATTTTTCATTTTTTAAGCTTTTTGACAAAAGAGCTCTGGTGCCGTCCCGAAGGACGGAATGTCCCACAAGTACGGAGGAAAGGGGACTATGGACTAGGAGTAAGGTAGTCACTACGGTGAATAACTTTGTTAAAATCCATGCTGTGCAGTAAATTCCAAAGCCGTTCTGTGCAATAAGAAAATGACCGACTACATAAACAGTATTTTTGGTAAATTGTGGTATTGTACTAGAATGTTTTGCCTCAGATCTTAATGAATGAGACACAGGGCTCCAGGTAAGATTTTGAAGTGGAAGTATTTTGCTCCCTATATGTTTTAAAGTTGGGAGTAAAATGATTTTTAGGGAGTAAAAATGAAAGTACAATTACCAATGGGAGTATTTTTCAAGCGCGTAAAAATGTTTTAAATGGAAAACAAATGAGGATTCCTTTGCACATAGTCATACACATTAAAAGATGTATGTTTACTGCTTCCAATCGGGCAGTAATAATAGTTTCTTACTGTGGTACCATGTGCACTACTGGCCCAAACATATCCAGCAAGATGTGTGGGTGAAAGCAGGAGCACATGGTCCTACGTTTCGTTTTCCTATTTTTTTTGGGAGTATATGTGCTCCCTATTTTTATTTTTTGGCAGTTTTTGCAATTTCGAATGGATTGTGTGCTCGAACGCATTCCACATCTTTGACATGTAATGTCCACAGCTGTGCACTTCAGAAACTTTTTCGGCAGAGGGCGTCCTGCGTCGATGCCGTCAGGTCCATGTCCCTCGAGGGCCTCCGACGAGGACGACATCACAGGATGTTATAAATAGGACGCACGGCGCCCGTAGCCTCAGTTTGTTAACTTCGTGAGACTCTGCACGCCTCGTGTGTTTTCTTCTTAGAAGATGTCTTTCTCTTCGAACCCTTCGACTCCGTGGTCTGGCTTTAACACCTGCCGGGACTGCAAGTCGAAGATGTCACTCACTGACCCCCATCACATTTGTTTGTGGTTCCTGGGCGAGTCGCACGACAACGACGGCTGCTCGAAATGACAGTTGCTGACTGCCAAGGAATTGCGGGAGCTGAAGGGGCAGCTCCAGGTAGGTAGGGGCTCTAAGCCTGTTAGGTCCCGGACTTCCAAGTCCAAGGGGGTTTCCACGGACGACTCGAGGGGCGACTCTCCGCGTCTGAAGGATTCCCGGAGATCTCGGTCCAGGAGTGTTTCCCGCCACTCGTCTTCCTCGTCCCGGCACTCGCAGAAGCACCGTCACTGGTCGCCTTCCCAGTCCTCCTCGAGGATGGTGCCTCGAGGAAGGTTACGTGCCCTACGAAGTCCTCGACTCCGGAGGAATGGGCAGCGTTTAAGAAATCCATGATGGCGATTTTTCAATCGCAGGACATGGGTCCCGTCGCGCCTTCTGACGAAGCCGGCCAGGATCGGTCTCGTTCTGTGGCTCGCACGCCTTTGGGCTCGGGGTCGCGATGCAACACTCATCGGGAGCCTTCGAGGTCCCGTACAGACGAGGAATGGAAAGGTTGCAAGAGACGTGTCTCTAGTTCTCGGTCTTCGTCTCCTGCAAGACCGCAGCCCCCTATTGAGGGTGTGGGGCTGGCGTCGACTCGTTCTGCACAGTGTCCATCCGATTCGGACATCAACGCCTTGCCATCGTATCAGCCCACTACGCCGTCTGCACCTGTGTCGATGCCGAAGCCTTCGCCGATCACGACGTCAAGGTTGTCCACGGTCTCGACGTCAAAGCCTTCGACGCTATCGGCGCCTTTGGGGATTTTTTTTCCGAAATTTGCTGTTGGAGATCCCGGACATCGTGGATCCTCCAAGTAAGGCTACATCGTCAGTCAGTGAGGCCGGTTTTGGCCTCCAGGCCCTCTTCTGTTCCCAGACCTGGGTTTCAACCCCCTCTGGATGATATTTTTGAAGAGGAGGGAAAGGTCTGAGTTTGAGGACCCTGGTGACCTTGATGATGCTCCACTATTTTCTGGAGACAGTCAGTTGGAGGAGTTGAGGCAGTCACTCCATGATGCAAGTGGACTGGACACTTCCCCGGAAATGGAATTTAGTAGACCTGAGCCTGTGGCTCATGCAGAGTCTTCTTATCGGAGACTCATGGCGCGAGTCTCGGTGTATCTGGGCTGGTCTAGTCCTCCGGAAGACTTTGTGTAGGATGATCTGACGGACATCTTGGATCAAGGTCCGTCCTCTGACCCTGTTTTGCCATTTCATCTTACCCTACAGAAAAGAGTGGCAGTTGCTTGGCAGTCCCCGGAATCTCTTCCAGCTGTTAATAAGTCTTTGACTTACCGCCCTTCCGTTAGCGACCCCAGCTATCTATCTACTCACCCCACTCCTGAGAGTTTGGTGGTTCAGGCAGCTACAGCCACCTCGAGGCAGGCGGCTTATCCTAACATCCCTCTGGATAGGGCTGACAAGCGCTTCGACGGTTGGGCCCGGAAGGTATTTTCTTGGGAGCATGGCCCTGAAATCTGCCAACTCCACGTGTGCCTTGGCAAGGTTTTCACACACTCTGTGGTATTGTTTTTTTGTCAGCTGAGCATATTCCCGAGGGGGAAGAAAGGGATGGGTTCCTTGCTCTCCTGCAGGACGGCAAGGATGCCATGTATGAATCCCTTCAGTCGGGTTTGGATACGGCCGACAGTGTTAGCCGATCCATGGCTGCGAGCACCGTTATCTGCAGATTTGCGTGGTTGCGGAAGTCGGGGTTTGCTCTGGATGTGCAGGCCCAGCTTTTCAACATGCCCTTTGATGGCACACATTTGTTTGGCAGCAAGGCTGACGAGAGCCTTCAGAGGTTGCAGACCTCAAAAGCTGCGGCAAAATCTTAAAGCGCTGCAGTGCGTCAACCTCTGCTTTTTGTCTTAGGGGACAGCAGTCGCGGGGAGGTTCCTTTCTTTACTACTCTGCCTTTGGTAGGATGAGAGGGGGCTGCCAGTCAAAGGGGCCAGCGAAAAAGTACCCGTGGTGGTCAGGGAAATCGTGGTGCCAAAGCCGCTCAGGCAGCTGCCTTTTTGCCTTCAGGCACTGCCGCAGCCGCTTCCAAACAGTCCAGGCCATGTCCCATGGTTTGCCGGTTGAGGGCACACTGTCTCCACATCTCGAAGAATGGCGTGCCATTACTTCAGATGCGTGGGCTCTGGATACCATAGCCCACGGCTACTGCCTTCCCTTCCTTCAGTGGCCTCAGACAATCCACCAGGGAAACTCTCTTTGAAGCTTCCGGATCTGCTCCTTGCGCAGGAAGTTTTGAGCCCCCGCAGGATTGACCTCCGCCCGAGGGTCTTCACCAAGCTCATGGTGGTGGCAGCGTACCTCAGGCGAGGGGAGGGGGTTCACGTCTACCCCTACCTGGACGACTGGCTGATCGGGCGCGCTCTCCCGAGTTAGCGTTGGATCATCTCAGCATCACCTGCCGCACACTTCACAGGCTGGGCTTCTCCCTGAATTTCAAGAAGTCGCACCTGACACCTTCCCAACAGCTTCAGTACATCGGGGCTGTATTGGACACATCCTTGGAGAAGTGTTCGCCTCCCAAGGTAAGGGCTCATCACATTGTGCAGATGGTGGACAAATTTCAACATGCCCAGAGTGTCCCAGCTTTTGAATTCTTATGGTTGCTCGGCCTCATGGCATCCAGCATTTTTCTGGTGCCCGAGGCCTGGCTGTGGATGAGATCCCTGCAGTGGGCGCTCAAGATGCAGTCGTCGCAGTTCTCCGGCAAGATGCCAGATCCCATTCAGATTCCACTCTCGGTCTCCCAGGATCTTCTCTGGTGGGCCAACAAAGGGAATCTGATGAGGAGGGAACAGTTTTGGCAACCGTGGCCGGAGGTAACGGTAGTGACGGATGCTTGCCTCACAGGATGGGGCTCTCATGGCAACGCCTTGACCACCAGCGGCCGTTCATCTCCGTCTGAGTCCAGACACCATATCAATTTGATAGAGCTGAGGGCCATCAGGCTAGCCCTGAAGGCGTTTCTGCCCTCTGTGCGGGGGAAGAGTGTCCTGATCATGACAGACAACACAGTGGCCATGCATTACCTCAACAAAAGGGGGCTGGTGGGTAGGGTCACTTCTGTTGTGCAGAGAGGCAATGCAGCTCTGGTTCTGGGCCATCCAGCAGGAATTTTCAATCTCGGCAGTTCATCTGGACGGAGACGACAATGCGGCGGCGAACGCTCTGAGCAGGCAAAGCATGGTCTCTCGAGTGTGAGTTGGCTCAGGAAGTCCTTCAGGAGATCTTTGCCCTTTGGGGAACCCCGCAAGTGGATCTCTTCGCCACCAGTGTCAACTGGAAGTGTGAGAGATTCTACTCAAGGAAATGTCCTCCAAGAGGAGCCTTAGGAGACAGGTTCGTGGTGGATTGGTCATACCCACTGCTGTACGCATTTTCTCCAGTCCCCGTCATTCTTCAAGTGTTGCGGAGATTATGGAGGTTCGGTTCCCACATGATCCTCATTGCTCTGGATTGGGCCAGGAGAGCGTGGTACCCGGACTTTCTGGAAATGTCCATCTGCCCTCCACGCCATCTTCCCCACCGAGAGGATCTGCTCTCGCGCGGGATGGGGTAGGGAGGGGTCAGGTTCTCCATCCAGCCGTCAAGACTCTCAACCTTCACGCTTTGTATCTGAAAGGTTGAGGTAGAAGGATTGGGACCTCCCGGATGACGTGATGGAGGTGTTGCTTTCGGCCAGCCGACACTGCAACAAAATCCCTGTACCGTTGCCGTAAGTTCTGAAACTGGTGCAGAGATCACAATGTTGATCCTTTTCAGTGCTCCATTCCTATGGTTTTGTCTTTTGTACTTTCCTTGGCCCACAGGGGCCTTGAAGTGGGCACCATTAAAGGTTACCTGGCGCTGCTGTCTATCTTTAAGCGCTCGTCTGAAGAATGCTCTTATTTTAAGTTTCCTTTGATTTACCAGTTTCTTAAAGGACTGACTAATTTTCCACCGTCACCCTTCCAGGTGCCGGTTTTAGATTTGAATTTGGTTTTGAAATTTCTCATGGGTGCTCCGTTTGAACCTTTGCACTGTTGTCCTTGGAGATTACTGTCCTTCAAGACTGTGTTCTCGGTTGCGGTTACTTCCGCTCGCAGAGTGAGTGAATTGCAGGCACTTTCAGCTAAGCCACCCTTTTCTGTGTTTCACAAGGACAGGGTTGTACTGCGAGTATGTCCCTCTTTTCTACCTAAGGTAGTTTCTGAATATCATTTGAGTCAAAAGGTGGTTCCTCCATCTTTCTACCCTCCTCCTCATCCTGGTAAGGAAGAGGAGCGTCTCCATTGGTTGGATCCTAGGAGAGCTCTTAGCTTTTACATTTCTAGGATGTCCAGGGTCACAGTGGACGATCAACTCTTTGTAGGATATGCTGGAAACCGATTGGGCCAGGCTGTTACCAAGCAGACCTCAGAGCTTGTCCAGGAGCATTATCCTTACCATTTCGGAGTGTTACCGGTTGGCGGGTAAAGACCCTCCTGATGGGTTGAGAGCTCATTCCACTAGGGCCGTGGCTACTTACACACCCTCCAGCGGGGTGTTCCTAGAAGGAATATTTGTGATGCCGCTACTTGGGCTTCAATCCATACATTTGTAAAACATTATTCAGTGGATACAATCCATGGTCAGGATATGGCCTTTGGGAAGGCGGTTCTTTATTCTGCAATCTAATTGGGTACACCACATTCTTTTCCCTCCTCCATTTACTAGTACTGCCTTGGGAGTCTGTCAAAGATGTGGAATGCGTTGGAGGATACAATCCATTCGAAGAACAAGTTACTTACCAACTGTTAACGTTCTTTCGACTGGATGTCCCTCCAAAGCATTCCATATCGCCCTCCCAGCCTGCCCCTCGGGAGAATTTCCTATGCGATTGTAGCTTCCGTTTAGTCCAGCAGGCATCAGACTGGTGTCACACGTTCTGGGGGAAAATACTTAAACTGAGGCTACGGGAGCCGTGCGTCCTATTTATAACATCCTGTGACGTCGTCCTCGACGGAGGCCCTCGAGGGACATGGACCCGACGCCACGCAGGACGCCCATTGCCGAAAAAGGTTCCGGAGTGCACAGCTGTGGACATTACATGTCAAAGATGTGGAATGCGTTGGAGGAACATCCAGTCGAAAGAACGTTACCAGTTGGTAAGTAACTTGTTCTTTTAGGGAGTAAGAGTGGCTGATACACCCCTTATCTGTAGGGCTGATGTGAGAGAATGTACCTTTCTTCTTTGTCTGATGAACAACGCTTTTCAAACGTGTCTGTACCTGCCATAGTTTCACAGAATGCCTGTATTGTTGGTACTCCTCAGTCAGCGCTAGGGAGCCACCTTACGGGGGTTGTTGCACTCAAGAAAACACAATTAAATAGTTTAACAGAGGTCCCCTATGCTACAATAGTTCATATGGCAAACAAAGATTCTTGAAGTCCACTCTGTTGGCAGTCAACTTAACTGTGCCTGTAGTGGGGTAACATGCTCTGATGTTTGAGCAAAAGGCTGTATGAAGGATTCTGCACACTCTGCAAATGAGTACATATATTTTGAAAAGTCCACTATAATGCTGTGTACATTCTCCAGGTTGGCCATATCCATGTCCAAAAGGGATAGTAGGGTAGGATTAAATTAAACTATTTTGATGCAAAGAATCCCTTTTTGACCATTAAAGCTACTTGTCGCGCAATACATGATGATGAGGTAGATTCACAATGATTTCAACCACTGGCGACACAGGCACAGCTTTGGCAGACAAAGGATTGTGGGCAGAGAGATTCTACAATCCTGCCCACAACCATGATTTCATGCTTGGTAGGATGCATCCTTAGACTGGTAGATTAAATCGATTTGTTGGCTACTGCTACTCCGTTAGAGAACATGGTGTTGGTGGATGTTGGGTTTTTGCTTCTTGATTTAAAAATCATCAAACTGATCATTCAAAGTCATGGTCTTTAAGACATAACGCTACAAAGGAGGCCGAGCAGCAGGGCTCTGCAGTGAAGAAGGGATGTCTAATCCATTTCAACACCGATCTATGGCATGGCACCTCTTTGAGTCTGTTCAGTAACCCACTTTGATAGACTACATTCAATGCCAATGCCAATGCCCTTGATCGTTCTGCCATCTTAGCTGATCCAGAACTACTGATCACCAGCTCTGTACTGATCTCTGTCCTAATTCCTGCCTGCAGCCGCTCCATAAGGTCATTCGCCTCCAGAAACCTTTGTAGTTGAGAACTAACTATATTCTCCAGTAGTGTTGCAGCAAATGTTATTTGATATTGGTCAGATGTTGGACAGATGGAACGGCTTGTTCGTTATGCATGGGTGGTGTTAATGTAACTTATTTAAAACGCTTCTGAACCACTCATGTAACAAGTCAATAAGGATATGCTAAATGTTTATAGAACTAAGCTAATGAAATACTCTTTAAAGACTTTAGTAGGGGAGGGGCTCAGAGGGGAGTAAGAGTAATTAATGGCCCCGGCCAGCACCTTAAATTGGTATATAGGCAAAGGATGCCATTGACAAAGAGCTGCTGTCAACTCCTCTGTTGATCATTGCTCAGCAGAGCACTGCAAGTATGTCACTGGGGGAATGAGTTGATTTCTTTTCAAAACTTTATTTATACATTTAGAAGCAATGGAACATAATACAATATCTCAAATGCACAAGGTGATGCTTATTCACCCATAATTTCCTAAATAAATCTTTAAGAAGTAACAGAGGGGAACAGAATACAGGGAGTAAGGTGGCAGAAGGTAAAGGAAAGAAATAAAATGAAAAAACAAAGCAAAATAAGAACCCTAGAACACAATCAAATATTTTAAGCGTAGAGATCATTAAATGCACCCCACATACTCTCATATTTATCAAGCTGATCGTTTGCTTTAAAGGATATTTTCCCCCTCTCGGACAAAAGGGACAAACTGTGCAGCCAGTCATCAATTTTAGGAGAGGTATCACTTTTCCCAAATTTCAAAATCTGCTTCATGGCTAGCAAAAGAGCTCTATATATCTAAAACATTTTACTTGTAGTTAAACCAATATTTGAAGGCAGTAAACCTAACGCAGCAACAAGTGGATCTCTGGGTATAGAGAGATCCAGAACCAACTCCAACCTCTGAAAAACACCATCCCAGAATAATTGTATTTTACCACAACATATGGAGTGTAGTGCCCACCTCCCTATTACAGTTCCAACAACAGTCCACATTACTCAATTTATTAATTCTCATCTTCCATAGGGACTAGTATAAATAATGATTAATTCTTTGTTGTGTACATCTCAAATCTAAATCCACAATGTGCAACCTAAATCCAAGTCCCAATTCCCTCTACCACACTGCAATGGTAACTTAAATGCAGAGGCTGTTATCAATTTATACAGAGGAGATGCAGACAAGGGCACAATCTTTGAGAGAACAAAAGTTGCAGGTGAGGCATGCATTGTAGCATTCAACGGCGAGAAAAGAACAAAAAGGTCCCGCAGAACATTATATCGACAAATTTCAGACACTTTCAGCTTATACTTAAAGCGCAGAAACTCAAAATGAATCATATTCTGACCATCATAAACCTGTTCAATCTTCCAGATACCAGCTCTCTGCCATGAGATCCATGACAAGACACTGTTATTCTGTTTCACAGCCTGGTTTTTCCATAAACTGGAATCTACACACTAAGTATTTCTCTTCCCAAATCTCATTACTTTTACGCCATTCCTTCACAAAGTGCTTTACAAAAGGCAGAGTGGTACCAACAGGCAGTCTTTTATCCATGAACAAAAGAACATCCGGTGGGATGGGAGAAACAGATTCCTCCTCTATTTGAATCCAACCTGCACAAGTACTGCGATCAGACATCAACCAATGATGCAACGCGCGCAGCGTAAATGCAGAGTGATGACACTTTGTCGTGAAAACCAAAGCCGCCTAGCTTCACTGACTTATAAAGAACTTCTTTCGGGACTCTCGCTCTACTTCCTTCCCCCCACACAAACTTAACCAAGGATTTATTGATGCTACCTAATACATTTTTTGAAAGCGGCAGAGGGAGCATGCTAAAAACAAACATTTCGGAAGAAGGGACATCTTAACTACTTTAACCTTCCCCCCCATAAGGTTAGTTTTAACTTCTCCAATCTACAGCAAAGACTGTCTACCTCTGCAACTTTGAAACGGTTATTGTTTGCAAGCAAGGACTCCACATCCCTATTTATATGAATACCCAAATATTTAAGACCTGAACCAGCCCACATCTTCTGATCCACCTCACACAACCCCCTATGACACAATGCTGAAATAGGATAAATCAAAGTCTTTGCTACACTAACTTTATGATTGGAGAATTTGCCAAATTCATGCAGAGTTTCTAAAGCCGTGGATATGAACGCTCCGAGTTCGAGATTAGGACTAAGAGGTCATCTGCATACAAAAGTATTTTGTACACACATTCCCCAAATGGAATACCCATTATATTACGATGATTGCTAAGCATAATGGCAAGAGGTTCGATGAATAAGTCAAACAATAGTGGAGATAGAGGATAACTTTGCCTAGTTCCATTAAAAAATTGAAGGCACTCTGACCGACTGCCATTAACAATTACGGCAGCTTTTGTATCTCCATATAAGGCTCCAAAAAGTCTAAGAAAAACTGGCCCACAATTGATATTAAGCAAAACCTGACGCAGAAAAACCCAACTCACTCTGTCAAATGCTTTCTCAGCATCTATACTAATTGCTGCATATGCATCCGCAGAATTTCTCTTTAGATAGATTACATCAAGCAACTCTCGCAAATTATCACAACTATTCCTACCACTCACAAAACCAGTTTGATTTTTGTGAACTAACTTTGGAAGCAGGCCCTTTTGATCTTCTGGCAAATATTTCCGCCAGAATCTTCACGTCCACATTTAAAAGCGAGATGGGTCGATAATTTCCACAATGTGAAGGATTCTTACCTTGTTTAGGAATAACCGTTATTAATGCGTTCTTCATTGAATCAGTAACCTCCTCATTATTCAAAATGTCTGTAAAATGTTTTCTCCAGCATGGGGTCTGGCATGGATTCACATGCTCATGAATATTCCCCGTCGTCAGGCTGGGAATCCTCGGTAAAGAAAAAACCAGTATCAGTTTCGTTTCTGATCTGTCTTTCGTAGTAGTAACCAATCACTGGTCTCTGCGTCATACTGACCACAGCCAATGACTGCCCTCTACCTAAGCACCGCCTCTGGCAGCCATCTTCTGATTTTTACCGCACGTTCATGTGTTGGGATCCTCGTGCTATTGCTCTCGAGCGTTAGTGCTATTTTTTCACGTTTTTTGCTCAAAAACTTCGTTTTTTCGGTCAAAAGAGCCTCAAGCTCCACCGACTCTCCATCCGATCAACGGGGACCCGTGTCGGATTCGTCGAGCTACGCTTTTGGAGGACTCCAGAAGCTTCTCAGGCCCGGACATGGCCCAGGAGAAGGGAAGCTCGACGCCCGGAAAGCTGTTCAGGGTCTGCCCTGGATGCCAGCTGCAGAACGTCTTTAAGGAGGACGAACACTCCTTTTGTCTCTACTGCTTACATGAGGACAAGACGCACGTGGAGAAGGACTGTGCGTTTTGCGGCAATATGTCGGAGCGGACCATGAAGGACCGCCATCAACGTCTCGCCAACTGGCTGGAAGGGAAGAGCCCGTCAGGCGAGAAGAAGAGGAAGAAATCTGAGCGGTCTTCTAAGACCTTTGAGGACGCCCCGGCGACGGGGGTCCAACACAAGGCCAAGCACCGCGAGTCCGCTGGCACCGGGAGCGCCGAACGGTCGGGCTCTACGGGCGCCAGGCAGGGCGCACCCTCCCCGGCACCTTCAGCCACGAGCCAACGCTCTGGGTCGGGTAAGAGGAAGGGCGAGCACCCGGCGAAGCTCCTGGAGAGGCCCCGGTCGAGCTCGAAGGCCCCATCGGAGGGGGAGCGAGGCAGTGTCCCCCCCCCCCCCCCAAGGATAAGGCGGTGAGCGCACCTAAGGTGGTGAAGGCCTTAATCCATCCGGCCAAGCCCTCTATCGATACTGTCGCGGCGGCCCTGGCTCAGCCTGTGGAGGCTACACCAGTGGTGGCGACCTCAGGGCTCAGAGTCTCCCTGCCACCTCGGAGGGAGTCCTCTTTTGTGCCCATCGATAGGACCCCCGTGAAATCCCCGGCGCGGAAGAAAAAGGGGGGGGCAGGGCGTCGTCGTAGATTCGGCTTCAACCTCGGAGGAAGAGCTGATCGAGGTCTTAAGCCACGGCCTTGGCGTGGAAGAAGACCGGCCCGTCGGGATGGATCCCGACGCTGGTGACGACGACATCGTCGAGGGTGCCGACGGGGCCCCTGATTGCCCGTCAGATTCCCCTCTGCCAGCGCCGCAAGACAACTCGGCGGCCATTTTGTTGGCTATACAGTCCTTATGCTCAGAGATAAGGACGAGACTGCCGTTGCCGACGGAGGAACCTCTCCCGTCGGGGGATCCTGAGCCGGGACCTTCTGGTGTTCCCCCGCCCAAGAAAAGAAGGATTCACCCTCCACCTCCTTTTCAGCCGTCGCGCACCGTCCAGCCCTCCTCCCCGTCCACCCGAGGGGATGATACGGGGACTGACACGGCAGCGACGGGTACGGACGACGAGGTATACGACGAGGATCTACCGTCGTCACCTCCCACCAGGGCTTCTCCGCCCGACGAGATTGGTTCGTTCCACTCCATGATCGCCAGGGCATCCGAGCTTTTCCAACTCTGCCCTGAGGAGAAGAAAAAGGAAGGATTCCTTTATCAACGGCACGAGGCCAAGAGGAAGACGGTCCTCGCGGTGCCTCTACTGTACGACATTTGGGATGAGGGCCTCGCCCTCCTCAAGAACCCTTCCACTACGCCAGCTAGAAGAGACGGTACGAGAAGAAGTACCGGGTCCCGGACGCGGCCCCCCTGTGCCTCCGGGCGCAGCCTACCCCGGACTCTGTCGTCTCTGCGGCGGCCAGGAAGAAAGTGGGGGGGGGTGCGGCCTCCACATCGACTTCCCCACCGGACGGCGAGGGAAAGAAATTGGACTCTATGGGACGCAGGGTCATCTCGTCTGCAGCGACGACGATTAAAGCAGCCAACGCCTTGGCTATCGTGGCCCGCTACGACAGGGAGCTATGGTACAAACTGGCTCCCCTGCTGGACTTCCTACCGGACGACAAGAGGGCGGAGGCCATGGAGATCCTACAGGAAGGTGAGGTGGCGTCGGACCACGCCATCACTATTGCGACGGACATCGCCGACACTGGGTTTCGCCAGTTGGGCAACGGCGTGTGCCTTAGGCGGCGTGGATGGCTCAAGGCTACGGACTTCCGTCAAGACGTACAGACCAGAGTCCTGGACATGCCGTTCGATGGGAACAACCTGTTTGGGAAAACAGTGGACGATTCCCTTCAGGCCATTAAAGCGGACACTGAGACGGCCCGGGCCCTTGGGGTTCTGCAGCAACGACGGACGCCCTTTCGGAGCAGCGGAGGCAAGGGCGCCTCCAAAGGTTGCGGCGGCGGTTTCTCCACCTACCGTCAAGCGGCCCGCTCGTCGTCTCAGGAGGCCTACAGAGGACAAGGCAAGTCTGGCGGACCCCGCCGTCGTCGCCAAGGAGGTCAAGGCGGCAAAGCCCCGTCGAAACAGGATTGAACCGACCGTGGGGTCGGGCCCCCACCGATGCACCCCGGTGGGAGGCCGGCTGGCGAGCTTCGTCAGCGTGTGGGAGTCCATCTCCACCGACCGTTGGGTGCTGGACGCCTTAGCCCGGGGCCACGCACTCGAGTTTCAAAGAAGGTGCCCGCGCGTCCCCCCCTTGGCCAGGAAAGAGCTTCACGTCCCTCAGCTTCTCCTGGAGGTAAGGGCGATGCTCAGGAAGGGCGCCATCGAACTCGTCCCAAAGAGGCTCCGGGGCTCCGGAGTTTACTCGAGATACTTCCTCGTGAAGAAGATGACGGGAGGATGGCGCCCCATCCTAGACCTGCGACGTCTGAACAAATTCATCAAGGCGCAGAAGTTCCGGATGGTCACCCTCCAGCACGTCCTGGGTCAGCTGGAGGAAGGAGACTTCCTGTCGTCGTTGGATTTGGAGGAGGCCTACTTCCATATTCCCATCCTAAAGGGGCACCGAAAATTCCTCAGGTTTGTGGTCCAAGGGCGTCACTACCAGTTCAAAGCCCTCCCCTTCGGACTACGGTCGGCACCCAGGGTATTCACCAAGTGCCTTGCACCGGTGGCGGCGCAGCTGCGCCGCGAGGAGATCCACGTCTACCCCTACCTGGACGACTGGCTCATCCGAGCCAAGACGAGGGAGCTCGCCGTGGAGCACACGGCAAGGACCGTCCAACTTCTTACGGACCTGGGATTCTCCGTGAACTACGCCAAGTCCCGCCTGGTACCCGCGCAAAACGCACTGTTTCTGGGAGCGAAGCTCGACACAGTGTCCCTTCTGGCCTCCCCGTCGGAGGAAAGGACCAGGTCCATCCTGGGCAAGGTACAGCGGATGTTGGCTTCCGACGCGGCCAAGGTGAGGTCCATCAAGTCCCTCCTCGGAATGATGTCGTCTTGCATCTACCTCATTCCCATGTGCAGGCTCCGGATGCGCCCGTTGCAGGAGTTCCTGGACGCGCGCTGGATCCAAACGACGGGCGGCTTCGAGGAGAGGATCACACTCGACGAGAGTTTCTGCCGAGGAGTCCGTTGGTGGGGCACCCGCGCGCATCTGACGGCGGGCATGGACTTCCAGACCCCAGACCACCAGGAGACAGTGACCACGGATGCCTCCCTGGAAGGGTGGGGAGCGCACACCGAAAATCTGCACGCGAGAGGCCTCTGGCTCCCGACGGAGAAGTCCCTCCATATCAACGTCCTGGATCTCCGTGCAGTGTTCTGGGCCCTCAGGTCCTTCCTTCCATCCCTCAAGGGCAAGGCGGTGAGGATCTTCACCGACAGCACCACCACCATGTTTTACATCAGGAAACAGGGCGGAACCAGGTCCCCAGCACTGTCCAAGGAGGCGCAGGACCTGTGGCATTGGGCCGTCGCCCAAAGGATGTTTCTGGTGCCGTTTCATCTGGCAGGGATAAAAAACACCATCGCCGACTCACTCAGCAGGGAGCTGCGCTTGTGCCACGAGTGGGAACTACGGCAGGATCTAGTGGATCGCCTCTTCCGACGGTGGGGCACACCCCAGATCGACCTGTTCGCGACGGCGACGAACTCCAAGTGCCAGAGGTTCGCCAGCAGGTTTCCCCAGGCGAGGAGCATGGGCGATGCTTTCTCGTTCCCCTGGGAGGGCCTGTTCCTCTACGCGTTCCCTCCTTTGCCACTGCTAATCCGGCTCGTCAACCAGCTCAAGAGGTCACGGTGCAGGATGATCCTCGTCGCACCTGCGTGGCCGAGGCAGATATGGTTCCCGGACCTTCTGGACTTGTCAGCGTCCCCGCCAATCAAGCTGCCGGTGGACGCGGATCTACTCTCCAGGGAAGGAGGCGCCATCCTCCACCACGACCCGAAACCGCTGAACTTGCAGGCCTGGCTCCTGCAGCGCTAGAGTTTGGAGGATATGACATACCGGCCGACTGCAGAGAGGTTCTTGCAAAGGCCAGGGCGTCCTCGACTCTTAAATGCTACGGACACAAATGGAAGAGGTTCTCTGTCTGGTGCCACGCACAGAAGATTAACCCTCTACGGATTACGGCTCCTCAGGTACTGCCGTACCTGCTGACGCTGGCCAAAGCTGGTCTGGCACACGCGTCCATCAAGATTCATCTTGCTGCGATCTCCCGATACACCAGAACCACGGGGCGGACGTCCTTGTGGTCTCATCGTCTGGTGAAAGAGTTCATGAAGGGACTGTTCAGATCGTTCTCGCCGGTGAAGGCTCCGGCCCAGGCGTGGGAGCTCAACGTGGTGCTGACCGAGCTCATGGGACCTCCGTTCGAGCCTCTGCACTCGGCCCCGTTGAAGTTTCTGTCGTGGAAAACAGCGTTTCTTGTGGCCATCACCTCCGCACGACGGGTGGGAGAGATCCAGGCCCTTTCCTGCAAGGCCCCGTACTTGACTTTTCACGACACAAGGGTAGTGCTCAGGACGCACCCCTCCTTCATGCCCAAGGTGCCGTCGGACTTCCATCTCAACGAACCCTTGGTGTTGCCGGTGTTCTTCCCGTCGCCTTCGTCTCCGGCTGAGAGGACTTTGCACTCGCTGGATGTGGCTAGAGCGCCTAAGTTGTACGGGGACCGCACAAAGTGTTTTCGGAAGGCGTCACAACTCTTTGTGAACTTTGGACCTGTCAATCGGGAAGGCTCTCTCGAAGGCTTCCATTTCCAGATGGCTCTCCGGCTGTATCATGTACTGTCATCGGTTGGCAAACCGACTGCTGCCTGGCCGTCCGAGAGCCCATTCCACCAGAGCGATCGCAGCTACCACGGCGTTCCTTTCTGGTGTGCCCCTGCTGGTCATATGTAGGGCTGCTACGTGGAGGTCGACGCACACCTTCACGAAATTCTACTGCGTCAATCGGGATTCCAGGGAGGAGGCCAGGGTCGGCCAAGCAGTGCTGCGCAACCTGTTCGCCTAAGGTGAGCCTGGTGAGGAGGTAAGATGCTTAATGTTGAGTTTGATGTGATGCTTAATGTTGAGCCTTTGCCACCTCCCGTGGTTGTGCATGTGTGTACTGCTATGTATTCTTTATTCATGAGCATGTGAATCCATGCCAGACCCCATGCTGGAGAAGGAACAAGTTACTTACCTGTAACTGTTGTTCTCCAGCATGGGTCTGGCATGGATTCACATGCGAACCCTCCCGCCTACCCCTCTGCGGCTCTTCACTTGGTCATACTGCCACGTCACGTGCTTCCAAATCTGAAGATGGCTGCCAGAGGCGGTGCTTAGGTAGAGGGCAGTCATTAGCTGTGGTCAGTATGACGCAGAGACCAGTGATTGGTTTCTACTACGAAAGACAGATCAGAAACGAAACTGATACTGTTTTTTTCTTTACCGAGGATTCCCAGCCTGACGACGGGGAATATTCATGAGCATGTGAATCCATGCCAGACCCATGCTGGAGAACAACAGTTACAGGTAAGTAACTTGTTCCTTACAAGAAAAGGGGACAGAATCTGACTAAAGGTCTTGTAGAACTCTATTGGAAATCCATCCAGGCCAGGGCATTTACCTCTGGCCAATGTTTCAATTGAGCTCTCAATCTCCTCTACCGTTATTGTTGCATCTAGGCCTAATCTCTCCTGCTCATGTAGGCTCAGCATTTATAATCCACTAAGAAAAGTATTAATTTCCACCTCAGATTGTCTCATTACCTCTTTATAAAGAGGTGTAATATTGTCTAAATTCTTCACAAATTTCTGCATTCTTTCTCTTCACCATCCCCTTTTCATCCACAATAAAGAGCACTTGTCTATTGTTTTCTTTCTGTTGTATACGACTCGCTAATAATGCCCCTGATCGTTCACCCCTTTCCCAAAAAGCCTGCCTTGAGTAAAACAAATGCGTTTCTGCCTTCTGATGAAGCTCACAATCTAAGGCTCACTTCGCATGGGCAAAGGCCAACATATTTTCCGCACTCGGACGGTCACAGTATCGCACTTCACATGCCTTATACACATCCTCCAGACCAACCATAACCTTCTATCGCTGACTTTTTCGATACGACGCAAAATCTATTTTACCCCGCAATGTTGCCTTCAGCGCATCCCAAACCATCGATAAACTGCTCACTGAGTGCAAGTTATCCTTCAGATACAGTGATATTTCTGTTTCTATGTATCTGACAAATTCAGTTTCCAAAAGTAACTGTGCATTCAAACGCCACTGCCTCTTGGACGGTGATCCACAAGCAGCTTCAAATGTACAAATGTCTCCACAAATACTTCTACTAACAACGAAAAAATCAATACGGGAAGATGTACCATGTGCCATCGACCGGACCACAGGAATGCAATGTGAAATTGTAAAGAAATCCGAAATATTAGAGTATTTGAAAACCAACTTGAATGGGGAGGTTGAGGTGGAGACCAGCTGGGAAGCGTTCAAGTGTGTGATGGGTGGAGTGGCTATGAAAGTGTTGGGGATTAAGAAAAAGAAAAGAGATGCAGACCTTAAGGAATTGAGTTCCACAGTGATAGTTTTGGAAAAAGAGCTCATAAGACATTTTGATAGTGAGAAACATTTTAAATTAATGAATATGGAGTATAAACTTAATAAGAACCTTAGTGAGAAGGCAGAATTTGCATTGTTTAGATTGAAATGCAAGTATTATGAGGGTGGGAGAAAGTGTGGCAGACTTCTAGCCCATAGATTGAGAAAGAGAGAATCTAATAGGGGAATAGGAACGATAAAGAAAAATGGTGGGGTGACCAGCAATCCAGTTGAAAGAAACAAACTGTTTTAAAAACTTTTACAAGCAGCTATACAGTGAGAAGTGCACATTGGAAGTGGAAAAGACTTCAGAATTCTTTGAAAGAATCACTTTAAAGAAAGTGAATGAAGAAAAAAAAATTCTGGATCCAGAAATCTCACTTGAGGAAGTTAAGAAAGCTGTATGGTCTCTGACTGTTGGAAAATGTCCTGGGCAAGATGGGTTGCCATTGGAATTTTATCGTGTGATGCCTGATGGGGTCCTGGAGTTAATGAGGGACATGTTCCTGGAAAGCAAGGCAAAACGTATTATGCCCCCTACTCTGCGTCATGCATCGATTTCATTATTGCTTAAACCTGACCGTCCTGAGCTGGATCCAGGGAGTTACAGACCCATCATCCTGTTGAATATGGATAGTAAAGTCTTGTCTAAAATTCTAGCAGCCCGACTCGAGAAAATCCTCCCTAGACTGATCCATCCTGACCAGACTGGCTTTGTTGAAGGGAGAGTATCGGCTAGGAACATGAGGTTGTTGCTAACCATGGAGGAGTGTCAAAAGTCACAAATTGAGTCGGTTGCTATCGCTCTTGTTCCCGAAAAGGCTTTTGACAGGTTGTACTGGAAGGTTCTGCAATATACAATTGAGAGGATGAATTTTGGTATGGAGTTTCTGAGTTGGGTGAAAGTCTTATATAATAGATCAGTGGCAGGTGTCAACACCAATGCCAGGTTGTGTGGTGGATTGGAGTTGCAGCGGGGAACTTGTCAGGGGTGTCCGCTGTCTCCATTGTTTGTGATTTCGATTGAGCCCTTGGCAGAGGCAATCAAATCCACTCCAGGAATCAGAGAGGTTTGTTATGGAACAACTTGCCAGAAGCTCTGGTTGATTGCGGATGATTTCTTGGTGGTGGTGCAAGATCCATCAAACTCAATTGCAGAGCTGATGAGGGTCTCGGATGATTTTGGCGCGATATCAAACTATTGGATCAAATGGCAGAAGTCAGAGACTTTGCCATGCTCCAACAACACAACTTGTGAGGTGATAGAGTTTTGGGTTCAGATGGTGTACTAATAAAATGAAATATCTTGGTATCGGGATAACTAAGGATTTGAGTGTCCTTATGAAAACTAACATGGACTTATGTATGCAGAAGATAAAACAGGAGATTGATCACTGGTCTGCACTTCAGCTATCCTTAGGGGGCAGGGTAAAAGCAATAAAAATGACTTTAGCGCCAAAAATAACCTACATTTTAGGAATGGTTCCCATGCAAGTACGAAAATCAGATTGGAAAAAAACAGATTGCATGCTTCAGACATTTGTTTTGAATGGGAGGATTCTGAGGTTAAAACTCTGGAAACTGCAGCTCAAAGAACAGAAAGGTGGCTTGAACATTCTGAATTTTGAGATACCACCAGGCGTTCACCTCGAGACACATCCTTCCATTCCTGACATCAGATGAGTGGGCTTGTGCTGAGGCGGAGAAGGCAGGGCCGTTGGATGTGTGGGCTGTTCCGTCTACCACTAATTACAATAGTGTCCACAGCTCGGCTTTGACAGGTTTTTGAGGATAACTTGGCAGGCCTATGAACAAGCGGGCAGAATAGATTCTGGTACAAATGCAGAATCATCGATATGGCTGAATTCCAAAATTAAAGTGGGGGGGGGGGAGTGATTTTCTGGAGAAATTGGTTCACAGCAGATGTTAAGAAAATTGCGGACTTGTTCAAGGATCAGAGATGGAAAACTGTAACGCTCACCTGGTATCCACGGGGACGTCACTCAGCCTGTTCTGACCTCTTACGACCTCGAACCCTTCCGTGGAGTCTACTCGACTGGAGACTGGGCCTGAAACACAGGATTGGTAGAGTTTAACTCCCTATTGTCTCTGTGTGCTTGAACCCCTTCTTCCCCGGGGTCCAACCCTTCCCTTTGGTCCCCAGCTCACCTTGTTTTCTTGGAAAGTATGCTCTCCATCCTGCTTTCAGCGCAGGGGCGCGTTGATTTATGTAGGCTCGTTGCTGCCTAGTTACTTCACTGGCAAGAGTCCGACAGGTAAGTATAATGAGTCTTTTGAACAGTTCTCTAACTTTGTTCCTTTCCTTCCTTAGATCATGGCCGGCGTCCGGGTATGGCGACGTGCTGCTGAGATAAGCGCTGAAGGTGAGTGAGAGCGCGATGCGACCCTTTCGTATTTAAATTGAACTGAGTTCTTTTTCTGTGTCTTTTAGGTGCCGCGACATTTTTAGCATGGATTCCGGTTATGAAGGAGAAATGCGGTGAGTAAGCGCGGTATGCGGCGCTTCTAGATGTTTCCACGCTAACCTGGAGTGTCTTTTTCCCTCTTGCAGCGGCTGGGATTCAGGTAAGTGTTTGAAGCTCGTACAGTCTTTAAAAATAAGCAAAGATTTTCTGAATGCTTACTAATGCCTTTTTTCTGTTCTTTTCCCTTTTCCTTAGGAAGCGGCGTGCCGGGATGGGAATGACACCGCCGAAGATGCCCGCAGAACAGATGGAGCTATGAATGATGGGCAGAAGTGCTGCAAGGTAAGGCTGTTCCTAACAGTGTTCTTGTTCTTGCAGGAGCTGAGCGCAGAAGAAAGATGCAGGCCTACTGGAGACCGATCCGAACACAGTGAGTGTCACACTGCAGGTGCAGAAAACACAAAGCATGTTTCTCATTCTGGGCATGGCTTAAATAGTCTCTGGGTATCCGAGGTGTCTCTGGGCTGAACCACACCCAAAAGACTAGACTGCACATGCAGTTCTGGGAACCGATATATGTGGGAGCATCCATCTTGTCCCCATCAATGCACTACAAGTCCAATCCCCAATGTTATCCTATGGGAGTGAGTGAGTCTGGTGCCACAAGCGCCAAGTCTGACTCCAAGTGGGTCTTTGGAGGGATGGAGAGGCCCTCGAGGGCCATGTAGGTGATCATGGCCTGGCTCCAGCCTGACATCATGGAGGGCTGGGGCCATGAGGGGCAGGAATCATGACAAAAACATTTAGGGAGTTGAAGGCAGAATACAACCTTGCAGATAATTTATATGGTGATTATAGGAATTTTAAGGAGAGCGGTGAGCCTGCCCTCTGCAAAGGATTTTCATTTGATTTCTAGTATTAAGAGTTTCTCCATGAAAGCACATCTAGCCTCTAATATGTACTCTTTGCTAAGTGACTTCTCAGAGCCAGATCACGGAATCCTGTTGACATGGTCAACACTTCTGAGAGGAAATGTCTTCACAAAGATGGGTGAACATTTGTACAAACATTAAGAGTTTCCTTAAGCATTATAGATCAAGATTGACAAGTGAAGATACTCAACAGAACATTCTGGACTCCTGTCTGTCTTTTCAAACATGGATTATTGAACTCACACTTGTTGGCGTTGTGCTCTGGGGCAAGGTACCTTGGAGCATATGTTATGGGACTGTATAAAATTGAAGGATTTCTGGAATGGGATTGTGGAGATAATGAATGCTGTTCTAGGTGAAGAGATGGAATACAACTTTGAAACACTTATCCTAGGTGAAACGGTCCTGTTGGACGACTTGAATACTAACCAAATTAACTGGATTATAAGAGGAGCAGCAGTGGCAAAGAGATTGATATTAAGTGCTTGGAAATCTGCTGACTATCTGAACTTGCACAGATGGCTACAAGAAATGTATAAAGTCTACAATATGGAGTGAGTAAATTATATGTTACAGAAGAATATTTCAAAATTCCAGAAGATTTGGATTTAAATCTGTCCTATTGAGGTTTCGATCTGAGGGCTGCAAGACAGATAAGTACTTTTTGCAATTGCTATGTTATTGAGATGTTGTGTTAAAGGCCCATTTCTTCTGTGTTTTATTTTTTCTATCCTAATTTTCCTTCGATTTGCCTACACTTTTCTTCTTGACTTTCCAGTTTGGTTACTGTATATTCTATGTAGTTGTTTTTGGATAAGCTTTTGGTTGAGGTGGGTTGGGGGGGGGTTATTAGGTTTTGTACAAAATTGTAAATTGGCTCGAATGCAGGATCCACTGTTTGGATTAATTGTATTCTGTTACAAGAAAATAATACATTTGTTACAAAAAAAAGAAATCCTGAATATAAAAAAAAACTGATTCAATATGCAATTTGCCTTGTGTGTGGGGCCTCCAATTTGCTGATTGAGAGACAGATCTTCAATTCTTTCTAATAGCATATCGAATGATGATAAACCTACCACATCTGTCCGTTGACTTGAAAAAGCAGCTTTGTTTTCCAGCGGTTAGTCTATGAGATGAAAGTAGTTGGAGCATTAAAGAAGTTCACATTTTATCAGGGGTTCACACTGCAAAAGGTTCGCTGAGGCACATGGGCTTGAGCGGAGAACAGCCAATCGGCCTCAAATGTTTGCTTGCGTTTTACTTTAGCCCTGGTTTTTCAGCCAGGATTTACCAATAAATACCACATTCTAGAAGAGATCCTCAAGGCTGCAATGTCAGTTCAGTGTTTCACCCTTACTCACTCTGTGTTACTAACTTTGCGATCCAGGAATGGTAAATCTAGTAAGTGACATTTACATGGTGCCCAATATGTTCTCTGCTTTCGGTTTTAACTGGCATATTGAGGTATTTTAAGATCATAGCCCTAATTGCTCTGAGTAATAGTGTCCAGAGAACCTGTGGTAGTAATATTGACCAAGGAGGAGAAGCGACTGCCTCATCCGAACACACTCGGGCACACAGGGGTATTGCTTTGGTAGGTGTTGGGGTATTACCCAATTTGACCTTTTACAATTGACCTTTTGCCCTAATTGACCTTCTGCACAATTGACCTTTACTTTAATATATATATTTGTGTGTGGGGTGGGTTTGGGGTAATAAATACAATGGGAATGGGTAGGGGTTGGCGGGGGGATTGGATTGAGTTGGGGGGGTTCCCCCAGCATATATGTCCTAATTGACCTTCATTTCAAGATCAATTGTGCAGAAGGTCAATTGGTATACATCCGGTATTGGCATACTTGCAGCGCAGAGCTAGCACATCTAGGTATTGTGTATGCTGGCATTCAATTGGAGAGTGCTCATAATGGCCAGAAACAGATTGATCATCAATGTCGCTATTAAGTAAAAGAAAATCAATACAAATTAGACCCACTGAAATGTATTTTATGAAAAATAAGTCCATAACTGCCCATGGCTTTTATAGGGCCTGCTCGGTCTGTGATCTGGGTCGCGGACTATAACTGCGTGGCTTCCATCACCGCCATCTCACCCCAGCCATGGTCCGACCACCATCTCCTGACTTTCTCCCTCGACGCTTCAAGCCCCATCTCTAATAACGTACTAGCCCCAGCCATCCCTATGAGAAATAAGAAAAACATTACAACTGAAAAACTCATCCCCCTCATCCTCCCGACCCTGAACTCACTATCTGCAATCTCCAATCCTCACTCCCTTGTTGATGGCTACGACAAAATCATGAGATCAGTTCTAGACTCCATCACACCGTTAAAACTCAGAAAAATCAAACCTAAAAAACACCTGAACACATGGTTCTCTCCCTATCTGAAATCTCTGATTACAGAAACGTAAATGTGAACAGGCTTGGAGACAATCGCCCTCGGATAACAATAAGCTGAACCTTAACAAAACAACCGCACTCTACAACAAAGAAATTATAATCGCCAAACAAGAGTCCTACAACTTGAGACTATCACAAGCCAATTCTAGTACAAAAGGAATTGTTCACCATCATCAAAGAGCTGGAAACACCCATCCCTGTCCTTGACACATGTGTAAAAGACAAACAATGGTGCACTAGTGTCCAAAATGCCCTATCCAATAAAGTAACAGGCCTACAAACTAAAATTAACAAGAAAGAATCTCTAATCCGCACAGACTTTGTAGCTAACACTACCTCTCCTCCCCATAACTCCACACCTATCCCCCCTCCCGCTTTAACTTCTCCAAAGTTTCCACGTTCGAGGTGGAAAAACTCATCCTCTGCCTCAAACCCTCGAACTGCCAGGGCGACCTCTGCCCATCACAAATCATCAAAGATGCGGCAAGAGACCGCTCACCCTTCATTAATAGGCTCATCCACACCTCCTCCTCCTCAGGCACCATCCCCAGCAATCTCAAAGAGGCTTGGGCCCTCCCCTTACTCAAAAAACCCTCGTTAGACCCATCAATACCCACAAACTACAGACCCATCACCACCGCCCCCTTCCTGCTTAAAATACTAGATAAGACAGCCTATCTACAAATACAACAATACCTAGAAATAAACCATCTCCTGCGAATCTGGCAGTCGGGCTTTAGACCCCAACATGGGACAGACTGCACTCATTGATCTCAAAGCTCAAATTTACACCCTCAGAGGCAATGGGAAAACTGCTCTACTACTTCTACTTGACCTCTCAGCGGCATTTGATTTAGTAGACCACAAAATCCTCTGTAACCACCTAGATTCAGCAGCTCACTTCTCACAAGAAGCCATCGGCTGGATTGAATTTTTCCTGAACAGGTCTATACGTGTCTTCTCTACGTCAGCCTCCGCCAACCCTATCCCCATCACATGCGGTGTTCCCCAGGGATCATGCGTCTCCCCTACCTTGTACAACGTGTTCACGAAGCCCCTGTTCGATGATCTTGATGGTCTGGGTATCACCTACACCAACTATGCCGATGATACCCAGATCCTCATCCCGCTGGCGGGAGATCACGACAAGGATTTGGCCTTGGTGAACAGGGTGTACCTCATCATCCAGGCATGGATGGCCTCTCACAGTCTTTGCCTGAATGATAAGACCGAGCTCATCATCCTTGGTTCCATCCCTAATCTAAATAAACTAGATCACAAATACGCCAGCTTCAGTATAGATGGCAATACCATTAATGTAGCCAAGGAAGTCAAAACTCTTGGGTTCTATCTAGACTCATCCCTATCCTTCCGTAAACAGGTTAGCTCCATGGCCGCCTCTACTGCTCACACATGTAAATTAATAAGAGCAGCCAAGCCCTTCCTCTCAACCCAGAGCTGCACCACCTTAGCCAGAGCCCCAATCCTATCAAAACTGGATTATTGTAACACCCTGTATGTAGGAGCCAATAAACATGTTGCAAACAAAATCCAGATTTTGCAAAACAATGCCCTCAGAGCAGTGCTGTGTATCTCCAAAAAAGAACACTTGTCCAACATCAGGAGAGCTAGGCACGCTGGTATTGGTAGTTCTCTGGAAAGAAACAACAGTTGGGCAGCATTTTCAGACAGAGCTGTATGGGTGGATCTGGGGTGGTACTGCAATCAAGGTACAGGGACTGGGGCTCTCCCAACTGCCACCTTCGTCCTCTGGAATAGGAATGGCTCTTGTTTCCATCCGGGTAGGCCTTTTCCCAGTGCTAAGATGGCTCTTAAATGACTGGCCCCATCACACACCCTTTGGCCCCCATTTAATGCAATGAGTTGAGTGTAGAATATGGAGGGGATTTATGAAGTAGTGGTGAATGCACAGGGTTCTGAGAAGAGATTGGCACTTGCCTTAGAAGCACAGTTATTGCAGCACCATTGGAACTCCAAAAGGAAACTGTCATAGTGGGGAGTTGTTGGGAGAGCACTCTATTTCTGCTGCTGTGTTCAGTGGTGAATTGAAAAAATTAAGCCCATCCTCACTTGAGGGCCCTCTTCCATTACTCAGCCATCCAATTTTGTAAACAGTGTTTTTGTGCATACAAGGGTTTCACTTCCCCTCATTGGCCTACAGTTAAATGTCCCAGCACAGGCCCTGTGGTGCACTGATGATTATACTCATTTCTGTCACTGTACTAGTCCTTCCTTTTTGGCATTACAGCATCATCCTGTGTCTCAAAGCGCTCGAGACAATCCAAAAGACAGCATTAAACAAACAGATCTTTGACAAGAATGCCACCACCCAGCTTCTGTGAAGGCATCATGAAGTAAAACAGACAACAGATTCAAAGTTCAAACTAAAATGGTTCATTAAATCAAATGTCAGGATGGTAGAAGGCCTAACTTTCCCTATGCTAAGGTGGGATTTCCCTCCCCGGACGAAACTAAGGAACGTCTGGGTCAAAAAGTTCGACTTAAACGTCTATCTGTGTCCAAAACCTATCCTTGCCCTCACAACTAGAGCTAAACAATGTTTAGAGATGTCAATAATAAAAGAAATGGTGATCAGCACAAAGTTCTGAGTTTCTATCAGCTCTTAGCTTCCTCTTCAGCTCCCCTTTCCCAAGTTCAAGACAGTTCCACAAATGTTTCAAGATTACCTTTCCCAAGTTCAAGGCAATATAGTTACACACAGTCCTCGGGGGTCCCCTTCCCCAATTTCCAGGCAACCCAGTTCAAAAGAAAGTGTCTTGTGGCTCTGTCCTCGAGACAGCATCTACAGTTCATCAAATCCCAGGGTTCCCTTGCCCAAGATTTCAACGTAGCAACTGATCTTGGTATCAGACGTTCAAAGTTCAACACAACTCTAGGTCCACTTGACCCTCATTCTGGTTCGTCTTACCAGTCCACTGAATGCTTCTTCGTGTTGTATTTTACAATGGCTTTAACATTCAAAATTTAGGGCTCACTGGTCTTTACGCAGTTATCAGACCACACGGTCCACCCATCGCAGGTGCGCAACCAGGAAACCTAGGATCTCCAACACCCATAGGTTCTCCTGTACTTTTCCCTGTGTACAGATTCGCATTTACTTAGCTTCTCTTTGTCGACCTCTTTGCTCTGTTTGCAGTTTCACTCACTCTCATGGCATCTCCTGGTTAGACTCTTGGCTTTGCCATGACATGACTCACACTTCTTGCCAGTCTTTGGCATTGCCCCACTATATCCATTCATAAAGTTCACTTTGTGGTGGTCTTTTTCATGCCCCACCTTTCTGTTGCATTATTTCATATTTGCCCTCTTTTCCATATGTTGCTTTCAAAATGGGCACGTTCCCTTTTGGCTTTCATCCACTATTGGCTTTGCCCATGAAGTTTTTTTCAGTTCCCTATTCAATAAGCTTACTTTAGTTTAGTTTCATGTTTTCACTCAGTTCAGTATTCAATATACGTAATTAGCTTTGTTTCAAAGTTTAATTCAATTCAGTATTCAATAGACGTAATTCAGTTGTGTTTGAAAGTTTTTCATTCATTTCGGGATTCAATGTAGCTCATGCAGTACTTAATTGCTGTGCATAGCCATCTAGGAGCGCCCCAGTGTTGAGTGACTTACCCTGACATTTACCGGTCCTCAGCGTTCCTCTCCTGTGACTTTGCTTCTTCCTTTCTGCCTCTCAGGGCGATGGGCCGTCCTCTGCGAGCCCTGCTCGCACTCCAGATGCTGTTGTCCACACGCCGGTGGCTCTGCTACCTCGGCGCGGACGGGGTCCTTTCTTCTTTCTTCCTCGCTCGCAGCTCTGGCTGCGCTCTCTCCAACACAGAAGCTCCCACACCTGTGGCAGCTTAACAGCCCTGCTCGCCCTGGCCTCCACAGGTCCTCTGCCTGACCTTCAGTGCCTGGAGAGATTAGCCCAGCTGACCCCATGTGAGGGACGACGATAGACAGACGAGACTGGAGCCAATCGTAGCCCGTCATCCTCTATGGAGCAGGCCCATGTATAGGGTCCCACCATCCACCCATGCAATTTTTTTCTGTACAATGATGACACGGTGATGCCTTATAAGCTTCTGTTTGTACTACAAGAGACCAGAACGTTCTCAAGCAGCAGAGTTATTTGCTTGCACCCTTATTTTTGTACAATATCCTTGCAAGCAATGTCTTGGCCTTTTTTCCCTAGTGGGTTGTATTTTTTCTGGCGTGAGCGTATAGAGGCGTGCCTTCATAACTCCCAAGTGTTCTTCACTTTCATATGCCTATCTTCGTGAAAATATTTAGTCTGTTTGTGACAACTCATGGTCTGTACAATTTTATTTTAAAAAAAAAGAAAGCTTGTCTAGTGCAAACTATTCCATATTTACTCTTGAATGCTTATAGATGAAGAAATCCAAAATGTAAAACATGTTTCATCTGAAATCCCACTCTCGAATTCAGGGGTTTCATCATTTTATTCTTTTTTTTTTCTCTTCAGGATTACAGCTGGACCGATATCAGATGCCCATTTGAAAAGCGTAGGGATGCTGCATGCGTCTTCTGGGACAATGTTGTTTATATATTGGGAGGAGCGCAGCTCTTCCCTATTAAACGTATGGATTGCTACAACGTAGTGAAGGACAGCTGGTATTCCAAATTGGGACCCCCAACTCCTCGAGACAGTCTTGCCGCCTGTGCTGCAGAGGGCAAGATTTACACATCAGGTGGTTCTGAAGTAGGTAAGATATCTTTGCTAACATAATGACTTAACACCGTAAGTACTTAAACTGTCATAGTATAAGTTAATGGTTTATAAGACTTTTTTTGTTACTCTGAATGTGGGCTACCATAGTCTCTTCCTCCTGAAAGCTGTCAGTCCACTTGATTGTTTCTAAAACAGCTAAACGTTTCCTTTTGTCTATCCATGCTCTCTATCAAGTGTTCCTAGGACTTGCTTATATCATCCATGCCTCAGTTACATGCAGCTTTTTGGAGGAAAAGATTATTTGGATGATGATGCAGATCTTCTTTGGGTTTAAATAATGACTGGGGCCTGTCATCATCATATTCTTCAGTACTACCATTGTTTGACAGATTGCGGTATATAATGCTAAAGCAATCCCATTATGTATATGTCTGTTCAAAGATGCATTTAGCATGTTCCTGATCAATCGGTTCTATGCTTTGATAATTATATAGAGGCTCTACGGCAATGAAAACTATCACAAACTCCATCCCTAGCCCTCAGTTCCTTTCTTACCTTTACAAATCTTCCATGTATGTTTAACCTTTCCTCCTTTCTCTCCTCTGTAGCAACTTTCTACACTCTTGCATTCAGTAACTGGTGCGAGCCCACTGGAAAGTGACAACGTGTGGGGGCTCACTATGCCACTGCAGGGACAACCCAAGCCTATGTTAAACCAGTATGGTTGTGACTGATAACAGTGTACAAAAATGTAATCGAACATATGGGATTGCCATCATGTACCAGTTACCTGGAATACATGCCAGTATTTTCTAGCAAGTGCCCAGGCACGTACACCATAATCTAGGTTTTGCCATCAAATGCATATGTACTTGCATCATAATTGCTAGGCTTTTTCAGCAAATGCCCCAGTTTCACTTGCTGTTCACCAGGTATTCTCTGCATGTACCGAAGTACTTTTCATCATTTGCTTGGTATTCCCATCAAAAGCCCTGCTACTTCCTTTGCAGATGCTCGCTTCTCATCCTGTTTTAGGCAGTGGGTCTGCAAAGTCAGGCGGTGAATAAGGAGAAGGGTTAGTTGCTCTCCCTATACCCACATCATCTTCTAAAGGCAGAGATATTGTGAGAGCATCGGGCAAGGGGTGCATAATGCATTTCAGATGGACCCGGGAGGAGGTAAGGATAGATTAGGAACGCCATGCCCCTCTTACTGCTCGGAGTGCAATAGCATAGGTCTGCTGCATCCATGCTCTGCCCATGCCATGCTTTTTGTTTTAGATGAGGGGTCTGCAACATTTGGTACTTTTGGAACCCAACTTCCAGGCGCTCTAGCCAACGTAGTCAGTGTTGAGGGATCATGGGAGTAACAGTCCAAAGCATCTGATGAGGCACAGTTGGAGATCCCTGACATACAGGTATTCGTTGAAGGTATTTCTAAAGAGTGAAAGTACTGCATGCCTCTGTAACGCCAAGATGCCATCTTTGTTGCCTCTTTGGTGCTTTTTCAGTTATGAAAACCACTTTCCAGGCAATTAATTATACCTCATTTTAAAATTCCTATTAGATTTATGGTATTCTTACACCCAGCCCTTTCAATTCCTACTTGTCGATAAATCTGCTCCTGTGAACCATTGCTACATGTCTGCTAAGGTAGGTAGAAACAGGCACATTTGCCTCCCTACACGTGCAGAAGGTGAATTATTGCAGCGCAGGTCGCTATGCCTCCCCCAGTATCTTATGAAAAACACTTACACAGTGGATGAAAAATAGCCTAGTGAAGAACCGTGCCATTTATACATCATTCTCCAGAAAGGGGTCTTGTATGGATTCACGTGCTCATGAATATTCCCTGTCAGGCTGAGAATCCTCACTAAAAAGAAAGCAGTTTAGCTTTGGACTGAAAACTGTCCATCTCCTCTACAACAATCATTGTCATGCTACCCCTGTCCAATAACATTCTTCCTCCTATGCTCCACACCGAGTGGCCAGCTACAGATGTTTACCTCACGCTTCAGTGTTAAGTCCCCTTGTTTTGGTCCTCGAATTGTGACTTTTTTTTCTCTTCAGCCATCACACAGTCACTGCCGGCAGCTAGGACCCATTATCAGTGAAGAATAGTTACCATCGTTGGATCGTCTCTCTGGGAGTTTCTGCAGGTCCAGGTGTGGGCCTACATCTCACCTCGATGATATCCGAAGTGGGCAACAGAAGTCTCTTCAGGGCCTGTGAATCCTGCGGCCTGACAAACGTTTGTCGAGGATCGGCACCTCAAGTGTCTATATTGTCTGCACTGAGACCACAATGAAGAGGGATGCAAGATCTGCCAGGGCTTCCCTGCAAAGCGCAAGACGGATCGCTATCGCAGGTTGGTGGCTTTGCTCAAGAAAGAGAAGGCCTCTGAATCGGCTTCCCAGCGCAGTCATCCCTCGTCGAGAATCGGCCTCTGAGAGAAATGGGTTGGGGTCCTTTGTGGATGTGCCTTCCGAGAGGATCCAAAAGGTGGTTAAACATCACACATCTGCTTACGCGAAGGTCGCTGCTGCTGCATGATCTGGTTAGTGAAGGCACCGCTCCCCGTCTGCGACAGTTGACGGTAAGCCTGCCGGTTGGGAGGAGGTGGGTGTCCTCTGCAAGGAAGTACCTGACCCTTTCTAAACACAAGTAGTCTTCCAAGTTAAATCATTGAATGAGAGACCTGCAACAGGCCTGTCAGTGACTCCCTCGTCTTTGTCAGCTTCTCACTGACTCCGCCGCCGACTTCGTCCGCCAAGACCTCCACCTCGTCGACGGATGCTTCAACTATGACCCTGTCGACCACCACATCCGCAATCTCATCTTCCACGACCCTGTCGACATCTACTATTACTCCATCAATAAAAAGTTCTGCAGCCACCGTCGTTTCCAAGGTCATGTCGGCCTCCATCTGCGGTTCCAACCACAACTTCATTGGCTGCAGCGCCAATTTTGCAAATTCTCATCATAGCCTCCTTCCCGAAGGATTCGGGTAGGGTGAGGGAATTGCTGCCTACATCAGATTTTCTGCCAAGACCCTAAAGGGTGTCTCCAACTGCTCCAGTGGGGTCTCTGAGGAATTCTCCTCACATCTACAGTAGTTCAGAGGATGAACATCTGCCTGAGGATTTGTACTAGGACCATGAAAGGGGGCCAAGGGCCAATGTCCCAGGAGGACTCTCCACGGCAGGGACCCTAACTGCTGTTTGCCCATCCATCGGGTTTCAGCCCACGTCCATACCCGGATGCACCTTTTGCACCCAGTCCAGCACACAGGCAGGGACGTCTCACTGGACATCCTCACCGCCCTGCACACCTTGACGGCGAAACTTCAACAGAGACTGCCTGCTGCTCCAGCGCCTGGGCCAGCATACATTCCTTCCAGGCCTCCGACCAGGAGTCCCCCATGACCAAGTCCTCTCAGGTCAACACGTCAGTCGAACCCTCACAGGCCAAAGTTTCAGCCGACACCGCCCCATATAGGCCTTGACCCTCTGTGGAAGAAGAGCTGCTGTGTACTGATGCTGGCACAGACATAAATACTATGGCTACTCATACCGATGCGTATGAAGACTATGTTCCTGCTGATGGGGAGCCTCTGGGTACCAACAAGCCTGCCAGGGCTTCGCCACCAGATGAGATTGGCTCCTTCTACGCCATGATTTCAAAGGTATCCAGACTCTTCAGCCTAGTGCTGCAGAAGAATAAGAAAGAGGGTTTTCTCTTTCAACGACCTGAGTCCTCGAGGAAGACTATCTTGTCGGTTCCGTTGATGGACAGCATCTGGGAAGAAGCATTAGCCCTTTTGAAGTTCAATGTGCGGGGTATATCTTGTCACTTTGCACTTACTGAATTTTCTATTTGACTCATGGACTTTAGCTCTAGCAGGTACCATAAGGTATCCCCATACCTTATTGGTGATAAATGTTCTGCTTTGGCATCTCTATGTGGTGCTAGTCCATAGAATTTATATTAATTGACAGTTGGCTCGTCCTTGTTATCATAGTTAATTGTTAGCTTTTGGTGCCCGTTTAACTTTGTTAATTTGTAATGCCCATTTGTCGACATGTGTTTCGACTGTACTTCAGTACTTTACAAGACTGGGCTATTTCTTAATATGCACTCTGTAAACAGAAACTACTTGCAAACATTTATGTAAGGGATAGCAATTCCCTTATACCTTCTATCTCAAGTCTCGTCCTTGTTTTACTGTTGGAAGCTGTGCCCCGATGGCGTTCCGCGTGTTTAGCCTCGTGAGTAGTTTCTCTCTACAGAGTGGATAATAAGAAATAGCCCAGTCTTGTAAAGGACTGAAGTACGGTCAAAACATGTGTCGACAAATGGGCATTAAGGATTAATAAAGATAAATGGTCACAAAAGGCTAAGAAACATCTTTTAACAAGTACAGATTAGCCCTTAAGAAGACACCAAGTACCACTCCCTCCAAGAGAGACCGGCTGGAGAAGAAGTACAGGGTCCCAGACTCGGCTCCTGCTGTCTCCTGTTGCAGCCCTCTCCGGACTCTGTGCTGTCGGCCGCTGCCAGGAAGCGCTAGTCTAACCCCTCATCCTCTTCCACTATACCCCAGACCAGGAGGGCAAGAAGCTAGACAGTTGGGCAAATGCATCATCTACTTCGCATCCTCCACCATCAAGGCTGCCAATGCTCTCACCTTCCTGTCAATTTACGACAGGGAGATTTGGTACAAGATCATGCCTTAATAGTGAATGTTTGGACCAACATTAGTATAACATGCAGGGTTCGAAATTCATGGGAGCTGGGAGCTATTTAGCTACTGCTTGTAGACTGTAAGAGCCTGGTAAGGTTGACACAAACCGCTACCAGGAGGTACTTTTGGCTCCCCTGGCCAATTGATGCCCAACAAACATTTATGTGAATTTATCTCTTTGCATTTGGGACAATCTATAAATAAACACTAGGACACATCTAAACGTTTAAAGGAGTAATACATAATTGGCAAAATGATAACTTTGCATTTTATATGAAATTTAGATTTTCTGAACCCCATGTACTAGCTATTTGTTCCCCTGTCGTAGCGCCTGGTCACCAATTAATACTGGATACCCCAGAGCTGCCTTTAATTTCGATCCCTGACATGGTAGCTGCTTGTAAGTTCTCACCTGGGTTAAGGGATCGAGGGAGAATTTTATCAGAAGTGGGTTGGATGAGTGGCATATGAAAATTCACAATGGAAATGTAATGGGAGATATACCACCTAAGCACACATGGTTGAGTCCAGTTGCCCAATCAACCCATGTCTATATATTGTTTATGCTATATAGCAATTATATATAGGAGGTTGACATTTGCCACCCAAGAAGGAAGTGATCATTGCCAGGTGATCTGGACAGTCAACTGGCAAAATAGAGCAAAGTATATGGAAGCCAATCAGTTGATAAAAATAAGAGAGAGCGATATCATGCAATTATATGCCACCCCACCCACCTAAACCCCATGAATACGAGGTTCAATTTGAAAATAAACAAGTGCTATAGAGGAGGAAGATTTGCTGAGGTGGAGCCCTCTGGGTTAATTTCCTTATTGCCAAATCTGTTAAAGGGTTTATCGTCCGTAGACTTAAGGCTGGATCTTATACCCATAACTACCTCCATCAGTTTAGCAAATTGTTGCTTCAGAAGAAAAGAGAACTTGGGAAACAGGTGAGGTCAGCCATGAAGTGGGGTGTGGCTGCTATCCAAACTATTAAGAAAGTGAAATTGGGTAAAAGGCCAGCGATATGCAATGTACTATCATGATGCTGAATCCATGACGAGTTATTTGCAAGCAAGACGGTTCAGCATTCTGGTCTCTGTTGAAATCGATAGCTCAACAGAATTGCATGCAAATACAGCCTATATCTGGAGCAGTATTGCAGTCTTATTTTTTAAATCTCTACTCTAATGGCAAAGCATAAACTACCGGGGCTATAAACTTTGCCTCATCTCTTAGTGATGGTTCATCCTTAGATGAACACCTGAATGAAATACTTTGTGCAATCGTTTAAGGCAAAGATTTCTAATGGTCCAGGGCCTTATGGCCTCTCAAATCTTAACCTTGTATTTATTTTATTTGTATAGCGCACCAGGCCCAAGGGCATCCGGGCGCATATCTTGGCGCAAAACATTGGTACAACATTTGTACAGAAAGTAACCGTTACAGTGAGAAAGCGTGATAGCAGGAGAGGCACTAGATACAAAACCTAAACCTTAAATCGGACCCGTCGTTATGGCCAAATGTTCTTCTTGACCTGTTTCACAAAAACGTGCAACTTAACCCTTTTCCACCTTCATGGAAGGACGCGACTGTTGTGGTAATTTTTAAGAATGGGGTTCGGTCAAGTCCTGCCAACTATTGACCGATTTTCCTGTTGGATGCTTCTTATAAAACCTTTTCAACCTTTATCCTAAGGAACCTAAACTCCTGGGCAAGACAATCAGTCTTTCGATCCCGATCAATCATGGTTCAAGAGTGGCACCAACACCTTGCTTAATTGCATGCTGCTTCACCTTTTCAACAAGTATTAGCAACAAAAAGACATCTTTATCTTGCATTCCTGGATGTCAGTAAGGCCTTCGATTTTGTGATAAGAGCGTGACTCTGGGGAAAAACAAAATCAAGGTTGCCCAGCAGCTTTGTTAATCATGCTACAGATACTTCATACAGACACTAGATTGTAGATCAAGTTTGATCAGCATGGTACATTTTCAGACTGGATTATGAGTAAGTTGCGTATTGGCCCTGTTTCTATTTAATATGTATATCTTTGATCTTGTAGATTTTCTTCAAGGAGTCTCGGAGCAACCTCTCCCGAATTGGGAACTCTTAAAATACACTATCTGCTTTACGCAGACGACCCAGTCATTTTTGATTACACGCCAGTTAGACTCCAGCGGTTACTTGCTGCGGTTAATAAACATATTCGGACTCTTGACCTGAAATTGAATATTGTAAAATCAAAAATTCTGAATATGTACCCCGATTTGCACAACTTACAGAAAAACTCCTTTAACTGGAAAATCAAAAATTGGAGGTTGTAAAACTTTTAAATATTTGCGTGTTTTGACCCATGGCAAGGTGTCCTTGGGTGATTGGCATAATTGTAATGAAATCAGCTGCTGCGACGGCTGCAACTCAGCTGCGCCTCTTGGATAGGAAATATGGCTGCTTCTGCTTGATTCCGGTATTAAGATTGTATAATCAATAAAATGTTTGAAGGGTTATCCACTGTAAGTGATTTCAATCCGGCACTTCACCTAAGTCAATGCCTAGCATGGGATGCACAACTGAAACCCTTAATTATTTATTTGTGTCTAAGTTCTTTTATTTCTGAACGATGTGCCACTTGTATCACACCCCTCTCTTTGAATCCCCCACCCGGTCACACTGAACCAGGAAGCAGGCTGGTTTGCAAAGTAAACATATTTATTTATGGATTTCACAATATATATATCACACTATTTATAATGGGTACACAATGATCACAAATGGGGTGATGTTACACTAAACAATCTCTTTAATCACAAGGACCAATGATGTGAAAAACAATGCAGCATAGAAATAATACTTTTGGGTATGTTCAATCAAATGGCAATGTGATTACTATTTCCCCCTGAACACTCTTCAATCCCCCCAAAATGCAATATGAAGAAATAGGAGAGAGAACAGGTTTCAGGAATGCAGAAGACAAATACAATTTCAATCCCAATTTCCCCCAGCAAACACCAGAGAAAAACAGAATTGATTGGCAAACTTGTCAAACATGGTTTTAAAGTTGGCTTTAAATGGAATAGTAAAACACTGAAATGGTTTAATTCACTGAAATTGTTGAAATTCTAATAGGAGCCGCTTTGTATGGTTTCAGAGACACACTAGCAATGATCTGAGAGTAATAAGCAAGTTGAAAACTTAATTTTGAGGTCGGGTACAATGAAAAGCTATTTTGCACGTTATAGATTTTAGCCAAACGAGAAATTTTCCGAGATGTGGTCCTGTATGAAGCTTAGGATGTTAGCTTCAAGTAGACACTTAAATTTCGTTTCTAGCATACAGTATGAAGAAGTTATGGACGTTTTCGTGGAGGTTGTTTTTTTCAGAAAGAGGGAAAATTGCAAAACAAGGATGCGTTTTTAAAACACAAACAGTGTTTCTTTACACTAGGAATGGACTATGAAGAAACAAACTACACGGATGCTCAGCCACTTCATCAAGGCAACTGCCAGCCGAGACGCTTGCCTTCTTCAGATGCAATATATCAGCGCAAAGATGATTTTAACAATATTATCACAGAAGGACTATAGGATAAGAGAGAGTGTTCAGGCAAGACAAAAAGGATTTCTAACAATACAGGTCTGGATATGAGAGAGATTTAATTTGGATAGGCATGACTATGGACAGTACATAGGCTAGTGACAATCCTATACCATGGATACTCACTACCAATGTTTGAACGGAACCGTCGGGGATTCTTTCTGGGACAGACTGCTGGGCACACCGGACTGGTCTGGTTCAGCGTTCAGCAAGGCGCTCTGGACACCGCACGGCAGGACTGGACAGCAAGGCGCTCTGGTCTCCACTACACTGCACAGCACAACTAGACTGGATCTGCAATGGCTCTCGGGTCTGCACAGCATGGCACCAGACAGGGTTTTAATCTGCCCTTCTGGTGATAAATATAATTATTTGGCAGGCAAGCAGTTACAGCACAGCCTGGCTGCTTCTTTTGTTTCCCCTTTAAGTTGAGGGATGGGTTTTGGAAGTTAGGCCCAGCTGAAAGTGGATCAGCTATGCTCTGAGCCTTTCTGCTTGCAAAGTGTTTGGAGTCTGGAACAAGGAGTATGGATGGATCTCCTTCAAAGTGCTTCAATAAATTTGGGATGGTGGGTGGATCAGTGTGTTTCTAGGTCCTCAGCTGTCTCTATTTATGTGTTAGATAAGGGGGTGGGTATGCTGAATTATCCTAGGTGCACCCCCTAGGTAGTTTATTGGCTAATGTCTGCTCTCTCCCTTGATTGGGGGAGAAAATAATGTCATCATGATGATGTAGTTTGAGGCATAACATCCTCCCCTTTTGCCTTTTGCACATAAAATCTATTTTTGATATAATACATCTTTACATGTCTACAATCTTTATACCAATGACATACATAGATCGCATATTTTGTGGAGCACAACTTCTTCCAAGCCTCGCTGCTGTGAGATCTTGGGACTGGATTTGACAAGATTTCACACTTTTTATCCGGGACACAATGTCTAATTTGTCCACAATTTTGTACATATGTGCGCATGATATCTGGGCTTAATCGTATGAAGTTTCATGCTTCTGACATAAATACAATTGCTACAAAACCAGCATTTTCACTGCGCCTTCTCAGAACATCGCACAGATTTCTGCACAAAATAATCACATTAACACTGCCACTAATTCAATAATTTTTACAAATCTGCACACTCCTTTCAGTCTTTTTAGAAATATGCCTTCTGTGCTTTGTGAATCAATAATTGTCTGTCTCCGCCTCCATCCCTATCTTGTAGCTCAAGAGCAATCTCTGCCTTCTTCCTCTGGCAGAGGCCACTGTTGACATTTTACAATCTGCATATCCTTTCAACCAAGGAAGGTTCATTGTCTCTTCCCCGGACAGCCCCAGTGCCCCTCCCCTGATTTAATCAACACCTGAATGTGAGCTCCTGGTCCAGAGCAAAAGGGAGGTGCCTTGCCCAGTGGGGGAAGTTGCTTTGTAGTTTTGGCTTGCATCAGGCTTACTTTAAAAGTCACTTTGTTAAATTTGTCTTTGTTGAAAATGAAACTTGCAATTTTTAAACAAGCAACTAGACCGCAAATTCCAGTCTCTAAACCATGGAGATTAAATAGTTGCAACCTATTTTAATTTTGATAACAGGTCACTTAATTTCCAGCCATTTGATTTCAATTGCACAAGTTTAAGCTTCTGATGCAACAAAATGACAGCTGTCATACAGGCGGCCGCTGGTACTGCGCCCATATTTTGACAGATTTTCACAGGCAAGCACACTTTTTACTGTGGATATTTTCATGACAGATTCCTCTTTTCTTGACATTGTGTATTCATAATGATTCCTTAAATGAAGTGGCGGCTGACATCCAGCAAAGATATAGGATGATGTTTTATGGTGTTTTGGACCGGTATTTTGTATTTTCAGCAACCAAGCAAAAGGGATTTAAAAGCACTTTTCGGGTTTCTTGCAATAAAGCACTGGCTTTCATGCAGTTTCCATTTCTCCTTGGTAGGCAGCCCAGTGGCATGTTGGCATGTTTCAGCAGTGTGGTCTCCTTTCCACTACTGACAACAGGCAAAGTAGATTTGGCAGCCATCTTTTCCGGTTTCAAAGCGCAATTTTCATAGGTTTTGGCGCGCATAGGGCTTTTGCTGCCATTTTGCTGATTCTGGTGCCACCAGCACACAGGGATGTCGCAGGGCATAGCCTAGTGGGTTAAAACATCCCACAGGACTTTGGATGAAGGGTGGGAATGGGCAAGGTTTGAGTCAAGAATTTGGATAAGGGTATTGAGCCTGCCCTTGGCAAGAACTGGGACCCATCTCCCTACAGGCACGGATGCAGTTTAGATCAATCCTTATGACGCCAGAAGTTACTTTGTTGGTTGGAACTGAATAAGTTGCGGACAAACCGTTCTTGCAAGAGTTTAACATGGGTGGGTATGTGTTTTAATAACCTTGTCAAATGTTGAATCCACAAGAGTCTGACCTAGTATGCTTTCCTCTCAAAATAAAAAGGAAAATCCCTTGACAGACAAATGCTGGCTGGTTGTAAGCTTTTGGATCATTTTAAATTTGACATAAAACATTGCAATGTCCTGCAATCTTCCATAACAAATTATTTGTCAAGGAATTGCAGGAAAGTCCTTTTAAGAGTGAAGTTTAACCTGTTCCCAACCAATGATGTATTAGGTGCCAGATCAAAAACCCCCAAACAGGAGAGACTGTTGGTTTTACATATAAATAAGGGCCTTTTAGGAGATGAAAACCAGAAGGTGATCTATTTTACAGAGTTTGATGATTGTCAATATGTTTTTGTTTTAACATAGTGTTCCTGTTATTGTAATTGGGAGATATACATGTGTTTTTCAATGTTTTAAAGAATCATCAATTTTGAGAAAAAAAAGTCTTATATTTGTAACTTTAACATGTGTGAAAGGTTCCTATGTTCATTTCTTATGTAGTTTTCTTAATATTTGTAACTATATCACACAAAAAATAAAAAAAAGTAAACTGCTCATGGGGCTGATACTTAGAATTTTGCCAATTTTTCCAAATTCACATTGTTTGACAGTTTCAGTATTTTGGGGGCTGATATATGCCATATTTACCCATCTTTGGAACATATATTTTTCTTTTCCACGGTTAAATCATTGAGATACGCCATTATGCATTTGTTAGTTTACCCTTTCAGCCCCTAATGTGTTGATGACACACTGCGCTTAGTGTCATGCTGAGTTTCGGCACAGCATCTAAAGTAGCATGTGCTGCCCCTCTACTACTTTTGCCAGGATAAGTGGATCCATCAAAGCACATAGGAAGGACGAGAGGAATCCTTTCATGGTGATCGAATATGCTCTATCTGTAATTGTTTTCCATGGCTTTGGATTGATTTTAGGTTGTTGGTATTCACCTGCCGAGCTATAGATTGTTGACAGCTGTTAACCCTTTTAAACTAATGGGTTATTCAGGGATTGGTTTGTATAACCTCACCTGCCCAGCCAATCCACACACCATCATGATTGGGAGTATGATTTTACTGTGCCACAATGGCTGTGTACACATTGTTGATTGGTTGTAGGACGTTTTAACATATTAGGAGTGAATAGAAGAGTAGAATGCTGTATCTACGTGTCTACATTATTGCTAATATTGGAAACTATATATTATTTGACTATGCTATTTTATTGCTCATATACCAACTCTACGAGATAATAAATGTCCTGTGGCGGGTCAGAAGAAGAACAAAGACCCCGATTTTTCCATCTCACTGCTTGTATTTATTAAATGAAAGGTAAAAACTTCTAACTTTCTCTATGCTACAGGTGTTCTCTACCTAAAAAAAACAAAGGTGCTCATCAGTCATGAGAGTCCAAATCAAGATCAATCCACTAACCAAACTAACTTATCCTAACCCTACCACTATTGTTACAACAAAGGCACAAGAGAATGACTCCCTGCTCTTAAGAGCTGGTTCTTCACCTGGTTCAGTTCAATAAATATCCTTAGATAGTTCTTGGTAACTACTTTTCCTAATTCACACAGTTCTGATAATGGGTTCTTTAAGGTTTCAACAGTATTTTTCACTTGATTACTCTTTCCTTCTTGTACTGTGATTGTCTTATTCTAGTTCTGTTTGCCCTTTTCCTTTCAAGGGCTAAGTTTAGTCCTTGCTCTTCATTCAAATTTAATGGGTTCCCTGTATTCAATATCCACTCTTTATCTTTACAGGGACGAGTTTGAGCCTTCCAGTATTGATTCTCTTGCCCTTCTTTCACTCTTAATATTATATCTTGACTGGGACGAGTATGAGCATTCTAGTAATGATCTTTGGTCTCCCTCCTGGGTCTCCCTCTTTCACCATTAAATTAATTGTTCAGGAATAATGTCACCATGACTCATACGTGCTGGGAACTTCTTTCACTTGTCGGGTTGGCTTCTCGGTTCTTTGGCCGGTTCGCTTTGCAGGTTCTCACAATGTTTCCACCTCTAATTTTTTTACGCTGCCGTGGGACATCCCCCATCGCAACATCAAAGAACCTCCTCTCTGTTAGATTCATACTCCGTATTCTTCCAGTGTTTTTTTGTCTCGGTGCAACATACGTTGTCCTTCATAGGCACAATTACAGTATTTGGGTGACAATAACAGATTCTGGTTTGTTGTTCATATATTTCTTCACTGGACGTTTTTGAAGGTGGGTTAGTGATATGTTGCTTAGGGGGTTCCTCATAAGAATGGGAGTCCTGGGTTGTCTCTCTGTGAGGTCCTGTTTACCACTACCCCTAGGGAGGGTGCGTAGCAGGCTCACCTCCGTACCCTCGCACGGAAAGTCTCCAACTGGGTAGAAGGGACAGAATCCCATGATTCATCACAGTACACAAATGCTAAACAAGAGACTGAGGCCATTCTTCATGTTTTTCAATTTGAGTATGTAAGGCACTGTATTGCAAGTGCAACTACTTGTTGGTTTAATGATAAGACTCTGAAGGAAAAATATTGCTACCATACACACGAGTAATGAGCCTTCGTTCCTAGATTCTCTAGACTTAGAACCACAACACTAGGGAGGGAGGGGGTAGTAGTTTCTCTTGCACAAAGTGCAGGGATCCAACTGTCTCCATAGCCTTGCTTCGGGTTCATCAGTAGTCTCTGCTTCAAAACCTGACTCAGCCCCAGCTCGGCATTTGGACTGCTTTCGTTGTGGAGGTTAGGATCTGGCATGCAGGGTATGATGGAAATTGTGACAATACTGAAGCATCTACATCTTAATATCAGAACCAGAAAACCATATATGCTGGTCCCCATTGATCTACAATGAATTGGATTGGAAGACACTAGCCCCCAGGTATGAGAAGGGTGGGCACCACCTTTTTATTTCAATTCATTTTTTCAATATCACAATAGCATTTGATACACGTCAGTAAACCATCTTTGCACGTTAATGGTTTTAGAAGCTTACAAGGACTGAGGCAATTATCTTCAATACTGATTGCAACTTAGTAGTCAACACTACTCCATTTCATTAACAACACATGACTCTTGATGTATCATGCAGTTGTGTTCTCTTAATGTGGTTACATCTTCAATAATCATTATCAGTAGGCAGACCGTGTTGGCCAATGTATTTTAGACCATCAGGTCCTTTATCAGAGCATAGTCTGTAACCAAGATACAAAATACAAAGATAATAGTAGTGAACTCCAAAAACATATTTTGCATAGCACCATAAAAGTCAACAAATAGTAATAATATGGTTACTACTGGGAACAGAATGGCGTTTCTGGCAAGAAGATGCACTATGTGAACCACCTAAGAAATGGTCATAGATTGTGCCAAAGAACAAAATATGTATACAGTTATAAATAAAAACCAAAAAAAATTGTAATCTGCTTTAAAAATTGTGGCATTCACTTTGCAAAGTGTTAATGATTTCAATCAGGCGACGCACACCTTGGTCTCGGCCTAGTATGTAGTGCTCAACTGAGATGATTTTCTCCTTATTTTATGTAAAATCTTTTTTAGTTGGTACACAACTTGTATCACACCCCCCTTTTCAAATACCCAGTGTCACAATGGACTATGAACCAGGCTGGTTGGTAAAATGCAATATTTATTTATTTTAAAATTCAAAATAAATCATAACATTTTTAATATGGTGCAGCAATCACTGATGGGGTGATAATTACAATGAGGATGTAAGCAATACACTTGGTTTAAACTTCTAGTGGAACATATACAAAACACCAGGGAATAGGAGCACTTTTTGATTTAGGAAAGATAACACCCGAGTTAGGATTTTCCCCTGCAATGTTCCCTCAACCCACAAATAATCAATTCTGGATTAGATTAGCGAAAATATATAATCAAAATGGTGTCAATTCTGGAATGGATAGAAAGACACAGCACGTAATCAGGAATAAGAGGCAGAAAACGGAATCAATATCCAACCTTCCCTCACCAAATAAGAGTGGAAAACAGATTTTAAACCCCTTGCAATGTTATGAAATGACACTCTGAAATGGACAAATAATGAATGTACGGTTAAAACTTTAAGGTAAATACAATTTCTCACTAAAGCAACAATGCATAGACAGTACCAATCACAAGCAATGAATTACCAAGAGCATATAACTGAAAACTGAGTGGAAAGTTTAAAACGGATTGCAGCAATATGACACGTGTAAAAGTTGCATTTCCTTTCTACATACGTGTACATTTAAACGGTTTCTTTAAAAAGTTGCATATCGTGATGCGGTTTTTGAGCTGGGGGATGGAGGTATATCTCAGGAATATTACAGAAGTGAAATAATGGGGTTAGTTGGTGAATTGAGAGGGATTTGGAAGGTAGATTGATGTTCGTTTTTAGGAAAATATAGCAGTGAAAAAGAGTAAATCGGTTTTAAAAGTGAAAGGTAAATTTTACGTAAACTAGATTTAATGGCTAAGAAAATAGGAACGCCACATGTGAATATAAAAGTTACGCTGCAGTTGTAACCCTTCACGCAGTTGTACCCCTTTTCTTTAGGGAAAATTAATTTATTTAAACACAATATCTCTAATGACTTATGATCTATGCAAGACATAAATGAAGAGAAAAGTGGTGCTAACGCTTGGAATCAAGGGCAGGGTTGCAGTAATGATAGAATGGCTTAGAGAGTGCGATAAGGACAAATGCAATACACAATAGACTATGGATTTCTATGGGTAGGGATTATACTTCCAGTCCACTTTTAGTTTTGGGATTTTTGGACCGTCAATGGTTCTGGTCACTACACGGCAGCGCCCCTGGGCAAAAGATAGCTGGAAAAGGTTGGGTCACCGGATGTTAATTCTGGTCACTGGATGGCATAGGTACCTCTGGATGCAGTTAGTGGGCAGCAAGCCAGGTTGGTTCAGGATGCTTCCCAAAAGAATACCACACCTTTCCCCTTTGGTTATTTGGGAATTTTAGTAGGATTTCAGAATTGAGGCCTTGCTGGGATAGGATCAGCAATGCTTAGGTTTTGCAGTGGGCCCTGGAGTAGGGTCAGCAATGCTTTCGCCTTGTAGTTGGAATCTGGACTCAGCAGGATAAATGGAACAGGAACGCTGGCGCAGGAAAATCAGGAAGTGTGTGTGTGTGTCCAGAGTCTTGTCAGGGACTCTTATTTATTATGCATAGTGACATCAAAGTATATGGCTGGGCAGGCTTAGCTAAGCACACCTCTAACCCACGGGATTGGTCAGGGGTGCTAGTCTCTGCCTCGCGCTCAACTGTTTGGATTTCAAAGCAGGAGGGCAGATTTATGATGTGAGTCTACAATGCTCAAAAACCTCCCAAAGTTGTTTTTGCTCAAATCAGATTTTCCACAAACAGTACATTTATACAGTTGAAATCTCTTAGCAAATTATATACACAGGTTACATATTTTGTGTAGAGCATAGCACTCCAACTCTGCAATCCGTGAGACATTGTTTCACCCTTTCAATACTTTTTGGTAATGTTGAGTATGAACGATTCGGCCTAAAATTCCATAACTTTATACACGTGTGTGGATTATGATAAGGGATGTGAGTATAAACGTTTTTCATTGGCATCATGGATACTTTACTTGTAATCCCGAATTCTTTGCCATTTCTGTTCCCAACGGGTCAGTGAATTCTACCATGTCTTAAATAAAAGCCCATAAAATCACTTTTAAACTGCAAAATGTTTACAAAGTCTTGCTGCAGTGATAAGTCTTTACATTTTTATTCTTAAATTGTCATGATCTCTGCTTCCAAAAGATCAGGACTTGCCCGACTCCCTTGGAAGCAGACCCATAACCCCGGTTCCGAGTGCCAGCCAGTCCCAATTGGGACCTTTTGGACCCTGTCCTGGCGCCAGTGGCACCAGGCTCATAAAGATGCCCAGTCCCAGCGCTGGAAGCACCGGGCTCATAATGCTTGGGTGGACGTACCTGCAGCAGACCATGCTGCTTACTTACCTGCCAGTCGAACCCCTGATCCTCTTCTGTTTGGGACTACTTTTCCTGTTGGGTGGGGCAGGAGCCACTCCCTAGGTTCAGAACACTGGAACTCTTCTGGAAAGCAGGAACTCTTTTCTTACCTAGGCGTGGCTGTGGAAGGAGACACCCAAGCACTACAGGAGGCTATTTAAACCACACCCGATGGATGAATATTGCTTTGTGTTATTCTGCATTCTCTGCAGCAGAACGCTCATCGTGTCTTCTGCTTCTGATCCTGGGCCTAAGGGAACAAAGGCTTACCATCCTGGAATCCAGTCTTCAGCAGCACCTGTAAAGACAAAGAAAGAACAGGTTAGCACTACGGTCTTCAGTGGCAGCGCATCGCTTACCTGGTCCATCGGCTGTCACCAACGCCTCACGCTGCATTCCGGCATCTGAAAGACAAAGGCTTACCTACTCTTCGCATGCTCCGGAGGTCTTCGCACTGCATTCCGGCATCTGAAAGACAAAAGCTTACCAGCTCTTCGCATGCTCCGGAGGCCTTCGGCGCTGCATCCCGCATCTGAAAGACAAAAGAAGGTGCGTTTAAAGACATTGGCCAACTTTATTACTCACGTGCCATTACTCCTTCCCACGCCGAATCCAGTGGGTATTCCAGCACCCTTCAGCTTCTCTAAAGCTCCGAACTTGTACCTGCAAGATAAAAGGGACAGTTAGTGCGCATCGTGAAGCAGGCTACAAGCGCTTACTTACGTGCTTCCAGGCGCTTCTATTCCTCACGCGGGTTTGATCCTCAACTCTCATCAGCCCGCCATCTGCCATCGCCGGAACCCTGCAAAACAAGAGATATCATTACAAAAGACTTTTAAGACATTTGAAGTGCCCAGAACTTACCGTTCGTGCAGTTAACGACGGACAGCAGTCCTCTGAGGTCAAGAGGCCTGCACCCTTATCCAGTGAAGAAACTGGTTACGGCACCCTGCCCCGAGGCAGATGGAGAGCTCGGCGTTCACTTACCTAAGGTGAGGGCGTTAACCTTTGGGGTTCTACAGGAGAAGAGAAAGGGAAGAGGAGAGAGGCACCCAATAACCCCAGTTCATTAATCCCATATTTTCTATCTGCAGACATCTTACTCTTCGAGTCAGACATACAGTGCACAGAGGTCCAGCCCAAAGAGCCAACCGTGTGTTACACATCACCTTTGAAGATACGGCATTCACCCAGTCAAGACCGGCGCCTCTGCGGGAATCAGGTGAGCGTTACATAAATAGTCTTTGGAAGCAAAGGGCAGTCCATTGTCACTGGACCATTTTTTTCTTTCTTCAGCTACCACCAACTGTGATTTCCTCCAGAGCAAGGTGGGGGTTTTCCAGCCTGATTGAAGGTTTATTTCCCCTTCCCAATTCACACTTGGGTTCAGCACAGACTAGATTCTGTCCAACCTAATAATTATGACTGGGGTGTTCGTATTTGCTGAGATAGGCCCTCCTGTTGGTAGCATTCCCCCCCGCACCCCCCAAGCAGAAACCTATTTTTCTTTTGGAACTTGCAAAATCCAGCCAACATAGTTTAACAGTTTTACTTTCTTATATTTGGTCCTGAATTAAACAAGCCAGTTGAATAAAATAACCCATGTGTCTATTTTCCCCAGCAACAAACCCCTTCACATTGCTAGATAATGGCACGCTTTCATTCAACAGTTTACTTTTAAAACAGGCCTTTCTCTCCTTGAGTTTGCAAAGCCCATTTTACATGTGTGGTGAAAAGCTGCCATTCTTTTTAAATTTGGTTTTGCATCTCCCTCTGGATTCCCACACGGTCTTGCAGCTATAGTTATTTCTTGTATGTAGGAGTTTTGTTTGAAGCATAGATGCCTTGACATTTCTCAGATAGCTGGAGTTTCTTTTGAACTACTGAGCTTTGATACTTTGTGAAGAAAATGAACGCGTTTTCCCGTGCAGGTAAAATTGGAGTTCCTTGTTGATTATTCTCAGAGTTGGTTTGACAGGACCTGTCATTCAGATATCATGCCCGGTTTCATGGAAGCACAATGAGATATACTGGGCATGGCAGGGCCTTAATAATCACAGTGGTTTAAGGAAGAACAGATGGAAATAACATCAGAGCAGCATTTTTTAAAGGTGAAAGTTTACTTTTTAATGGGGATTTTGGACTTGCAGCAAGGCAATGCTGCTTTTTCACTTTAGTCCATTTGTATATGTCAGAACACACTAGCACACTCCCTCAGTGAGTCCCCTTGCTCCATCCTGCTCAATGTATGCTTGGCAACACGGTGCAGCCATCTTTTTGTTGCTGCAAAATGCAGTTTTAAGGCTCTGGTGCTAACAGGAGCCAGCACAACCATTTTGCTGTTTTTGCGCAAATGCGGCTTGGTTTTGGCAAAATCCTGTTCAGTGGGTCAATGTAGCCCACAAAAGAACCAGACACAAGTACTTCTGTACCATAAAACATATATAGTATAAAGTTAGTTTTCATAGTTAGTGTGAGACTTTTTTAAAGAAGAAAGGAAGAAAATATGTAAAGGTACCTATGTCGCAGGATAGCAAGTGTATTCTTGCAATAAAAAGCTGTGGCAACAGGAGAAAACACCTATCATAGAAAAATCAAACATTACTTTTAGGCAATAGTACTTTAATCCAAAAAGTGTTACCACAGAAGCAGCATGCTTCCATAGTAAGAAAAAGATGTACCACGTTGAGGTGAAGTCAGTGGCGCATAGTTTGAGCTCGAACAGCTTGAGGGGAAACAGAAGCGTCTGACAAGCAAATCCTCTGTATTAAAAGGTTGAGTCGATCGGAAACCGCGTGCACGTCAATGTGTGAGGTCATTATGCCACTGAGCGCAATGTTCTCAATGAGTAGGAATCAGAAAAGTGGGAAGCGAAAATATATAATCAAAATGGTGTCAAAAATGTTTGAATACAAAGTTTTGATGGGAGGTGCGTGGTTTAATATAATGTGAGAATTTGTTTCATGAATATTTTTCACATATTTATTCATTCATATTAATGATGGGACCATTTTACATCCAAGTCTACTTTTTCTATGTTTAAATTAATGATGTTGGACAGAAAAGTTAAACATTAAACGTATATATAATGTCAAATCAATCTAGAATAGAGCACCGTACATCTAATATACAATCCTATCTGGTCATAAAATGTTGAATATTCTGTTTAAATATACAGAGAATAACACGTGTAGCTAATATTCTACAACACAATTCATCAGGAATTCTAGTAGTATGCATGTTAAAACATAGTTTATTTTATTTATTATTTGTAAAGCGCAAAACTGCCCTCAGGCATCGTGGCGCTGTTAAGAAGACTTACTTGGTTACATAAGAGCTTGTGAAAGAACAGACTTTGACAATAAGTGCTGGCAAAGATATACAGTTTGCCTGATACAGTTTGAGGGGCAGCAGTAGCATACAGTGCCTAGGGACAATGTAGGTGGCTCAGACATGATGCACAACCCCATTTTAAAGGGTGGCAACATTATACAGTGCACATTCATTATAGGTTAGGTGGCGCAGATATGATACACAGCCCTATTTTACAGGGTGGCAACACCATATAGTGCATAAAGTCATATATAGGGTGTTTGGTGGCATCGAGCTCAAGTAAACCCCATCTTGAAGAGCGGCAGGAGCATATGATACGTAAGTCAAAAGCAGTGGGAAAGTACATTGTGCAATCACATGTTGCATGATGGGCGCAATGTACAGATGCCGGGTCGGGATCATTGGCAAATGCATGGGGCAGCCACGATGACCAAGGGGACCACTATGCTCTAATGCAGGGTAACAGAGTTAGAATATAGTGCAGTTCTGAGCTGAAGGGCAGCACTTACATGCAGATGCAAGGTGAAGTCAGGAGGGGCACTTGCACACCCTCCGGCGATCAGTGAGGTGGGGGGGCTCATTCACACACACAGGCGACCAGCAGAGTGGGGGGCTCATTCGCACACACAGGCGACCAGCATGGGCGGGGGGCCCATTCACACACACAGGCGACCAGCATGGGCAGGGGGCTCATTCGCACACACAGGTGACCGGCATGGGTGGGGGGCTCATTCTCACACACAGGTGACCGGCATGGGTGGGGGAGGGCGCTCATTCGCGCACACAGGCGACCAGCAGGGTGGGGGGAGGGCCCTCATTCGCACTCACAGGCGACCAGCAGGGTGGGGGGAGGGCGCTCATTTGCACACACAGGTGACCAGCAGGGTGGGGGGAGGGCGCTCATTTGCACACACAGGTGACCAGCAGGGTGGGGGGAGGGCGCTCATTTGCACAAACAGGTGACCAGCATGGTGGGGGGAGGGCGCTCATTTGCACACACAGGTGACCAGCAGGGTGGGGGGAGGGCGCTCATTCGCACACACAGGTGACCAGCAGGGTGGGGGGAGGGCGCTCATTCGCGCACACAGGTGACCAGCAGGGTGGGGGGGAGGGCGCTCATTCGCACACACAGGCGACCAGCAGGGTGGGGGGAGGGCGCTCATTCGCACACACAGGCGACCAGCAGGGTGGGGAAGGGCGCTCATTCGCGCACACAGGCGACCAGCAGGGTGGGGGAGAGGGCGTAAAGAAGGCTGATCTTGATAGTGAGAAGAAAATTGAGGGTTAGGCTCGCCACAAGACCTTATCGGCGATGGATGATCAGAAAAACTGAATTCTCTCCAGCCGGTCCATACACCCTTCAAATTTCTCTCTAGTCCATTTAGAGGACCCAGACGGGCCTACGAGAGGAAAAATGTTGTCTTCCGCCCTACGGCGTCGAAAAGAGTCTCTTAGGGTGTCAGAAAGAGGCTCTTGGCTATCTTCATACGTATCGTGAGAATCGGGGTCCCAAACCGCATCTGAAGATTTTTCCGCGGCTTTCCCCATGATTTTAGGCAGAACCGGGATAAGTCCCACTGCCGCCGTAATCCTCTCGATGCTGTCTTCGATAACTGCAGAATCGGCGTGAGATAATTGCTCCGTTGGTCTATCGGTAGGTAATTTACCTTCTGCGGCGCTAGAGGTCCTAGCGGTCGGTTTTTTTGACTAGCAGCCTAGTTGTAACTTTCGGGCATACCGCGGCCTTTGGGACCGTCGCAGCATCGGGTTTCCATGCATCGATGTGTGACGTTTTTGGAGTAGCGCCCTAACTTGATTTAGATTGCCCAGTCGAAAGACGCTGTTGCGGGGAAGGCTTTGGATCTCCACGATTTGAGTAAACCGTCGAAATTTTCGGCGACCCTATTGGCGCTCTCACCTCTTTCGACGAGAACGTCGAAACCGGTGTAGGGGTTGTATGCTTGGTGTGATGCGTATGTACGCCCCTGTCGTCGGGTGTTGTCCCTGACCAGAGTCAGGCCTTAAAGGGTCGGTGAAGGGCATGGCGGATCTAGAAATGTCCGCCTCAAGGTCTATTACATCCACAACCGATGTTGCGTCATCTGAGGTACCCCCGTCACTCTCAGCGGGTGTGGCGGTGGGGGAAGGGGTTCCACCTGTGACATACCGTACGCGGCCCACCACTTTACACGGCCCTCCTTAAGGGTCTTAGGCCGAAGGAGTTTGCAGGCTGCACACCGCTTTTCGTCGTGCTCTAGGGGGAGACGGGCGTTGCACGTCCTGTGTTCGTCCTTCCAAGGATATCTGACCCTACACTTGGGGCAGAACCTAAAGAGTCCTTTCCATAGCCAAAGGGGAAGATGACCAAAAGGGTAAAGAGGGGAAAGTGGGAAAGACATACCGAAAATATGGCCACCCCGACCCCACTCTCCCTACTTTAAAGGTCGGCCAGAGGGCCCGCTCACGTGGAAAGTCCGGCCGCCGGATCTTGGGTGCCGAAATCCACCGCCGTAGACAAATCCCCCGCAGTCTCAGTCAAATATGTTCTTGTGACTGAAGTGACTTAACGGGGAATAACTGATAAGTTGGTATGGAGGATAAACAATGTCTCTTTTGAAAGAGGGCGACCAGTTATCTGGGCGGAAAAAAACAATCCGAGTGACCTCGCCGCGTGAGGGATTTTGGGTACACTACAAGTCACGTTGGGTATAGTGTTGACACGCCTATGCCGACGTCCCCTTTCGGTCCCCGAAAGACAAGATGCAATACTCCGTGGTTACCACTGGATGTTCATCAGAAATGTAAAAATAAATAAATGTGGTTGAAAGTCAGACTTGTGAAGTTGGTGGAAGCAAGCCTTACCACAGAGTACTTGTAGTAGTAGAAGGAGTTTTATCCTGGCACGCAAGTATACCAGGAAAGGGATTATTTAGTGGTTAGTCATGGCAGGTTAGTGGACCAGGAAGAAGACGCTAAAGTACAGCGTGGCGGTGGAAGGTTGTAGTGGAAAGAAAGTGGTGTATCCACTATTGTGTTAGGATGAACTGTGGTAAAAACCATTCTGACAAAGATATTGTTTTTGAAGAAGAAATGTGAAATACAGGACGAGAGGTGATATTGAATATTTTGATGAAGTGTGAAGACAAAGCCTTTTTGTTTTATTTATTACTTATGAAGTGGAAGCTTTGTGGAGGAGTTGGTTTAACAATATCCAGGTTCCAAGTGAAAGACATTTGGAGAGAAGGAACTTTAGTGTTGCACTTTCAACAGAACCTAGCTATTGAAACAAACTTTCTTGACTGGAACTTTGGTTTAGAAAATCCTACATTAATCCTGGGGAAGGGGGATTCAACCCAGGTTTATTTATTTGTTTATTTATTTGAATTTATAAAGCGCCCAGTGGCCCGTAGGCATGGTGGTGCTGTTACGGCTTATTCACTTAGTATAGGTGCATTACATAGCAGTTGTAGAGATTTGAGAAAAAATCTTTACGTAGGCAGTCGTACAGGTTAGGAATAGTAGGTTAGTCGAATAGATTAGTTTTTAGCACCTTTCATAAGGACACTTGTTAACAGTTATATTTGGATACAGTTATTTTGTTAAGTTTTGACTGGCCATATGAGACCTGTTTGATTTTGTTGTACATTTACGTCGGAGGGACAGATATCCTTTATTATAGTGTTTTCCTTTAGTCTTAGATTAACAGGCAGGGACATCCTCATTAGGTTAGGGAAATTGAGGTGATTGTTCTCACCCTCTATAATTTAATAAAAATGGCCATTTGTGAGAAACTCTACCTATTTGTCCGCCTCGCATTTCTGACCCCTTACACCCCAGAGACGGGTCTGAGACCCCAACAGTGAGAGCATCAGAGTAAATCTTCATCGGCGCAGTTATAACAAGGAAACCACTGGCCACCAGCGAAGGGTCTAGGACCCAAACAGTGAGAAAGAGAACCAAAGGAAATCTTCCTCGTAACAGTGGGAAAGAGAGAACCACTGACCACAAGAGAAGGGTCTGGGACCTATGACAAATCACTGTATGTCGGCACTTCTCCCCAAGGGGGAGCCCTTTCTCATGAGGCCAGGGAGGTGAGGCTGCTAACAGTCCCCTTTGGGATGGTATAATGCGGGAGGATCTCATGGGGCGGGACTCTGCCCCCTCGAGAGATGAGGACAACCATCTAGGCTACTGGCCGTATGAGAACATCATACCCCCACATACTCTATCCTCTCCTTCTGCTAACCTCTTTGTGGACAGTAGATCTATATACTGTTATAAAGTAGACTACTTCAAGGTTCTGGAAAGTAATGAGACGAAGAACATCAGGAACATAGGTAAGCCAAGAGAGACAAAAGTCATCTTCCACGTTGTAGTACTTGGCAGAGAAGTGAACCAAGCGGGCCAAGCCCAAGAAGAAGAGAAACCGGGCTGAGGACCCAAACCAAGAGAGAAACAAGCCATCTTCTTTGCGGCAGTACTTGGCAGAGAAGTAAACCCGAGTGGGCCCAATCAAAGAAGAGAAGCCAGGGTCATCGACCCTCTGAGAGTTGGGTGTTAAAGGTTAGAAACCTAGTGAAGAGAAGACTAGAGGAAGGAAGATATTCCCCCTGGTTATGATTACCAGGAGAAGGGAGTCATTCTCCTGGTAACACAGACCGGGAGGAACGCCCAACAGGCCTGGGGAAGGGAGTCACTCCCTCCTGGGCTCATATGAGACTGAGACTAAACGCCAGGACAAGGGAGGCATTCTCCTGGCCCACCAAGGAAACATTGTGTGGAACTCTGACTATAACCCAGGAGAAGGGAGGCATTCTCTTGGGACCAGAACAGTTCTGCTGTACTCTTTAGTTTATTGTCTAAGGGACAGAAGTAAGGGTTTCTTGACACAGGACGGTGGACATTTTTACTTTAACCGGCATCCTGAGTGACCTTCGATCTTTAGTTGAGACAGGGAAACCCCTCTTAGGAATAGGGAAAGATAGGTGTCTCTGGCTTTATTATTTAATAAATGTCTTTAGCCCCAAACATGCCACCTTTGTGTCAGAGTCCTCCTTCTGCACCCTTGCAGATACTGGGAGTATTGGAGGAAAACTTCCTCGTCACAGTGGGAAAGAAAGAACCACTGACGACCCGAGGATGGACTGTGACCCCAGAGCAAATATTGCAAACACTCAGAAAAAACTGAGCAAGCAAAGATGTGTTAAAGATGCCAAGGGCAGGGAGTCATTCCCCCTAAACTTGCTGTGAACTGTACCAAGCAATACCAGGAGAAGGGAGGCATTATCCTGGTTCCGAACTGGGAGTTTTGCTAGCAACGTCAGGGGAAGGTAGTAATAGTACCCTTGCTGTGCTGGAAAATTTGCAGAGCTACACAGGAGAAGGCAGTCATTCTCCTGGAGGCGAACCGTGGATAACAGCTATTTGAAACCTGCAAGGCAGGTGAAGGGACGCATCCCCCCAGGTTTTCTTATTATAAGAACATTCTTTTGGACGCTATCCAGGCAACAGGAGAAGGGTCCCATCCTCCTGAAGAAGGAACTTTGCTAGTTTATCCTTTTGTTATAGTGTGAGAAATAGAAGTAGGTTGCGACACAGGATGTTGCAGTTTATTTTGATGATATTCTGATGGACCCTTTAATATTAGTTTTTAGGATGGGAAACCCCTTAGAGATGGGGATCGATAGGGGTTTGGTACTGAAAATAGTCTATAACCAGCACCATGCCACCTTTGTGTCAGCTTCCTTCTTAGACACCATTAAACTGACTGTTCATGATCATCTTTACACTATTGACGTGACTCAAACGCTCTGTTTTATTGCAGTGTTTCTGCCTTATCTGTTGCTTGCATTCGCCATTCCAAGATGGCTGTTCTTACTGCCTGCACTGCTGTGCATGGTGCTGCTGGGGGGGGTCACTGATTGGTTCTTGCCCTGATGAAATGGGCCAATGGTTCTTGCCCTGATCAAATGGGCCAATGAGGAGGCCGGCAGGCTTGGCCGGCCCTCCTCACAAGGCCCACTCCTAAGGCCCTGTCTACCCCTGTCCACCATGGTATGCCTTCCCCCCCCCCTGCTGGTCGTCTGTGTGTGCAAAGGAGCCCCCCGAATGAGCACCCTCTTCCCCCTCCCTGCTGGTCGCCTGTGTGTGCGAATGAGCGCCCTCTTCACCCACCCTGCTGGTCACCTTTGTGCGCGAATGAGCCCCCCCCATGCTGGTCACCTGTGTGTGCGCGAATGAGCCCCCCCCCACCCTGCTGGTCACCTGTGTGTGCGAATGAGACCTCTCCCACGCCCTGCTGGTCAACTGTGTGTGCGAATGAGACCTCTCCCACACCATGCTGATCGCCTGTGAGTGTGAATGAGCCCCCCCAAGCTGGTCGACTGTGTGTGTGAGAATGAGCTCCCCCCCCCATGCTGGTCACCGGTGTGTGTGAATGAGCCCCCCCACCCTGCTGGTCGCCTGTGTTTGCAAATGAGCACCCACCCTGCTGGTCGCCTGTGTGAAGGGACCCTACTAAAAAGACACGCTTGGCTGCGTACTTCAGGGTTTAAACCCGAAATGCAGGCGTCTCATCAATAACCCTATTGAGGAAGCTAACCTCTTCGGGAAAGCGGTTGATGAGGCATTGGAAACAGCCAAGAAGGAGCATGAGACCCTTAAGTCTCTGCAACCGATCACACAAAAACCTCCCCCCAACCCCCTGAGAGGTAACAACTCTCGGCGGTCCTTTCTAGGGCAGTCCCGTGCAGGTCAAAACAACTATGGCATGGGGAATTTCAACACAGGACAAACTTCAGGAAGCCCCGCATACTATCCTTCAAGGGGTCAGCAACGCGGCAAAGGCAGAGATAGAGGCCCCGATCCTAGAGGAGCGGCAGCCTCTGGTCAGAAATGACCGCCAGATCCAGGTCCCCTCCCATGTCAACCCGGTCGGGAGGGGTGGGGGGGCGATTAACATCTTTCCTCACGGCATGGGAGGGGATAACTTCAGACCAGTGGGTCATGAAGACGGTCGCCCACGGGTACTGCGTGGAATTCACCCGACCTCCACAGTTTTTGTTTTATTCATATTTATATAGCGCATATCAGTTCGAGGACATCATGGCACTTGTTACAGTACAAGGCTTAGTTACATAGTCATGAGCAATACATATACAAGGTTACAATAAAGTTATATTACATTTCTGTTTATATTACAATATACATGGCAAGAGTAGGGGAGGCAGTCATGGTTCTAGTCGAGGAAGGTGGTCTTGAGGTTATTGCGGAAGGCAGAGATGGAAGTTTCAGCTCTAAGGGGGTGGCATGGAGAGAGTTCCAGAGTTGCGGTGCAATATAGGAGAAGCTTAGGCCTCCAGCTGAGACTCTCTTGATGCGAGGTATGTTTAGCTGGTTGGTGTACTGAGCTCTGGTGGGGCGGGTGGAAGTGGTCCTTGATATTGCTTCAGATAGGTATGTGGGAGCAGTAGTGTTGATGCATCTGTGTGTGATGGTGAGGATTTTCAGAGTAATTCGGTCTTTGACCTGAAGCCACCATGTTGCACGTCTGGCATGAGATATATGGTCCCTTCTGAGGATGCTCATAGCGGCTCTGAGGGCGTTGTTTTGTTTGGTTTGCAGTCTGTGGATGTTCTTGGCGGAGGTGCCAGCTAAGAGAGCGTTACAATAATCTGGTTTTGCGCCTATAGTTGCTTTAGCTATGGCTCACAGTTTGGGTCGGTTAGGTAGGGTTTAATGGCATTGATGAGTTTGGTGCTGAACGCTGATGCAGAGGCTATGGCGCTGGCTTGTTTGTTCACTGATAGATTAGCGTCAATGTGAACAACTAGGGTCTTGACGGAGGATGATAGAGAGATGGTTGAGTTGTCTGTGTTGAAATTGGCGTATTGGGGGCTTAGCTTCATTGTTGTGTTTTTCTGCCCAAGGATGAGAATTTCAATCTTCTCTCCATTGAGACAGAAGCCATTGATTGCAATCCATGCTTGGATAGTAGCATAGATATTGTGAAGGGTAGTGGCGTCTTGGTGGTAGAGTCCAGTTGGGGTATAAGTACTTGAGTGTCATCTGCATAGTTTGTATGCACAGTTCAGACTGCCGCGCTCACGGCGCCTTTCACCGGACTATCTACAGATCCTGAATCAAGACGTGGAAGTGCTGCTGGGAAAGGACGCCATAGAAGCCGTCCCTATTCTTCAGGTAAACAAGGGTATTTATTCAGTGTACTTCCTTGTACCCAAAAAGCACCTCACCATGCGCCCTGTTCTAGACCTGCGCTCAGCGAGCAAGTTCATAAAAACCCCAGATGTTTAGCATGGTAACACTACAGGAAGTGATCCCACTGCTGAAATGGGGGACTACATGGCAACATTGGACATGAAAGATGCATACTTTCATATTTCAATGTTGCCAGTGCACAGGAAATATCTAAGGTTCATGGTAGAGGACAGGCATTACCAATTCAATGTACTCGTCCTTCGGCATCGCCTCGGCGCCAAGGTTGTTTACCAAAGTCCTGGCAGTGGCTGCAGCACACCTGCGCAGACTATCCGTCCCAGTTTACCCTTGCCTCGACGACTGGCTCATCACAGGGGACTCTTACAACACATGTCTTTTTAACACCCAAAAAACAGTAGATCTTCTTTTCAGTCTGGGTTTCTCAATCAACGAAAAGAAATCCAGTCTAGTCCCCAGTCAAACAAAACAATTTTTTGGGAGTTCTAATTCGGACGGAAGACGGCCTCGTCTTCCCCTCCGAGAGGTTCAGAACATGCTTTTCCAGATCCCTCAGTATGTAGCCAGTCGGGAGGTGACGGTTCGCAAAGCCATGCACTTGCTAGGAATGATGGTGTAGTCCCATGCAAAAGTGGCTTAACAGCCAGTGGTGTCAGGCCAGCGGAAAATGGGAGGATCTGGTAGTTGTCTCGCCAGCCCTTGTTCTCTCTCTGCATTGGTGGTCAAGAGAAAACCTCTTGAAATGGAAGACCTTCACCACCCCTGCAGTCGAAGCGACTCTCATGACGGACGCATCTCTTACAGGGTGGGGGGCTTACCTGCTTCAGCAGGCAGCACATGGAGTGTGGTCCCCTCAGGTACCGTCCAACCATATAAAGTTACTGGAGCTATTAGCAGTGTTCAAGGCATTGAAGGCATTTCAGATGCAACTGCAAGGGAAGACAGTGCTGATTCTAACAGACAGCACTACAGCAATGTATTACCTGAACAAACAGGGGGGCACCCACTCTCCAGGGCTATCCAAGCTGTCCCAAAACATTTGGATATGGGCTCTCAGACACAAGATGTTTCTGTTGCCCCAACACGTTCCAGGGGAACTCAATCTTCTGGCAGACGTGCTCAGCAGAGATTTTCCTCTTCCTGAAGAATACGAATGGCGTCTGCACGAAGACATTGGGCCTCATTACGAGTCCGACGGTAACCGCGGCGGTAAAACCGCCTGGTTACCACCGGACTCGTATTATCATTCCGCCTCCGTGACTCCCGGAATTACCAGGGCATCCTGGGAGTCACAGAGGCGGAATGGTGTTAATTCCATAGGACTCAATGGGAATGGGGAAGTGGAAACACCAGCACCATCTCGTGATGGTGCTGGTGTTTCCACGTCCACCTGCAGGCGGGAGGTGTTCAACCCGCCAGGTCAGACCTGGCGGGAAGATCACCTCCCGCCTGCAGGACTCGGGATCGGCCGGTCCGGAATTAACAGTGGCGGCGGGTTTAACGCCACTGTTAATTCCGGACGCCCGACCCGTAATGAGGCCCATTGTGTCCAACGTCTTCGCAGAATGGGGCTTCTCAGAGATCGACCTGTTTGCAACTCAGGAGAATACCCAATGCCAAGACTACGCCTCCAGGTAACCCCAGAACCGCTCCAAGAGGAACAGTCTCTGGATAACATGGCCAGGGAAATTCGTCTACGCTTTATACCCCCCTACACGACTCCCCTTCTCAACATGATAGTGCACAAGATGCACCAGGAAGCAGTTACCATGACACTGGTGGCCCCCATGTGGGCCCACCAACCCTGGTTCGCTCATCTGATGGAAATGTCCCTCTCCCCACGAGTGAAACTACCCTGCCTGTACAACATGTTGTCTCAGGACAGGGGGGAGACCCTACACCCATGCCCACAAACTCTGAACTTAGCAGCCTGGCTCCTGAGGTCATAGAGTTTGGACAGCTACAGCTCCCTCCGAGGTGCATTGACATACTCAGGGAAGCTAGGAAACCGAACACACGTTATTGCTACACCAGCAAATGGAAACGTTTTGTCATTTGGTGTAATTCCAAGGGTGTCAATCCCATTGATTGCTCACCCACACACATTGTACTGTACCTTACCCATCTATTGGACACTGGGTTAGTCTTCAATTCCCTAAAGTTTCATATGGCTGCTCTGTCAGCCTACACCACACCACATCACAACAAAAGGTGTTGTGGTGGAAGATACCGGTGATTAAGGCCTTTGTGGAAGGGGTTAAGAGGATTATCCTCCCATTTCTCACCCAGCTCCTGGGTGGGACCTAAATGTGGTTTTGACCAGGCTCATGGGAGCTCCCTTTGAGCCTATGCATAAAGCAAGTCTAAAAGACCGAACTTATAAAACGGCCTTCCTAGTGGTTATCACTTCTATCAGAAGGTTTAGCGAACTACAGGCACTTTGTTTTAAACCCCATTGTTACAGTCCACAGGGATAAGGTAGTTCTGCGCACGCACCCCAGATTTGCGCATAAATTCATCTCGAAGTTCCATGTGAACCAGTCGATTGAACTACCTAATTTTTTCCAGAATCCTACTAGCATGGCCAAAAGAAGCCTACACACACTAGATGTGCACAGGGCAGTCATGTTTTACCTGGTAAGAACTAAACCACTGCATAAAACAAACCAATTTTTCATTTCAGTGGCAGCTGGGAGAGAAGGAGATCCTGTCTCTAAATCAGCTATCTCAAGGTGGATTGTAAAATGCATCCCACTGTTTATCTCTTGGTAAGAGAGAACTACCCTTCAAGCCTAGAGCATACTCTACTCAAGGCACTGGGGCATCCATAGCATTCATTGCAAATGTTCCCCTCGAGTCCATTAGCAAAGCGGCAACCTGGAGTTCTGTACACACCTTTACAAAACACTATTGCCTAGACACTCATTCTAGGTCTGATTCTCAGGTGGGACAAGCAGTACTAAGACATCTTTTCTCTACTGTTCCTTCTCGCAACCCACCTCCAACTCCTGGTTCTGCTTGCTAGTCTATGCACAGCATGTGATTCTAAGCAGATTGACAAGCATCAGAAGACATGCATTACTTACCGTAATAGCATTTCAGATGATTGTATCTGCTTAGATTCACATGCGCCCTCCCTTCCTACCCGCTCGGGGTGGAAGGAACATAGACATCTTACTACTTTCTCTCTTTATGTACTCACTCACTATAGCCTTGGGCTCCCTCATGGCAGACAAAATACAATCGGATGGACCTCGTCGCTTGAGGGATTTTGGGTATACTACACGTCACGTTAGGGATAGTGTTACAGACACGCTTATGCCGACGTCCCCTTTCCGCCCCTGAAAGAAAAGCATGTGAATCTAAGCAGATACAATCATCAGAAATGCTATTACGGTAAGTAATGCATGTCTTATAAAGCGCACAACAGCCCAAAGGCATACAGGTGCTGTTACGGGTACCAGTTACATATGCAAGGCAGGAAAACAGTTGATGGGCTGAAGATCGGTTACAAGACATGACCTGTAGACAAGAACAGCTAGGCAAACAACCCATGTTTTAAGGAATTTCCTGAAAACCCAATAGGATGATTCCACTCTCAAGGTGGGAGGCAGGGCATTCCATTGCTTGGCCGTGATGTAGGGGAAGCTAGCGCCTCCTGCCTTTGCTCTGGGCTGGGTGAGGCGATGTTGGTAGGGGGTCCTGGTTGGTTTAGATGACTGAGCTCTCAAGTCTCTTTCAGAGAGGGAAGGGGGGCCGTATTAGAGAGGCATTTGTGGATAATGGACAGGGTTTTGAAAATGATACCTTCACGGATGGGTAACCAGTGGGAAGATTTCCTAGCTACTGAAATGTGTTCCTTTTTTGATATGTTCAAGGCTGCCCGGAGTGTTATTTTTTATAACCTGCATCTTTTAGATGTTTCTGGAGGAGGTACCAGCGAAGAGGTAATTACCATATTGAACTTCACAACTTCTTTCATAAGGATATAATACACATCGATGTTGTTTGTTTCTCTGATTTGTTTGACGCACAATGCAGGTTATATTCTTCTCCCCCTTGATTGCTACAAGGAGGGCTTCTCTCCTGCCACTTTTGAGTTCCTTCTACATCAATTAACTGTTGATATCTTCTGTTCAAGATTCTCTCTTTAGGAAAGTGGTCTCCCTTTACAATTGCCCTTCTTTGGTTTAGGCAATGCTGGTTATCTGTTTCAATACTGCCCCCTCTTTACATTGGCGATAAGGGTTAGTCTTTCTCCATTCGATCTTTCTCAATACAGGTATCGCTCAAAAAATGCTTTAAATCATTAGTTTGTTATTCAAATTGCTTGCAAGCAGCGAGCGGTCTAACGCGGAGCACCCCGGGGTCACTGAATGAAGGTAAACTCACTGGTCTCTCACTGCGAGTCTACTCGACTCCTTGCTGCTGCTGCAATGCTTGCTTCTCCTGTTGGTTCTTGGGCTTCTGCCGGCTCCGGTTGCACCTTTCAAAAAGGGAGCCTGTCTTGCTCCTCTTATGCTCCGGTGCTCACCAGCAACCAGAGTAGGGCACAGCACAAGAAGAGCCTCTCTCACACATGGGACAGCCTGTCAAAGCACTGCTTCCTGTTGCTGCTACCTCTGCACTTCAGATTTTCTACTTCTTCGACTCTCCCAGCACCATAATCCTCTATAAACACAGCGGCGGTTCCGGCGTCTTCGTTTTTCTGCCTCTGCTGCTTCCACTGCTTTTGGCTACTCTTCTGCTTCTTCTTATGCCCTGCACCTGAAGGGGCTTTAAATATTCAAGTCCCGCTCAGGTCTGGGTCATTAGGACCACTAGACTGGACACTGCAGTTCTGTGCTTCTAAGCCCCTCTTCCTTGTCCCAGTACTTAGAGCATTATGGTACTTGAAGTCCTTAATGTTCTGGTGTATTTTGTTAAATTGAGACCTTTGATATAAAAACTGTTGGATCATTAGGTAAGTTAGTTAGAGGGCTCTTCCAATTCTCCTCCCCCAAATCCCCTCCCATGTGATCCTCCTGCAGAACACCAACCCTAGAGTCAGTATCAGGAATAGTCTGCCTTTCCCTGGTCACATGAGAAGTGTCCCAGGACAGGGTCTTAGGGATAATTACCTGTTCATCAAAGGTGGCCAGTGGTTTCGCGTTACCATTGCGCCGAGGAACATTTTCTCTGCTCGCTTTTTCTATCTCTGTCTCGTTTACTTTTATACCAAGTACTGACACTAGGGAGATGATTCCCAATGCTTTACCCATCTGAAATATGTGGATCATAAGTCTTTAAGCCCCTACCGGGTTCTGCGTCAGTCCCTTTACATTGGCTCTTCACGGAACGCTCCTCCTGTGGTCTTCTGCTTCGTTCGTCATGCGAGTGTTGCTTGTTGTGGGACTGCCCAGGCCACCTCCTTGAGGACACGCCACCGTCTCCCAGTCACCAGGTACCTTGGGGAGCAGTTCCATGCTAACGAGCATGATTCCCATTGTCTGCCTTTCCTGTAAGGCCATGGACAGACATCCTCTTGACAGAGTTCTCTGCGTCTCCCTCAAATCTCCCGGGCCGCTCCTCCTGGTCTGGCCTACATCCAGGACTGTTCGCTCTCACCGAGTCCTTCCTCTATTTTTATGTTGCTTAGGTGAACACTCCCCCGCAGAGCTTTGAATGTTTCCTCCAGTTCCATGGACCACTGTTCATGTCTCTTCTTGGGGCCACTTCTTTTCAGTACTGTTATAGGGAGTAATCGTTATGTCTCCTATGATCTTCCTCATCCTAGTAGTGTGTACTTTGGTGGTACTTAAGGTATTACAATAGCACATGGGTTTACTTTCAGGGAACGTGTTTGGGATATAGGGGGAGGAAGGGAATGTTGGGGTGCTTTGGGTCTGTACCCTAAGTGGTCATGCTGTCTCCAGGTGGGGAGTGCCTCCCCATGCGGTCCTCCCACATTAAATCACCCCTAGAGGAACTGTTGGGTAGCGGCCTCACCTCCCTAGCCTCATGGGAAAGGGCTCCTCCCCTTGGCAGAAGTGACGAGACCTGACATTTTGTCACATCAGTCATAGATTCTACCAATGACATTACACAGTCCATTATGAATCCATAGTGGTCTCTTGAATGTTTTTATAAACCATTCTCAGTTTGTTGCAAATGGCATCTAAATTATATTAGTTATGTATGCACAGGTTCACATAAATAATAAATGAAGAGGGGAAAGTCACTCCATTACATCATTGAAAATACATTGACGGCAAAATGCCCAGCAATAGGCACATCTTTATACATGTATTCACAACCAAATTCATTCATACCTCCTATTACACAGTTAACTCTATGTATCGAACATGCTTCTCTTTGCTCTAGTATTCTACGTATGTCACGACAGATTTATTATCTCAATTACCTCCCAAATCTGAAACCGTAATTGACTAAGTGCCAATATTCTTTGAAGTGCCTGGCTACCGAATAATTAGGGTTATTTCTTCTGATGTTGGACTATATCCCCCCTCATTACAAAGGGTTTTATGGTGAATTATACTGTCTATTGTCACACAAGTTGCTGATTTTGATACCTTTTATTGGACTACGTGTAAAATCTATGCAGAGAGAGATCAAAACATTATAGTTTACGAAGTCCCACAGACCTCTTACTCAGATGCCTTTCTCTCAGTTTTGAGAATGAACTTTTCATTGTCTGGAGGAACAGAAAGAATGGAATGTGGGCTTAGAATTGCTTTCTTGTCTTAAAGGCCATAAATACTCCTATATTTTTCGTTTTGGGAATGATCTGTGCTGTGGCTTTCCTTTATAAATCATTTGGGATTTTTCAGGGTGGGGATAGTTTTATTTTTTTCTTTTATCCTACGGGAGGCCAAGCCTATCTCCATCAGAGAAAATAAAGTTACAAAAAATGGCCCCTGTCATTAACATGGAAAAGGAACTAGGCACCATTTTTATTTTTCCTCCCGGTGCGTGCGGGGAAGGCACAATCGTGCCTGGGAAAGGTAGACATTTGGAAACCTGAGGGCAAATGTTATGTTTTTTTAATAGCTTAAAAAAAATCTGCTTACTGCCCACCATGACACTGGCTGAGGAAAGACATTCCAGGAATGTTTTAAGCTTTCTCCTGTCGGACAAACCTATCCAATATTACTGAGGTATTGAGGCAAAGTAGTGCAGAGTGCTGTCGTGAGTGGAGAAAATAGGAAGTTCCCAATGTCACATACCAGGCTTGTGGGACAATGAATAGCCATTAGTGGTCCGAATGTGGTGACTGAAAACCTGCTTGAAAATAAAACTAGGGCCTTTACCATGGAAAATCCTATATGTGATGTATATGGACTTAAATCGTATGTATTATGCTGTAGAAAGACGATGCAGTTGCTTTAGGGTTTGTGATACATTGCTTCTTTTTAGCAATTAGAATAATAGTCTTTCTGCAGACTTTTGAAATTTTTGCAGTCTTTTTGTGGCAACCATTGTAAGGCCTGTAGGTGGAGTAATTAATTCTTATGGAAATAGACACACTCAAGTGTCAACTTTTGAGAAATTGAACTATAGGATGTCCGCATAAAAGGGGTGGAGTTGTCTACGATGAAATTAAAAAACTGGAAGATTCTTAGAAAATCTAGATGAAAACCTTTCATGTAGTGGCCAGTCTGATTGCTATGGACAGATGCATGAGTAAAAGCGGAATGCCTTACGGCAAACTGTTGAAGCAATACAAAATTCATGCAATGTAGATTAAATGTTAAACGTAGACTAATATTTTGTATCCTCGGAAGCCACAACCCAAAGAAAGCAGAGTTAATGATGGAAGTTTATTTATTTCTTTATTTATTCGCATTTGTTGAGCGCACAGCAGACCGAAGGCATCGTGGCGCTTGTTACAGTGTTTCTTAGACTTAGTTACATACAAGTTAGTGCCCGTGGTTACAATGGGCCATGATTATGCTCTAGTGACAAACATTTATTGAGCATGAGAGGGGTACGGTGAGCATGTTAGTTGAAGAGGGCAGTTTTCAGTTGTTTGCTGAATGAGAGGAGAGATGTTTCAGCTCTGAGGTTGGTGGGCAGTGCGTTCCAGAGCTTGGGTGTAAGGTAAGGGAAGCCTGTACCTCCCGCCTTAGTTCTATTGATGCGTGGTATGGTGAGTAGGTTGGTGTATGTAGATCTGATTAGTCTTGTGGATTGCGATCTGTACAGGGTGTCGAATAGGTAGGATGGTGCTGTGTGGTTGATGCATTTATGCGTTGTGGTGAGAATTTTGAAGGCAATCCTATCCTTGACTGGGAGCCAGTGGACTGTCTTCCTTGCTTGGGTGATGTGTTCTCTTTTAGGTATGCTGAGGGCTGCTCTGAGAGCGTTGTTTTGAGTGGTTTGGAGCTTGGATAGGTTATTCTTGGAGGTGCCAGCTAGGAGAGCATTGCAGTAATCCAATTTAGCTCCTATGGTGGCTCTCGCGATGGACAGGCAGTTATCTTACGTTAGGAAGGGTTTTATTGTGTTGATGAGTTTAGTACTTAGTGCCGAGGCTGAGACTATGGCGTTAACTTGTCTATCCATGGATAGGGTGGCGTCTATGTGTACTCATAGCTTTTTGACTAAGGATAAGACTGGGATGATGCAGTTGTCTATGTTGAAGTTGATGTACAATGGGTCGAGGTTGGAGAGGGTGTGTTTCTGACCAAGGATGAGGATTTTGGTTTTGTTCCCATTCAAGCAAAGGCCGTTGGTAGCCATCCGGGCTTGTATGGTGGAGTAGATTAGTTAAAGGGAAGTGGAGTCTTGTTGATAGTTACCTGTCAGGGGAAGGAGTATCAGCGTGTTGTCGGCGTAATTAGTGTAGGTGATCCACATTGCGTCTAACTTGTCAAATAGGGGCTTGTTAAAAAGGTTATATAGAGTAGGGGCAGTACAGGAGCCTTGTGGAACCCCGCAGTGAATGATGGAAGGAGCTGCATGAGCTGTGTTGGAGAACACTTTCATAGCTCTGCCTTGTGGGATGGAGGTTACCCAGGATGTAGCTTCCTTGGAGCAGTGTGCTGCATGCGTCAAGTGTCTGGTGAGTGTGGTGTGATCTACTAGATCAAATGCCGCTGAGAGGTCGAGGAGGAGGAGGAGGAGGAGGAGGAGGAGGAGGAGGAGGAGGAGGAGTGCGGGCTTACCTTTGTCTAAGATGTTCGTGATTTCGTTTTTAAGGTCTAGAAGGGCGGTTTAAGTTCCGTGACCCTTACGGAACCCAGATTGTCTTTTACCTAAGATTGCGTTTGATTCAAGGTATAGTTGGATCTGTATGTGAGCGGCCTTGTTAAGTAATTTTAGCAGGAATGGAACTGTGGTTATGGGTCGATATTTATTGTGGTTGGCGGGGTCTAGAGTAGGCTTTTTTAGGAGGGGGCGCACCCAAGCCTCTTTGAGGCTGTCTGGGACTATGCCCGACTTGAATGAGGCGTTGGTGAATGCTGTAAGGAGAGGGGCGAGCTGCTCTGCAGTCTTTGATGATTTTAGGACGGCATACGTCACCCTTTGTGAGGGTTTGAAGTGTTTGAGGATGTTAATGACCTTGGTTTCAGAAATTTTCGTGAAAGTGAATTTGGGTAGGTTGCTGGTTTTGACACTAGGTTTCGTCTGTACTTGTGTACTTTGCTTGGGTAGAGTGTTGTAGTGGTGGGATATCTTTTTTTGGAGGAGGTTTATTTTTGATAGCATGGCTGATTGTATGCCTGTGCACCATGCCTCGTCTTTGATGATCTCATCAGGGCACTTTGGTGGTACGGTTAGTTCTTTAAAGATACTGAAGAGTTCTTTAGATTGGGAGTTAGCATCTGTGATGCGGTAGTTGTAGGCTTCAGATTTAGCAAGGAAGATGGCATCTTTGTATTTTTTGGCTATGGCTTTGAATATCTCTTTTGTGTTATCACCGGGTTTACGTTGCCAATTGTTTAGCGCTTGGCGTTTGTCAGTATGCAGTGATTGGAGATCCTCTGAGAACCATGATTGGAGTGGAATGATTTTTTCTCTTTTTTTGTTTTCTAAGGGGGCAGCGGTATTGACAGCCCTTGTAATGGAATCTTTGAATACTTCAGCGAGAATAGTGGGGTCTGGCGAGAAAGGGGGCATTAGGCAAGGCACATTAAGGAGTGTGCTGATATTGGCTGCCGTGAGTTTATTGGCGCTTCTAGCTAAGGTTGCTGCTGCTATAGTCGGCACTTGCGTGCTCCTGGTGACCGGGATATCGAATAGAATGAGGTTGTGGTCTGTCCACGGTAGGCTGGTGTTGGCGGTGATTGCTATGTTGCAGTTGTGGTCTGAAATCCAGTCTAAGGTGGACATAGCGTGTGTGAGTGCTGTGATTTTTTTGAGAGAAGCCTAAGTTATGGAGGTCTTTAGCTAGGGATAGTGCAGCATTATCTTTAGGGTCGTTGAGTCCTAAGTTAAGATCTCCTATAAGGAGTGATTTAGTAGATTTTTTTAATGTTTCCTAGGAGGTGATTGACTTGACCTTGGAAGTTGGTAGAGGTGCCAGGTGGACGGTATATTGTGTGAATGTTTATAGTGTTAGGCGAGAGAGCTAGCTTGATTGATAGAATGTCAACATTTCCTTCCTCTTGGTGGGGTAGGGTTCTGATATATGGCAAGAGTTCATAGGGCCTAAGGTATGAGAGTTTAGTTTAGGTGTAGCGGTTCAGGCAGAGCACGGGTTGCTGCTAGGTGTGGAGTATGTGGACTTACTGCTTTGGCGTGAGGTGGAATTCTTTCGATGGTAGGGTGTGCTAACTTTTGTGGTGTGTGAGCTAAGTCTGCCATTTCTGTGAGATGTGTGTACAGTGGTGGCCTGGTATTAGATGGGAGCGGTGCGGGCTCTGAGTCTGAAGCTCGTGTTGGGAGTCAGCGCCGTGATTTTAATGCATGTGCAGGTGTAGTTAAGAGGTCCATCGTAGACTGGTGACTCTGTGATTAGGTAGTGGAAGTGAGGCTCTCAGTTGCCTATACGTGGTGTGTTTGTGAGGGTTAGTATCGCACTCAGTATGCAGGTGAGGAGGAGCGAGGAGGACATACTGGGTGTGTGTTAGTTGAGCTATGCAATTTATATCAATACTGGCCCAAGAGGCGCAATGCAATTTATATCAATACTGGCCCAAGAGGCGCAATGCAATTTATATCAATACTGGCCCAAGAGGCGCAAAGCAATTTATATCAATACTGGCCCAAGAGGCGCAAAGAAATTTATATCAATACTGGCCCAAGAGGCGCTATGCAATTTATATCAATACTGGCCCAAGAGGCGCTATGCAATGTATATCAATACTGGCCCAAGAGGCGCAAAGCAATTTATCTGAATATTGGCCCAAGAGGCGCAATGCAATTTATATCAATGCTAGCCCAAGAGGCGCTATGCAGTGGTCATATTGGGTAACCGGTATTGGCCTATGGGGCATGAGGCGGTTTGCAGGGACGTTAGTCTCTAACATTAGCAAGACTAATAGGCGTGGTGGGGGTCATAAGTTTGAGCAAGAACATAGGCTGGCGTGACATACTGACATTGTGGTCACAGGGAGCGTGTGTCCGCGGGCATCTTGGTTAGCGGAGTCCTCGGGACCGTTACAGTTGCCGACCGTGGGTGTCTCCTTGATTCCGGTGTATACAATGGCTACGGGCTCTCCTAAATCTATGATGGCGATGAGGATGATTTATCAAGGCATGTGGGGCTAGGGGAACACAGGGCAGCGTCCCACGCCGTAGCGCAGTGGCGGACAGGGGCAGGCAGGTTTGGCTCACGGGCCTTTGGCTGTTGAGGGCCGGCTTCCGCCTCCGGTCCTCGTTGCCGGGGTAAATGCAGATTTGGTTGCTAGGCAACCGACGTGGACGCTTTATGAACGTCGATCGTGGCGGCCATCTTACGGCAGCGCGGCTCTATGGAAGCCTTTGATGAATGAGCCGGGATATCTATGCGCGAAGGTGCTAGCACAGTGGTGCAGGCACGATGAGGTAGGTATTTCAGCAGAAAGACTGGATGTGTTGCAGAACGATCGGGCAGACGGGCGGGCTGGCGGCTACCGCTGGGTGCAGCGCTTCGCTGTAGACTGCTCCTGCATCCTAGTGCGACGCCGGCACGTGAGGCTGTGTCAGTGGGAGGGCAAAGCTATAAGGCGGTGTACCCACAATTTTTGAAAATGTCTTTGCTTCCAACCTGAACCTGCCAGAAGCCAGGGGATGTGAGGGTTGTTCCTACAGCCCATAGGTGTAGACAATGCCACAAAATAGAAGGGGAGGAAATCCTTAGAGGGGAGGCCACCACCCAGGATAGAGTGAACCATTGATCAGACTGGTGCAACCATTGTGGAAGGAGAGATGAAGGCACTCGATCAAGGCACTAGAAATGTACAGTGAGCTATGTCTGTACACTCCTCAACCAATACATATCTGAGCAGGGCTGTGAGAAGGTGTAGTTGAAGGCAGGATTTGGAAGAGAGATTACAGAAGTATTATCAATGGAACAGGGATCCACCCCAGAATGGCACAAGGATGCAAAAAATCCAATTTGATGGTTGCATGACCTGTGTAGCACGGGGGATGTAAGACTGCTGGCAAAGTCTAGGATTAGTTCCACGGGTACCATAAGCGAGACTGATAGCAGGATGAATCCAATGCATTCAACAAAGTCCTCTGAGGGGTATTGTAAAGCCTTCTAGAGTCCTACTATTGAGAAAAATCTTCATATCAAGAAGACTATCAGACTGGATGATCTAGAGAGAGTTAATTAGGCAGACTGGGCAGCCAAAACTAATGTTTTCCAAAAGTAAACCGTTATCGAAGCCAGGATTAGTAGGATTGACACAGTACATCAGGCACATTTGGATAAATCAAGAGCAGTCTGGAAAACGTAGCCAAGGGCGGAAAACCAGAATAAACCAAAGCTGCAGACAGGAATGGTCCAGAACAGTGATGGAACTAACTTTTTTTGTTGAATAGTGGAAATGTCATATTGACAAGATTTGTGTGCGTAAAAAGGCTGGATATGCACCTTATTTGGAGGCCTGCTAATACCCGAGCTTCTGAAGCGATCATTGGCCGGTGGCTGGTGGCTGGAATAAATTACTGCAGAAACGTTCCCCTCTGACAGAACTCCATGCCAATTCGGTCAGGGCAAAGGCCACGGCTTTGCTTTTTCAGGGTACAGTTCCTTGTTAGGTTACCAGCAAGGTAGCCATGTGGTTCACTCCTTCAGCAAGGACGGATGCTTGGACACCAGCTTGACGGCTAGTGCGAGATTTGGACAACCTGTCCTGACAAAGTTCTTCCCCAGCCACGAGTGATTCCTCTGCCCGGATTCTCTTCCTACTTGTGATGAAACCTCCCATGAATATGGAGGAAGGGGGAGGGATGTAGGAGAAATACAGGTACTCTCCGTAGTGACTACTGTACATACAGCCCATAGTCCCTTTCCTACATACAATGCTTCCTCCATCCCACGGATATCAGTGAGTGAGTAATGAGCTGATGAGGGGCCAAAGAACTGATGGGAAAGGCGGTAGGGACAGACAAGCCTTATGCAGGCACTTTAAATTAAAAGGGAGTATTTCTTTTATGGTTCAAAAAGGCTCCAGTCACGTGCCTGTGGGATGGACTCAGAGTATGAAGGAAAGAGGACGAGATGCAGAAGTTAATTAGTGACATTCTAAAAAATATTGCACCCCACCCAATCACATTACACATGTAATTATTTATAGTTCACTGGGACATAGAGTACGATTTACATAACCAAAACAGCCTGTGGATGACCGCCTGGAAAAAAAGTGTACTATGTTCTCCCTGTGTACCAAAAGAAGTGATAAGGTGGCTTGAAGCCCGGACTTGCACAGAAAATGGCAAAAGGAGCCATTTGTAAGTGTTTGTGAATACAATTCAAATGCGACTTTCTGCTGTCATGCTTTCAGTGCTTCCATATATCTACACTAAGCATCTACACTAAGCATATAAAAAGACTACATGGTTTGTAATAATGCTCAAAACTCCTGCATATATTTCCCCCTATTCAGCTAAACGCATGGCATTTTAATTGCTTGAGGTTCTTGATGTGTTTAGGTTTTAGGAGGGCCTCCCAGCAAACAGTTGTTTGGCATTTGTGATAAGTAAAACCTTTTGGTGTTAAATATGAAGATATGTTTATAGTTTTAAGATGTCATGTGTTTGCGTGAGTGAAAGGTCCCTGCCCATTGTGTGTTGTCTTTGGATAGCTGAGCATGTGGTCTGACCTTTACTTTAACTCCCTTTCTGAACACCCACCCACCCCGAACAGCTATAATGCATACAGGTAAATGTTGTGCTGTTTATTTTTTAAGTGGCAAAGATTACACAGGTACTTCTCAACAAATCTGTTATAAATTTAGACAAAGTACACAAATGTATCAGTGGAAGCGGAGCTGATGCGCATTTCACAATGGCAACTATTCACAGCAGAACTGATGGCATCATGTCCACATTTCATTTTGAGACAGCACCTGAATTTCTCAATAGAACTGCTGTAATGACGCAACACATAACCTGTGTTGGCAATTTCCACAGACAGCTAAACTACTGAGCTGGGATTGCGTCAGAGTTCTTCCCACCATTCTCCTGAGCTGGTGTGATGCACACTGGGGAAAGGGTGCAAAAAAACGACACCTTTCAAATCCTCATTATGTATCTCATGACTCATGTAGAATAGTCCAAAGAGGCTTGGAGCTTTTGACAAGCCAGTCATGTCAGGTAAGCCTCACATGAAACTGCCAGTGCCCAAACCCTATGTGCCTTTCAGAGTCTCGAGCCTGTTGGGCAAGTTGGCTCAGTCAGTCACTAACCGTGCCGTGGAGATCAGTGTGTACCCTCTTAGTTCCAATTTTGATTAGTGAGTTAATGCATCTGCATCAGAAGATTGTCTATAAGATGCAGATAACATTGAATTTTAACATCGCTGATTTAGCTTTCGACTTATGAAATGGACTAATAAATGTTCAGTGATTCAGAACACACATTTCATCAGGACTGCTATATTTGTAATGGCATGCAGTGCCGGTAAAGCATCTGCATTGAAGCAAGTGCTGTATTTGTTGTTACAAACCTTTAATTCTATAATTCCCAGCCTAACATCCAAAGCAGGTTTGTGCTCATAAAAGGACCACCCAATATTAAAGCTGCACTAGATTTGAAGATAGAAAATGCATTTTCAACTTTTTGAATATTTATTATTGATATGTAATAAGGCAAACATAAAATATAGGAGAGGAAGATCAACTGTGAATGTAAGCAATTTCAGAGGAACTAATAGGGGAAGAGAGAGTAGAGAACATAGACGATCAGAAAACGGGCATTAGAGCAACAAGAAGAGAGACCAGTGAGCAACTAGAGATAGAGCAGCAAAATAAGTGATTAAGTAAACTTAGGTAAATTATAGGACACATTTATTGAAGCTGCCAACATTCTTGGCCTGTTTCAGATGGGATTTCGTCCATTAATGGGCACTGAATCTGTGTTTGTCTCAGTGATTTATGATCTCACTATGATTTCAAGACCAAGGTGGAGTAGCTGGCCTTATTGTTCTGGACGCATCTGCTGCATTTAATGTCATTGACCATGCTACCCCCCTGGCCTGGATGTGGGAATCGGGTAATGCTGGTACCACACTTGACTGGTTTCAGGCTTTGTTAGACTTGCATGCCCAGTCAGTTTCTCTGTCCTTTTAGGTCTGCACCATCTATTACATGCAGGGTATCTTGGGGGTCAGCATTGTCCCTGCTACTTTTCAATATTCATGTCCAACCACCAGCCAACCTGATACCTTCATATGGCTTCCACTTTTATTCTTACGCGGATGGTACCCAGCTGCTTCTCCGGCTCTACCTGGATCATGAGGGCTCAGCAAAATGCCTCAGAGCCTGTCTTGAAGCAGTGGGCAATTTGATGAACTCGAACTGGCTTAAGCCTAATAAGACTGAGGTGTTTATCAGTCAGTCTACCTCGTTGTGGACCTCTGACCTTTGGCCTTCGTAAGGTCCCTTGTCTACTCCAGTGCAAGTGGTTAAGAACCTGGGTGTTAAGATAATGGCACCACTTGCACCTGATGCTTAGATCGGTGTGGTTAGCTCTGGCTTTTGCAAACTCAAATTGCTGAAGTAGTTGCTCAATTGTATTGCTCCCAGTTTTCATGCTACGGTCTTTGCTGCCACTATCAATGGCAGCCTTGATTATTGCAATGCCGTGCTGCTCGGTCAACTGTCTTTTCAGTTGAACCACCTACAGGTTTTGCAAATTGCTGGTCTGACTGGCCTCCGGAACGCCTTTTTATAAACATATCTCCCCAGCTTGTCGCAATTTGCACTGGCTGCATGTTGGTGCGCGTGTTAAATTGAAGGCACTTTGCCTGATCATCAAGCTTTTCACTGTAGTGGCAGCCTCGCGTCAGGAGAAAATCAAACAATATATTACTTCTCGTTCACTTCGATCAACAAATTTATCGCTTCTGGCTGTTTCTCGTTATCATCTAGAAGGTTTTGGCAGTCGAGCATTTTATGTTTTAGGGCCCAAACTATGGAATTCCCTCACCGACTCTTTGTGTGCTTTCTGATTTCAACATTTTTAAAGCCAAGTTAAAGACCTTTCTTTTTATTTAACTGATCACCTCTATCAGTTGTTGGTTTTACATCCTCTAATTGCCATGATACCTCTGGTGTACGTTTTTGAACTGTACAAATGAGAAATAGATAGACCCACAAGCAACGGGAGTGAGGGATAGAAGCAGAGAAAGAGAGAAATTTAGAGACCGTAAAATAAGAATACATAAATCAACAGCAGGTGGGGGAAAATTGAAATATAAAAACAAGACTGGAGAAAACAGGCTAAAAACATAAGAGGCAGTGGCAGAAAGATAATCAAAAGGAGTAGCAACATCAACAGAGACAATTTAAAAAAAAGACCTAGACAGAATGACATGAGAGGGGAAGAGGAGTTATAGCAACTGAGGCAGCAAAACACAGAGAAACAGCAATAACAGGATACATACGCAGGAGAGGCAGAGTGACACATAGCAGAGACTGCAACACATGGCATAGCAACACTTATACTGAGAGGCAAAGCATCAGAAAGTGATAGATGGGAGACAGAGTAGCAAAGGGAAGGTGAGATGGAGCAGAAACATGGATGGCTGTTAAACAGGTAGTGCCAGGCAGCAACAGTATTCGCAAGAGGCAGAGCAGTGATGCTGGTGGAGTGAGGGAATTGATTTTGAATCACCCGATGTAAATATCTGTAGTATTTCCTAAGCGTTTTAGTGTCCAAGTATCATGAATATGCAGCTGGGTAGCACGCATCTACATGTTTATTGTGTGGGAGAATGATTTCCACAGTGCAATACAATATTTTGAGCCAGGTTACTTGGAAATATATTCAAACAGTTTTAATTTTGTGCAGAAATTGGTCAGTTGTCAGATACTTTGTACTCGCTTGCGAAGGAGGGAACACATTTTTACTCTTGAAATTTGATTTACTGTTTAATTCTAAGAACAGGGAGTAAACTATTACCACTCCAAAATCCTTTCTGGAGCACCATGTGCCAGGATTGTGCCCATAAAAAGTGACAAGGCATCCCATGTTCTTGCTTGTTTAGTTCTGCAAAGATAGAATTGTTACACCCTCCTGTCATCCAGACAATGGAGGTTTGATTCCGCTGTGATTGAGGATTTGTAAAATAAGGTGGGAAGCACTACTTTGAAGTTAATGTGGAATGATGGAACCTCGTTCAGAAGGAATCCAGGATGCTCTGCTGTTTAGAAAAACAGTATAGCGTTCTGAAGGCATGAAGGCCTGAATTTCGTTGACCCTTCTGGCAGAAATCAGAGCAACTAGCAAGGTCACTTTTCAAGTGATCAGTTTCATGTCCTACGTTCAAAAGGCTTAGTTGCCAGCAACTATGATGGAAGACCCAAATGGGAAGAGGTTGTTTGACTGGAGGGTACAGCGAAAGTAAGCCATGATTCTGCCACATAGCCTGATTGTGCCAGGCAGCCATATTTTGCATTTAGCCCGATTGTGCCAGTTAGCCCAATTGTGCCAGTTCGCCATATTTTGCATGTGGTGCGGACAGGGGGAACAGAAATCACTGCACTCCACTGAACCGACCCACCTCTAGTATATATTATTCTCCCCACCACCCAATAATTTACAGCCTGCATGTACCCACTTTCATATAGCAACTTCACCCCTCGTATAGATCACTGAGTTAGCGTCCCACCTCTAGGTGAACTGTGTTGCCTAGCCTTGCATCACACCTAGATGTACTGCTTGTTACCAATCTTTCATATCTAGATGAACTGTACTCTAACTGCGCTAGTTAGTCAAGACAGATTTGTGAATACTAGCATGTCACATCTAGACAGAATTGTGAATATTAGCCTGAGTCACATCTAGACAGAACTGTGAAGATTAGCCATTCAGCACTTTTAGTCACATTTGTAAAAATTAGCCATGCATCACTTATTAACAGTGTGTATCACTACATAGAATTGTGTAGATTGGCCACACCGTAGAACTTGGAGAGTAGCCAGTGTACTAACCATCCCAATCCTGCTCCCTCCAAACACTATAAATGCCCAATAGGCTAGCCAACCTATACACTAACACACGCTTACAAAAACAAACCTGGACACTGGGCCTTACCCATACGGACTCAACAAGCCAATGCACATAACCCGAAATACCATCCAATCTACACATAAAACACACAGACACCTTCCTACATAGTAGTCACATAGAAACAACCCAGGCATTGGACCTTACCCGTACGGATACAATAAGCCAGTGCACGCAACCAACTTATCCATGAGGCCAACACACACAAGCCAGTTTCTCCTGGTTCTGGACCTGTCATATCACTCTTCCTTCATTAACTAACCCTGTCCTTTTTCTTGCAGAGCCACATGAGCGCCTGGAGATTGCCCCTGGGTGGTGTAAAAGCGGAGTGATGTTGTCCAGAGCCCAATAATACAATCTCATCCATTTGCTCTTGTTCTGGGAGCATATAGACTGTTTCCTAGCTGCCAGAATGATGGCCATATTGTCTGGAGAGAGGACTTACTGCCCAGTGTTAGTACTTCAGGAGCCAGGCTAAGAAAACCCCTGCACTTCAGGGGAGGGCTCCTGCCCCGTTATTGATAAAGGAGATTGTGGCAGACTGGCAGGTAAATGGGATAGTCCAAGGCAGTGGAAGCTGGGGTCTGCTAATGCCTTAGACCGACGTGTCGACCTGGGTACTGGTAGTCATCCTGCTCAGTTGCTGCAGATCGCTTTTGAACATATTCCTACAGTGACCTTGCTTAAAAGGAACTCCTGCTTGTAATTGACTTAACTATGACAAAGCTAGGGGTGGCTTCTAAAGTCTTGCTCTTGTTGGTAAAGCATCTCTGGTCTATATAAGGCTTGTGAATGTGTTCTAAACTTTATCTTACCCATCTTATCCATTCCATAGTGTATTTTAATCAAAAGTTGTAGATTGCCCGTTGTGGTGTGTAGGGAGGTTGTGCAATGATGCATGTGATGCAAAGTGAGTGTAGTTTAATGTAGTCGTTTTAAGTCAAAGATGGGATTGGACCAAATGCCTATTGGAACTAGGGCAATCGCTACAAATAAGAGAACAAATAGAATGTGTATTATAATAACTTTGTTACTGATGTGTCAACATAATGTTGAATATTTCTAATGGCAATCCTCCAAATCATAAAGTTGAAACCTACTCTTACAAGTACTTGTCCCTTAAGGGACACCCTAATCTACAAGCAAATGTTTAATGATGTGGCCAACAGCAAGTTCCTAACCTATGCTTAAGAAGTCCTTAGCCTCCAGTCTAACCGAAATAGTAAACCACAAATGTTCCAAGCTTTGGTCAACGGAATTCACACAACCTATACTATAATGTTAAGCCCTATTCTAGAACACTAAAGAAAATAACATCTTCTAGGAAAGCTAAGCTCTGGTTTACTGAGTCTAAATCCTCCTTTGGTTTCTGTGTTTACCTCTCCCATGTTTCTGGCTTCAGACGATTCACATCAGCCTCTTTAGCTTGCACTGGTGATCTTATCGCTCACATTTCTACACTGTTGTGATAATACCCAACTTTACCACAAGGGTGTCGCTATGACCTTGTTTCTTAGCATTCATTTGTTTGGGTCTCACTATAACCTGGTTCTCCGCTTTCATTGGATTAGGTCTCTACACAACTTGGTTTTCAATATTTCTCGTTCCGGTCCTTCCTCGACCTCTGGTGTGTTTCACAACCTTGTATTAGAGTTTGGGTAGCAAGTAGCTTCTCCAGCAATGTAGCCACCTCGTAGCAAGTAGCGGTCTCACTGCTTCGGCAGGAAGTGTCAAGGAGTGCTTCTGCTGCCCCCTTCTCTAGGCTCAGCAAGGCTCTCTTATAGTGCCTTAGAGGCTTCATTAATAGCATAGACATTTGTGATTGGCTCAGGACTCTAAGATTTAACCTTGTGTTGGTGGTGTTGGTGAAGTGGGAGGTAGTCTCAGAATTGGTGTGGCTGCTTTTGTTATGTGGTTGTCTTTTCCCATGTGCTGGCCTTTTCTGGTCTGCTACACTTCTCAAGCCGCTGCAATTCAGTAGTCTGGAAGCTGGAAGGTTGGTCAACATGATGTCATCTGCATAAAGAAAGATTTTATGAAGGACTCTACCAACCAGCACTCCCTGTTGTCTCTGATTCTTTGGGCGAAAGGGTCCATTGTTAGGGTGAACATTAGAGGAGACAATGGACATCCCTGTCTAGTCCCTCGGGTAATACGAATGGGACAGTATAATCCTGATGGGGAGTGGCCAGGCCCTGGCGTTGAAAGGCCGTCCCAGAACAAAATCTATGCAGAACCTCCTGCAGATAGGGCCACTGCACTCTATCGAATAACTTTGTGGCGTCCAATGCCAACACCCCCAGACCTAGATTGCCCCTCCCTGCCACATCAATCAAGTTCAGCTGCCGTCGAACATTGTCATGTTTACAACGACCTGGAACAAACCCTTCCTGGTCCAGATGAATAAGACGAGGCAAAACGGTAGCCAGTCTATTGGCTAATATTTTATAGTATATATTTTATAGTACAGCTTGGCACTAAGGTTCAATAATGTGATTGGCCTATAAGACTGACAGTCTTGTGGGGATTTACTGGGCTTTAGCAATGGACTAGTGGTTGGTTCTTCCATTGATGGTTTGAATGACCCTGTAGAGGGAAGGGGATTGAACAATTTAGTTAGGGGCTTAAGTAGTTGAGGCTGAAATATTTTATAAAAGGAGGCCATGAAACAGTCAGGTCCGGGAGTCGTATTCCTGAGCAAAATTGCACCAGTGACCTCTGCCATGATCGGGGCATCCAGAGCCTTGCAGTCTTTCACTGTTAGTTTGGGGAGAGTTGACAGCTGTGCATAAGCCTGAGGGGGTGGGGTTAACGGGTCGGCCAGCCATTTTTGTGTTGAGTAACTCTTCACAATCTCCACTTTCCCCTGTTCAGTATATTGCATCATCCCATTCACTGCAGCCAGCACATTACTAGTGTTCCTAGTGCGTATGGACTTTAGCTTACGTACCAGAAATGTGTTATAGTCGCCTTATTCCCCTTAGCGTAATAATACTGTTTAGTGCGAATAATTGCATGAGCCATGTACCCAGTCAGGTGTGTTTCACATTTATTACAAGCCAGGCGCAGTTGTCTCATGGCTTTAGCGGAGCCCAATTATTTTATTTTTTTCCTTATGAGACAATTCAGCTTTGCGGACTTCGCCCTCCAAGGATTCCCTGAGTGGTCTTGCAGCAGTGTGTGCTATGAATTCCCTCCTTCGTATCACAGAACGGCATACGAGGTAGAGCTCTGTGCATTCTCACTAAAGTAACCAACTATCGCCTGTGCTATAACATCCCTCAAGGCCATGTGCCCCAGGGCTGGGTCATACAATTTCCAAGGCGGTCTGCGGGGAGGGGACGCCCTATGCACCAACATTTCTAGTTCCAACGGAGCATGGCTCAACAAAATAAGAGTTGCGACACACACCTCTGGAATATGCAGAACTAGGGAGGGGGCGACCAGCAGCAGGTCAAAGGTTCTATGCACGTGGGAGAAATGTGTGTCATCGCTTTTCCCTCTCTCTAGAGATCTACCAGTTCATTTCCCTGAATAGTTTCAACAAAGAGAGGGCTAATTTAAAATCATTGGTGGAGTGAGTGTGTGATTTATCCACGTTAGTCAGGCACAAGGTTAAAGCCACCCCCCTACTAGCAGCTCTCCCTTGTTGAAGGGAATCCGTTCCGACAAAATGTCGGCGAGAAAACCAACCTGCCTTTCATTTGGGGCATAAAGGGAAATGAATGTCAACAGGTGTCCAAATAACAAACCCTTAAACCCCCACAAACCTCCCTTCCAGATCACGCATAACCCCTAGTCCATGGAAAGGGACATCCTGGCAAACAAGATCCCGGTCCTGCCCTTCTTGGGTCCACTAGACGCTATATACATAAGGTAAGAGTCTGCTCCGTAATCTGCCAGTATCAGTACACTGGTGCGTCTCGTGAAGTAAGTTGTTAGAACAGACCCTGTCCCGGAGCCTTTGCAAGATAGACCTGTGTTTATTGGGTGAGTTAATCCCTGGGCCATTGAGGGTGAGAAATTCGATCCTACACTAGGCCGGATCTACCGGACCATCAAGCCACGCAGTATGTGAAATAAAAGCATTGCGAAATCAGCTCCATGCACACCAAATGCAACCAGAGGAAGGCATTTCTGCTAGTATCGCTCCCAGTTTTAACTCAATAAACAATTATTCACCACCCCCCCTCCACCCACACCTCTACAAGAAGAAAAACAATTCAACAGTTGAACTATTATGGTCATAGATCCAGGCTAATGCCAACCGTAGCCGGTCCCTATATTTGTTAGCAGAACATTAAAGTAGCCACTGTCCACTCCGCAATGTGAGAAACCTGAACGTGTCTCCCTAACTAGTCCATGGGGATCTGTCATCCAGGTGGCCAGAACACTACCATTGCTATTGAATCTAGGTTCTGGGGGTGGATTTGTGCAGGAGGATCACCTGGATGGAAGGTCGGGGTCCTTGGGGAGTGGGGCGGGAACACTGGCAAGTGAGATGCAGTATTCCCCTTCTCACAGCCCCTCTTCCCTATCCTACTGCATAGGATACTAAACCTCTCTACCCCTCACCCCCTTTCTAACATGAACACTTTCGCACATCTTGAGAGACAACAGACTAACATTAGGGCCCTTTACCTGGCATGTCCCAACACAAGGGGCAGGCAGAGTCAGGCAATTGACCAGAATCACTCAAACCTGACGGCCCTTTCCCTTCCCCACAGGGATAAAAGGTGGAGCACAGGAGCACATGACGAGCAAGGCAGACTGCACAACGAGAAAGGTAACCCAGGGGCATGGCAATTCAAGAGGAGGAGAAAGATGGCGAGAACAAAGGGGCCGTCAAGGAAAGAAGTGACCTTGCCCTTTCCAACCCAGGTCCGTGAAACCTCAGCAGAAGGAAATGTAAGACCGCGAACAATAGCCAGCATGGGTTGGAGCAGATGTCGACAGTACACGGGGCCCTCCAAAGCTGATAGCCAAGCCAGGGAAAGATGCTTGCCTCTGTGGTACCGACATCGACTCCCGAGAGAAGAAAGGCCAAGTGGTTCATCACAGCCGGTAAGTCGATGGGAGAGCCGATAAGAAACCGAACTGTGAACGAAAGTATCAAATAGCTAATTGTACAAAGCAAAGATATGAGGGGGGCGGGGGGAAGCTACAGAGGAGGCAGGCACCACATGGGTGCTCACTCGGGGAAACTCTGGGCGATTACCCGACTGTTGAAACTAACGATACCAGAAGGCCTTGGGAGAGGCGGGAGAAAGGGGTCAAAGTGGTCATACAGGGGTCTAGTAAAAATCCTCTGTACAGTCGAAAGTCTTTGACCGGCACATGATTGTAAAGCTAAGGGAAGTGAATCACACAATTCTTTGAACAGTTCTTTGATGCTGGATTAGCAAGGTTGGCAAGAGTGAACCCGATGGAAGGATGCTGATGAAAAGGGGGGCGAAGCCTGTAGTCGCAATGAATAGTATGTTGACCAAGAGTGAACCCGACAGAGGTATGTCCACAGTGAACTGTTTAAAAGGACATTCAAGAATATCACAGAAGAGTTGATTGAGGAAGGCCAATCAGGAGTGGTCTGAACCAGGATGAGGGGGACCCAGGGGTGGAAAAAGCATCACCCAACGTACAGGCGGAAAAGAAGTCTTTTGTTTTATTATTTTTAATGCAGCAGGGCCTCGGAGGCCAGAGACTTTTTATAGTAAAGAGACTCCACCAGAAGATTTCCTGATAACTAAAAATGGATCTGTAAGCTTGTGCTGGGAAAAGCTTGAGTGTCTGCTGTGCTCCGAAGTCCCACCTTGTCCGATGCTGAAAACATGGGGAAGGGAGACTCCCGGCTGCCACATCCTGACTTATTATTTATGAACACTTCTTATTTTCTTGTGAATTCTATCCCACACTCTTTTGTATTATTTGTTTGTAATAATGCTTTTATAACAATTTTATTTTGTTTGCAGTGTGATAATACCTGTGATAACACAACATTACTTGCTTATCCTGCATACATGGTGTGGTCTCCCTTTGGGAGTTTGGATTTTAGCCCTTCCCACCCTCCACCCCATCCCAATAAGTAACTTTTAACAAACACACAACCTCTTACCGCCTTCCCATGTCTTTACAGTGTCTGCCCTTGGTGTACCGGCCATCTTTGCTTTACTCTGTGGCAAACACTCTTTTGTATTTAGTTGTAAGGATTGGCAATAGTTTTTTTTTTTTTTTTAGTATAGGCCCTATTATGACAAGACGCCACTAGGACTGCCTTATTTTTATTTGATGGTCAAAGCTTGCTGCCTCTTAGATTTAGGTTTAGATTAGGCATTTTTCCAACCTACATATACAGTTTAATAAACACCCGAACTGTGATCACTTGTGTCTGTCTTTACTTTTGCCACCATGAGTTCCTTAAAGCAACCAATCTTAGGAGCCAGATAAGGAGGAGGCCGGGGCACATGAGAGCAAGCCTAAATGGCAACCAAATATTATAGTAACATTGAAGGAAATATCATCCATGAGATCCCTGGCAAGTGCATCTTCCCTCATTCGACCCCTGATGGTCGACCCGGCTTCTGAGTCTTCCCAGCTTTATCAGTTGTGGGCCAGACCTTCCTCTGCGGTCTTGGGGGTCCCCTGCTTAGATGAGGCCGGGCAGGATGAATGCCCCCCTCTGCCGATTTGGCCAAGCATCCAGCAAGGAAGTAGTGGGCTTTCTGAGGTAATTTCACCACATGGTGTCTACCCACAAGCGTGAAGAGCAGGGCAGTAGGAAAGCACCACCTATAGCATACACCATTCTCCATGTGCCAAACAGTGAGCTGGCAGAGCTTCCTTCGCCTTTGAATTGTAACCGCAGCCAAGTCCTGAATTATCTGAAGATTAGTGCCCCAAAAGTTCACAACTGGAACAAGGCAGGCGACGTACATTGTTCTTAGCTTGAGGGAGAAGTGAACCCTACTGAGAACATCGGGAGGCGAGTTCGCAACGTCTCTCGGGGGACCTCGAAAAGGCGATGTCTGGTCCAGCGCAACCTGAGCATCAGGAAGACTAAGGAAAGGGCGAAAGAGGGTGCAGATATATTCCAGGAGGTCAGCATTGCCCACAGTGCAGGAAATCCCCCCGCACCCTGACTTTGTTCGCCTGCAGCGATTCTCAAGGTGGTCCTGCTTATGTTTCAGTGCTTTGCACCTTGGTTCCAAGCCCAACAAACGGTAGGACCCCTCTGAGATTTCCTGTGCATTGTTGGCAAGTGGTGTACTCTATCTCCCCTATGCGACGCCCTGCCTCGAGAAGCCTTTTATCCAAAGTAGACATTTTTGTGATGATAGTTTCCTCTTCAGGTCGCTATGGCAGTGATATCACGTCTCAGCCAACTCAGTCTCCCATCAACATGGCCGAGTTGGCTTGCCACAGTAACAGTCTAGTCTTTTGTTCCCAGGCAGCACCGGCACGGGTTTCCATGCCCCCTTCCTTCTCCGCATATCCGTGAGAACCGCCGTGGGAGCCTTACGTTGCTACTCTCCTCAGAGTACCGAAACGCTGCGTAAGTTCGCTTAGCTTATTCCTATTGCAGTTTCCCCTCTCTTCCTGCTGAACCCTCTTTCTCCATCTCTCTCATCCTTTTCAAACTGCCCGCTGCGCTGGATTCCCTAGGCACGGGAAGCCATTCCTCATTCACCACGAGCCCCGCTTTCCGACCGAGCAGTAGGTGTAATGATTTATATTCACGGCTTCCTTCTTCTCTGTCCCACGGATCTTGATTGAAGAAGCCTTCTGTTTTCTCAGCCGCAGGCTTACATCTGATCCCTCTTATCAAGCCGCTAGAGCCAGTCTTCCGACAGCACCCGGAAGCCAACACTGCTATAGCACAAAGCCTGCCTCTAGAAACTGCTAGGGCTATCGGCCACACCAACCTAGTCACTGCTCACATACTTTCACTTTCCTTTCCATTTATTATCTCTCATTCCGGTTCCCTATATCCAGCTGTACTGGACCTTGCACAGCACCCATCTAGTTCCAAAACCTGTGTACTGCTTGAAGGCAGTATAACCTGCTTTGGGTAACACATCAAAAAACTTGCAGGAGACTATTACCCCTTGAGAGCTGCCAAAGAGAAGCATAGTGTTAATATCATTCTCTTGTGTCTACATAGTCAAAACCCGGGCAGAATTGATCCAGCCAGCTATACCATAACAGACCACCCAGGTTCAACACGCCATCGCTCCCGATCCTCTGAGACAACGCACTCCAGTCACTCTCCACAGGGTTTTCTCCCCAACAAGGGTTTCCCTGGGGGTCTCTCCGTGTTCAAGCCTTTGAGCAGGGCCACGGAGGGGTACCCAGGTGAATTCCTACAATCAACTAGAACCGACACGGGTCTTCTACACACAGGTATGTGGTCTTCTGGAATCTTCCAGGATTTCATGGTCATTTGGATTGCTGATTTTCACAGAGAAATAGGCACATTGTTCGAACAAATCCTTAGAGAGAAAGAGATAGTCTATTATAGAGTGGCAATCGTCTCTTTTCCACGTTTGGGCTGGGGGATGTCGCCCTCAATATTCCCATTCACCAAAAACAAATTCCACTCTGAGAGGAAATTATACTAAAACCTCCCGTTATGTGACGGTTCCCTACTTGGTGCTACACCTAAGCCCGTTAACTGAATACATGGAGAGTTTAGGTCCCCCGTGTGAATAAAGCTATAGGAGGAGAAACGAGAGCAAATATGTACAAATAAATCTGACAATGACTGATGGAAATCGATTAGCGTAGAATAGAAGGGATTCCAATAGATCTTCACTACTATCCAAATACTGTGCGTACAACCAGTCCCAATTCCACTTTGACCACAAGAATACCTTTTGTGGAATTGGATAGTAGCTCTCTGGACTAAAAGATTGAGTTTCTACAGGCTATCAGTAGCCCTCCTGACGGTCTCCCCTCGCCAGTTGCCAATTGATGAACGGAAAAGCTATCCACCTTAAAACTTGTTTTCATCCAGGTTTCCTGAAAAATAACCAAATCAAACTCATTAAAAATCTGGTCCCTCCTTAATTTATTTCTGAAAGAATTGGGACCCCCCTCGTGTTCCACCCCAGTAATTTAACATATTGCCTGGCTAGAGAGATTTCTCTTGCAGCCCCAGTTTTTGAAAGACCTGAGCTAGAATTTCTGGCTTTAAAGCCAGTACATTAGTGTTTGCATCAGGTTTAGATGGATCAGTCCCTTTTATTTCTTTATCTCTCCAGAAGGAATCTTTGATATTAAAATCCTCTGTAGATTCTGCTGGTCCATTAATTCTATTAATGGGTTTGAAATCACTTTTAGGAGGCAGCTCAGAAAGAAATGTATAGCCTAATTCTATCAACTCTTTACTTGATTCAAAAATAGCACTAACACCCAACCTTGATTTAACCCCAATTTCAGCAATGATATATACGATATGAGACTATTGAACAGTCTGAGTGAACAATTGCAGAGCACAGGACTTTGCTTTGGTTTTGTCGTTACACCCTAAGAGGTAACGAATGGCTTGGTTCTGTTTTGCTGAAAAGCATTTGGGATAATTTGACAGCCCTCCTGTTCAGTTCCAGAGTGTTTATTTGTACCCTTCTCTAATTGTGATACTTTAACACCAAGGATATTTTCAGATGATTCCTCAAAGGCTAAACTAGCCCGCAGTCACTGCTTCCGATAAATAAAACATTTAGAAAAGGGAAGATACCTGAAAGCGAATTCTTCACCCGGCAGCCCTGGAGTCAAAACAAGCAGAGCCCACACAGCAAGACAGCAGTAGTGAAAGCACAAACTGAGTCACTTAGAGGCCCACGATGCCAACACATGCGGCTCTGTACTGTACAACTATACAGAGGATGTATTGCAAATATGATACCAATTGTTCAGCCGCTGTGGCTCCTTGATTCCCTGACTGCTGCGGTGAACCACAGAAAACCACACTCAGTTGTCGAACTCCACGCAATCGCGCCTGGGTTAGTTTTAGTATCAGCAGCAGATAAGCAGGAAGGAGGTCTGCCTCCAAAAATAATGAGCAGCAAGGAAAGCCTCCACACCACAGCAAACCACACTCACTTGCCACACTCTGCACTGTGCTATCGCACCTGTGTCAGTTTTTGTAGCAGGAGCAGGTAAGCAGGAAAGGAGGCCCACCTCCAAAAATAATGAGCACCAAGGAAAGACTCCGCACTCCACCTTTGTGGAACATCCAGGGGGCAAAAAGTCACAGCGAGCAGATCTGTTTGACCAAGCCCGGGGCGGTCAAAAAAGACACCAAAGAGGGGTCCAAGGAAACCAGGCGCTAAGGCGTGGACACCCACCTCTCCAGGGAGCTCCACAGTATGGTACCTTGCTCCAAACTCACAACAGGGGCTCTTCAGCATGGTGCAGATGACCACCATGTAGTCCTGGCAACACGGCAGGTCAGAATAATGTGTTTCAATAACACTGTCAGGCGGCACACCCCTTCGAGTTAGAGTCTGCTGTCTCTATAGCCCTCCTCCAGGTTCAGCTGCAGGACCCAGAAGGAGCCTCCGGTTCTCCCGGCTCCTTCCAACGGTACACGATGCAAGACACCAGGGGGAACCTCATCAGGGCTTCACAGAGAGGAGGCAGGCACTCTTGGCTCCGCGCCGACACACCTCGATGTGGCCTCAACAGGGCACCCCACATGCCACGATGAATGTAGGCACCTCCTTGGATCCAGCATGTCAGGCCCCAGACGGGCACCGCAGAACGAAAAGAAAGATGGCGACTTCAGACAGGGGTCATGGAGCTGATGTCGCCACAGGAGGCCCTCTCCCTCAGGGCCAAAGCCTGCTCCCTCTACAGGCCTCCTCTTGAGCAAATGCGGGGCCCAGAAAGAGTCTCTGGTCCTCTCTGCACCTCCCAATAGCACAGAAGTTAAGCCTTTTGGTAGGACCTCGAAAGGGCCTCACATGGGCCTCAGGCACCCTCGACACCGCCCGCACCAGCGCACACCAGCTGGTGGCCACAGCGGGATTCCCCACCGGCCGCATCAGTTGTGGGCTCTTGGACCCAATGCTTAGGCTCAGGACGGTTATCACAGCAAAGTGGCGACTGCATGTGCCAGATGCTCCATGGCTCCTTTCTCTGTTCCCCCAAGCACCGGGAGTCACGAAGCCCTCAGGCTCCAGTGGTATTGCGATGGACCCAGCACGACAGAGGCACTCAGAGGAACATTCTCTCTCAGGTCGATCCCGGCCATGCCCCCAACAGTAATGTATGTATTCAATAATGAAGATAGCTGTACCTCAATTTACTATAGCTATGAATAAATTAGTCTAGAGGTGAAATAATTTTGGAGACCCTAGCAAGAGACATAGTTACAAAGCAATTAATCTAGCTATGCCACAATACATCTATGTATTCAACAAAAAAAACAGCAGTGAAAAATAAATCTACTTATGCCTTACTTAATCTAGCAATGCGTCAAATAATGAAAGCAATGCAATAATGAATCTAGGGGGTAAAACTATTCATGCAGGTGAATCAAGGAATGAAATAAATGTGAACAGCAATTAAACTTGCTATGCAATAATGGATGTAGGTCTAGACCCAATATCCTGCCTATCCAATAGTTAATCATCCAATAAATCAATTTCTGATGCTTGTCAATCTGCTTAGAATCACATGCTGTACATATTGTCCGACATCCAGTGGTAAGTATTGCATCTGGTCTTTGGGGACCGAAAGGGGACGTCGGCATACGCGTGTCAGTAACACTATCCCTATCGTGACGTGTGTAGGACCCAAAATCCCTCACGCGACGATGTCCCTCGGATTGTTTTTTTCCGCCCAGATAACTGGTCGCCCTGTAGCAGAGCTCTTACTAGAGACATTGTTTATCTTTACCGAATTGTCGGTTTATGCCCCGTTAAGTCACTTTGCCAATAACAACATCTTCGACGAAGACTACAGGGGATTCGTCTACGGCTGTGGATTTCGGCACCTAAGATCCGGTGGCCAGATTGTCCACGTGGTCGGGCCCTCTGGTCGACCTATACAGTAGGGAGAGTGGGGTAAGGGTGGCCATATTGTTTAGTATGTCTTTCCACCTTTCCCCTCTTTTCCCTTTGGTCTGGTCATCCTTCCCTTTTGCTATGGAAAGGACGCCTTTTAGATTGTGCCCCAAGTGTAGGGTCAGATATCCTTGGAAGGATGAACACAGGACGTGTAACGCCTGTCTCCCCCTAGAGCATGACGAGAAGCAGTGTGCGGCGTGCTAACTCCTTTGGCCCAAGACCCTTAAGGAGCGCTGTGTAAAGCGGTGGGCTGCGTACAGTATGTCACGCGTGGAGTCCCCTCTCCCCACCACCACACCAGCCAAAAGTGACGGGGGTACTTCGGATGACCAAACGTCCAACGCAGATGTTATAGACCTTGAGGCGGACACTTCTAGGTCCGCCACGCCCGTCCCCGACCCTTCCAGGCTTGACTCTGGTCTTGCTACAGGGACTACACCCGGCGACAGAGGCGTACAAGTGCATCGCACTAAGAACACAACCCCTACGCCAATTTCGACGCCTTCGTAGAAAAAAGCGAAAGCGCCAACGGTGCCGCCGAAGCATTCGCTGGTTCCCTCGGATCGCTCTGATCCAAAGCCTTTCCCCGCATCCGCAGCAGCGTATTGCGACTGGGCAATCAAAACAAACCAAGGGCACTACTCCAAAACCTACACGTGTCGAAAGTCGGGAGCCGGACGCTTCGACGATTTCCAAGGTCTCAGTAGGCCCGAAAACTACAGCAAGGACTCTACCCGGAAACCCGACCGCTAAGCCTCCTGGAGGCGCGGACGTTTTTTCTACTGCCGACAAATCATCATAGCCTTTGTCTCACGACGATTTGGCGTATCCAAAGTAGCATCGGAAGAATCGCAGCGGCGGTGGGCCTTATTCTGGTTCCCCCTAAGGTTATGGGTCAATCCGCAGAAAAGATTTCGGCGGATTGGATTCCCGATTTCGATGAGGCTTACATAGATAGTCAAGAGCCTCTCTCCGACACCCTTAGAGGTTCCCGTCGATGCCACAGTGCGGAGAACGTCGCTTCTCCTCGTGTAGGCCCGTTTGGGTCCTCTAAATGGACTACAGAAAAATTCGAGAGTTGTATGGATCGGCTGGAGCGGATTATCAGTTCTTCTGATCATCCGCCCCCGAAAAGGGCTCGGGTAGACCCTAACCCCCAAATTCAAGTAGATCAGTCTCAGGTTTTCCAACAAGAAGACGTGATCCATATGGATACTTGGAGACATCTATAATGAAGAAGAAGAAGCTTATTTTCCCAAACTATGAGGAAGATCAACAGGATACGACGGACAACTGGGAGGAAACCCAGCAGGAAGGTTAAGACCCTTGGACACAGCAAGATCAGGACTCTTGATATTTTGTGCCTAGACTCTCCCCCGTCCACTCCGGCTCGCCAGGCCTCCCCTGTGGATGACCAAATGGCTTTCAACTCCATGTTGAAAAAAGTGGCAGAATACTTTAAAATTGCCACTCAAGAGGCGGTACCGGAGCAGTATTTTGTGGAGGATATTATTAAGGAAAAACCTCTGGCGAGTCAATCCATCCCCCTCCTCAACTCTATTAAGAGATGGGTAGCTCCCTCATTGGTCACACCTGCTCAGACACGGGCAGTGAACCCGACAGTTGAAAAATTATTTCAGCCTTCTCCTACCGACCCTCTGTATATCAAAGGGCACGCCATCCCAGACTCACTGGTAGTGACTACCACCCGAAAGAGGGCAGGGGTACTTCTTGCCATGGGAGAATTGCCACCGGACAAGGAGTCTAAAAGGTTATATGCCCTGGGCAAACATGTCACATCAGCAACTGCATACACCATTCGAGTTGCTAATAATACTATGTTATTAGCAAGCTATGCTGATGCCCAATGGAACTTACTCCAAGAAGGCCACCAGGAGGTTCCTGAACCCGCCAGAACAAAGCTTCTCGCCATTGTTTCAGAGGGAAAACTGGTTAACCAGAATGTGGTGAAGAACACCCTGGACACTGCAGAAACAGCAGGCAGGTCTCTTGCACAAGGTACTCTTCTGAAAAGACACGCATGGCTGCGTACATCGGGCTTCAGACCTGAGGCACGGACCTCCCTCATTAATAAACCCATTGAGGAGACTAACCTCTTCGGGAAAGCAGTGGATGAAGCGTTGGAGACGGCCAAGAAGGAGCACGAGACTATAAGGTCTTTGCTCCAGAATACACGGAAATCCTCCTCCCAGAGGGGTAATAATTCTCGGCGGTCCTTTCGAGGGCAAGCCTGTGCTTGTCAGAACAACTACGGCATGGGTAACTTCAACACAAATCAAGCATCTGGAAGCCTTACTTACTACCCCTCAAGGGGTCAAACGCTGCAAAGGTAGAGGCAGAGGCCCCAATCCCAGACGAGCTACAGCCTCTGGTCAGATATGACCACCAAGTCCAGGTCCCCTCCCATGTCTCCCCGGTCGTGGGGCGATTAACATCTTTCCTCAAGGCATGGGAGGGGATAACTTCCAACCAGTGGGTCTTGAAGACGGTAGCCCACGGTTATTGCGTGGAATTCACCCAACCTCCACAGTTCAGACCGCCACGCTCACGGCGCCTTCACCGGACCATCTGGAGATCCTGATTCAAGAGGTGGAAGCACTGCTGGGAAAGGACGCCATAGAAGCCGTCCCTATTCTTCAGGTAAACAAGGGTATTTATTCAGTGTACTTCCTTGTACCTAAAAAGGATCTCACCATGCGTCCTGTTCTAGATCTGCGCCCAGCGAACAAGTTTATAAAACCCCAGATGTTTAGCATGGTAACACTGCAGGAGGTGATCCCATTGCTGAAACAGGGGGACTTCATGGCAACATTGTACATGAAAGATGCATACTTTCATATTTCGATGTTGCCAGTGCCCAGAAAATATCTAAGGTTCATAGTCCAGGACAAACACTACCAATTCAAGGTACTCCCCTTCAGCATCGCCTCGGCGCCAAGGGTATTTACCAAAGTCCTGGCAGTGGCAGCAGCACACCTGCGCAGACTATCAGTCCCAGTTTACCCTTACCTCGACGACTGGCTCATTACGGGGGACTTGTTCGGCGCTTGTTTTTCGAACACCCAAAAACAGTAGATCTTCTCTTTAGCCTGGATTTTTCAATCGACGAAAAGAAATCCAGCTTAGTCCCCAGCCAAGTAAAACAATTTCTGGGAGTGCTAATTCGGACGGAAGACAGACTGGTCTTCCCCTCCAGTGAGAGGGTTCAGAACATGCTCTCTCAGATTCCTCAATATGTAGCCAGTCGGGAGGTGACGGTTCGCAGGGCCATGCGTTTGCTAGGGATGATGGTGTCATGTATTTCTTTTGTTTTAAAATAATTTTTATTGATTTTATTTCAACAACCAACACAAACCAAACTTACAGTGCTCATGACAATATTAATACACATCATTTTAACTTATCCACTGTGTTCCACCCCTTCGCACCCCCCCCCCCCAAGCCTACTTTCCTTCCTATTCCGTTTCTTCATCATGTAATAGGGTTTCTGTATCGATTACTCCTGGTGGGTCTTGGTCGCTAGCCCCGTCATGTGTGGGCCCAAATAATTCTGCAACTAGTTGTTTCCAGGCCATAAGGCTCCTGCTTCCTCCTCCCCCAACATTACTCGCCTCTTGCCATACTGCTGTTTCCGCCTCTGTCCATTTTTGTAGGTCCTTCCACCACGTTTGTATTCTTGGTCTGTGACATGCTTTCCATCCCATTGCAATTTTCCTCTTTGCTAGTACATACACCAGGTCTTTCAATTTATTCACGTGCTTTAGCTTGTGTGATCTAGGGAACCCTCCCAATAGGCAAGCATATACTGCATCTACCTCTATTTTGATCCCTTTATCTGCCATCCTGTGTGCTACTAATCCCCAAAAGCATTCTATTTCTGGGCATGACCAAAACATGTGTACCATTCCAGCATTTTCTTTATTACATTTGGGGCATGCTTGTTGCCCTGCGTTTTTAAATTAGGCTATCCTTTGTGGTGTCATATACACCCTGTGGGTGATATATAACTGTATCTGCTGTAGCCTGGCATTTCTCAACACTTTTTTTGTGATATATTTGAGCGTGCTCCCACATCCTATCCCTCATTGGGGACCCCACTTCTTCCCAATCTTGCCTGAGTTGTACCACTTCCTTTCCCGCCTTGGTCATCATCAGCTCATATATTCTTGATATTTCGTGACCCCCCCCTCTGCTATGTCGTATATTGTGTCTATGGCGGTATCAGGTACACTCAATAGTATTTCTTCATGCCATGTCTCTTTGATCCGCTGCACCACCCCATGATATGTAATATACTGTTGTGCATGTACCCCTGTTTCTTCCACCATCCCCTCAAAATCCCTTATTCCCTTCTTGACCTATATCTCCCAAAGTCGCTATCCCCACACGCTCCCAATGCTTCCTAATCATTAATCTTAGTTGTTTTTCTTTTCCCGCCAGAGCTACCAATGGCACCTGCAGGGAGCATGGATAAGGGTCATCCATCATCTTACAAGCTCTCCGCCATATTTCCCACCCAAGTACCATCATTCTTGGGCGCCCCTCCATGTCCGCTTCAGGCAACCACATCATCTCTTTATGGAAGAATGGGGCACAATCCTGTTGGAACAACCTAGCTTCCGAGGTCGGCTCCTCAGAAAGCCATTTAGCTACGTACTGGAGTTGGCTTGCTATATAATAGATCTCATAATTTGGTAGTTTTATACCTCCCTTCTCGTGTGAGATTTGCAGCTTCCAAAGGGCCCTCCTGTTCATTGTTCCTTGTCCCTTGCCAAAGGAATTCCCTGCATATACTGCTAAACTTAGCAAAGAATCGCTTGGATATCAAGTATGGGATATTCCCAAAGTAATGCAATAGTCTTGGCAGGACCACCATTTTAGGCATTGCCCCTATACCCATCTTTGCCAAGGGAAGTTTCACCCAAAATCTCATGCTATTTTCTATATTCCGTACAGCCTTCTCAGTATTGTGTTGGTGCTCTGCTTCTACCGTATGGTATGTCTATTCCAAGATATCGAAACGTGCGAACTTCCCATGGTATCTGGAGGATCGGTAATTGCTCTAGCAGAATCCCTTTATACTTCCCCAATGGAAACACATAGGACTTTTTGGGGTTCACTGATATGCCTGAGAGCCCTGCAAATTGGTCCAGGACTTCAGGACATACTGTAGGTTTTCTTCCGAGTAGCGCAGATACAACATGTCGTCAGCATACAAGGAAATTAAATGTGGTTCACCTTTTATGACGATGCCTATTGTCATATTGCTGCCTCCGATATATCGCCAAAGGCTGTAAGGCCAGGATATACAACATGGGGGACCACAGGCATCCCTGTCTGGTGCCTCTACCAAGCTGCCACCTCTCTGATATAACTGCCCCTGTCTTCACTTTGGCCAGCGGTTCACCATATATAGCAATTTGGCCCATTTTAGATACCCCCGGCCCTATTCCATGGTTTGTCAAGGTAGCAATCAACCATGGCCATTTGACCAAGTCAAAGGCCTTTATTGCGTCCAGCAACACAATTGCCATTTCACTTGTCTCTTCATTAGCATATTCAATGACTCAATGGAGTCGCCTGAGTTTGTTGGATATGTTCCTGTTAGGGACATAACCAGTTTGATTGGGATGTATTAGTTTAGTAATGACACTCTTCATTCTATTTGCCAGGACTGCCGTCAGTATTTTGCTGTCCTGGTTCAACATCGACAAGGGTCTGTAGGATCCACACTCACCACCAGGCTTATTGGGTTTGTGGAGCGGTATGATTATCGCTTCTGTCAAGGAATCTGGTAGCTTTCCGACTTCGTATGATTCGTTGAACATTTCCAAGAGTGGTGGGAGTACCTCATTTTTATACATCTTATAGAATTCACTGGGGAGTCCATCGGCCCCTGGGGTCTTACTAATGGGTAGCTGCCTCACCACTTCTTCCAGTCCCTCTAGAGTGATTGGTGCACCGAGCTCCTCTCGTTCATCAGCACATATCTGCGGCAATCCTATATTTTCTAAAATTTCCCTTATTGCATTATCACTTTTTCCTCCACATCCCCATACAGGATATGGTAATAGTTTGCAAATTCTTGATTCACTTCCTCCTGGGTGTCTGCTATACTTCCATTTTCTTTCACTATCGTCCTGATTACTGGTCTGGGAGTCTCACTTTTGTAAAACTATGCAAAAACTCCCTGGTTTATCTCCCCCCGCATGCTGTCTCTCTATGTATTTTTTATAGTTTAGATTGCACAGCCTTTCCCAACATCCCGCGCATTTCTGTTGTAACCTAAGTATTGCTTCATTTTCATCTTTGGTGCTACCTCCCCCTTTCAATGCCTTTTCCAGCTCTCTTTCCGCTTCTTGTAGGTCCGCTACGATCCCTCCTTGTAGCCCTTTGGACTTGGCTATTGCTATCCCCTCACGACTACTTTAAAGTCTTCAAAGTAGCTAATTATTTCCTCTCTCATGTCCTCCCTGAAAATGTTGTCCTTCAGCGCTTCAGCTCGGAGACGCCATGTCGGTATTTTCGCTCTCAGAGGTTGATACTGCCATGTCAATATAAGCGCCGAATGGTCCGATAGGACCCTCGCCTTGTATTCTTTCTGTACTATTTCTGTTGTTAGCTCATGCGTGACAAACACATAGTCCAATCTAGTGTGTAGATTCTGGGGGGCTGAATAATAAATAATATTGTCGATCTTGCGGATAGTATATTCTCCATGCGTCCTCCAACCCGAAGTCTGTTATCAAGGACTGCAGTATCCTGGCTGCTGCGGTCGGTCTATCTATTTTGGAGTCTTATCTATCTATCTTCGGGTCTATTACGCAATTAAAATCTCCTCCCCAGATCACTGCCTCTCCCAGGCTTGCGCTGAGTTTATTATATAGGGTTCTGAAGTATGCCGCCATATCCTGATTCGGGGCATAGTGTCATGATGCCTACCCCCGGGGATCCAGATAGAGTCCAGCAGCCCCAAGCAGGCATCAAGTTATTCCAAGCAAGCCCAACAACCCCTGCTAGGGGCCATTTGGGTGCAGTCCTGGCGTCTATGGCGCCAGGCTCATATGGAGAGTCAGTCATGGCGCCAGGCTCATAGATTAAAACTTACCTGATGCAGACCATGCTGCAGGAGCTCCAAGCCAAAAGAGGCTTGAAAGGGACTACTTTACCTTGGGACTATTTTTTACTCAGGTGGGGTCGTGGAGGATTACTTACCTGGGACTACTTTGGAGGCTATTTAAACCACGCCCGAAAGGCAGCACACGCTTCGAGTTATTCTGCATCCAGCAGCGTAATGCTCACCGTGCCTGCAAGTCTGCATCCAGTCTTCTGCCATGCCCGCCTCGTGTCTGGGGCTCCTAGAAAAGGGAGAAAGAAGGAGAAAAGGTTAGAACAAGAGCAATACCTTGATCCTTACCTGAATTCCCGATCCACCGTGCCTTTTTCGAGCTGGAAGAAAGAAGTCATTTTATGCACGTCGCCTCACCTGCTGCAGCGCCGCGCTGAACTCACCGGCCTTCGCAGCATCTTCACTATCCACTGCATCCTTCAGCATGTTCCCGTTGCACTCCGGCACCTAAGGGAAATACAAGAACAGCAAGGTGAGCCAAGGGAATAAACGGAGGTAATATTAGTTACCCCCCATAGACTTACCTGATTTTACCACCGGGGGTACTATTCCTCTTCACGGGTCGGCGCAGCCTCCCCTGCATCCTCGCCGTACCCCGGCCCCTAAGGGGAACAAAAGGACAGCAAGGTGAAACAAAGGGACAAACAAGGGGAAACCTCCTCACCACAATAAACTTACCTAATTTTACCGCCAGAGGCATTATTCCCCGAGACTTCATACTTCCTCTCAGCGCCTGAATAAGGGAGAAAGCAACAGGTTACATACTGACATTATTTTATCGAACTGTGTTGGATAATACAAGTCCTTACAAGAATATTACCGGTTGCCACGAGGAACTCTTCGCTAGGGTCAAGCTGCAACCTGCAAGGAATCGGACAAGAGTGAAAGTCAGACATTTGAACTCTTACGAACTACATACTTACGGCGTCTTGCCGGAAATCTGAGAGTCAATATTGTTCTGGAACTCACCAATTCCTTTGAACCAGTGAAGCAACTGGTTATCTACGTGCCCCTGCGCTCAATGCAGGATGGAGAGCTCATCTTTCCAAACCATCAGGTGAGACTATAAGAGGGGACATCAAAGGTGATCAGTGGGGAGAACAGCGGGGGTGTGGGGTTTACGCTCCACTCCACGGGTGGTTAATTCCCTTTCTCAATTTGCAGAAGAATACTCCTACGGGCCAAGCAAACGAAGCTAGGTGGGCCAGTCCAGTCCGTCATCTCGGCACTACAATTCACATTGGTGGAGACCGCAGCTTTCCAGTTCAGATCGACGCCCCTGTGGGAGCCAGGTGAAAGTAACACATAGGTATTTATCACCAATATCTCCTTGTTCGAGGGTATTGGGTCCTCCGACGTATTCCATATCTATGACAGTAATCGCCACAGCTGTGCTGCTTCGGAAAATCTTCGGCTCCTGCATCGATGACGTCGATACGGCGCCCTCGAGGACCTCCTCCGATGGCCGACGTCACTGGATGTTATAAGTAGGACGCACGACGCCCGTAGCCTCAGTTCCGTTTTTCTGTGAAAATGTTCGCTTCGGGAATCTCAGCGCGCCTCGACTCTTTGGAGTTTCTGTTGTTTCTCGGTTCTTCAAACCTGTTTGGTGTTTGTGAAGTATTTTCTTCGTGACGTTGTCTACCTCGTCTATCACACCGCGTCCGGGCTTTAAGAAGTGCGGGGACTTTGGGTCCAAGATGTCGGTTACGGACTCGCACGATGCCTGCCTCTGGTGCTTCTGGGAGGCCCATGACACGGATGACTGTGTCGACTGCCAGTCACTCACGTCTAAAGCCTTGCGGCAGCGCAAGAAGAAGTTATCGGTAGGTAAGGTGTCCAAGCCCCGGAAGTCGAGGTCTGAGGGGCTTTCGACGGACGACTCGAGGGGCGACTCTCTTCGTTGTCGTCGGAAGTCCAGTGGGTCTCGGTCCCGGAGTCGGTCTCGCCACTCCTCTGCCTCTTCGAGGCACTCCCGGAAGCGCCGTCATCGGTCGCCTTCCTCGTCTGAGGACTCTGCCCATCGGCGGGTCGCTTACCCCACCAAGCATGCGACACCGGAGGAATGGGCTTCCTTCGTGAAGAAAATGTTGGTGATTCTCGAATCGCATGGCACTCGTCCGTCCGCGCCTCCGAGTGGGGTCGGTCGTGATCAGCTGAGAGAAACCGCTCGCACGCCTTCGGGCTCGGGTGGTCGTCACAATTCCCGGGAGAGGTCCCACTCGGACAAGGGGAATCGTTCTCGGCATGCCCGGTCCAGGTCCCAGTCCTCGATGCGCTCGTGACCGTGTGAACCTGTGGTGTCTTCATGGAAGACGTTGACGCCGGTGGCGCTGAGGTCGTCGACGGACTCTTTCGAGGGCTTGCCTTCGAAGAAGTAGTCGACGCCATCGGCGTCCCGGCCGTCGAGGGACAGGCTCGGGGCCCCGGCCTCGAGGACTGTGTCGATGCCACGTTCGGCGTCGACGCCGATTCACTAGACGCTTTTCGAGGCTGTGTCGACGGGGGTACCCCGTGGCTCGGTGGAACCCCCTAGAAAGGCTCTGGCCAAGGTCAAGCATGGCTTTGGTTCAAGTTCTGTGCCTTCTTACCACCATCTGGAGTTTATTTCAGAGGTGGATGAGGGCTCTGATGATGGCATGGTGCCTGACGCGGTGCCAGACGAGATTCTCTCGGGCCATAGCCAGTTTGAGGACCTGAGGCAGTCCCTGCATGATGCTAGTGGGCTGGACACCTCTCCGGAGGTGGAGTTTTGTAGGATTGAGCCTGGCACTCATGCCGATTCCTTGTACCGGCGCCTTATGTCAAGGGTCACCGAGTACTTAGGATGGTCTTCTCCCCCGGGGGAGTTTGTTCAGGATGACCTTACGGATATCCTCGACATTGGTCCACCAAATGACCCGGTACTGCAGTTTCATATGGCTCTACAGAGGAGGGTGGTGGCGGCTTGTACTGCTCCGGAGAGTATCCCGGCAGTGGGCAAGTCTTTGCCGTGAAAATACCACCCAGCAAGTAGCGACCCCTGCTACTTGTGCAAGCACCCTACTCCGGAGAGTTTGGTGGTGCAGGCGGCTATGGCCCCGGCAAAGCAGGCATCGTACCCTACCATCCCTCCTGATAGGGACGACAAGCGTTTTGACGGCTGGGCAAAGAAAGTGTTTTCTGCAGGGGGTATGTCGCTTAAGGCGGCCAACTCCATATGTGCCTCGTCACGTTTCACGCACACTCTGTGGAACTGTGGTTCCTTGGTGGTTGAACATATTCCCAAAGGGGACGAACGGGATGGTTTCCTTGCCATGGTTCAGGATGGCAAGGTTGCCATGTGTGAGGCCGTTCAGTCGGGTTTGGACATGGCAGATTGTGTCAGCCGGTCCATGGCGGCGAGCACCGTGATACGCAGGTTTGCGTGGTTGCGGAAGTCAGGGTTTGCTCCTGATGTGCAGGCCCGGCTCCTAAACATGCCCTTTGACGGGGAGCATCTTTTTGGCAGCAAGGCTGACGAGAGCCTTGAGAGGTTGCAGACCTCAAAGGCTGCAGCGAAGTTGTTGGGCGCTGCAGTTCGACAACCTCTGCCTTTTCGTCCTAGGGGACAGCAATGGAGGGGAGGTTCCTTTCGTTATTACTCATCCTTTGGTAAAGCGGGAGGAGCTGCCAGTCAAAGGGGCCACCGTAGGAGTGCCAGAGGTGGAAAACAAGGTACTCGAGGTGCCAAGGTCGCTTGGGCTGTTGCCTCTTTGCCATCAGGCAACGCCGCAGCCGCTTCAGATCAGTTATGATGCCATGTCCCATGGTTCGCCGGTTGGGGGAAGGCTGGCGCAGCATCTTGCAGAGTAGCGCGCCATTACTTCAGATGTGTGGGTTCTGTAGATCATAACCCACGGCTACTGTCTTCCTTTCCGGCAGAGACCTCAACAGCATCCACTGGGGAATCTCTCTTTGAAGAGTCCGGATCCGTTCCTTGCGCAGGAAATTCAATCCCTGCTGGAGAAAGGCGCCATAGAACTGGTGCCTGTAGCGGAGAGGAACAAGGGATGGTATTCTCCCTTATTTTTCGATTTCCAAGAAAGACGGGGGATTGAGACCCATCATGGACTTGCGCGGTTTGAACAAACTCCTCAGGAAGGACAAGTTCAAGATATTTGCTCTCTCTCTCTCAAGTCCTGCAGGCCCTTCAACTTCAGGACTGGTTGGTGTCTCACGACCTCAAGGACGCTTATTTTCATGTGCCGATCCATCCAAAGCACAAGAAGTACCTGAGGTTCGCGGTTGGCGACTCGCACTTTCAGTTTCGGGTCCTGCCGTTCGGATTGACCTCCGCCCCGAGGGTCTTCACCAAGCTCATGGTAGTGGTGGCAGCGCACCTCAGGAAAGGGGGGGGATTCACGTCTACCCCTACCTGGACAATTGGTTGATCAGGGCGCGCTCTTCCGAGCAAGTCCTGGATCATCTGTCAGTCACCTGCCACTCCCTCCACAAGCTGGGCTTCTCCCTCAACTTAAAGAAGTCCCATTTGACACCAACTCAGAGGCTCCAGTACATCAGAGCAGTGCTCGACACGTCCCTGGGGCATTGTTTTCCTCCCCAGGTGACGGCTCATCAGTTTCAGCAGATGGTGCACAAGTTTCAACTTGCCCAGAGTCTCCCAGCGTTCGAGTTCTTGAGACTGCTTGGCCTCATGGCATCCTGCATTCTTCTGTTGCAAGAGGCCAGGTTGTGGATGAGATCTTTGCAATGGGCACTTAAGCTCCAGTGGTCTCAGGTGCCGTCCTCGGTCGCCCAGGACTGTCTGTTGTGGGCCGACGAAGGCAATCTGATGAGGGGGGCTCCATTTTGGCAGCCCTGGCCAGAGGTGACGATCGTGACAGACTCCATATCAATCTGTTGGAGCCGAGGGCTTTCAGGCTAGCCCTGAAGGCTTTTCTGCTGACTGTGCGAGAAAAGAATGTCCTGATCCTGACGGACCACACGGTGGCCATGCACTACCTCAACAAAAAGGGGGGGGCAGGGTCACTCCCTCTGTGCAGGGAGGCGATGCAGCTCTGGTTCTGGGCAATCCAGCAGGGTGTTTCGAACTCGGCAGTTCATCTGGCAGACGAAAACGAGACGCCGGACGCTCTGAGCAGGCAGAGCGCAATCTCTGACAAGTGGGATTTGGCTCAGGAGATTCTCCTGGAGATCTTTGCCCTTTGGGGGACCCCTCAAGTGGATCTTTTCGCCTCCAGTGTCATCCGGAAGTGCGAGAGGTTCTGCTTGTGGGAATTTCCTCCAAACGGAGCCTTAGGAGACGCGTTCGTGGTGGAGTGGTCATCTGACTAATTGTAACACCGAATTTGTGGTGTACCTGATCACTTGTAAATGTGGACTGCACTATGTAGGGAAAACAACCCGCAAAGCCAAAACTCGTATCATGGAACACCGGAGCTGTCTCAAGAACAGAACTGAAAATGCCCCCATGGTGAAACATTTCAATCTTCAGAAGCATCATCACGAGGATTTCAAATGGACAATACTGTTATCACTTAAAGGATCTAATTATGCCACCCGGGAGAAAAAATTGCTTTATATGGAACAAAAGATGATATATACTCTGCAGAGTGACATCAGGGGCCTTAATGAATCTATTGAATGGTACAACATCTAATCGCTCACACTCACCTGATTCTTTACCATCGTATTTTTGTATTCTGTGTGCTACTTAGTTTATAGTCTAGTAGAGTGGAACTTGTGTTCGTGTCCTCCCTACTATGTCTTTTACACCTGTAAGGCATACTGTCCACCTTTATCCCCCTACAGGCCGGCAGAAGATTTAAGTGCTTTCCTTTACTGTCTCTAACGATTATATATATCTTTTTTACGTTTTATGTTTCATATAATTCCTGATCTACACGAGATGTACCGATCCTACTGTCACAGTTTTTGTGTCTGCTCTGCTAGCTTGATCCAATACTTATCTTTTTTCAGTGGTTTATTACTAATTCCTTGTTCGGTTTGAGCCATTCCATGATGGCTGCCGTGTCGAACCACATTGTTCTACACCTCTTTTCTCTTCCAACATAGTTGTAGGACTACTGGATTTCCTTGACTACCACTCGCACATCGGTCGTCCAGTCCTGCTGCATTGCTGCCTCCGTAACAGACGGCACTCTCCGTACGAATTACACAGCACTAGCGCTGGTGGCAGGATCATATCCTGGGGCCGTCGGATTCGGTCACGACCAACACTCTTACTGCCAACTCGAAGGTATTGCCTGTTGATCAGTTGTTTACTTGTGAGTGTTACTAGCCGTCCTCTGTGGATGGAACGCTCGGTTTCGTTTAGCTACATACCTTGGTCACCTTGCTTCTCGGTCTTTGAGATCCTTCCATACTGGGGTATCCTGTTTCTGGGAACGCACGAGACTAGATACTATGCCATGAACAACCTCTTTAAGTTCTAGTCACCGACTTTTTCTTAGCTTCTGGAAATATATGGGGCACACTGTGGATATTTCGTTTCGTCTCTCAGCACTGGGCTTCCTTCACCCAGACTCCTCTTCATATGTTTTTTATGCGACACTAGTCTCGCGATTTGCTAAGCCCAAGCACAGATCCTGCTTTTATAGTGAGCTACTACTTAGCGCTCATTTGGATGTTTTTTCTATATCCTAGGTAGGGACGACCCTCAGTCCTACACCGCCTACTACCTTTCGAGTAGAGAGCACCCACAGGCATCAGTGGAGGTATTTATTCCCCTCTATTTAGATACCTTGGTTCATGTATTTTGAACATGCAACAATAATGGCTAATTTTAAGCTTATGTTTTGCGCTTTTTTTGTCTTTTACTTTGCAGATGCTACGAATACTTCAAATATCATTATTTCTTTTTTGAATGTTGTCTTGGTTACGTGGTCACCTGTATACCTCCTGATGAATGTTCCATAATAACTGTAGGAACTGAAACATGTCGAGCTAATACTCTGTATTGTCACCAGAGTTACCAAGTTGTTGACATACTAATTCTAATTACTGTAGGGTATGTTGCACTATTTGTAAAGCGTATCTCCTGATGTTGAGTGTATCCCTGTTTTTTGATACACTGTCAATGAGCTAATCCTAGCTTATCACGTAACGACTGTTTGATTTGTGTTAAAATGTTTATGAATTGTATGTATTGTGGACCACACTATTTAATCACTTTTTAGGTCGTAATTCTATTAAATCTGATGTTTATCATTTTAACTACGACTGGTCCCTTTGTGGTTCTCCTACTATGGGAGCTCTTTATATGTGTGGCATCTACATTATAGCTCTGTCTCCTCTTTAAAAACGGAGTGGTCATTCCCACTGCTGTACGCATTTCCTCCAGTCCCCGTCATCCTGCAAGTACTGCGGAGGTTACGGAGGTTCGGTTCCCGGATGATCCTCATTGCTGCGGCGTGGTCCCGGAGGACGTGGTACCCGGACCATCTCGACTTGTCTATCTGCCCTCCACGTCGTCTTCCCTACCGAGACGATCTGCTCTCACGGGAGGGAGGTCAGGTTCTCCATCCAGAGGTCAGATCCCTCAACCTTCACGCTTGGTTTCTGAAAGGTTGAAGTATTAGGATTGGGACATCCCTGAAGACGTGATGGAGGTGTTGCTCTCGGCCAGACGGCCCGCAACTAAGTCCCTGTACCGTTGCCGTAAGTTCTGCGACTGGTGAAGGGTTGAGAATGTGGATCGTTTTGCATGTGACATTCCCATGGTTCTGTCTTTTTTTTCTTTCTTTGGCCCACAGGGGCCTTCAAGTGGGTACCATTAAAGGTTACCTGGCGGCGCTGTCCATATTTAAGCGCTCGTCTGAAGAGTGTTCCTATTTTAAAATTCCTTTAATTTCTAAAAGGGCTCATATGTTCCCTCCGTCACCTTTCCAGGTGCCCGGTTGGGATTTGAACCTTGTTATCAAGTTTCTGATGGGTGCTCTGTTTGAGCCTTTGCATTCATGCCCTTTGAGACTGTTAACTCTTAAAACTGTATTTTTAGTTGCGGTCACTTTCGCTCGCTGAGTGAGTGAGTTACAGGCAATTTCAGTTAAGCCACCCTTCACTGTGTTTCATAAGGACGGGGTTGTCCTTAGAGTTCATCCTTCTTTTCTTCCGAAGGTGGTGTTGGAATTTCATTTAGGCCAGAAGGTTGTTCTTCTGGCATTGTATCCTCCTCAACATCCTGGTAAGGAAGAGGAGAGGCTTCATAGGCTTGATCCTAGGAGAGCGTTAAGCTTTTATATTTCATGCATGTCCCGGGTCAGAGTGGCCGATCAGCTCTTCATTGGTTACGCTGGAAAGCGTTTGGGACAGGCTGTGACGAAACAGACTTTGTCTCGCTGGATTATTTTGGCCATCTCTGAGTGTTACCGCTTGGCGGGTAAGGACCCACCGTTCGGCTTACGGGCACATTCTACAAGGGGTATGGCTGCATCTACTGCCCTGCAGAGGGGTGTTCTATTCGTAACATCTGTGATGCAGCCACCTGGGCTTCGGTACATACTTTTTTACGTCACTACTCCCTCGATTCCTTCCGGGGGCAGGATCTGGCCTCTGGCAAGGCGGTCCTTTACTCCGCAATTTGATTGGGCAGGTTACATTTCTGTTTTCTAAATTCTTTTCCCACCTCCTTGCATTGGTACTGCTTTGGGGGTCTGTCATAGATATGGAATACGTCGGAGGACCCAATCCCCTCGAAGAACAAGTTACTCTTACCTGGTAACATTCTTTCGATGGGATGGTCAGATGACGTATTCCATATCGCTCCCTCCCTACTTCCCCGCTACAGAATTTCTTATGCGATTGCAGCTTACGTTTCCGCGAGGCTTTGTGTGTCAGGTTCTGGGAAAAAACTACAACTGAGGCTACGGTCGTTGTGCGTCCTACTTATAACATCCAGTGACGTCGGCCGTAGGAGGAGGTCCTCGAGGGCGCCGTATTGACGTCATCGACGCAGACACCGAAGAGTTTCCGAAGCAGCACAGCTGTGGTGATTACTGTCATAGATATGGAATACGTCGTCGGACCATCCCATCGAAAGAACGTTACCAGGTAAGAGTATCTTGTTCTTTTCCACCAATCACTTTAATATTACCATCCTCCCATCTGCCTCCACTGTAGAGTGCAGTAGCTGAAACGGTACATGCGGTGCCACCCAGGTGATTACCCCTCATACACCGAGTATGTTGCCCCCACAACAGTCCCTCTCCACTTCTTCCGTACCATCTCCAGTTTTTCTTGCGTTAGATGGGTCTCTTGCAACAATGCTATGTCTATTTACTGCCTTCGCAAATACATCCTAACCTTATTTCTTTTTAAATAACTATTGAGCCCTCACATTCCAGGTGACTACTGTACGGTCTTCCATAGCATATCCGGGTCTCTCCCCCCTCCATCCCCAAGTGCCCACCAGTTCCATCAGGTCTCAGTTATTCCCTTTATTTGTGTAGGCTTGTTCCCCAATACAAACCTCTCCTAACTACTAACTGTACCCCAACTCCCCATCCTCCTCCCTTCCCAACCCCATCACACTCCCCAACTCTTCCCCAACTTCCCTTTGCCCTCCCTCCCTTGCCCCAACACACCCTGCTTCCCCAACTGTTGCCCGGCTCCATCCCTGGATCTCAGGCACCCCCGCATCTAGCCCTTTCTGGCAGTTTCCTTGCTTGCGGCTCAGCAGGGAGATGTCACCCTAGTGGCGGTCCTCCTAATCTAACTCTCGGGAGTAGGCCGTCTCCGTCTCTTGCTCCTTATTCAGAAATCAGGCTAATCGCACCTTCCGCTATCCTCCTTATATTACACATTCAATATTTCAGTCCAACGTGTTCAAACGTCTCATTACAGCGACCCATCACCCCACGTCGTTCATACACCAGTCATAGCTACTAGGTCACTTATCATATTTCTCTCGACGCTGCTCCTCGTCCTGCTCCGGACAGCCATGTGCATCTAACCACGTCACTGCGTCTTCCGGGGTATCAAAGAAGTGCGTTTTGTCTTTGTGGAGAACCTTGAGTTTTGCCGGGTACAACAACTTCTATTTAAATCCGGTTGTGCGCAGTCTTCCCTTAATCGCTACATAGCTATAGCGTTGTCTCTGAACTAGCATAGTGTAATCAGGATATGCGGTAATGGTGGCAGACACTCTTTTTATCGTCCCTCCTTTCCTGAAGAACTCCAAGATCTTTTCCCTGTCTCTGTAATTCAGGATCTTCGCTATAATTGCTCTTGGAGGGTCTCCAGGTCGCGGCTTCCTAATTAGAGTCCTGTGTGCACATTCAACCGCAAATCCTTGGGAGAGCTTATTTGCACCTATCTCTTGTATGATCATGTTTTCCACATAGTTAGTTGGGTCTTGGCCTTCTTCCCCTTCCGGCAGACCGACTACCCGTATATTATTGTCTCGCTCTTCCTTCTGCTTCCTCTGCTTGATTGAACAGTTTGGCTACCTGCTGCTTCAGTATGTGGATTGCCTTGATGTTGTCCTTGCTAGTATCTGTGTTGATTTTCAGAACACTTCCCCGGCCACTTGTCCTTTTCAGCCAGTGCTCTTACATCTTGACCTCCACTCCAACCGCATCTATTTTCGTTTCTAGTGCAGTCCTCAATTCCGCTATCGTCGTCCCCCACGTGGGTTTCAGTTCCGTTATGGCTGTTAAAATCATTTGGTTTTCGCTTGACGTTGTCACTCCTGCTGTTTAGCAAAAATATCCATTGTGGGCTGTTTGCCTTTGGCCTTGCCCCCGCTCACCGACATTTCCGTCTTCTTATTAGCTCTCAGGATTGGTGCACAAGCCGTGATCCGGTCTATGTTCTTCCGCAGTCTTCCGCCTGGTTGAGGCTTTCGCACGATGTGTCCCACCTCTTTCCCTGTTGTCCTTTGGGAGTCACTTCTCCGCTATGCCGGGTGCTTGCTTGCCTGCTCTTATCGCTATTATTTACGTTAATAGCCCAAAGTCCCAATGCTGCTGCTATCAGTTTGCGGGTCACTTTCCAGCACTTTTCGTTGCGCTGTGTGGCAATGTTGGCACCCCCGCCTTCCGGCACTGCGATTGGGTTGGGCTACAGGAGTTCTTTTTAAATCCGCTTTATGTAGACACTCCGCACCCATGCCCTGTGGGGTCCATGTGCAGCTCCCTGTTGTCCTAGCCACACGTTGCCTCAGCCCGCCCTTTTTTGCGCATCTTTGCCTCCTCTGCAGTGCGCCTTTTCAGCAGCCCGGTTGCATCTTCATCTTGCTACGTGCCTGCTCTGGGCGCAGTACACGGCTGTCACTCTGTCTTTATGTCCTCTTGGTTTGATAAGGTATCTGCACCAGCCGCGTCAGCCTTCCATCCAGGCCCCTGGCATCCGTGTCTAGAGGAGGTCCGGGGTGCGCAAAGCAGCTTATATTCACGCTTGCATTATCTTTGAGCACACTCATGGCCACAGGGTGCTCTTACCCAGTCACCTCAGCCCGGGCGCTCCAGGACAGTATTTGTAATGAATGTCTCATGTGCGGTGTATGGAAGTGAATGCTCCAAGGGCATTTCAGTCACGTGGAACCAGATTGTCTATGGCAAACCTTTCAATCCTGGGAGACACACCATCATCAGCAGGAATAGTTTCCTCTTGCCTCAGCCAGCCCTTCGGTGCACTCCAGTATCTTTTATGCAGTGTCTGATCTTGATGGCGTCATGTATATACTTGGTTCCCCACGCATGGCTGCACATGCGTCCCATGCAAGAGTGGCTCAACAGCCAGTGGTGTCAGGCCAGCGGACAATGGGAAGATCTGTTAGTTGTCTCGCCAGCCCTCATTCTCTCTCTGCAGTGGTGGTCAAGAGAAAACCTATTGAAGGGGAAGACCTTCACCACACCTGCCGTGGAAGCCACTCTTACGACAGACGCATCTCTCACAGGGTGGGGGGCTCACCTGCTTCAGCAGACATCACACGGAGTGTGATCCCCTCAAGTAGCGTCCAACCATATAAATTTACTGGAGCTACTAGCGGTGTTCAAAGCATTGAAAGCCTTTCAGGTGCAACTGCAAGGGAAGACAGTGCTGATCTTAACCAACAGCACTACAGCAATGTATTACCTGAACAAACAGGGGGGGCACTCGCGCTCCAGGGCTATGCAAGCTGTCCCAAAACATTTGAATATGGGCTCTCAAACACAAGATGTTTTTGTTGTCCCCACATGTTCCAGGGCAACTCAATCTTCTGGCAGATGTACTCAGCAGAGATTTTCGTCTGCCAGAAGAATACGAATTTTTGCACGAAAACATTGTGTCCAACGTCTTCGTAGAATGGGATTTTCCAGAGATCGACCTGTTCACTACTGAGGAGAACGCCCAATGCCAAGACTACGCCTCCAGGTACCCCCAGATCCGATCCAAGGGGAACGGTCTCTGGATAACTTAGTCAGGGGAATTTGTCTAAGCTTCCCCCTCCCCCCCAACTCCCCTTCTCAACAAGATAGTGTACAAGATGTACCAGGAACCAGTTACCATGATACTGGTGCCCCCCATGTTGGCCTGCCAACCCTGGTTCGCTCACCTAATAGAAATGTCCCTCTCCCCACCAGTCAAGCTGCCCTGCCCGTACAACATGTCTCAGGGCAAGGGGGGAGACCCTACACCCATGCCCACAAACTCTGAACTTGGCAGCCTGGCTCCTCAGATCATAGAGTTTGGACACCTGCAACTCCCTCAGAGATGCATGGACATACTCAGGGAAGCGAGGAAACCTAATACATGTTATTGCTATGCCAGCAAATGGAAACATTTTGTCATCTGGTGCAATTCAAAGGGCGTCAATCCCATCGATTGCTCATCCTCACACATTGTGTTGTATCTAACCTACCTGTTGGACTCTGGGTTAGTCTTCAATTCCCTAAAGGTTCATCTGGCTGCTCTGTCAGCCTACACCACATCACAACAAAAAGTATTGTGGTGGAAAATACCAGTAATTAAAGCCTTTATGGAAGGGGTTAAGAGGATTTATCCTCCCATCTCTCACCCCCTGGATGGGATCTGAATGTGGTTTTGACCAGGCTCATGGGAGCTCCCTTCGAGCCTATGCATAAAGCAAGTCTGAAAGACCTGACTTATAAGACAGCCTTCCTAGTGGCTATCACTTCTATCAGAAGGGTTAGCGAACTACAGGCTCTTTCTGTTTGACCCCTTTGTTACAGTCCACAAAGATAAGGTAGTTCTGCGCACACATCCCAGGTTTGCGCCCAAATTCATTTCGGAGTACCATGTGAACCAGTCAATCGAACTACCCACTTTCTTCCAGAACCCTACTAACATGGCCGAAAGAAGCCTTCACACACTAGACGTGCGCAGGGCAGCCATGTTTTACCTGGAAAGAACTAAACCACTAAGGATGACTAAACAATTCTTCATTTCAGTGGCAGCTGATGGAGAAGGGGATCCCGTCTCTAAATCGGCTATCTCAAGGTGGATTGTCAAATGCATCACACTGTTACACTCTTGCTAAGAGAGAACTGGCCTTCAAGCCTAGAGCACACTCTACTCGAGGCACTGGGGCATCCATAGCATTCATTGGAAATGTTCCTCTTGAGTCCATTTGCAAAGCGGCAACCTGGAGTTCTGTACACACCTTTACAAAACACTATTGCCAAGACACTTCTATGTCTGATTCTCAGGTGGGACAAGCAGTACTAAGACATCTTTTCTCTACTGTTCCTTCTCACAACCCCCCTCCAACTCCGGGTACTGCTTGCTAGTCTATGCACAGCATGTGATTCTAAGCAGATTGACAAGCATCAGAAGACATGAATTACTCACTGTAATAGCATTTCTGATGATTGTATCTGCTTAGATTCACATGCGCCCTCCCTAACTCCCCGTTCTGGGTGGAAGGAACATAGACGTCTTACTACTTTCTCTCTTTATGTACTCACTATAGCCCTGGACTCCCTCACGCGCAGAGAAAATACAATCGGAGGGAACTCTGCGCGTGAGGGATTTTGGGTACTACACACGTCACGATAGGGATAATGTTACAGACACGCCTATGCAGACGTCCCCTTTTGGTCCCCGAAAGACAAGATGCAATACTCTGCGGTTAGCACTGGATGTCGGACCATATGCACAGCATGTGAATCTAAGCAGATACAATCATCAGAAATGCTATTACGGTGAGTAATGCATGTCATAATTATGCAGTAATCAGTGTAGAGGTGAAGCAGTTAATGTAGGCAACCAACGTGCGAAGTACTGTTGGACAACATTAGCTCTCGCTATGCAATAGGTAATCTAGCTATGCAACTAATCTGGGCAGCGAAGGGTGTAGTAAAGTTGGCCGACAATTAGTCTTCATGTGAAATAAGTAATCTAGCTACGTAATAGTTAATCTAGGAGGGAGTCTGTTTATCTGGGATAGCCAAAAGCAAAGGGATTGAGTCATTGGCCCAATTCTGGATGTAGATTGACCAGCATGATATGTGCTGGCAGGAGCAGGGCTTGGGCAACGCAGTGAACATTCGAACTGGTGTCAAACTTTGCCCCTCTACAGCTGCTCTAGCAAACTGGTATGTGTTAAGTTTCAGATCACATGTGCGGCGCAGTGGGAGCAAATTGGGAGTGAAGGAAGAAGCAGGGAAGGCAAGTAAAGAGTGCTGCGGGAGGTGAGGGAAAGGCACAGGCTTCCCTTTCCCTTCTAATGCTGAAACGTAGGCCCAGAAACAAGCACACACTCACCTGACAGTCCAAACATGTCGGATTTCTGTAGCAAGTGAAGTAACCAGTGAAGAATGTGTTCCAAAACACACGCACGCTTCCTTTTTGGATCACATGTCCCTCAATGGGAGCCTGGATGGATGGATGGATGGATGGATGGATGGATGGATGGATGGATGGATGGATGGATGGATGGATGGATGGATAAAAGAATTAAAGGTAAATGCATGGGGAGACAAGAGAAAAGACAAAAAGGAACAGATTACCTTTGAGCGTTGGAAAATAGTCTCAAAGGAGCACGCACTCACTTGAGGGTCCAAACACTTCAAATTTGCAAACATGAAGTGGTGGATATTTGAGAACACCTGTGTGGTGCTGCGTACCCTGGTCCGTTAAGATGTGGCTTTTACCTTAATAACATGTATTTAAGAAATCAATTCTGTGGGCCTTCCATTGCCCCAGCTGCCTTGTTTACTTGCTAGTTGCTTTAGTTGCTAGTTAGTATCTCGTTGTCCTTCTCTTTATTTATTGTTCTCCAGGTAACGTTTGCAAGAAAACAATCATGTGATCAGGCATTGTCATATCCTGTAACACACATGTCTTTTATGTGACTAGTCAGTGGAAAATGCTTGAAACAAACACAAAGCTTCTCTTGAGACTCTTTAACTCTTGTCCCTGGCAATTGGCATTTTAATAATTATCATTCTTGCATCCTTAGACCCAAACTGGGTTTAAACGTGTGCATTGGAGAAGTAAAGATCTTAGAAATATTGTTTTAAAAAAAGATATAACAAACTTGTTTATTTGAGCCCATAGCAATATCTTTGCATGGTAATCGGTAGCAAAAATGCTAGAACATGCTTTTAAAAAATAAATGTTTTTATTTTTTGTAGGAAATTCAGCTTTGTACCTCTTTGAATGTTATGACACAAGAACAGAAAGCTGGCACTCCAAGCCAAGTATGCTGACTCAGCGGTGCAGTCATGGGATGGTGGAGGCAAACGGACTAATATATGTTTGTGGTGGCAGTTTAGGAAACAATGTTTCGGGACGGGTGCTGAGTTCTTGTGAAGTATACGACCCAGCAACAGAAACGTAGGTCATCCTCATTCAATGAATTTTTGTTTAAAATATGTGTTTAAGATTGATCTGTGTCAATGGTATTCAACAGTTATCGTAAAGTGGGTGCAGTGGCAATAGGGAACAATTTGTTGTGTTAACTAGTAAATGTAACATCGAGCTCTGTAATTTCACTGCTAATTTCATTTTTCCAGCATTTTTTACATAGTTGTATTGTTCTATCATTGAATGCAATTTACAAAGGTACAAATATTCTATAAAAAAGCAGAAATATTGTCAATTAGTAGGAAGATCATGAAAAACCTCATGCATAAGATATCCGTATTCTGCTATCACCTTAAAGGAATAGTTTCCTCTAAAATGTTATTGTCCCAAAAGATGGGCAATAATCAAAAACATATATTAAACATCTTTTTAAAGAAAGATCCTATGTAAACTTTTGAGCAAACGAGGCTCAATGGGAGCATCCATTTTGTCATTTAAAGCAGCCTCCTCTGTTCATGTTAAGCTCTGCCATGGCGGCACTAATCGCCTACTGGGAGCTTTTGCTTACTGCAGCCAGACCAGAGCTGAACATGAAGGAGGCTGCCTTCATTTTCATTTTACATTTTCGGTGCTGCCCAAGCCCAGGGAAGCACAGAAAACGTAAAATGAAAGGCAGAGTAATTATGAATACTTCGCCGGCTGCCGGCAGAGTTTTCATAATTGCTCCACTTTCTTTTCTAGTTTTCCATGCGGGAAACTAGAAAAGAAAGTGGTAGCAATTATGAAAACTCTGCCGGATGCCGGTGAAGTATTCATAATTGCCTGGACTTGCCTACAAGCAAAGGCGCAGTAATTATAAATACAATGTTGTATTTATGATTGCCGTGGTTAGAAAACCACGAAATAATAAATACAACAAGGTTGTATTTATGATTGCGGTGGCTTCAGCTTTGAGTCTCCTGGGCTCCCCCGGGTTGATGAATACAACGCTATAAATGCTGTGTTTTTCTTCCGGGGGAGCCAGGGAAACTTTGAAAGAAAACCACGGCAATCATAAATACAACCCAGTTGTATTTATAATTGCAGTGATTTATTAAGAAAAAAGAAATAAGCACTTACCTGCATGCAGCCTTCCTGCTTGCATTCTCTGCTCTCTGGAAATAATGAAGCAAAAGCCACCCAGTGGTAGCTTTTGTTTATTACATCTGGCTGGCTTTTGCTTCATTAGTGCCGCAAAGGCAGAGCATAACAGGAGCACAGGAGGCTCGTCCATTTCGCAAAATGGATGCCTCCTAGTGCTTGAAATGTGTGACTTTGAGCCTCATTTGCTCAAAAGTTTACATAGGAACTTTCTTTAAAAATATTTTTTATATATATTTTTGATCATGGCCCATCTTTTGAGCCAATAACATTTTAGATTGAACTATCGCTTTAACACAGAGCATGGTGAAGGTTAAAAAGAATTGTGTAAGGAGTTTTTATATAATATTTCCTAATAAACTTCAAACACTTCTGTAAAAAACGTAGGCACATTGTAGATATATTTTTCAGTGCATGTCAAAAATCAAACTGACCAATTCTGATATATTTGGACCTCGATTGGAAAAACCCATGTTAAAAGCTGTACAAAAAGCAATTAAAACAATCTTTTTTTAAAATATGAATCTGTCCATGAAACATTCTGAAATGTCAGTACATTTCGGCGTCTTAGACCCCAATGTGGAACATTTCAGAATGTTTCATGGACGGATTCATATTTAAAAAATAACCAAACACTTATGCTTTCACACTATCTTATAACATGTGCTCTTATGCTCAACACACTTGCACCGTGTGCTTGTACGCCACATGCTCATTTGCTATGCACTCTTAGGCCATGTGCGCTTGTACGCCCTGCCCTCGTACAACATGCACCAATATTCGATATGCACATACACCGGACACTGATGAGCCTCAGGTTCGCATAAGAAACGCTCATACACGACTGAAGCCAGACACTCACACACCATAGTCATATGCTCATTCGCGCCATACTGTCAAGCCGTATGACCGCGTGCTGTAAACTTGACACTCTTTCACCACATACTCATATGCCAGACGCTCAAATGCCATGGTCTTTTATGCCGTACAGCATAAATGCCAACATTCCGATGCACCAAGGAGGGAGATTGCTAAAGATAAATCGGGAGACAACAATTTCCCTATAGGAATGCATTGGGGAAAAATTATTTTAGGCGGGAGAACGTGAAAAATAGCTGTATTTTTCACTGAAAAATCAGGAGTCTCCCGTCCAAATTGTGAGGGTTGGCATGTATGCATACAGGGTTCGAATGTACTAATCGGCGCCTGGCCAACTTTTTTTCAGTGTTCTGAGGTGCTAAAACTGTCGTATTTCAGTGCATTCTTTACAATTAGCCACTAGATGGTAGTAAAGTTACGAGAACACTGAAAAGCATAGGCTTGCCATGGATCTGTGTGATGGTGCCTGAAACCTGCTTGTTAAGCACCACTGCTACTGGATTCGACAACAGCCTTCCTCTGCTGAAGCAAGAGTTGCCTGTCCTTCACTTTTGCTTAATTTACTTATGCATTGCCCCACCAAATGTTAAAGGGGTTGTTTTTCTGTGCCCATGGGATGTTGATACTAACACGTTCCTGGTGTACCAAATTGCCCGCCATCAAAGTGCAGTGGCGGGCCTCGAATCTTCAAAAACAAAGATATGTACCCCTCTACCATAATGTGGGATATTGTGACCGATTCCAATGTGCCCCACTGCATCACTTTACAAATGGTTAAAGAAACAGCCCAAAATGGATGCGCTGACTCATGTACGCGCCAGAATCTTGAAACTGCGTTTGAGTCACAACCAAGAAAAGGCTGCACACCCTGCCACACATAGTCAGGGGGGTGAAAACAGAGTTCTCACTGCAGGAGCATGCCAGTGGGCTCTGCCACATTCCACCTGGAGCAAAGCAGCAGAATTGTGCTGAAAACCGAAAATGTCTTTTAAAATGTTAGCTTTGCAACCGTGACTCCGAGGAACCGGGCCTCATTGACTGACAGCTCTATCAATTCTATCTAATGAAAAAGCAAACCAGGAACATTTGTTTTCACTTCCACAGAAAAAACGCAGCTAACTTTGCAATGAGCAACAGAATCAGCTGTGCAGAGAGAAACTCTAAATAAAGTCAGGATACATGTATCCAGACTGCAAACAATCCCAGCACTCAAGAGAAGATCTGGTGCTGAATAGAATGTGTATGTGCTGCATAGGAAAATGAAATTAGTCATGTGCTTTTCCATGAAGAAAGTGCAAAATCGCCTGTTGTGAAAGCATGTTTTTGTTTAAAGGCTCAATTCTTTAAGGATGTCAAAGGATCGCTAATGTAAAAATCTACCTATAAACTGTGTTCATTTTAGATGTGTAATGAAAGTTTTAGGTGAAACTTAAAGTTAAACATTGCTACCTCACAGCCAGTCTGGAGTTAATTAACTATTTAAAAACAAATTATGCTCGGACAGTCCTTGGCCTGGGAAAGGTTGACACTTCACTGCTGTCAGGAAAGGCTAATTGCTGTGGGGAGGCCTTGCATACCCATGACAAAGGACCTCATCAGACTTTCGTCTGGGCCCCAGGCAAAGACAATGGGAGGCTTCAACACTCATCCCTCCAGTGGAGGGGCAGGAGCTCCAATCTCCGGGAAGAGCCTTCTCATTGAACTTCAAAGGGCTTGCCATTTGCTCACACTTGGGAAGCAAGAAAAAAAACCTGACCATGTGATTTTTGGGTTTAAATTGCTTATTTTGCCACAGAAATTCATGACATTTAACTTGGCGGCAAGAATAAGTAAACGAGTAAAAGTGCATACATATAAATCTGAATGTATGCTAGCCATTTGAAAACTTGGTAGGATTTCTTACCGCGTAAGGAACAAAAATTATGAAAAAAAGACTAATTGCGCAGAAATTCTTAATGTTGCAAATCTAATATTGTGTACCCATGTTCTAGGGGTGATTGCACATATATGTACCGAATTAGGAAATGTTAGGCCAAACCTTTATGATTGAAATTGCCAAAATTCAACAAAAAGGCAACACCAGGTCTCACCGCTTCAGGAGTTGGATGTAAATGTGACCCACGAAATATGTCATTTATGTATCCAATTTTATTAGAGGGCTTAAGTACATAAATATGTATTCATGGGAAAGTTAGATTTTGGTCCAAATAACTATGGGAGGTTTCCAGCCAGATCATAAAACTGACAACCCTTTCTGTCATCCAACCAGTAAAAATCATGGCGGGAACTGTGCCTTTGACCAATCATAGCCTTGTGGGTTGTAAGTCTGCCCCTACCATAAACTGAGTGATGTCATTTGGCAGGATAAATAAGGGGACCTCACAACACACAAACACACCGATTTCTGACTGCATCCTGATTTCCACGTGGTGCCCTGCTCCTGAATTATCCACCTTGTTCCTTATTCCAGATTTCTTTACAAAGCCAAGGCCTCAGCATTGCTGAACTCCTTTTCAGCTAGGCCCCAATCCTGAAACCATCCCAAAAACTTGAGGGAAGCAATTTGATCCAATTTGGCTTGCAACCACTAAATGCTTGCCTGCTGAAAATCGCTATCCCACTGATGTACAGTGTCCAGCAACCAGAAGGGCCAATCCAATCCAGTCCAGTCTGAGGTGCCAGTCCAGTTGACCTATCCCACCCAGCTGACCTATCCCACCAAAAGTGCCCTGCTGTCCTTGGACCCAATCTGTGATGACCAGAACATGACGGTCCAAATCTTAAAATAAAGTGGACTGTAAGTATTAATAGGAATTATAGTAAACCATAGCATATATTGCCTTGTCCTATCCCAATCTATAACCTATCCCATATTTAACTTAAGAACCTATAATTTTGTCAGAACCATTCTTGCAACTCTGTGATTCTTGGTGTTCGCGCTGATTTTCTCATTTTCGTTTTTCTTGAACATAAGTCATTAGTGATTTGGGTTAAATAAAATAATTCCCATAAAGACAATGGGATATCCGCCATGTGAAGGGTTACCAGCGGCCGAGTGTAACTGTGGAGATTCACGGGTGGCATTTTCTTTTTCTTAGCCATTAATCTAGTTTAAGTAAAATTAACCTGTCATTTTAAACCGATTTTTTTTTTTTTGTTTTTCTCTGTTCTATTTTCCTAAAAACGCCTCTTATTCAAACTTGCATAACTTCCTCAATTTAATAGCTAGAAACTTAATTTCCACTCAGACTTAAACTTAAGACCTTTAGTAGCTACATCCCCACCCAAAACCCGCATCCAAACAAGTATTTGACCCGTTTTTCTTAAAAACCACATAGTGAAATTTAGGCGGGAATTCGCATTTTTGCAAAAGTTTACACGTGTGATTTCCAATTCAAAGTATTTCCAAACTTCCATAAAGATTCAAAGTGTTGACTGTTGCTCATATTATAGCTTATGTTGGTTAGGATCTTTTCAGTTTTGCTCCCATAGGAATTTATATCAATTTAAGGATTTTTGCACACTTTTCATTGTTATTCTCAGCCATTTTCAAATGTCATTTTAAAAGTGTAAATTTCCAAAACGTTTTCCTCTCTTGTTTGGGTAGGGGAGATTGTATTCAAACCGTGTACACTATTCTTTACTTCTGAATACCTGCTGCTTACTTACATCTGTGTAGAATTGCTACTTTGTGAGTTGAGAAATTTGCAGGGGGAAATCTTAACTTAAACGCTATCTTTTTAACAAGCCAAAACTGTTCTTTTCTCTGTGTTTTATATTCTGTGTGCTAAAAAGTTAATTCAACTGCCTTTACCTACTTTCTGATTTGTATTGTCACCACATTGGTGATTGCTGCCCCATATATTAAAACATATGTTTGATTTGAATTTTAAATAAATAAATACATACATAGTACCTTTACCAACCAGCCTGATTACTGGTCCATTGTGACCTGGGGGTATTTAGAGAAGGGGTGTGATATGAGTGATATCACTCAGAATATTGAACCTATAGACACACTAAAATAAGTATTTCATTTGCGCATTGCATGCTAGGCTGAGACCAGGGTGTACTGCCTGATTGAAATCCTTAAAGGCATGGTCTAGTAAAACATTTTATTTAAAAAATAGATAGGCAACATAAAAAAAAACTAGCATTTCCTTTTTTAAAACTTCCTATGTAAAATTATGAGCTATTCAAGCTCAAAATTCGCAAAAGCAAGCACATGGGCACATCCATTTTGTGAAATGGATGCCCTCCTGTGCTCGCTTTGGCTTTTGTGGCACTAATGAAGGAAAAGCCAGCCAGCTGTAGTAAACAAAAGCTACGGCTGGGTGGCTTTCCTTTCATTAGTGCTGTACGCGGAGGACGGGGACCGGAGACCAGAGCAGGAAAGCTGCAGCTGAATCTCGGTAAGTGCTATTTTTTTTTTTTTTTTTAAATAAGCACTAGCTGCGTTTTTTTTTCTAAGTTTTCCGGGCTGGAGGAGCCCGGAAAACTTAGAAATAAAACTGCAGCTTTAAAAATGCTGTATTTATGTTTGCAGTCGATTTTGAAGCGACCGCAAACATAAATACAACGTTATTGTGTTGGAAAACGCTGCGGTTTTTCTTTCCAAGTTTCTCAGGCTCCCCCGGCTCGGAGGAGCCTGAGAAACTCGGAAAGAAAAACCGCAGCGTTTTCCAACACAACCGTGTTGTGTTTCTGCCTGCTCTGGCTATCACTTTGGGTCTCCGGTGTTCCCAGGGGAGCACCGGAGACCCAAAGTGAAAGCCACAGCAGGCAGAAACACAACGCGGTTGTGTTTACATGCCGCGTAGTGTTTCAGCCTACAGCTGATTTCCCATTTGGGGCTCTCGGGCTCCCCGGGGGGAGCCCGAGAGCCCCAAATGGGAAAGCAGATTCAGGCAGAAACAACGCGGTTGTGTTGGAAAACGCTGCAGTTTTTCTTTCCGAGTTTCTCAGGCTCCTCTGAGCCGGAGGAGCCTGAGAAACTTGGAAAGAAAAACCGCAGCTTTTTCCAACACAATAACGTTGTATTTATGTTTGCGGTCACTTCAAAAGCGACCGCAAACATAAATACGTTTTTAAAGCTGCAGTTTTATTTCTAAGTTTTCCGGGCTCCTCCAGCCCGGAAAACTTAGAAAAATAAACGCAGCTAGTGCTTATTTTTTTTTTTTAAATAAATAGCACTTACCGAGATTCAGCTGCAGCTTTCCTGCTCTGGTCTCCGGTCCCCGTCCTCGTCCTCCGTGTACAGCACGAATGAAGGGAAAGCCACCCAGCGGTAGCTTTTGTTTACTACAGCTGGCTGGCTTTTCCTTCATTAGTGCCGCAAAAGCCAAAGCGAACACAGGAGGGCGTCCATTTCACAAAATGGATGCGCCCATGTGCTTGCTTTTGCGAATTTTGAGCTTGAATAGCACAAAATTTTACATAGGAAGTTTTAAAAAAGAGAATGCTAGTATTTTTTTTTTTATGTTGCCTATCTATTTTTTAAATAAAATGTTTTGCTAGACCATGCCTTTAACAATAACTTCACATTTTTTCCAAACGCCAATTACGAAAGCTCATGGCAATTTTACGAATACAATTCTGTGATGAATCATTAATTGGGCACTAATAAAAATTGTTTGCAAAATACTTTCTCCAGCATTGGTTCTTTCCTAAATTCATATGGTGTTTGAATATTCTCAGTTGTCAGGCTGGGAATCCTATGTAACGTGAAAGCAGTTTACCTTTACGTTTTAAACTGCTTGTCACGTTAGTGCTCTATTAATAATTTTTGTGTCCTATTACCCACAGCCAATAAGACCGGTCCCCTTAGCGCCATCCCTGGAGGTCATCTTCAGATTTGGAAGCATACGTAATGTGGAAGTATGAGCTAAGAGTCTGAGAGGTAGGAAGGAGGGTTGCATGTGAATTTATGAAAGATACCAATGCTGGAGAACAGGAATTGCAAGTAACTTATTACTTCTCCAGCATTGGATCTTGCATAGATTCAGGGGCTGTTTGAATAAGAGTACAAAGCAGTACATACATGCAACCAAAACATGCGGAGGCATAGCTCAACAGAAGTAACCAACTCACCTCATGCGAACAGGCTGCAAAGCACTGCTTGGCTCACCCGGGACTTCTCTGTGGAATCTCTATCAACGCAGTAGAACCTTGTGAAGGTATGGATAGTCTTCTGCGTGGCTGGTCTGCAGATGTAGAAAAGGGTAACATGTGAAGCTTGAAGGTCATCAGGGCGTAGAACATAGCTCGTAGCTCTAGGACATGGATGTGTCGAAACTTTTCCTTGGGATTCATAGACCTCTGGTGTGGAATTTGCATGCAACCTTCCAGCGAAGCATCTGTGGGGACTGTGATCTGATGATCTGGGAGGCAAAAGGGCACACCCTGAGTGAGGTTGAGGCAACGACTCCACCATTCCAGAGCATTGCAAAAGGGACACATGAGATGCAGTCTGTCCTCCCAGGACCTTGAAACCTGCTGCCAACTGGCATCCAAGAACTCCTAAAGTGGTCTCATTCAGAGCCTGCAGTGTGGAATCGGTGGGATGCAGGAGGACATAATTCCCAGGTGGGACTTGAGAGAGCGTACTGAAGCAATCAACAGACGTGACATCTGGAGGACCTTGGTTAGGATGGAAACCATCCTCTCCTCGGAAGGCGTAGTTGTGATGCACGCTACAGTGAGGCGTAAACCCAAAAACAGCAAGTTCTGAGATGGTTTTGAGCAAAACTTTGCAAAGTTCACTGAGAAACCCAGTGATGTCAAGCATAGAATGGTGTCTTTGGTGTGCTGAGCAGCAAATGGAAGTGATGGGGCCCCACCAACCAGTCATCCAGATACAAGTAAATATGAATTCCTGAATGCCAGAGGTAGGTCGCGACTGGAGCAAGGCATTTGGTGAACACTCATGGAGTGGTTTTTAGGCTGGAGGGCAAGGCCTTGAACTCGTTATTGTTTTCCTGTTACCATGAAGTGAAGAACAAGTCTGTGCCATCCATGAATGGGGATATAGAAGTACAAATCCTCTAGGTCTAAAGAGAAGAGAAAATCACCTTTTTTGCAGCTGGCCCAAGATGGGCTGGAGTATCCCCATGCAAAAGGTTTGAGACTTGAGGAATTTAATGAGTATTCTCAAGTCCAATATGGGGGTCTGGCCTCCCGACTTCTTCCGTGCCAGAGAATATGTGGTGTAGACTTTGGTGCCCCGCAGATGCACTGGTACCATTTTGGTTGCTTCCTTTGCTAGGAGGGACTGCATCGTGTGCAGGGGCAGGTGGTTTTCCACCTTTGGCATGGGGAGGAATGGCGGGGAGAGGCATAATTAACTCCATAGTATGGCTGGGTTGAATGATGGATAACACCCATCCATTGGTGTTGGGGGTGGTGAAGGACTTGCAATGTGCAAAGTTGTTATTCAGCCCTACCCCCTACTTGGTGTTGAAGTGTGGGGTCAGGCCAGAGCCTGGTCAGGCTTGCTATAGCGCTTGGGTTCGGAGAAAACGCCACGTCATCAGTGGTTTCCACAATACGCTTGCGGTCTACCCTTGTTATAGCCCTATTGGGCGTTGGAGTGGGACGTATGCGGATGGTGGTAGGATCTATAATCCCTCAAAGTCCTTTGAAATCTTGATTTACATGAACGAAAGGACTGGTGTCACTTTTGCAGAGTACCCAATGAACGATCTGTATCCGTATCTGCCTTGATTGCCCGTAGGGTCTCGTACGACTTTTTGCCATATAGATCAGTGACGTCGAATGGCATATTGGTGAAACACAAACACTGTTCACCATCTGGTGGAACCCAGTGTAAGAGATGTCCACAGTAATGGCGATGGTCTGACACAGCTTCCCCCTTGCGCTGAAGCGCACGCAACTCCTCGCTTTTATCGTCCAATAGTATGGACTAGAGCTCGAATCATAGCTCCCGGTTGTAGCGGGAGAGAATTGCTGTAGAGTTCACCCCTTTATGGTTGCGGAGGTGGTAGAAATGACCTGCATACCAAAAGTGATAACTTGTTTTCCTCCTTTGTCTGGGTGCACCACAAGGGTCCAGAGGAACAAAACATGTTGGGTCATGTTACAATACTAGACCAAGTGTTGTGATGGACACTAAGTTAACACCATATGTAATCTAGGCATTGTTGCCGTTGCACTGACATTAGGTTTATATTAATTAGGAACTCTGTATTGTGGAAAACAATTGTGGTCTTCGTTTTACGAAACGTGTGCTCTTCTAAAAAAAAACATTTTTTACCATTACTCTACATTTGCACTGTTGATTGCATAAATGTTTTGTAATGTATTTGCACTAGTAATCACCTGTTAAAGATGTTTTTTGAATATATGATATTGGGTTTACAGTGTCTGGTTGAACACTCCATGCACTTTGTGGTCCCATAGATTTGGTGTAATCAAATGAGTGGTACATTCCTGATATCCTAGGAATAGTTAATACTAAACCTACAGAGATAGGGAGCTCTTATTTTTTCTGATATTGCATTTAATCATATTTGCTCCCCCATCCTCACTTTATTACCTGGTGTCCCTTTGGTTTATAAACAGCACCACAAGTGTCTGCAGAATGCTTTGAGGCGGCTCCGGAGACGATAGTAAGGGCTGGGCTATGTGCAGAAGCATTTAACAGTGGAATCCAGGAACTTGTACTTCTCAAAGCAATCTTTCTTGGGATAGCTACCACTGACTTTCTGGTAGGCTCTGGCCTTTGGTAAACAAACCCTCCTTTTTTCTGTTTTTCTGGGAGAAGATAAAAAAATGCCACTATTCGCGACAGAGTATGAAAAGAGCGACTCTTGTCTGGAGTGTAGTCTCTTGGCGGTAGATCAGCTGACTCTGTCACTTGGCACCAGATCCTCAAACTCAGAGTTAGTGCATGGAGAATGTCCAACAGATAGTAATCAGTGTCAGCTGGTGGCAGAAGCGGTGCCCGGGAGGGGCCTGGATGGTGGCGGAGGAACCAAACCATCTTTCACAGGAAAACCACTGGCCACGAGGAAGTAGGCAATGGGGGTGTTGGGAGCCGTTGCTGAAGCTCTGAAACCAGTTTGTAGTGTTGATAAAATATCCGTTGACATTTCCTGTGAGCCTGAGGGAGTAGGGGCCTGGGAAGGTCTGGAAGGTGTCAACCTGGACAGGCATTTGCTTAGACCTTGTGCTGGGATCGGGTTCCAGCTGAGCAGGCACTTGCTTAGGAGGAACAAGTATTGGTGGCATATTAGCTGGTGGAAACACACCTCCTTCATCTTTGGAAAACACCCCTACCTGTATGTCCATGTCAGAGTAATCTCCCTGTTGTAGCAGCTGTTCAGGTGTGGCCCTGGCTGGGCAGGGAACAGCAGGCTGTGCATATGGGGCCAATGAAAACAATGGCTGTATAGGTGTTGGCCCGGGAAGTTATGACAGTGCCGACTGGGCCTCTTGGTACACTGCATCTCCATTTGGAAAAGGCTAAACCAAGGGTTTGTGAGCAGACTTGGCCGTTGACAAGGATGTGCTTGTCGACGGAGTGGGCCTCAATGACATCGAGGTGTTTGGCGTAGAGAAAATGGACTTCGATGTTGACGAGGTGGCCAGGATTGAATTGGTTGTTGACAAGGTGGTCGACGGAGCAGGTACAGTCGTCTAGATGTAGGATCCATAGTCGTGGACGAATGACGCTTCTCCGAAGGGGAGTGCTTAAATGATGAAGGCGTTTGTAGTAGCCACCGAGGTTACCGTAATCATGTACAAAGACGTCAACAGAGAGGTCAATGAAGGAGCAGCCCGAGCATGCAACTCGCATCCCTTTTTCTCCCTCTTCCCCCCCGAGAAGATTCTTCATGGGACCTCAACCTCTTGATGGAGTGCGCTCAAGGGATACGCTGTGCCTAGCAAGAAAGTACGGGCAGAGGCCCCAGCACAGTCGTCCAACCATGCCACTAACCTCCTCTGGCGGTCCTTTTCGGGTCTTGGGGGAGAACGACTGGCAGATGGTGAAGTTGTTCAGATCGTGATTGTTAGGCAAGATTGTATGCAGTACCTTTAGTGTGCACTACAACAACAACCCTGACCTCCTGGCAATAGTAACCCAACCTTTGGTATAAGCCTGTACTTCACAGGTTGGTAGTGTGGACGAGTAGCCATGCTTATCTGAAGAGGGATCAATGTGAGCTGTAGGGGAGTTACACAGAGGTTCACAGTGACAAGTATTCAAGCAAACACTTACACACAGGGTTTCATGACAAAACAATTATTAATTTATTTACCAGTCAGTTAATATAAGCCTTCTTCAGAAAGGAACACTGTAAAACACCACACAAATGTACTTCAAAAGTATACACACTCTTAAGTTCAGTATCAGTAAATACCCATTTGGGATGGCATACAGCAGAGACCTACACCCACAGGTGATTTCAATTGCTAGGGTGCTGTTGACATTAATGTATTATTGTTGGCAATCGGAATTAGTTGAGAGCAAGTCAAAAGGGAAAGATTATTAGAGCAAACCAGATACTACAAATATTTCTTTAGCAGGCAAATACTTTCAGATCCCCCAATAATAGTAATTCAGTTAAAACAGTCTAAGCTAAAGTCAATAGGCAAGAGTCTATATGGGCTGACGCACTTCTTTGAAGGTAAGTAGAAATGTCTTTGCACAATGTTTCAGAAGTCTTTGAAGAAAAAGATGAATCAATGTAGGGCCACACGCTGTTAGACTTGTGAGTAGTAGAAGATGCAAGCAACTCGACAGCAAGAGGTAAGTTCTTAGACTTTGTACAGTACCTTTTAAAATGAAGAAAAGATACAGCCAATGACTCCTGTTCCTGTGCAGCTCTGCAGATCTCACTGTTCCTGGGCCTCAGTCGTGGAGACAAGAGGGAGGATGTCGGGGGGACTCCTGCACTGCACTAGGACGGTCAAAATTTGCAACCGGAAAACTTCACTTTTAGTGGCTGTTCAGTATTTCAGCTGCTGGTGTCTACCGCAAATTAGCAATACAGCGGTTCCTGGCTGTCAAGAAGGATTTTCCTTGCTTCTGGGGTCCCGCACTACGTTGAGGGGTCTCAGGCCAGGTCAGCCCTGCTTCCTGGGAGTCAGGAGGAGCTTCCTGGAGCTCTTGGCAAACTTAAAAGCAACACACACAAACTGGTGTTCCTCTCCCTGGCTCCATGGTATCCAGCAGCAACTCTGTGGAAATTCAACCAGCTCCGAGATGGATTTCCAGGTGGCTTACTTTGGAGTTGATTGGTCCCACCAACTCAAGGGGAGAAGTCGTCCTTGCAGGGGCTTCTCTGTCGATGCAAAATTGGCGTTCTGACACTACAGCAGGGCTTCACCAGGCAAACCAATGGTCCAGGAGTTGCAGCAGGCGTCCTCTTCAAGAAGTTCTTCTGGTTCCTTCGTCCAGTGGTCGACTCTGCCCTCCAAGCCAAAAGACTTGCCTTTTAAACAGTTCTCTCCCTTTCATTCCAGCCTAGCTGTCAGTCACCCAGCAGGGTGGCTGTCCTTGCCAGACAGTCAGCCAGCCAATCATCACAGAGTGCATTTGGTTCTCCTAGGAGCCTAAGCACAGGGAGTTTCGGGCACCTCCCTCACTTCCTGCCTACCCCAGAGACCCTGGAGTCAGAGGTGGGCTTCACTCGTGAATCCCGCCAAAGACAAAATGAGCAAAGGAACCGAACCTGGTTTGGCGCGCAGAGTAAATCTCAAGAAGGACCTTTCCACAAAGAAATGGTGAAAAAAGACGACCGGGGTCATTTTGATAAAAATGGCATCCTTTGGTGCTTTGCTGCAGCTGCAAACGCAGCCCGCTGTAATTGGTTTGTTTTATTTATAATGTGCGCCAGACCCAAGGGTAACCGGGCGCAGCAGACAAGAAGATGCGAGACTTACAATGTTACAGGAATCTGGACATTACAATGTTACTTACAGTATTGCAGAAAATCAGGTCATTACAATGTTGCAAATTACAGTAGTGCAGAGATGCAAAACAAATATACAATATACATATTTACACTGATGAGTTATGAGCAGAAGGGTGATGGCGCTTGATGTACAGGATATAGAGGAGTTTGTCATCTATATTTCGGATGCATACAGATAAAGATCAGATTCTGATGAAGCATATATACAATCAGTCTAGAAATACAGCAATATCTAAGGATGACTACTAATTTTGGTGTTGATATGTTTGATAAGGTTCTTTCTGAATTGTGAGAAAGGTTGGTCTGCTCTCAGGTTATAAGGTAGAGCATTCCACAGTTTGGCAGCTGTCACAGGGAAGCTGCTGCCACCAATTTAGGCAAGTTTAAATCTAGGTACTGCCAGACAGTTAGAGTTAATAGTTCTTGTCGGTCTATTGGATATGTTTCTCTTTATTTTATCCGTCAAATAGCTAGGAGCCGCATTGTTGAGAGCTTTGTATGTCAGGGAGTTCATTTTTAACTGGATTTTGTCATTAGTAGAGAACCATTTATGATGGCTTCTGATAGAGGAGATATGCTCCCTTTTGTTTATGCCAAGTGCAGCTCTAAGGGCATTGTTTTGTAGGATTTGGAGTCTTTGAATTATGGATTTGTTGGCACCACTATAGAGGGCATTGCAATAGTCGAGCCGGGAGAGTATTAGTGCTCTCGCTAAGATTATGCAGCTGTCATTGGAAAGGAAGGGTTTACCAGCTCTTATTAATTTACAGGTATAAGCTGTAGTTGATGCTAGTGAGTTGACCTGTATAGTAAATGACATAGTGAAATCCAGGTAAAAGCCAAGCGTTTTTAGCTCCCTGGAGACCCTATTGACATTACCATCTATGCTAAACTCAGAGTAGTCAGAGCCCAATTTGTTGATATTGGCCTGAGTGCCTAGAATGATCAGTTCTGTCTTATCATTCAGGCATAGACCATGTGATGCCATCCACGCCTGAATGATGAGATACACTTTATTCACTAACTCCCTGTCCTTGCCATGATCCCCAGAAAGCGGGAGGAGGATCTGTGTATCATCTGCATAGTTGGTGTAGATGATACCTAGATGGTCCAAATCATCTAACAGAGGTTTGGTGAATATGTTGTATAAGGTTGGGGAGACACGGGAGCCCTGGGAGACTCCGCATGTGATCGGTATGGGGTCTGCCGCAGCCAAAGGGGAGAAGACTCGCATGGTTCTCTCGCTAAGGAAGGAATCTATCCATCTAATGGCTTGGGTGGAGAAATGAGCAGCAGAGTCCAAATGTCTACAAAGGACCTTGTGGTCTACAAGATCAAACGCAGCTGAGCGATCAAATAAGAGTAGGAGTGCTGTCTTTCCTTGATCTCTCAGTTCGTCTAATTTGGGTCTTTAAGGCAATAAGGGCTGTTTCGGTTCCATGTAATGGACGGAAGCCATATTGTCTAGCTCCCAGTAGTTTATGTAATTCAAGATGTTTTTGAATTTGTGTATTAGCCACTTTGTCCAGTATCTTCAGTAGAAATGGACTGTCGTAATAGGTAATTGCACACCACGGTAGTAAAAACGAAACCACTCCCACCAGCCATTCAGTGAGGAAAGGGTAACATAAACAATTTTACATTAGAAGCTAGACACAGGATACTAAGTAACCCCTCCAGCACCCTATGGTAAGATAGTGTGTGCTGGGTCTAGAAAGTTACAAATGTAAGTAAAGCCAATTTCACTTTACTACTCTGGAAAACAGTTTATCCCAGAGAAGGTATTGAAACTTTGGGGAAATCTAAGGGACTTCCCTGTGTCACTGCACTAAAGGTGCTGTGGGACACAATGTAAAAGATGATGCCTATGGAGTTTGTCAGACTCCACAACCAAAAGAGAAACAGAGTACAAATCACATCAAAATACATGAGAGAGTGGGAAAAAGGGTCTCACTCTCTCCAGGTTAAAAAAAATAAAGTCCTCAAAATCCAGCAAAGTTGCTGGAGGTCTCTAAGGTAGAGGGAATTGGCACATTTCCGAGAATTCTCTCTAACAGTGATCCTGGTACAGACGATGGAAGCATGAAGATCATCGATGTACACATTGTTTTGCATTGGTTTATTTTTTTTCTTTAACGTCTTTTTAAAATTTATTTTCAAAACAGACAGATCAGGACAAATAAAGAAGCACATTTCCATACATTCAACATGAACAAACGAACAATCGGATTTCTCTGTAACCTCAAATATTGAAATGCATGTGACCCACCATTCTCCCAGTAACGACAAAGGGGCAGTCTATTGTTAGGCAGAAACCTGTGCAGTTCCCTTAGGGACCACTGCAAAAGATTTAAGAATGCAGGTGTTTGGCAGTAAACCCACTTGGTAGCAGTCTGTACCACACAGATTCACTTGGTAGCTGTGGCTGAGCTGTCAGACTTCCCTTATGAAGAGTTAGGCAGTATATAGAGTATACATAATAGGTACAGAGATACAGTAGCACAAGCAAACACTGACCAGAGCTTTGGTGTTAAAGTATATAATTATTTATTTAAAGACACACTTGTAAATTACACTAGCATAAAGAGAAAAGTAAATTCAGCACAGAGTCCCTATCATATATATACAACCCTAATTGCTTATTAGACAAGTCTTAGTGAGAAACATCACTTATTTTCAGACAGAGGTGAGCGCTTAACATAAGATGGCACTCTAATAAGTTATTAAAAGGGAGGGAAAAAGGCAGAGTTATGGAAGCACACAAATTTCAATACTTTTAAAAGAACCACACTAAGGCAGGATAGGCAGAGTTCTACTGCAGAGCAAGGAAGTCAATTGCAAGGCCCACTCTTGGAGAGAGCAAGCAGAAGGGGTCCAGGTTCACACAGTGGGGTTATGCCCAAAGAGTCTTGTAGATAGTTTGCACACAGAGAATGAAATTAAACTCAGGAAAAGTTAGCTAGGTTGTCCCAGGCCAGCCCAGGTTAGAAATTCGAGGCTTTACTGTCACCCCGAACGATCTGTCGCAAGGGAAGCCTGGCGGGACACAGTACCTTAAGTGTGAAGGAAGCTCCAGCGGGGGCAGTTGTTCCTGGCAGCGGGTGCAAGTCAGTGTTTCATCCAGAGGAAGAGGAGGTCTCTCCATGGAGGAAAGATGAAGGTCGTTGCACTGCCAGTGAAGAAACCAGCCGCAGAGTTCTTTGGTTAAAAGGTACTACCCTTCTCTTCGCGGTAGTGGTAAACTGTGGTGTTCCGGTTGCAGGGGTGCTTGGCACGGGCAAGGCGGCCACGAGATGCTCCAGGAAGGTGAAAAGAAGGCAAAACTGGTTATCCCCACCAGTCAAAGGAAGAAGACTCTCCGGACTGGAGATCTCCTCTGTCGGGAAAAGTGGTGAGACGGTTCAGCAGGGCTCCACCGGTGGTGTCGTCGTTGCAGGTCGGCTCAGCTTCTCCCTCCTCGGATTCCTAGGTCCTGTGGCGACTTCTGAAGTTCCAGTCCCCAAAGCCCTGCTTTTATGCAGCAAACCCCCATTCATTCAGCCTAGCTGTCAATCCAACATGCTAAGTGGTGAGCCGGCCGGCTCACCACTTGGGCCAATAACACGAGTGCAACTTGAGTTGCCAAGGCAACTCAGTCCAGGGTGCCTAAACCCCCTCCCAGGACACCACACCTGTGGTACCCAGACAGAGTGGCACCACTTTTGGGGGCTTCTGTGGAGAAGCCCACCAAAAAGTGGAACAAAGGGCTCGACTTGAGTTGGAGTCACAGAAGAGAACACAAACACCATTTTAGAATCGAGTTCTGGCAAAAAATACCAACCGGTGAATTAATATTAAGTAAATAAACCGGCGGTATGTTCGAGGCTATAAGAATTAAATAATAGTTGGTACCCTCGAACAATGGGAAAATCCCAAAGAGATATATTTGCGGTCGAATATAAAAAGTAGTATCCACTGCCACCAGCCAAAACTCGATCAGGGGAGACGGAGACGTGCCCCCTCGAACAACAGACCCCGGGGCAATCGAATTGCCCCGACCAGTACGTCCACAATATGATGGTTTGTACTGGCTTCTGTTCATAATTTGGGACTAGTAAAGCCAATGGTGACTTTACATGCCCTGGGAGACAGTAGTCAGTCCCAGGGTATGGAGTCTATGTTTGGGGGTCACTACGACACCCCTGGGTTACGGCACCGAGGGTGCTGTGTAACCCACATCAAAATCACATGAGACCCTATGGAGTTAAATACCCCACAGCCCATAAAACACATGGAAAGACAAAGGAACACCTCAAATCATGTCTAAGAGTGGGAGTAAAAGAGTCTCACTCTTAACAGGAGAAAAAAAATAAACCCCAAAATCCAGCAAAGCTGCTGGGGGACTCAATTGGTTTGGGAAATTAGCCTTTTCAAAGAATTCTCCCTAACATCTATCGCCTCTGTTGTAGAATTAACTTGGGTGGCATCTACCCATTTGTTCCTTATCGTACCAAATTTGTTGAGGCAACCCCTAATGTTTTACACCCGTTCCTCCATTGCCATACAGCTTTCCATGCCCAGTACCCATTTGGATAATTTAGGGTCCTCGTTTGCTCTCCATAACATGGCTATGTTTCTTTTAGCTGTTATCAAGGCGTTAGAGAGAAACAGTTTGTCGTGTCTCGCGGTAGGCATTTCCCCCCCAAATTCCCAGTAGTAGTAACTTGGGATCCATCGGGACCGAGTGCGACACTACCTCCGACACCCTCTTGCGATCCTCTGTCAATAGTTCTGAATTTTTGGACATGACCATATGGTGTGGTAGAATGCCAGTGTGGTGTGGCAGCTTAAGCAGTTTGGATACTCTGTTCGGCGCCAGCCGAAAATAGCTTCCCTGGTGTAATATATCCTATACAGTATTTTCAACTGCATCAGTCGGAATCTGTCTGGTATCGCTATTTCTCTTGGTACCATGAGAGCTTCCTGCCATTCCTCTGCCCCTAAAGGACGAGTATCTGCTTCCCATCTGTTTTGAAGGCTATTCAAGGGGGCGTTTGGTAAAACTACAGCGCACCTGGTATAGGGTTAAAATTGCCTTCCCAACCAGGGGTTCAGCGTCTACGTTGGCCTCCAATGGGGACTGCGCCGGGCAATCGTAGCTTCCGTGGAACTGTGCCCCACATGGCATGACAGAACCAGATGTATTGCAGGCTTGTCTTGTTACTGGTGAGTTCTGCTGTTATTCTTGAAAGGACCATTAAAGGCTGTTTACAATTACATCCGCGAAGACCCTGATGCCTTTGCTGTACCGATGGGATGTGAATGTCAATTTCATCAGTTCAGGCACACCGCCAGCCATGGCGGGGACTGCAATGTCACTCCTCCCCAGCCCATTTACTTCCTAGCCCTGTCCCATACCCTCACCACCTGTTGTGAGACAGGGGGCATGCCGCCTCTGTCCCTTGTCCATGGAGGACCTTTAAAGGGTCTCTATGGGCCATACCGGCACATCCCAGCCCAATGTGTGGACTGTTTCCATCTCCATGTAGCCACCCGTTTGCCACCACCAGCTGTTCAGCCCAATAATATTTCCTTAGATCTGGGAGGCCAATCCCACCGTCCCACACAGAACCATACCAAGATCATAGAGCCATTCATGGTTGGGATTTCCACCACAGCAGTGTCCTCAATGATGCGTCAACGGTCTGAAATTCACGGGGTGTTCTGCAATACATACAAATCTGGCCGATCCTTTTAAATATTGCAGCTCTTCCCATTATAGACAAGGGTAGGGCCGACCAGAAACTGGTATCTGCTGCAAATCTCATAGTGATAGGTTTCAGGTTGCACTTAAGAAAGGTGATGGGGGCGAGCCCCACCTGGACACCCAGATACTTAAACGAGTTATCTGGGATGGCTGCCATGCTGCCCTTCACTGAAAATAGAACTGATTTGGACCAGTTGACCCGGAGACCGCTATATCGCCCATAAATCTCTAGGATTTTGGGTATCCTCAGAATTGACCACAGTGCTTCATCTGCATACAGCAACAAGTCATCTGCTTACAGGGATACCCGTTCTTCTCGCCCCAATGGCCTTTCATTAAAGTGTCTTCCCTGAGCCAGATTGCCAGGGGTTCCATGGCCAGAATGAACAAGGCCAGGGAGAGGGGACAGCCTTGATGCGTGCCCCTCCCCAATGGGAACTGACTAGACAGCACTCTGTTATGATATGCCAATTATAACGCGCCTATACACAAGTTTCATTGACCCTAACCGCCTGGCGGGGCGCACATACTGCGATTTATACAGCACATACAAAGCCCCAGTAAATTGAGACAAAAGCTTTCTCAAAATCTATGGCCATCAGTGCCAGTGGGCCAGAGATATTGTCAGCCATGTCCAAGGCAGTGTGAAGCTGATGGATGTTCATATGGGTTGCTCTGTTGGATAAAAAAACGGTTTTGGTCTGGGTGGATCAACGTTGGGAACACTGCAAGTAGCCTTGTCGCCAACACTTTTGCCAGTGTTTTGGCTTCCATATTGAGGAGGGATATGGGCCTGTATGAGGCACAGTGGTCAGGTGGTTTGTCTTTTTTTAGGAATGACTGACGGTCACCTGGCACTGGTGCAGTGGCGGCATGCCCAAAGCTACACTTTCCTGAAACATCTCCAACATAGGACCTGTGACCTCATTACTGAGACGCTTCCATAGCTCTGCCGGAAACCCATTGGGTCCCGGCGCCTTCCTCGGTTGGAGCATCGCCATAGCCGCCCTCACCCCCTCTCACGTGATTTCCTTCTGTAAGCCCTCTGCTTGCAGAGGGTATCCGTAGAAAGGTTTGAAATTTAAGAAACGAATGGGAGATTTGTTCGAATTTCAGCTGTACGAAAATTGCAAACAACTGAACATTTCGAACAAACCTCCCATTCGGTGTCTGTGAACAAAGGGAGCTCCCCCCTCTCCCGATAGGATAACATTAAAAATACATAAATAAAAAAAGGAGCCTTTGGCGCCGGTTCCAACGAGGTGTGCCTCCAACAGGTAAGTAAGGGGGTGGTGGGAGGGCGGGTTGACAGAAATGTCAGCGGGAGAGAAAAAAACAAAAATAACTTTAGTTTGTTTTTCATCTGCAGACATTTTGCATTTTTTTTTTTCATGGACAACACTTGCAGAGTAGAGATATGTGGGAGGGAATCTCCAAGAGCTCAGAATATGAGGAGCGGGCACTGATCCACCGGAACTGTGTACAGTTTCTTATAGTACTCTGCGAATACCTCACAAATATGACAAAAGGGCCAGAAGCACCTCTCGAATATTCTAAATTTGCTTAATATTGGGAGGATAGTACCCTTACTATATAGAGATTGAGACTTGAGAGGGCAGCCATGGACTATTAGCTGCCCGGATTAATTATATGTCCATGTATGAAAAGTCTATTCACATTTATTAACATATATGGAAAACTTAAATGATGGAGTATTGAATATATGTACTATGTGTTAAATTTGTGCAAGAGTGTACTAATTGAGTTACATACACAATACTGTTTCACACACACTCTAAACTGTAACTCTGCCTTGCGAAAGCCTGAGTAAGGGCGAAACAGTCGCACGTGCGTGCCTCCAAATGGAGTATGTTGGCACCATCCTATCATTGTTTTTGTATTAAAACTAATAAATCACCTCTTATAAATTCCACATGTAGGATTTTGTGTTTTAACAAAAGGGTGAGACGCAAGGAACCCAACATTCCCAAACATTGTTTACTATGCACGTTTGATGATTGGCTTTGTAGTGGTATAGAGTGAGTGTTTGTACCTTAATGTTATTTCTATTGTTTGTAGAGTTCACTTTTGTTCGAGTTAACCTAACTTTTTTCTTTTTTTTTTGTTAGCCTGTTTTTTCCATTTTTTTTAGTGAGTTCAGCATTTTTATTTTGTTCCCAATAACAGTAAAGGTACATTAACTCGATGACTGCTGTATGGTTAGATAAATTGGTGGTGGAAGTGGTTGGTGATAGGTGAGACAATAAGACCGTACAAAACATTATTGTGGATAATATACGTAATCTGTCATTTCACATAATGATGTTTACTTTATCTTGTGGCGCCAATTATCTTCTCATAGGTTTGCTCTATTACTAACCTCTGGTTGACAGTCCTGTATCTTTTAGTGTAGGTGGGGGGATGCTCCTTGCAGGTTATCGAACACCTTTCTGTCTGGGTTTGATGATGTGATATTTGTGTGTCTTTGAGTCCTACGTGTTGGTATCCGATATGGGGCATTAGCATATCATTGCATACAGAATTTCATAACAAATTGGCACAATATTGTAGCTGTCCCTTACTGGTTTCCACCAGCATGATTATTCTGCAGTTGCACTGTGGTTGGGTTTGTTAGTTGCTAAGGCAAGATGTGCATATGGCCACATTGTATTGTCACGCCATGTATGAGTTCAGCTGAGGTGAGAGACTGAAATGAGATGTTCCAGAGTATGAAATGTTTTATATATCAATGAGACTGGAAAGTGGAAAAGTATGAAAAGGGACAGTACAGCTCAAAAACTCTATGGGGAGGGTTTTCCAAGCCACAGGTGCGTGTTGGAGGAAGCACAGGTGACTTGGTGGCCAAAAGGCAGTGGAGGTTTGCAGAGCTGATCTGAGCATGCATGTTGGGCTATGCAAAGAGGTTCTTGGAAAGGCGAGTTAGGCAGTGCCATGAACTGCCTTGATGGCAAGTAGTCGGTGCCCTTTTTTGCAGATAATCATCCTATGTGATGACAATAGATTGACGGGAACAAACTGGGAGACATCCATCCCTCTTTGACTTGGTCGCGAGGGGGCCAAGGTTCAATAATAGACTACATGTTCCTATCCAAGGACATGTTTGATAAATGTACCCATGTCTCTGTAAAGGCGAACGAAGTGACCATGATATGCTTGTGGTTTTTTTGTTGTTGCAGTCAGAGTACATTTACTGTAAAGGTCCAACCTGGTGCTGTACTAGTAAATAACAAAGGCACTAGAGTGGTTAGATTGTGAGAGGGTGGGTCCAAATTGAACAAGTGTCTATTGAGATTATCAGCAGATTCTGATGAACATGAGCGGAAATCTATTTGTAATACCCAAACATTTGTCGATTTCCCATGGACCATCAACCCGCCTAAGACCGGGGATAAATTTAAAACACGACCACTCCTATGAAGAAGCCACGTGTAGTAGAAGAGGGAGTTAAGAAGAGACATCCAATTGCTGAAACAGGAATCCTTCTGTAAAGAGGACTATAGAGCGGAAATACGAAACGTCTGGTCAAAGTATAGGAACTGGTCAAAGTCACATAAACATCACCAATTGCAGCAGGATGGCGAGCAGATGGTCCGAGCGGTAGGTCTGGACAATTTCAAGAACTTTTGGTCCCTTAATAACTCACAAGGTTTCTCTCAAAGTAGCCTCCAGAGTAATATAATTGGAGAAGAAATCTGGCAGGCACATTTTCATCACTTTATGCCCCATTGGTGAGGGACTTGGGACCCCCTTGTGACAAAACCAACAGAGTATAAATCAGGAACTCCTAGAATCTTGTGCCTCGAGAGTGGCAGGTCGGAATGGCTTATCAATCAGATATTAAAATCTAACTCGATATTGTGGTTAAGTCTACTGCTGCATCTCTTTAATGAGGTAGTCTGCTCTATGACTATACCTGAGTCATGGCGAGGGGCCACAGTTATAAGAAGGGCGATCGGTCTGATCCCATAAATTATCGCCCAATCTCCCTTCTGGACGTGGATAGTAAAATCTTTGCGGGAATTATACTAAAGGAATTGGAACTCTGGGTGGAGAAGGAGGGAATACTAGCGAAACACCAACTAGGCTTCCGCCGTGGCTTGTCGACCTCTCTGATTGGCTTAATAGTCAGTACAGCATCCAGTAAGTCCTTATATAAAACCCCCTCCTACCCCATGTTTGGGGCTTGGATTGATCCGTCACAAGCATTTGATAGAGTGAATAGAGCTTGTCTGTGGCAGAAACTCAAAACAATGGGTTCTGCCTCTGCAGCTTTCTGCAATAATGGTAGAACTTCATGAACATTCTTACTTAAGGGTAAGGTTGGATTTGCAGGGCAGCCTGTCAGTTCCGATACCTACTGGGACGGGAGTTAGGCAGGGGTGCATAGCTGCCCCTTGCCTCTTCAATCTCTACTTGGTGGACTTGGTGGGCCACTTGGGTGATCATGGCTGAGCGAGTCCAAAGATCGGTTCGCAAAAACATAGCTGGGTAGCCTACATGGACGATTTTGTGCTGTTTGATAATACCCCCGGAGTCTTCAGGACCTGCTGGAAGCCTTGGACATTTACACACATTCTAACGATTTAAGGATCAATCCAGCAAAATCCAAAATCGTTCTATTTAAACGACCACAGAAAAAAATAGCTTCCTATAGTTGGTTATCTGGCCAAAATATATACGAATGGGGTAGGAAGTTACATTATTATGCTTCAATTTAAGATCTTTCCTGTCCCAAGGTCATCTAAGGACAGCCCTAGAAGGTAAGCTTAGACAACGGGGCAGCCAAATAAAGAAAATTAATCAAGTCTAATGCAAGTTTTCGATTGAACCCTTGATTAAATTCTATATTGGGAAGGTCATTTCTGTACTAATATATGGCCAAGACACACATCTTGCTATAAAACCAATGAATTGGAAGGCAAACTATGGAAAAATGTGTTCTCTTGTACAGTGACTACCCACTGCTTGTCTAATGTATGAATTTGGTTTGCATTCTCTGACTTTTTATGTTGAATGGAGGGTACTCTCTCTATATAGGCAGATCCTTGTGCCTACGAAAGATTCATTATGTGAGGATCTGAAAGCTACACTGGAGGATTGCTCAAACAAATTCCTAATTGACCTAAGACTTCACGCCCTGAAAATATTGTCTGGTCGTGAATGCCTGAAAAAAGGATCTGATCGATGATGACTGTTAAAGTTTGCCTGAAAAGATCAGACGGGAGTCGCACAATAACAGAAAGGTGGAGCCCTAAGCTTTCAGTCACTTTCTCCATACGACAAACAATTAGGTTCTTTAGCGAGTTACTTAAAATGTTTTCCGAACCCTAGATATAGATCAGACTTCCTTAGATTTAGCCCTAATCTCCTATTACGAGAGAGATTCTCTTTTCTTAAGCATAAAGATCAATATGTCGACAATCTTTGTCCTCTGTGCATACAAACTCCTAAGTCACATGTTGACGGATTGTCAAGGTACAAGAGATTTAAGGGAAAAGGCGTTTGCAAGATTTGTGGATAAGGATTGGTGGTTGGGGCAATGCTATTCTGGGAAAGATTGAGCTTGGCCCGTGAATCTTTGTTGTCGTGGGAAGTGATCAAGCTATTGAGAAAGTTCAATTTGGTGTGATTTGACCATAAGCAAAGGTTTTCTTTTTATTGTATTTATTTTAGTAATATTTTGTTTTCTTTTTCTTTTCTGCTGAAATGTATCTTCGATTGAACTTCTTTTCTTTTATTCTTTTAAGTAAAGGTTTGCATTAAACCAAATACTAATAAAGACATTGGGCCTCATTACAGGTCGGGTGGTCCGGAAATAACAGTGGCGGTAAACCCGCCGCCACTGTTAATTCCGGACTGCCCGTTCCAGAGTACTGCAGCGGGAGATGGAATTCCCGCCAGGTCTGACCTGGCGGGTTTACCACCGCCCGCCTGCAGGCGGACGAAGAAACACCGGCACCATCACGAGATAGTGCTGGTGTTTCCATGAGCCCCATTCCCATTGAGTCCCATAGGACTCAATGGGAATGGGGTTTTACACCATTCCGCCTTGGGAATTCCCGGGACACCGGGGTTGTAATGTCTCCGTAATTCCGGGAATCACGGAGGTTGAATGGTAATACAAGTCCGCCGGTAACTATGCAGTTTTACCGCCTCGGTTACCGCCGAACTCGTAATGAGGCCCATTATTTTTTTTTAAATAGATTGAAATTACAGTGTCAGGAAGATAGAGGAAGGAAACTAGTCTTGATACAACAGTCATGCATCCCCATTTAGAAGTTATTGAACTGAAATGTGACATGTGGAAAGGGACACAAGGGGGAGACTTTGTGAATGTTCAGTTATTGTACCGTGTCTGTTGAACTAGTGAAGGGTACCATGAGCATCATGCTGGGATCTAATTGTATGGCAAGATTCCTTAAAGAAAGAGTAGATCATTTTGAGTCGGTTGAGACTGTTCTGTGTCTACTTACTTGTTGTTTCTCAGGATGCAGTGAGATTCACTCTGCTGATGACATAATTTCTACTCTACTAATAGAATCAATCAATTTTGTCCACGTCATTAGTGATGGACATGTTAATGCTACAACATAGCTCTGTAGCTGTAAATAAGTTACTTGCCACTGCTACTCTTGTATACGTATTGCTTCAGTCCCCTCAGTAATACAGTTTAAATGGCATCTCATTGAAGGGTAAATGAGCTTTTGTCATAGGTGCTTTTGCCCCAGCGCATCATTAGATCTTTGAAACCTAATCTCAAAAGCCTGAGGCTGGTTGTTCTGCCCATTCTAAGGCTCAGCGTGCCCTCTTGCTCTTAAGGCTCCACTGGGTTAGTGTTCTTTTAGCTGCCCATTATAAGAATTAGTATTATGACCAGGGTGGAGTCTAACTAATGGGAGGATGGATTGTGCATTTGAAGGGGCTGGAGAGCTACTACAAGCAGCCTTTATTCTTTCATTCCAGTCTATTAAGCCCCATGCATTGGACAATTCAGAAGTGTGAAATAAAGTGGAGGCATGGTCATGACATCCAGATCCAGATGCAGCATAACCAAAACATGTCATCAACATGCTCACACTCTCCCAACGCCTCCACTGGTACTAGCAACTGATAATAGTACTAGCAAGCAAGTACTTTTGCAGAAACAAATAGCCCAGATATGAAATTACTCGTTTGTGAACTCTCTTTTGAAATGGGAAAATGATCATTGTTTTGTTGTAATAGCATCAACATGTCTGCTTCTGGCAATAGATCTACTACCTTGTGTGCTAATGTGCATTTGTGTATAGTCCAAAAGGGCTGGGAAAAGACAGCGGATTAGGACGATCTAACCTAGTTGAATACTCAGGTTATACCTTTTTAATGAACCTTTGTAGTCGAAGAATTTGTATAAGGTGTGTATACGGTATAGTGTTCTCTCCCCATTAGAGACATTTAAAAAAAACATTGTAGGTACATCAGGTAATTAATTATCTGTATAATTAATCTCCCTACAATGTAGGGGCAAAAGAATACTGAATATGAATTTACAGGGAGTCTCCCTAATTCTTTTGTACTGGTTGAAGAGATTACAAGCGGCAAAACAACTGCCTTCGTCCAAATCTGAATCTACCCAAGGCGTGTGGCTTCTTACCACTTAATACTAGAAACTGGACATAATTAGTAGGGTCATGACTATCTAAGAACAAAAAAAAGGGAATTAACTTGTAATGGCATACTGATGTTTGCAATGTATTATCAACTGGCAGAAGCTCCCTGATTAGCTAACTGATTTTAATGATTGTTAGAGGTCCTCACAAAACGGGAATGGAATGTGTTTGAAGTACATTATCTGGTACAAATCACTTTTGTAGTTAAGTGAATGACGACCTCTGCCTTGTGTACTCTTGGTGTAGCAGGCCTCCCTGTGATCAGTCCTGTGAGGAAATTCACCAGAGTAATTACATCTCTACAGTAACACGCACTATCCAAAAGAAGAGAAGGGAGAAGAGAATGGGCAAGACTTCCTTACCCAGAAACAGTCTAGCTTTGCAAAAAGAGGCCATTCTGGAAAGGGAAGTCGCAACTGTTCAGCATATCTGGTTTTGGATTGTTGTTTTATGCAAGATTAAAATGTAACAAATATATTCTAATATATGTTTGTGAAATAAAATGTGCAGTGATGCTACCTAGGTACATTTAATTTAGAAAAAAGTAAACACTGAACAAAATGCCTCACACAAACACTACTGTAGATGGATTTGATTATTTAGGAGCGGAAATGTGCAACTACTGTTGGTTATTTTTCCAGGATCATCAATTAAAAATTCCCAGTAAATTATGTACCTGACCATTGACCAGTAAAAAGACTGAAACATTTTAGAAAAAATACCTCCCCATTGACTTTCTGATTCCTTTATGATAGTGCTCCCAAAGAATTAAAGAACCGTCTGTTCCAGATCTCAGTGAGGCTGTATTGAATATAGGGTTTCATCTACTTCCATAATGTACTTTTACATCTTCAATAGTTCAAAGAAAAACAATGTTCTCATATACTATAGGTTTGGCTTTTTGTAGGTTTTTATGTATGGATAGAGGTTAGATAGTTGAGTTTCATTGTAAGGCTTGAGGATGAATTGGCGGGTTGAGGAGTGTGTGATTGTTTAGATGGATGGTGAATGTTGTTGGGTTGATGGATGTGATTGGATGTATTTGTAAGATGGGCACAAAAATCGCGATTGTGGGGGAAGGAAGGTTGGGGTGTGTTTGATGAATGGGTGCTTCAGTGTTACTTGGTTACGATTGCATGGATGGATATAAAATGGGTGTGATGAGGTGGATGAATATGTGGGTGTGAATAGATGTAGGAATGTGAGTGTGTTGTTGGTGGTATGTCATTAGGTTGATATGTGAATGGAAACTATTGGGTGAGTGTAACAAAGCACTCCCAAATCAGATGCAATTCAAACTACTTCTTTCGAAGGGATTGTGTCCTCCGACGTATTCCTTATCTTAGATATAAATCCTTCAGCTTTGCTGGCCTCGGAAAATTTTTTCGCCAGAGGGCGCTGCGCGTCGATGATCGCCGAGTCGATGACCCTCGACGGCCTCCGTGCCGACGTCGACGTCATCCTGCCTATAAAGGCCGCGCGCAGCGTCCGTTGCTCAGTTCCGTTTTTCCGCGCTTCGTTGTGCCTCGGAACACCGTTGCTCAGTTCTCGTCAAGATAACGTATATAATAACTACTATTTACCTCGATATCGATGGCATCCTCCTCCGACCCGACGACCCCTCGGTCCGGTTTCAAAAAGTGCCGAGACTGCGGGAAGAAAATGTCGTTGACGGACCCTCACAGGGTCTGTTTGTGGTGTCTGGGAATCACGCACCAGAGTTCGGAGTGTGAGGAATGCCTTTCCATGACGGCGAAAGCCTTGAAGGAGCGTAGGGGGAAGCTCGAGAGAGGTAGGTCAACTTTAACTTCCTCGAAAGCTTCTTCGGTAGAGTCGAGACGTTCGTCTCCTCACCATAAAAAACACTCTCGATCTAGATCACGAAGTGGCTCCCACCACTCGTCGACATCGAGACACTCGAAGAAGAGACGTAGGAGATCCCCTTCGTCATCTTCGTCGAGTTCTCCTGAGAGAGTTCATTGCCCCACAAAACGCAGCTCGCAAGCTGAGTGGGAGGAATTCAGGAAAAAGATGCTAAGCGTCTTCGAGAAAGCGGCCTCGTCCCCCTCGAAGACAGCTGAGGGTGATACCCCGGGTAAAAAACCCAAAAAATCTAAACGCCGCGAGTCGCAGTACCCGGCGGAAAAGTCAACCCGAAAGCGCCTCGAGCCATCGGGAGATAAAGCATCATCGACGCCATCGTCGAAAACTCCTTCGAAACAGAGGTCGGCGCCATCGACGCCGTTGTCGAAGGATTCATCGGCGCATCAGTCGATCGAGTCGACGCCGACGTCGACGCCGATATCGACGCCGGTGAAGGAAAGAACCACGGCTACTCCACAGCCAACGGTTAGACAAAAGACCTCCGACTCGACGCCGAGAACGTCGACGTCGTTCTCGAGCAGGACTCCGATCCTTTCGAGTTCTTCGAGGCCTAGTACACATTTCTCGACGCTTTTCACGGCGCCTTCGAGTACTTTCACGTCGGTGTCGACGACATCGACGTTTTCAAGGCCTGTGATGATGGCTCCTTCTGCATTGGAAATGGGGTTTATACCATTCCAAAAACCAATGTATCCCCCTTTAACCTCGATTTTTGAGGAAAGGGAGGATTCCGACCAAGATATTGATTTACAGAGGACCACATCACCAGAGCCAGAGACTTTCGCCTCTGAGGAAGGAAGATTAAAAAATCTTCAGGATGCACTTCAGGAAGCTAGTGGCTTGGACACTTCTCCTGAAGCAGAATTTATCAAACCAGACCCAGGAGAACATGCGGAGACTCCATATAGAGCTCTGATGTCTAGAATCATAGAATTTATGGGTTGGTCTGCACCTTCTCCTGCCTTTCAGCAGGATGACCTCACTGACATACTGGACAAGGGCCCACAGGAGGATCCTGTGGTTCCATTTCACTCTGCTCTACAGAGAAGGATTTTGACAAACTGGGAAACGCCAGAAATTATCCCGGCAGTAAATAAAAAACTGTCAACAAAATACAGGGTGGCTAGTTCTGACCCTGAATATTTGTCAAAACACCCTACTCCTGAGAGCTTGGTTGTACAGGCTGCAACCTCATCAGGCAGCACATCTGCATACCCCACTGCTCCGCAGGATAGGGATGACAAAAAGTATGATGCCATGGCTAAGAAGGTTTTTTCTGCCTGTAGCATGGCGTTAAAGTCTATTAACGCGACCTGTACGCTCGCTAGGTTCAGCCACACCCTTTGGGAGTGCGCTTCATCAGCGGCTGACTGCCTCCAAGAAGGAGAGGAAAGGGACGCATTTTTAAACATCATCAGGGATGGTAAAGATGCGATGTGCGAGACCCTACAAACTGGCCTAGATTCTGCTGACAGTATCAGCAGGGCCATGGCGGCAAGTACCACAATCCGCAGGCATGCGTGGTTGAGGAAGTCTGGTTTTGCCTCTGACGTGCAGACCAGGCTTTTGAATATGCCCTTTGACGGTTCTACCCTCTTTGGAAAGAAGGCGGATGACAGTTTGGAGAAACTGCAAACGTCCAAGGCAGCAGCCAAGTCATTGGGAGCTGCTATCCGTCAGAATACCTTTCGTCCTTCGGGATCATCGTGGAGAGGACGGTCCTTTCGTTACTATTCCTCATATGGAAGGGGCAGGGGACGACCGGCTCAAAGAGGCCAAGGAAGATTTACCCGTGGTGGACGGGGTAGGGGAAAGAAAGCCGCACCCGCAGGAGCAGGAGCCACTTTACCTTCGGCAACTGCATCAGCCGCTTCAAAACCACTCTGAGGTCTCCCCTCACAGAACACCAGTAGGGGGCAGGTTAACTCACCATCTGACGGAATGGCAGGCTATTACGTCAGATGCTTGGGCTCTGGAGACAGTGGCCCAAGGTTACTGCCTGCCCTTCCTACATATCCCTCAGAGTCATCCACCGGGGAACAACCCTTTGAAGCTTCCAGATCCGCTCCTCTTGCAGGAGGTTTTAGACCTGCTAGAGAAAGGTGCCATAGAACTGGTACCTGTAGCGGAAAGGAACAAGGGTTGGTACTCCCCCTACTTCATAATACCGAAGAAGGACGGAGGACTGAGACCCATCTTAGACTTACGGGAATTGAACAAATTCCTCCGAAAGGACAAGTTCAAGATGGTGACTCTCTCTCAGATCCTTCAGGCCCTCCAGCTTCAGGACTGGTTGGTATCTCTAGACCTCCAGGACGCTTATTTCCATGTGCCGATCCATCCCAGGCACAGGAGATACCTGAGGTTCGCAATTGGCAGCTCTCATTATCAATTTCGAGTTCTGCCATTTGGGCTAACCTCCGCCCCGAGGGTCTTTACCAAGCTAATGTCGGTTGTGGCTGCAAGTCTAAGGAGGGAAGGGATTCATGTCTACCCTTACCTAGACGATTGGTTGATCAGAGCTGTATCTTCGGAACAGGCTCAGAGACAACTAGATTATGTTTGCCACTTCCTTCACAAGCTGGGCTTCTCCCTCAATTTAAAGAAGTCACAGATGATACCATCACAGAGACTCCAATTCATTGGAGCAGTCCTGGACACTTCCCTGGGAAAAGCCTTGCCACCAGAGGTGAGGGCTCGAGATATTCTGCAGATGGTCATCAGATTTCAGAATGCCCAATATCTCCCAGCCTACGACTTTCTGAGGTTGCTAGGCCTCATGGCATCCTGCATATTCCTCGTGCCGGAGGCTCGCCTGAGAATGAGATCCCTCCAGTGGGCACTGAGAACTCAGTGGTCACAGTTCTCAGGAAGGATGACAGATCTCCTTCGGATCCCGGTCAAAGTAGCCCGAGACCTTCAGTGGTGGGCCTGTCGGGAGAACATCCTGAAAGGAGAAATGTTTTGGCAACCATGGCCGGAGATAACAGTAGTCACGGATGCCTCACTCACGGGGTGGGGAGCTCACGCCAACGACTTGACCATCAGCGGTCGTTGGTCTCCATCGGAGTCCAGACTACATATCAACCTGTTGGAGCTGAGAGCCATCAGACTAGCGCTGAAGGCTTTTCTGCCGTCTGTACGGGGAAGAAACGTCCTAATAATGACGGACAATACAGTGGCCATGCACTACCTCAACAAAAGAGGAGGCGTAGGCTCACTACCACTGTGCAGAGAGGCGATGCAGCTCTGGTTTTGGGCAATTCAGGAAGGAATCTCTCTATCGGCAATTCACCTAGCCGGAGAGAAGAACTTGACAGCGGACGCTCTGAGCAGGCAGAGCACAGTCTCTCACGAGTGGGAGATAGCTCAGGAAGTCCTTCAAGAGATCTTCGCCCTTTGGGGAACCCCTCAAGTGGATCTGTTCGCCACCAGTATCAACAGGAAGTGCGACAGATTTTGCTCAAGGGAATTTCCCCCGAGAGGAGCTCTAGGAGATGCGTTCGTAGTGGACTGGGAGTTCCCACTTCTGTACGCGTTCCCTCCGGTCCCTGTCATTCCTCAAATGATCAGGAGGTTGAGAAGGTTTCGGAAGACCATGATCCTAATTGCCCCGGATTGGGCCAGGAGAACGTGGTACCCGGACCTTCTAGACATGTCCATCTGCCCTCCAATTCGACTGCCATACAGAGAGGATCTTCTCTCGCAGAAGGAAGGTCAGGTTCTCCATCCAGCCATCAAGACCCTCAACCTTCACGCTTGGTGTCTGAAAGGTTGAGGTACAAGGATTGGGACCTTCCGGATGATGTTATGGAGGTGTTGCTTTCGGCCAGAAGGCCGGCAACTAAAACTCTATACCGCTGCCGTTGGAACAAATTTTGCAGCTGGTGCAGAGAAAAGAATATTGAACCCTTTTCTTGTGGTACACCTATGGTGTTGTCATTCTTACTTTACCTGGCTAATTCAGGCCTACAGGTTGGCACAATTAAGGGCTATCTCGCAGCGCTATCAATCTTTAAGCGCACTGCAGAGGAGCCTTCATACTTCAAAATTCCATTGGTAATACAATACCTAAAAGGATTAACTAATGTTTATCCCCCGAAACCTTTTCAAGTTCCCTTATGGGATTTAAACCTAATTTTAAACTTCCTAAAGGGTGCCCCTTTTGAACCACTACACTCTTGTTCATTGAAGCTTCTCACCCTCAAAACTGTTTTGCTAATAGCATTGACATCTGCTAGAAGGGTTAGCGAGTTGCAAGCCTTATCGTGTAAACCTCCACATACAATCTTTTACAAGGACAAAGTTGTTCTTCAGGTGAAGCCTAACTTCCTCCCGAAGGTAGTCTCGGAGTTTCACATCACTCAGAAGATTATATTACCTTCTTTCTACCCTCCTCCTCATCCGGGGAAGGAGGAAGAGAGACTGCACAGGCTGGACCCTAAGCGAGCCTTGAGCTTCTATATCAGCAGATTGGCTAAGATCAGACAAGCAGACCAACTCTTTGTAGGTTATGCAGGACATAAGTTGGGCCTTCCAATAACAAAACAAACCATCTCCAGATGGATTATTTTAGCCATTCTGGAGTGCTACAAATTGGCAGGAAAGGAGCCTCCTCAAAATCTAAGGGCTCATTCTACCAGGGGTATCGCAACATCCTCAGCCCTTCAAAGAGGGGTGCCAATTCGAGATATATGTGCGGCTGCCACATGGTCGTCCGCACATACATTTACCAAATTCTATAGCCTGGATTCCTCCTCTAGTCAAGAAACTAGATTCGGCAAGGCTGTGTTACACTCTGTCCATTCTGGAAGGGTAACATAACTTTTATTACTCCCGCCTCCAGTCACAATACCACTGCTATGGGAGTCTATCTAAGATAAGGAATACGTCGGAGGACACAATCCCTTCGAAGAACTAGTTACTCTTACCTTGTAACGTTCTTTCGATGGGATGTTCCTCCGACGTATTCCTTATCGACCCTCCCATCCATCCCCGCAGTATGACTTCCTGTGGGTTTACAGCCTATGCTCCTTCAAGGTGATTAGTCTAATCCAAAAACATTACTGGGGACTACAAAACGGAACTGAGCAACGGACGCTGCGCGCGGCCTTTATAGGCAGGATGACGTCGACGTCGGCACGGAGGCCGTCGAGGGTCATCGACTCGGCGATCATCGACGCGCAGCGCCCTCTGGCGAAAAAATTTTCCGAGGCCAGCAAAGCTGAAGGATTTATATCTAAGATAAGGAATACGTCGGAGGAACATCCCATCGAAAGAACGTTACAAGGTAAGAGTAACTAGTTCATCTGATGTACTTGCTCAATGTACAGTCATTAATGGAATTAATTTTAGACTGGAGCCGTGGCTGAACTTTGGCACTCTTTTCCATCTAGCGATCTTAAAATGGGTCTGCTTACAGGCACAATCTAGACTTGCTCTCTCCTGAGAAAAGGTCTCTTGAGCAAGGAGGACTATTTCTGTTCTGGACATGAATTCTGATTGAGTTCACATTTATTATTTGGGGGAATTAGAAGAAAAACATCCTCCTCTCCAGATTGTGCTTCCTCTATTACAATCCACCTATATGGCCTGTGGCAGAAAATGTCCACATGGCCAGAGGAGCATGCAAACCAGTAGTAAGTCCATCCAGCACATTGAGCAAGGGAACACTCTTATCCAGTCGTGGCTTTCTGTATCTAATAACATTTGTCTGTTTGAACTTGTAGGCCCAATATAAAAGGAGCTTTTAACCTTTAAGGCTCATGATACAACTTCAGGGCTAGATGAAGGAACTTCTGGTGACAGAGCGTCAGTTGGCTTCTCTGCTAGAGGACCTTATACAAATGTAAGACTCTTCAGGAGCAATGTAACTGTGGGAAGCCCTCCAAAATATTCTAGTACACAAACCCTTGTGAGAAACCTGGGGGTATTCTCCCATGGTAGACCCCAAGAATCCTCTATTCAGGTGGCCAGGGAAGGGCAATTGCTTTTGGATCTCAACCCCTGGGGTGGACAAGCGAGGGAGGATCATCCGAGTTGGGGAGGCCGGGGTTGCCCTCAGGAGAATACCCTAGGATAGATGCAGTATTCTATCCGGATCGTGGTGGAGGAGGAAGTCCCAGATGCCTTCTTGAGATATCTTGATTCCTAGAGCCCAAATCCAGATAGCAAGATCCTTAGATCTCTCACCATCTAGCATGGCCCCAGAGTGAGAAGGGAAAGAGATGATTACCCAAGAGGGAGAGGGAAGAAGGTGCAAGTAACACAGGATCAGACACCGAGAGCAAGATTTATTCATCCTCTCCAGATCATATGGAAAACCACCTAAAACACTATACACATAGGTCATCAACAGATATAAAGAAGTGGACACATTCCTCTTGTGGGGAAGAACAAATCAGGAACGTTTCTTATATCCCCTGTCAATACCGTGATAAGTACATCAGAACTTAACCAAAATCCTGTTATCCCTTTAAACATTCACCCTTAACCTCAAGAAAATATTTACAATCTCAACTCATTTCCCCCTCCCCATTTCCAACAAATACTGAGACGAGGAGGCAGCCACTAAGAGCAATAAAGATTGCCCATCGGAATAACATGGAGGGGGTGGGGGGAGAACTACTTTAGAGAAAACCACTTTCCCACTAACAGTCAGGCATTTGTAGGTAACTATTCACACCTTACTTCACTTGACTGTGTGTTCAGCTATAAAAGGCGTAATTCTCAGAGAATTGAACGAGCTGGCGATGCAGTCCTGACCGGTGGAGCTGAAGGCAGGAGGAAGATGGCGTCTGGAATGTGTGTGGGCTGCAGCGTTGCAAGGGAGCCAAGGCTCCAGGGAAACGGAGAAGCGCTGCCTGCATTCTGCAGGCTTGGTCCAGCAAAATGCTTGTCCCATGGGGCCAGTGCTGACCCCAAGGGTGCATGAGTGGCAAGTGGTGAGACCCTGACCTCAACCCTGCAATGCCTGGAGGAACTGCCTCTCAACGCAATGCTGCCCAGTGAGTTTCATAGAGAATGTGAGACACTCGAAAGCATGCGTTTAAATGAGAGCGGAGTCCGAGAAAGGCACGAACAGGAAAGCGGCATGGAATAGTAAAGAAAGCAGAAAGCAAAAGGGCAACGAAGAGCGAGGAAGAAGGCATAAAGGCTGAAAGCACAACTAAAAAGCAGGGGTGAAGCAGAAAAGACTAAAAGCATTGCGGAAAGAAAAGCAGTTTAGCAGATCAGAGTGAAAAGTGAGGAAAACACTGATTGGAGTAGAAAACGAGAGAAAGTGAAAAGAAACATCCAGTGGCCAATAACAAGAGGGGCACGTTAAAGAGGGTGCAAGTGTGCACGGAAGGAAAATGGAAAAAAGGGCTGCAAGAAGCATCTGAAGGAAACAGAGTTCTCAGAAAAAAGTCAGAGCGGAAAAACAGACTGAGTGGTTGCGCCCAGGAAAAACAAAGAGCCTGGCGTTTTCAAAAGCCTCTGATTCTACCCCTGAGAAGATGGTATGTGGATAAGATTTGTTAATCAGAAAAGGTACATCCTGACTAACGGAATTTGTGTGGTGAATTGAAGGGGCCTAAACCTGGGGAAACGGCACCCTGTGAACTCATGAAAGAACTGTGTTTAAATTATACGTTGTGTTTTGAAAGCTGGAAGAGGCCTACGGCTTGAGGGGAAAAAGGAACCCTGAGGGGCCTATACAAGAAAGCATCCCGATAAGAGTCTGTGTTTAAAGGCTGAAAAAGGCCTTCGCTTGGGGAAGGTAACCTTAAGAGGCTTAGCCAAGTTAAGAGGCTTGTTCGTTTTTGTTGCACTGTTGAAAGGATTGAAGCATGGGGGAGGGAACCCAGACAAAGTTACAAAATGAACTGTACAATTGTTCATGGTGTTTTTGAAACTTGATTAATCTGAAACTTGGGGAAGGGAACCCCAAGGAACTTAAGGACACTGAAGTTAGTTGGAGTGACTACAAGGGACCTGTGAAGAAGGTCACACGAATAACCCTGATGTTTGAACTTATTTGTAAAATTTTGACCCAGTAGCACCTGGTAAGAAGACCACCTGAAACCAATTTTGGTTTACATTTTTGTTGAACCACTATTTTTATTTATTTTAAAAAGATTTCCTATCCCATTTTTGCACAGTGAGGGCAAGCATAGGTTTAGACACAGACAGACTTTTTTTTTTGGAGTTTGACAACGATGGCCATTAGAAACATCAGTTAAGGGGTTTTAGCCCTTTAGAGTAAGGGCCAGTCAAGCATTACACCAACCCAGGAACCATAGTAAATAAAGGTTTTCAAACGAACCCTTTTGAGTCTGTGTCTTTCTTGATAACATGCCTGTCTCGCATCCTCCACATACCTACAATCCACTAAATATCTACTATATCAATGAAAACCTTAGGACTTGGAGTGTTCAATTTGTCCCATGTCAGGCATGCATATCTAAGCCAGTCCTAAGTATTCTGGCAACTTCTGAGCTTTTTGAGAGTACAAGTCCCAAAAAGCAAAGGATGAACCAGGGCTGGAAATGGGTGACTTTGACTTACAAAGGAAGGTAGCATTAATTTCAGGGAGGGGGCGGGGGAGTGCTTTTAACTGAAGAGGACTGTAGTTTAAATGCACACAATTACATTATTAAACTTCACTTAAGGGGGTGGTGAGGGCAATGTAATGAGGAAAAGAGAGCGGGCAATGGAAGCACCATCTTTAGCAAGAAGTTAAATCAAGGTTTTGAAGAGAACCCTCAGTTGGGATGACTTTGATAGTGATGTACAGCGGGTTGTGGGGCAAATAGGGAGAAAGTGTGAAAGTGAGAGGACTCGCAGGGGGGCATGGGCCACTGAGATTCAGAGCAGAGGAGGAGCAAAGGGAACGAGACTGTGAGTAGACAGATGCAATCAGACATGTACTGAGGAGCAAGACCATGTATAGCTTTGTAGACTAGGAGAAAAAAAGGAAACGGAGTGGTTGTGAACAGAGAGCCAGCCAGCATGCTATTAGTAGGTGGACGTGGGGAAGGATCTGGATAGGTTGTAAGGAGTGCAGGGAGCAAACTTGAGAACTTTGTCTAGAGGGAGGAAGGTGTAGAGAGGAAGGCCAAGGAGAAGGCTGAAGCATGCGTCAAGTTTGCTGAGCATGAGATGGAGATTGCTGAGCATGAGGTGGAGATTAGAGTTTTCATAGTGGTTAGTAAGAAATGGGGAAAATGTTCTGAACGTTGAGAAAGTTAATATGAGCAGCAATTGTAGTGATGAATTGTTGCAGCCGAAGGTCGCTATCAAAGAGGACCTAAAGGTTGCAAGCCTTGAGTCAGTCAGCAAGAAGTTCAGGCGGGAATTAGATGGGAGCAGGGAAAGGAGGAATGGCAATGGATGCTGGGTCAAAGATGCCTTCCGTTTTTGAAGAGTTCAGGATGAGGCAGCAGAGAGCCTTTGTGACCAATTGCAGTGAGACAGTTTGTAATCCATTGCGAGATAGCTGGAGTGAAGGAAGCAAAGGAGAATACGATTTGAGTATCAGCAAAGCGGTGATAGTGAGAGCCAAAAGAAAAGATGAGTCTTCATAGGGCAGAGCTATTGAGGGTGAAGAGTAGCGGCCCAAGGATTGATCTTTGGGTGAAGAAGACCATGAAAGATGTGGGGTCTTAGGTTTTTGAGTCCAGCTAATTCTAAAAGATCGACTTTCCAGGTAGGAAGCAATCCAGGTGAGAAAACAAATTTCAAACACTGTTTGACAGGTGCTCCAAAATGAATATTTATTTGATTTTAGTTATTTTGCAAATATCGGTTATCTTCACAGAATTAGAAAAAGTGATGTTCACGTTTTACCCTCGACACGTGTTTCCCCACTTTGTATTCAGTGGTTCTTCAGGAGGTAAGTTTACAAATATTTCTGTTGTGAACAAGAAAAAAGAAAAAAATACAATATTTTGAAACACAATAGTTGTGAAAGAAAATGATCAATTTGTAACTTGTAAACATCATTATATTGTGCAGGTATATCTGTTATCTTCACAGAATAAAAAACAGTGGTTTTTACAAGTTTTACCCTCTAAATCTTTGAACAGACATGACACCAAGCAATTGCATTTGTGTACCTTGATACAATACTTTACCCTGAATCTGAATTGATTGAGAAACTATTTTTTGTCTTTTTAAAACTTCTTATTTAAGGATCCAAAATGGTGCACAACAAAATGTTTAAAGAATAATGCTTACTGATCAATGTTTCCTTATGACTTTTGAAGGAACAACGGTTAGATTGCTGTGCATCCTAATAGAAAAAGGATCTTGCTGGATTTATTTTTCCTTCAACATTGTGCGAGTCAGTCCCTGTTGGTGATTTGAGAGAGAAACTAAGTTAAAGGTGGATTAAGGCTTTCCATCCTTATATGTACAAAAATAAGCTTTCTAAAGTTTAGAATTTAGGAAATAATTCCAATGTGAATTTTCTTACCTGGATTTCTCCTTAGGTCCGATTGAGGCGGATTGTAATTCGTGACTTAAACTGCTCGATTTAGTCACCTAAAATTACCGCTATTTATTTACGTCTTGTATCGTCATGACGTTGTCCGTAAAATTACGTGATGAACGTGATCACGCTATGGACACCATCCTGGAGTATCAACTGGATCCGTAATATTTCTCTAATTAGTATAGCTGTTGACTTAGTGCTCACATAATTCAAGTTTTACGATTAAATTTAAAGGGACCACTGTTAGGTCTTATGCATGTTTTCTACTAGTTGGATTTACTAATTCCTCAGCGAATGTCTGTATTTAGGCGTGCCCTAGCGGGATGGAACCATCTGCAAGTGGGCATTATGGCCTACAACACGCCACGGGCGTTATTTTGTCTAGTTCTTGCTCCTTTTAATGTTTTGTCAATTGTAAGCATACGTATGTTATCTTACCCTTTGAGGCGATCTTCCTTTGGATAAAATAATTACTCTTTACTATGTGTAAAGATCCCTTACTAACTTATACAATGAGAGGCTTAATTTTCAAGCTGTATTAAGATTTGCTGTGAGTTAACATACAATGAACCCAAATTATATATGTGGAGTGACATTGGAAATGGTGGCAGTTTATCATAAGAAATGACAGTTCATGGTCCGCATTTAAACCTGTGTTTGTGCTGTCGATGTGGAAAATCCAGTTCGCTTCCACTTTCCGTAACTGCTTTTCTCTATTCCCCCCTCTATTAGAGATAGTTACTTGTTTAATACCAAAAAATCTTATCCGAGCAATATCTTCTTGTCTGTGGTTTTCTAGGAAATGCTTGCGGTGAGGGTAATGGATGTCACGTAGTTTGATGGTTTGGATATGTTCATAAATCTGTGTTTTAAGTGGTCTGATGGTGCTTCCTATATATAATTTGGCACATATGCATTTGATGGCATACACTATAAATTTAGAATTACAATTGAGAACATATTTGATCATGTAGGTTAAGCCATCTACTTTAGAGCATTCCTTTAAGCCATTGGTTGCATAGTCACACATCTTGCAAGTTCCACATTTGTAGAATCCTTGTAGATTTTCTGTTGCCCAAAGTTGGTGCTGTCCTTTGATTTTTTTTTTGTGTTCAACAAAGTGAGATGGACACAAAATATTTTTTAGGTTGGGTGCCTTTCTATATGTTAAGCACGGGGTCTCAGTTAGATAAAGTCTCAAATCTTGATCTGTAGTTAATATGTTCCAATGTTTTTTCAAGATTTTCCTCAAACTTAATGCCTCTTTATTGTAGGTTGTGACAAATCTTATAGTTGGGGCACTTACATTCGCCACCTTATTTTGCTTGCGTGATGTGGAACTTAAAAGGTCCGGCCTGTTTCTTTCTTGACTTTTATTTTTGGCCACTACAAGTAGATCAGTTTTGGAAGCTTGTTTAAAAAAAATGTCTTTAGCTAATTTCAAATGCTTTTGAATTTCCGCATTTTCTGTACAATTTCTTTTAATCCTCAAAAATTCCCCATACGGGATATTATTTTTGATGTGGGGCGGATGGTAGCTTCCTGCATGCAAGATGCTGTTCCCTGCTGTTGGTTTTGTGTGTAAAGTTGTACCCATTTTGTTGTTAGATATATACAATTCTTAATCCAAAAAGTGGATTTTGTTGGTGCTCTCATCCATGGTTAGTTTTAAATTGTATTGGTTGTCGTTTAAAAAATGGTGGTATTCACTAAGTGATTGCTTGTCTCCTTTCCATATGATTAAGATGTCGTCTATAAATCTACTCCAGTAGATTATCTGGTTTAATTCACTGAAAGATCGTGGGTTGCCAGGCATGATGTAGTTCAAAGGAACCCATATATAGGTTAGCATATGCTGGTGCAAACTTTCCCCCCATGGCTGTTCCTCTTTTTTGTTTTGTAAATGTCATTATTGAACAAAAGAATATTATTGTTGAGCGTGAAGTTCAACATCTCTAATGTCTCATTTTGATTTCTGTATGAGATGGATCTTGTATCTAGAAATTCTTTAGTTGTTTCAATTCCTTTTTGATTGAGTATGCTGGTATGGAGACTAGTAACATCAAAAGTTACTAGTGTGAAGTCTTGTTTCCATTCTATTAATTCCAGTTGGTTTATTACATCTGTTGTGTCTTTGATGAAAGAGGCCATGTTGGCTGCCAATGGTTGTAGGTGTTTGTCGATGTATGATGAAATGGGTTCCGTTAATGATCCAATGCTGTTGATTATTGGTCTGCTTGATGGTAAATGATGATAATCTTTATGGATTTTTGGTAAGAAATAAATGCTTGCTAGTACCGGATGTTGATTGCCCATATAGTTGTACTCTTCTTCTGTTATCAGTTGTTAATCTAGATAATGCCTGTTGAGCTGATGCCATTCTGTGATTAGGTTTGGAAGAGGATTATTGGTCATTTTCTCATAGGTCTGTTTGTCATTGAGATGCTTAGCCGCCATTTTGATGTAATCTGCTGTGTTTAACAATACAATTTTTCCCCCTTTATCTGCTTGGTTTATTGTCACTGTTTTGTCCTTCTGTAGTTCAATTAAGGATTCTCTTTCCTTGCTGGTTAAGTTGTAGTGAAGATTTTTAGGTTTGCATGTTTTGTGGTATAGTGATTTTAAATCATTAGAAACTGCTTTTTCAAAGAGATTCATAACGTTGTCGGTGTACACGTGTGGATACAAGGTTGATTTAGGTTTTAATTTTGTTGATTCACTGAGATCCATGGTGATGCCTAGATCTTCAGTGAAAGATTCCAAAGTATGAATATCGTCTTATGGAAGATTAAGTAAATTCACTGTTAATAATGAGTGAGCAATTGATAGATCTGAGGGAACAGGTTCCTCTTCTGGTCTAGGCTTGGCTTTGAAACCAGTAGCAAAGTATTTCTTAAGTTTTAGATTTCTGCTGCACTTGTATGGGTCTACTCTTGTTTGAAAGTAATCCATTTTGTGTATAGGACAAAAGGACAGGCCTTTATTCAAAGCAGAGCATAATGTAGCAGAACATGTTTTGCCAGATAGGTTAACAATTAGTTCTTCTTTTTCCTTTGATCTTTTGATCTTGTTTTGACCCTGTTTTGTGGTTTGTCTTCTTCTGATGCTGCCTCTGCCTCGTCTGCCTCTTTTGATGGGCCACCATTTGTGGGTGCATTTGTTTTGCTTGGAAGGTAATTGGTTTTCCATTGTTTGTGCTTGCGATATTCTTCTAAAAAAGAATATGGTGTTTCTGATGTTTCCGGTTCAGCAGATGAGCTTGGTGATTCCTGTTCTCCTTCGCTACTTTGTTCTGTTTCAGAGGATTGAGATGACTGTGTTTTTAGCTGCTTGGGGATATGTTTTTTTGGCTAATGGGGTGAATCATTTTGGTTTCCTATTGGTTTGTTTCTGGAACGTATAGACTCTATTAAACTTGAAGTCCATCTCGTCCCGATGGAATTAGAAATCACTTTTTCTAATTCTGTGACGATAACAGATATTTTCAAAATAACTAAAATCAAATAAATATTCATTTTGGAGAGCCTGTCAAACAGTGTTTGAGGTTTTCTTTTCTTTGATGCTTTGTTAAATGCTCTCTACAGCCTTGGGAGCAATCAAATGCCCATGTAGGCAGCACCAACAAGATTGAGGACAAATTACAAAAATATTATAATATCCAATTACTCGCCTGGATCACTCCATATCAAGGCAATCCAGGTGAGGGCAGTGTTTTGAAACCCAAGTGGTCTGAAGAGTGTGATGAAGGGAGGACTGGTCGGCAGTGTCAAAAGCGGCAGAGATCTCCAAAAGTATGATTATAAGAGAGTTGGGAGTGGAAAGCATCCGAGAGAAAGTTGGAGATCTGCGCAAGTGCAGTCTCAGTGGAGTGTTTACTACGGAAGCCAGATTGAAGTGGATCTCCAAGGCCATTAAACTCCAGGTACTTGGTGATCCAGTTGACTATCACCCATGGAAGGGCTTTTAAATAATGGGAAACTGGGCGATTGTTTGCTGGGCTGTTCGAGTTACCAAGGGTTGCTTAATAGGGGGTTGATAGTGGCAGATTTAAAGGAAGCAGGGAAGCAACCAGCATTGGGTGTTGGGGGGAGGGGGGAGTAGAGGGTTTGAAGAGCTCTGAGATAAGGGCAGATTACTGCGACTAAGAAAAGTTGCAGCAAAGCTTTCTCCAGCTAGACCTAAACATGGAAACCATTTTGAGCATTTCACAGTTGGAGCAGTTTTATTTTAAATAGGTTTTAAGGTTCTGTCTGTTTTTGGAGACACTTGGACTAGAGAAGGTTGGGACTCTTGGAAGGCAATCTTTGAGCAAAGTTTAGGTAGAAGGGATAAAAGAAAATTGTCAGTTTGGAGTATTGGGTGAGGGAGACTTACTTGGTAAACCAGCGAACTACTATGACCAGTAGCCCGGTGGAGAGGGGAGTGATTGAGGAGAGCATCACCCTTCAGCCAGCACCTGAGACTATATCTCACCCTCTTCGCGTTGAAGTAGCCCATGAGTGTTGCCGTTGACCGGCAGAATGGTTGAAGGAGCGAAGGCTGGAGATCATGCACGGAATACATCATGGAACAAGAGCTTTTTCTAGAGCCCACGACATCCGAAAACCGTCCAGACGGGTAGTGACTCTTCTCTTTCCGGAGGAAATACTCCCACAAACCAGTGGTGCGGGAGGACCTACATAGAAGAGGATGCCAGCAATGAAGTTTGGAGGTGAGATTAGACATACCCGAAATCGTAAGGGAAACAGTAAAATTGCAAAATTCTTACCAATGAAATGTGAACTCTAGGACACAACTGAATTGGCATTGCGTATTAATAACTCTGTGGCATGTCTAGGCTTTTGTTTGACGGAATCCATTGTGATGGTTCCGGAAGAGCTGCGCACTCCTCCTTCCACAATACACGGACCCATCATGGACTTGTATGTGAATGCTTTGGGTGGGGATCCTTGATAACAAAGACATTGTGTAAAGAAGTGATTATAATTTAGTAGAAATGGTAGCAAAAGTAAAGAAGAAATGCAGCTTGCCACCAATTGGGACGACTCCGTAAATATGGATAAAAGTCTGAATTGCTCGCTGTGTTAACTGTAATTAATTCAACTGGTGTCTACTCAGATGAGGAGTATGGAATTGAACTTAATACTGCTGGTGTGGCACACAGTATAAGGCAGCCCAATCCTTTGGCGAAAGTAAAACGGCTGAATAACAGCAGCCAATTGGACCCAGACATGGGGAACAGTATAAATCCTGTACTCCTACGACCCGTCCCCTTTCCTCCATACTGTATGGGCATCCCTCACTAGAGACGGGAGACAGAACCTTTTTCACCAGAAAAAATCTTCTTCCGCTTTAAATTTAGATGTGCGCAGTGGCACGGCCCTGGGAGCATTCGCTCCCTTGGCCCCTGCCCCAGCGCCACTCCTCAGTCCTCTTTTCAGCGGCAACAGGAACGGACTTCTTAGAGCAGCGCTCCTGGGTTAGGCCTCTGGCCTAGTAGTTCCATGCGCTCTTCCCCGGAGAGTGTTTTTTTGTCTTCTTCTTTATTGTCTTTAATCAGATACCTCTGTCCTCTGGCGCCACGCTCCTCCCCGGCGCATGTCGAAGTCAGCGGGCTTCAGCAGGTGTCCAGCCTGCGAGGGGCTCTTCGCTACGTCCGACTCTGATGCTCTCTGCCTCCGCTGCCTTGGCCCCGACCACGGCCTGCATGGCTGCACCACGTGTGACGCGCTGACACTGCATGCTCTGAACAACAGGTTAGCTCGGTGGAGGGAGCTCTTCGGAAGGTTGCCTCCAGAGGACTTAAAGGAATTCGTCAAGCTCAAGTCCAGGCCCAAGGTAGGGGAACTGTTTTCATCCACACCCCCCAGGAAGCGCACGAGCGGGAGGGACCTCTCAGGTTCTTGTACCTGGGCAGGTACTGAGGCTGCTAAAGCTACCGGCCTCCAGGCTAATGGGTCGCTAGATCCTACCGGTGACTGCACTGAGGGATCGCAAGGTTCTAGCGGGACTACAACTGAGGGGCTACGCCCTAGTACCGGGCAAATGACTGAGGGGGCGCCTGTATGCAGCACTACCAGTGACACAGCGGAGGGCAATCTGCCCACCAGGCCCCGTCCTGAGGTGCAGGGTAGGCCTCCACCTCCACCGCCAAGAGTCTTGGAAGAGGCTGGACCCAGCGCGGAAAGCACCACGATGCAGGCACATGGCATGCAGCCCGACAAGATGGCCGCCGGTCTAGATGAAATGGCATCTCGTCAGACACCTTCCCCCTTTGGGGACCAGGTAGGGGAACGAGTTTCCAGGTGGGACTGCTCTTCACCTGGTACGTGGCCTACGGCATACCCTTGATCATCGCAGGGCCAGATACACCTCTCAGTCAGTAAGGCAGAGTGTACCCAGTTCTCAGCCCACGACTGCGCCTCCAAGCGCTCCACCGGCCTGTGAGGATAGGTTTTTTGAAAGGTTTCTGACCCTCATGAGGTCTTCACAGATGGGCATCATCCTCAAGGATATGATCAGGGACATGCTTCCTCCAGTTCTGCTGTTTGCACCCACGGCCACACTGCACATGATTCCAGGGCCTCTGGTTCCCATGCAGCCCCAGCTGCCCATGCCAGTTCCCACCACGCTGGCTTCCACGCCTCCAATGGTCCTGACAGCCTCACAGCCGCCGCTACAGCTGCCGCCGCCGCCTCCTCCTCACGCCGCAGCCCCCGGCGGCCACCACTCCTCCAGCCGCTCCACACCAACAGGAAACCTTGGTGGACACGGATGAGGAGGAGAACCCTGACACACCTTCGTTGACCAAGGCCTTCCCTGAGCGGCTTGCCGGATTGGCTGAATATTTGGGGCTTCCACAGCCTGAGGTGGAACAACCAGAGGCGGGGGTCTTGGCGGAGGTCCTCACTCTACTCCCCACAGCTAGAAAGGGGATTCCGATGCAAAAGGACATGGTGGCACTCGCCAAAAAAGGATGGCTTAAACCCCATTCTGCCCAGCCCACCAACCGGCGTCTCAACACAAAGTTAAGGCAGATGGAGGGGGATCCACTCTTGCTGTCGGCACGCCCTCAGCCCGACTCCTCAATGATAGCCACGGCTTCAATCTTCTCCAAGCCACAATCATCCTCAGCCACTTCCTCTGCACTCCTGGGTAAGGTAAGAAGGAGAAGATCCTGAAAGCATACGGAAAGAAAATATATTCCAATGCTTCCCTTCACCTTCGTCATTCCAATGCGGACGCAATGCTTGCTGCAGTCAACCAAAGGCTTTGGCGGTTAGTCGCTGGCTTCCTTCCAGAACTTCCGGTACAGAGCCAGGCACGCTTCAAGGCAGGTGTTGGGGGAGCAACAATTGTGGTGCAGGGCATAATGGAGTCCACGGTGGACCACATCGACAGCTCAGGCTGTGCCATTAGCATTGCGAAGGACATGAGAAGGATGGCCTGGCTAGGGGCAACCAAATTCAACCCAGACGTCCATGAGTGCATACTGGACCTTCCTTTTGAGGGTAGAAACCTCTTCCATTCCACTACTGACTAGGAACTCAATAAGAATAGTTCCCAGACTGCTAAATACTTATCAATCCTCACTAAGGCCAAGGCCTACAGCCGGACGCATCAGCGTTCAGACAAAGGTCGGTCTTTCAGAGGCTTCCGGGGTTTCCAGGAGAGGCGGTCCAGGCAACCGGGCCAATCCCTTAGCCAGCACCGGCGCAAGCAGCATAAGGTGGCGCACAAAGGCTTTTTTCAGCCACCCTCCTCAGCTGCAGAGGGTAAAAAGGCATGATACGCCCAGCCGGATCCACAGGTCACCGGGAGAAGAGGGGGCAGGCTTGCGCTTCACTCCCAACGCTGCCGTGCGAGGTTCGCGAACCCCTGGATCCTATCCGTAGTGTCCACGGGCTCACGCCTACCTATCCCTTCCTCTCCTCCCCTCTGCTCCCACAGATTTGGACATCAACTCTGTTGGCGGAAATTCACTCGCTCGTAGAGAGCCAGGCAGTGGAGGGAAGTCCCTGCGGGGTCTGGGCTTTTATTCCCGGATTTTCGCCATGCACAAGAACCAGGTGGGCCTGAGAGTTGTGCTGGACCTTTGCACCATGAACCTTTCCCTTATTCGTCAAAAGTTCAAGATGGTTACACCAGCGCTTATAGCTTTAACACTGTGAGGGGGAGATTGGATGCGCTCCCTGGATCATGAAGGATGCTTATCTACAAGTCACAATCTGGCAACCCCATCGATCCTTTCCGAGGTTCAGGGTCATGGGCTTACTTTTCCAATACAAGGTTCTTCCCTTTGGCCTCATTTTGGCGCCCAGGGTCTTTACAAGGCTGTGGCAGCCCAACTGAGGGCCCAGGGTCACCATGTCCATCCCTATCTAGACGACTGGCTTGTCAGGGAAAGGTCACCGGAGGCAGTCAACCACAGTGCCTCCGCCCTCATGAATGTTACACGAGTTGCGCTTATCCATCAATCTCAAGAAGTCACAGCTGGAGACCACGCAGAGTCTAATGTTCCTGGGCCTCATCTGGGATACAAGCTCCAAGAGAATTTTCCCCTCAGAGGACAAGATTGCAGCCATCAAGAAGGTCATGGGGCATTTTCTCAGCAGAGCAGTGACCTCGGCGTGGTGGTACCAGCATCTCTTGGGTATCATGGCTGCATGGTTCCTGGCGGTGCCGCACACCAGGTTCAAAATGAGGCGATTGCAGCTGCACTTCGCAGCCTCCTGGAGTCAGGAGAAAGGTTCCCAGGCTGAGCTGGTCGGCATCCCACCTCATTTCCATCAGGACCTAGTCTGGTGGAGTACGGAGGACAATCTGCAGTTAGGCAGGTCATTTCGTCAACCGGCTCCCCAGGTTACCATCTCCACAGACACCTCATCCATAGAGGGTTGGGGAGCTTCCATGGACAGCCACAGTGTCCATGGGGTATGGTCCCATCAGGAGCCTGCGTGCCACATCAACTGGCTCGAGTTGATGGCCATCTGGCTCGCTCTCGAAGTCTTGCTCCCTATGATCAGTGGCAAGGCGTTTCTCATTCAAAAGCACAGCTCCACCACCATGTATTACATCAACAGGCAGTGGGGCACCATGTCTCCTCCCCTCTGAACACTAGCTGTAAACATTTGGGAGTGGGCTCTGGTAAACCGCATACACCTGGCAGCAATTCACCTCCCGGGGGAATCCAACTTGGAGGCGGACAAGCTCAGCAGGCTGGGTGTGGACAACTACGAATGCAAGTTGGACAACAGGTCCTTCAGGGGCTCTTCAACAATGGGGTCCTTCTCAGGTCGATGTTTTCGCCACCTGGTCCAACAGGATCTGCCCTCAGTTTGCATCCTGGTAGGGAGAGGGCTGGGGCTCTCTGGGCGATGCAATGCAGATCCAGTGGGACCACATGAACGCCTATGCTTTCCCTCCCACTCTCCCGGTCCACAGGGTGATTTACAAGATACAGGAGTCCCGGCACCTCTATCATTTGGATTGCTCCATGGTGGCCAACAAAGGCCATGGTTATCAGTACTTCTCAGCCTGTCGGATCAACCCCTGGTGCACCTGTCACTGAGCCCAGCTTACTATCACAGCAGGGAGGCACAGTCATCCACCCTGCCCCCCACAAGTTAGCCCTCCCAGCGTGGTTCCTGACCAGGTCACACTACGGCATATGCATTTGTCACAGGCTCACCTAGACATCATAGAGGGAGCTAGGAGCAATGCTACCAGGAGCCAGTACAAAAGCAAGTGGACTATGTTTTGTCACTGGGCGGAATCAAAGGAGGTTGATCCCCTGACCTGCAGTTTGGGCAACTTGCTATCCTCCTCTGCACACCTCGCACCTTCGGGGGTGCAGATACACATGCCGCACCTATCTGACGCCTTTCGGAGTCTACCGGAACGCGGAGGAAGAGGTTTTTTCATCCTCCAATCCAGTGGTTAAGACATTTGGCGGGCCTCACCAGGCTCTACCTGTCTATCAAGAAACCACACCCGGTGTGGGACCTCAACGTGGTCTTGGCGCATAATCCATCAAAGCCAATGGCATCCGCAGACATCCGGCTAGTCAACATTAAGACCGCCCTCCTGGTGGTTCTTACCTCTGCACACAAGGTCAGGTAAGTCCAGGCACTGGTGGCTTCAGAGCCTTCTACTAAGTTTCATAAGAACAAGGTGGTGCTTAGAACCCACCCTGCATTCTTACCTAAAGTAGTCTCCTTGTTTCACCTGAATGAGGAAATAGTGCTACCCACTTTCTTTGTGGACCCTAAGGACGAGGCTCAGAGGGGACTGCACTGTCTAGATGTTAAATGCGCTCTAAAATTCTACCATGCAGAACCAAGAGCCTCCGCAAATCAGAGGCTCTTTGTCACCTTTGGTGGCTCAAAGCCAGGCTATCAGGCTTCCAAGGCCTCCATAGAAAGATGGATGTTTGCGGCCATTAAAGAGGCTCAAGAGGGCCAGCACAAACCACTCCCGGCAAATATGCATGCCCACGCTATCAAAGCCATGGCGGTTGATTTCCAGAGGCACTTTCCATGGCAGGTCATCAGCAAGGCGGCTACATGGGCTACTGCTTGGATGCCAGCTCCAGGTCAGACGTGGCATTTGGTCAGGCAGTATTAAAGGAATAGAGCGCTCTAAAATATTGTTGCTTTAAAAGATGGGCAATAGTCTAAAACATACTTTAAACATATTTTTAATGAAAGTTCCTATGTAAACGCTTTGCGCAAACAAGGCTCAAAGCGTTTACATGGGAGCATCCATTCTTCCATTTCAGGCAGCCTCCTCAGCTCTGCCCTGGCGGCACTAAACAAGCAGCTCAGGATTGGGGGAGCCCAGGAGACTCCAAGCGAAAGCAGCCACAGTCAGAATAACAAAGTTGTTGTATTTGTAAATGCTGCAGTATTTACAAATACAACAACGTTGTATTTCTCACTGCGGCGGCTTTCGCTTGGATGCTCCTGGGTTCCCCCAACCCTGAGAGAGCCCAGGAGACTCCACGCGAAAGCCGCCGTAGTGAGAAACACTGCAGCATTTCAAAATAAACCCGTGTTGTGTTTCTGCCTGCAGCGGCTTTCACTTTGAGTCTCCTTGGCTCCCGTGGGGGAGCCCAGGAGACTCGAAGTAAAAGCTGCTGCAGGCAGAAACACAATGCGGTTGTATTAAAAAAAAGCTGCCATTTTTCTTTCTAAGTTTCTGTCATGATGCCTACCCCCTGGGAACCAGACCAAGTCCAGCAACCCCGGAAGCAGGCATCAAGTTATCCTAAGCAAGCCCAACAACTCCTGCTAGGGGCTATTTGGGTCCAGGCTCATATGGAGAGTCAGGCCTGGCGCCACAGGCGCCAGGCTCATAGATTAAAACTTACCTGATGCACCTACCTGATGCAGACCATGCTGCAAGAGCTCCAAGCCAAAAGAGGCTTGGAAGGGACTACTTTACTTACGGACTATTTTTTTACCCTGGCGGGGCTGGGGAGGAATACTTACCTGGGAATACTTTCGAGGCTATTTAAACCACGCCCGAAGAGCAGCACACGATTTGCGTTATTTTGCATCCAGCAGCGTAACGCTCACCATGCCTGCAAGTCTGCATCCACCTTTCTCCCACGCCCGCCTCGAGTTTGGAGATCCTAGAAAAAGGGAGAAAGGAGAAAAGGTTAGAACAAGAGCAATACCTTTTATCCTTACCTGAATTCCCGATCCATCGCACCTTCGATCTGGAAGAAAAAAGTTATTTTATGCATGTCGCCTCACCTGCTGCAGCACCGCGCTGAACTCACCGGCCTTCGCAGCATCTTCACATTCCACCGTATCTTCCTGCATGTTCCCGCCGCAATCCAGCACTTAAGGAGAAGACAAGAACAGCAAGGTGAGCCAAGGGAATACACAGAGGAATATTAGTTACCCCCCCCCCCCCCATAGACTTGCCTGATTTTATCACCGGGGGTACTATTCCTCTTCACAGGTCGGCGCAGCTTCCACTGCATCTTCGCCGAACCCCGGCCCCTAAGGGGAAACAAAAGGACAGCAAGGTGAAACAAAGGGACTAACAAGGGGAACCCTCCTCACTACAATAGACTTACCTGATTTTACCGCCGGAGGTATTATTCCCCCGAGACTTCATACTTTCTCTCAGCGACTTAATAAGGGAGAAAGCAACAGGTTACATATTGACATTATTTTATCGAACTGTGTTGGAAAATACAAATCCTTACCAGAATACTACCGGTTGCCACAAGGAACTTTTCATTAGGGTCAAGCTGCAACCTGCAAGGAATCGGTCAAGAGTGAAAGTCGGGCATTTGAACTCTTACGAACTACATACTTACGACGTCTTGCCGGGAATCTCGGAGTTAATATTGTTCTGGAACTCACCAATTCCTTCGAGCCAGTGGAAGCAACTGGTTATCAACGCGCCCCTGCGCTCAATGCAGGATGGAGAGCTCATCTTTTCAAACCATCAGGTGAGACTATAAGAAGGGACATCAAAGGTGATCTGTGGGGAGAACAGCGGGGGTGGGGGGATTTAGGCTCAACTCCACGGGTGGTTAATGCCCTTTCTCCATTTGCAGAAGAATATTCCTACGGGCCAAGCAAACGAAGCTAGGTGGGCCAGTCCAGTCCGTCATCTCGGCCCCATGCGTCACATTGGTGGAGACCGCAGCTGTCTAGTTCCGATCGCCGCCTCTGTGGGAGCTAGGTGAGCGTAACAGTTTCTTGCGCTCCCCCGGCTCGGAGGAGCGCGAGAAAGTTAGAAAGAAAACCACAGCGTTTTTAAATACAACAGCGTTGTATTTATGTTTGCGGTAGCTTTAGTTTGGAGCCCAGGGGGCTCCAAGCTGAAGCCACTGCAAACATAAATGCAATGTTTTAAAAGCAGCGGTTTTCTTTCTAAGTTTTCCGGGCTCCTCTAGCCCGGAAAACCTAGAAAAAAAACTGCAGCTTGTGCTTATTTATAAAAAGAAATAAGCACTTAACCAGATGCAGCTTTCCTGCCTGCAGTCTCTGGTCTCCGGCCTCCGGCACCAATGAAGCAAAAGCCACCCACTGGTAGATTTTGTTTATTACAGCTGGCTGGCTTTTGTTTCATTAGTGCCACAAGGGCAAGCACAGGAGGCATCGATTTCACAAAATGGATGCCTCCTGGTACTTGACATTTTTCAGTTTGAGCTTCATTTGCTCAATACTTTACATAGGGACTTTGTATAAAAATATTTTTTAGATATATTTTGGATTATGGGCCATCTTTTTAGCCAATAATATTTTACAGCGCACTATTCCTTTAAGGAAATTTTTCTTTAGATGGTCACCTATTCACCCTGGGGCTACATTCAGTTTTAATCGCCCATACAGTATGGAGGAAAGGGGATGGGACTTAGGAGTAATTATAAGTTAGTCACCGTAGTGGCTAACCTTCTCCTAGTCCCTTTTCCTCCAAACGTCTCACTATCCCCCCCCTAATAAAACATGTATCATTAGGCAATCGTAATGTTGACACGTCAAAGGGGGCGGAGGAGGGGCGCCAGGGGAGTTCCGGAGCCAGGGGAGCGCATGCTCCCATTGCTGCGCCCGTGTGCGCCTCTAAATTTAAAGGGGAAGACGATTTTTATCTGGTGAAAAAAGTTCCGTCCCTAGCGAGGGATGCCCATACAGTATGGAGGAAAGGGGACTATGGACTAGGAGTACATTAGTCACTACGGTGAGTAACTTAACATTTTTGCTGCATGATTCATGCACATCTCTATCCTAGATTATGAAACTACAAGTGTTTGAGGTACTACAAAGTATTTTTGAGCATCTTGGAATCAAACCAAAAAGATCAAATGTTGCCTTTATGAACAATGACCAAGTGGAGTGCATTGGACTGGAGAAGGTGCAAGTAGGGGGTTCTCTGCATCACACCACACAAACTGCACTGGTAACAGTCAATGACAGTCAATGCTAGACCATCTGCTGAATAGGACAGCAATAGAGCCAGAACCATCCTTGTCCATGCCTCTATGGAGAGAAAGAGTGTGCGACATGCAGATGCATTGCTGATTGAAGTCTAGAAAGAAGTGGTGAAACCGGAGGAAGGTGACAAATCACTTACTGAAGTTATGAAAGAAGCAAATGGGATTGAATCATTGATTGAAGTTACAACGGATGTGTGTGGAAAGGACCAGCATTAATCCAGACAACGTACTATCTGGCAGAAGAAAAAAGACTGGAAAACAAGTGAGTGTGAAACAAAGGCATGCAGAATTCCTTGAAAAAAGGAAGGAGTAAATTAGTTGGTCAAAAAATAAAACTGGTAGGGAGCAGTTCGACCTGGAAAATTGCACGGACAGTACAGGTGAATCAGATGTATTGGTGGGGAAAACTAAATCCACCAAAGAAGGCTACCTCCGGCTTAAGGACAAGGCAAGTGCTAATAAAAACAAGGAAAATAGTGCCACAAGCAACCAGATGGCAAGCACCACGCCACACATGGAACAGCATATGAGTAAGGTGACTAAATGTCGCAGCAATGAGGATGCAAATAAAGGAGAAAACTGTGACATCGGAGAATACTTTCCAACTCGTGAAGGGACCCCAACCATGTCAACTAAATCGATCATTACCCAAATACCAACTGTACCGAAGGCAGCAGTTAATCATGCAGAAGAGCATTTTACCAGGTTTGAAGGATTAGATAAGCTGTTAAAAGAACCCCAGGTTAAACTAGGGCATACCGTGGGAGGGTCGGAAATGTGATGCAGACAATTTTGTATAGGTTTTTCATAAGATGCCATTTCATTAACTCAAAAGGGGGTTTGACAAACGCCTCACTATCCCTACCCTGACGAGAACTTTCCTGCCTTTCAAAATAAACTAAAGGAATCACTAACAAAAGGAATCTGTCCCTCACATTTATACATTAAACAACTTAACAAGGTAATGTATGGCAATTCAAATAGAACAAAAATAGGTTATGTTCAAAACCTGATAACTATTTTCCTTGTAAACTGGATGAATTCCCCTTCCGCAGATTCTAACAAGATATTCCATCAACAGTTCAAAAAGAAAGATACTTCTTGCAACAACGTTCTAACAAAGTTCTTCTTGTTCCAACAAGTCTCTCAAGCGAAAACACAATGCCCAGGATTTGCATCCAGGTTCCCCCAGTCAGACTCCCAGGGGAACGCCCTGTGGATGAACTGGTCAGGGATGTTTGCGTATACTTTTCCACCAACACCTCTCATCAGGAAGATGGTTAACAAGATGAACAGAGAGCCAATGACGCTCGTCTTAGTTGCTCCCATGTGGGCGAGACAACCGTGGTTTCCACACCTACGCAGACTAGCGGTGTGCGAACCCATCAAACTCCCGGGCTGGTACAACCTACTGTCCCAGCACCAAGGTCAAACAGTGCATCGTCAACCCAACTCAATGAACCTAGCAGCATGGCTCCTGAGGTCATAGAGTTCGGACATCTCAGATTATCTCAGAGGTGTATGGACATCCTAAAGGAATCTAGGAAGCCAAACACGAGGCACTGCTACTTTGACAAATGGAAACGATTTGTTATCTGGTGCCAGAATAAGCAAGTGAACCCAGTTGATTGCGCTCCTTCCACAGTTGTCATATACATGCTCCACCTGCTGGATGCAGGACTGGTATTTAACTCACTGAAGGTACACCTGGCAGCGCTGTCGGCATACACCACATCCCATAATAAGGTGTTGTGGTGGAAGATACCAGTGGTTAAAGCTTTCACGGAAGGAGTAAAGAGACTTTACCCTCCTATTTCAAACCCACCACCAGGATGGGACATTAACGTGGTGCTATCTAAACTCATGGGCCCCCATTCGTACCGATGCATAAAAGCAGTCTCAAACACCTGACTTAGAAGACGGCCTTCTTAGTAGCAATAACATCTATAAGAAGGGTCAGTGAAATTCAGGCTCTCAGTGCAGGATCCATTCTTTACAGGTCATAAAGATAAACTGGTTTTACGTACACACCCTAGGTTCTCACCTACGTTTATTTCTAAATTCCAAGTGAACCAGTCCATCGAGCTTCCGGCTTTCTTCCAAGACCCACAAAGCTCGGCTGAGGTGAAACTACACACCCTAGATGTGCGTAGGGCGGTCCTCTACTATGTAAACCAGACCAGACCGCTTAGGAAAACAGATCAGCTGTTTGTCTCCGTAGCTACAGGCAGAGAGGGAGATCGTGTCTCTAAAGGTGCCGTCTCTAAGTGGATTGTTAACTGTATCCAGCTGTGTTACTCTCTTTCTGAAAAAACTCTGCCTTTCACGCCAATAACCCACTCTACTAGAGGCATTGGGGCCACTCTGGCTTTCATTGCAAATGTACCCCTTGACACCATTTGCAAAGCAGCTACTTGGAGCTCTATTCACACTTTTACTCAGCACTACTGCATTGACACCCATTCCAAGACAGATACACAAGTGGGACAAGCGGTTTTAAGACATTTATTTGCTCATGACCCTTCTCATATCCCACCTCCTTCTTCTAACACTGCTCGCTAATCTATGCACATCATGTGATCTCAGCAGATTCAACAAGCCTCAGAAGAGATACATTACTCTAATCGTATTTCTGATGCTTATATCTGCTTAGATTCACATGCGAACCACCCTTCCTCCCCTCTGAGAGAAGGCGCATGGATGCTAATAGTCTTATCTATCTGCTGGGATTATCTGTACTCCCACTACTCCTCATGCTACCTCATGTCAGAGTTTCGAAAAACAAACGGTAATACTCTGCAGCTTCCACTAGATGTCGGCCTATGCACAGCATGTGAATCTAAGCAAATACAAGCATCAGAAATACGATTACAGTTTCTGTATCAACAAAAGTGCTCTTGTGAAAATGTTTCCACAACCGTTCATAAAATACTTGCATCAGCAATAATGATTTATCAGATGATTCCACAACAGTTCATAATATACTTTAGTGGTCTTGCCACGTTGTCATATTCTTTACAATCTTTAACCACACATTGTACTTCAATTACTTCTACCAAATCCACACACCTTCCAGGTCTACAACTACAAAGTCCCTTGCCCTGGTATACACGCCTGCCAGGACTCGAAACTCCTAACTACTACAAGCACTTCTGTGGTAATGTTTTACTTTAAACAATTTAGCAAAGCCTCTTGACTTTCCATGACATTAGTTTTGACTACTACTTCTGAGAACACATGAAACACATTGGTGCTGTTTGTTCCACACTTGTGATTTCCTCATGCAATGCAGGTTGTGCTCCTCTCCTCCTGAATACTTTCTATCAGAAGGGCAGATTTCTCACCACTCTTGTCTTCCCCCTTCTTATTTTAACCAAGTGCTGAAAAGGGCGGCTTCTCATATTTGCTCTTCCTTGGTTTAGACAATGCTTGTTTAGGTCAGTTCCAACTATTGATTCTTTAACACTCTGGCAATGAGGGTTATATACACTTGTTTCTTAATTGCCTTCTCTTGGCTTTGGCAATGTTGGTTCTTATTGACTTACTTTAATATTGCCTTTCTTGACTTTGGCAATTATTCGGACCTTGGTAAGTAAAATCATATATTTCGTCTGCATCTATCCGCAAAAGAACTTGTAAAAATCTTAAAGATTAAACACAAGAAAAAAAATGATATATTTCTCTTCTGTCCCCTAAGTTTATTATTCTGCCACCTTAGCTTCTTAGCATCATTTTGATATTCAATGTGATTATCATTCTGCCACTTCACTTGTTTTACATCAGTTCGGTATTGAAAAGGATTAAGCCAGTTCAGCGGGCAATCAGAGTGTTCCAGGGTCACAAGACAGTAGTGAACTCACTGGGTACCGCCTACGTGTCTACTCGCTCCACTGCCTCCTGGTCTTCTGCTTCCTCTGCTTCACTCGGTCAGGTAAACCTGCTACGTTCTGCTTTCAGCGGCCCACACCGGAAAAGGAGCGCTTATCGCTCCCAGGACACTCCTGTGCTCGCCTGCCACTGGAACCCAACTTCAAAAGTGGGAAACCTTGTAACTTAACACTTCCCACTGCGCAACCTCTGCATTTACGGTCTTCAGGGGGAAGCTTTAAAACACAACGGTTTCTGCTGCACAACCTCTGCATTCAAGGTCTTTGAAGGTATAGACCCTCTCAGAACCGGCATCCGCTCACCAAACAATGGTGGCTCTGGCGTCTCTGGTCTCCTTCAACTTCTGTTGCAAGTGCAACATGGAGTTATGATATGGCATTTTTAACGCGCCTATAGAAGTGTTTTAAGGCTTGACGAGGCAAGGGAGGGGGAACAGAGGGAAGACAGACAACGATCTTACTAGACCAGGTGACATTGAGATTGTGCAACTGCGGGGGTGGGGGGGAAGAGAAAGTACAGGCGGCAGGGTCAGTGCAGTACATAGGATCTACAGTACAAAATAAATAGAATAAATAAAAATAATAGGTAAAAAGTGCGGCCAGATTGTGGCAAGTGCAGGGGTGAGTGCAGACATCAAGTGTCAGGAGCTGGTGGAGAGTGTAAGTATACAGAAACTGCCCTCAAGTGCAGGGGTTGCCTGGGAGGCAGTGCAGGAAAGCAGAAGCAAAGAGGAAGGTCTTGAGGTGCTTCTAGAACCGGAGATGGTTTGCCTCAAGTTTCAGGGAGGCAAGGAGGCTGTTCGACAGAAGCCCCAGCCGCAGAGAGAAATCTACCACCAACTTGTTGCTTGGAGAAGCGACTGACCCGGAGGGCGTTGGAGGCGGATGAGCGAAGAGCTCGAGAAGGAAGATATATAGGAAGAGAGAGTTGAAGGTATTGAGGCCCCAGGCCCCAGAAGGCCTTGTGGACAATGCAGAGGGTTTTGAACTTTATCCTCGCAGCCACTGGGAGCCAGTGCAAAGATTTCAGTCCTGCAGAGATATGATCCCTGAGCTTGAGGCCAAGGACAAGTCTCGCAGTCATGTTCTGGATGATTTGGAGGGCAGAGAGTAGAAACAGGCAGATTTAGAAAGAGGCTGTTGCAGTAATCCAGTCTAGAGAGACCCAGGGCTCTGGAGACAGTGAGCTTCTGGCGGAAGGAGAGGAAAGGAAGAATACCTCTGAGGAAGTGCAGCTGGTAGTGTGACTTCTTAGAGATGTCAGAGATGTGAGGAGAGAAGGAGAGTGTGGAGTCGAAGATGACCCTAAGGTTTTTAGCCTTGCAGATGGGAGAAGGAAGAGGGCCAGAGAGCGATAGGAAAGGAGGGATCAAATGTGCTGATGAGGAGAATCTCAGTCTTACTGGCATTAAGTGGAGTTAATCACTGCAATCATTCCACCTCCCACTACTGCTTTCTATGGCCTGCACCTGAGGGGCGTTTCATGCCTCAGTCTACCTCCGGTGTGGGCCATTAGCAGTATTAGGCTGCAACTTGCAGCCCAATGCCTCTGCATCCCGCTTCTTCATTTCAGTACTTTGGCCATTGTCGGACTTCAAGTCCCCAATGTGCAAATTACTCCTTTCAATGGGAATGTTATTTCTAAATTTACCAACTTCATTTCTATCCTCAATTACATCTTCTGAAGGAGGCTTAGAAGGACTTAATGAGTGGTTCTGCTTTACCTGAGATTTTCAGGATCTAAGATAATGTTTTGAGATTCATATTTAACATTACCTTGTGAATCAAAGGAGTCTTTACCATCATAAACGTGGGTGACTTTGTTGCGGGGGAGGGGGTTTACTCTCAAATGATTTGAGTTTTCCAGTTTTTGCCATCATCAAAACAAATGGTTTAAGGATAGAAAGTCCCCCTCTGACATTCGATTACATTTCCTGGCATTACCAATATGTCTTCCTCTGAGGAAGGCAAATACTGCATCTCACCTGAGGCCTTTCTCCTCCCAGCTAATACCACACCAGGGTCAGGATCAGGTTGTGTCTGCCTTCCCCTGGCCACCTGGGAGGAGACTTTAGGTAGGATCTTTGTAGGGACTCTGCAGGATTCATCACCTGGGCTTGCCAAAGCAAATACATCAGCTGCAATCGATGAAGCACAAATTGGCTCCGGGAGGCAACAATCGGGAAATAGCGGATGTAAAGTAACAGTCGGCTCATTCGTTCTAATGGGATGCATTTGACTGGACGGTTAAATACAGAACAACCAAGAATGGACATAGAAGAGTGGCTGCATACTAAAAGCTTGTTTTGCAAAACTAGTCTATGTACTCTCAATCGGAGGGCTATATTGTCTCTGTTCCATCTGCTATATCCACTTAGATTGATCAATTCTGGTGACATCAGAATTGTGGAACAGCTAGAAGACGAGCACATGGCGGAATTGGTATAAAACATGGTTCTAATGCATAGAGGGAAGTTGCGCAAAGACACCAGCGAATCCAATGTGATACTGTCAGAATGGAATGAGGGCAATCTGGTGGTGAAGGTGGCTAGAAATGGGACAAGAACCACTTACTATAAGAAGTCTAGAAGGGCTTCTCAACCCAAGGCCGCTAATGAAAATTGGTCATGGTTAGCTGGAGTGATGCAGCCAAAAATACTCTCAACGCTAAAAGTGAGCTAAGAGTGCTCTCTTGGAACACGCAAGGGCGATCCCACTATGCGGATATGGATGGACTTGGGACCAGCTAGAGAACTTGGATATAGTGATGCTTCAAAAGACATGGGCAATTGAACTCCTAATATGCGACGGTAGAAATCACTGCCAAAGTGTTGCTCAGCAAGGGCTTTTGGGACGACCGAAAGGGGAGCTACTGATCAGTGTCCAGAATACCGCAACAGAGCTAATTGTGACTACGAATGACATCCTGGCAACAAGGGAAAAGGGAATATGTCTTGGAGAATGTAAAGATGTAATAGCCATTAACATCTACGATTCACCAGGCATTGGTTATACGATTAGTGAAATCATGATACATCTTGAGGACATTATGGGGCGAAACTACAATAAATACATCCCCATATTAATTATGGGTGACCGCAATGCAAAACTACCTGCGGAATTAGAAACCGAGATGGAAATAGCTTTGGGAATCCCATGTGCACTATAAAAAAAATAAAATAAAAAAAGCAATGCCAACAGGATCAAATGGCATACTTTTCTAACGAATCAAGGCTTTGTAATGATAACTGGGAGATGCCAGGGGGACATCCCTGGGGATTTTACTAGAGTTACAGCGCTCAGTGTGACAACTTTAGACTATTGCTTTGTGCAAGCTTGTTACTTTGAATTGGTCCGGTGTCTGGAAATTGATGCTAAGAGGGAAGCGCGATCACTCGCCCCTTCTTCTGACTTGATCCTCTTGGAAAAGAAACCAAACCTGCTCCGATTCTATTGGCCAGGTAGAAGTTAACGAAGGGTCCAACAGAGTTTGATGGCTATTACATAATCTAGCGAAAGCAGCCAAAAGGTTCAATCTGGCAAGTGAAGATTTGGTGACCTATGGTGGGCTTTCGAGATGAAGTTAACCTATAATGGCAACATCAATTCTTTTGTGAAGAGATCATAAATCGATTACATCTACTGGAGAGAATATACTAAGATGATAGAGAAGGTGATTAGCTGTAACTTTCAGAACTCCAGTAAATATGGTAACAGTCAGATTATTTCTGTGAAATCGAAGACTCCGGCAAATAAACATCACTTCAGTGCTCAGATCAGAGACAAGAAAAGGGCATTGAGACATGATTACGTAAAGCAACAAAAGCCCTTGATGATCCGGAAAGAATAGTTGATTGCTTTAAAGCATTAAAAATAACTTATCGCTCATGGCTACGCTCATACGGAGAACATTATTAACTTTGATAAAGACTGATGACTTGAGTCTTTTGGAAAATTCTTAACACAGAGGACTACCCATGAAGGGAGATTGTGGGGGCATCAGTGGAGTCCTGGACTGCGCATATTAAGAAAATATTGGATAAAGTATCCATTCTGGAGCAGAGTGGTCCCTGGATTACATGTAATTGGCGGTACAAGTGAAATGTCCATCAGGTGACTAAGTTGAAATAATTTGGAATACTGTAAGTGAACATCCAGGAATCAGGAGATGTGGGAAAAATTACTGTTTAAAAAGTCTTAACCCTGCCACATATGAGCAGTAAGCAAGAATTGACCATTGTGGTAAAGTCCTGTGGTTAAGTAACCTAGCTCCCTGATTATTGCTATTAAAACCCTGGGTTTGCTAACCGGGATGCTGAGCAAAATGATTTTGTATTAAATAACGTACCACCATGAGTGCGCAAGCTGTTTTTAAAAGGAAACGGACCTCACTAAGCATGGCCACCTCGAAATTGAAGGTGGGACTCTGTGTGGAGCCCCTCCTTCATTTTCATAGCAGGCTTTGCCAGCTGCTGCCATAGGAAACAGCGAGGCAGCATCTGTCCAGACGAGTGGAGCTTTGGGAGCTGTGGGGCCAGCGAGAATAGCACAGAGCTTTGGGACGGCAGGGGTTGGGGCATGCAGTTTGGTCCGAACCCAGGCTTGAATCGTTGGATTCAGACAAAGTTTGGCGCAACCTGTTAGGCTGCTGCATCGGCCCAGACTGTTAGTAGTAGTAGATAAATACGTCTCTTTTGGAAAAAGTTCTGTCTTCAAAATTGTCTTGTCAAATTAAAAAATCTTTTGATATCATTTCTTTTTGTTTCTAAGTGTGCTTTAATGGCTGAGTTATCACTGCCAGGATTTGAACCCGTCATTGTGTTTTTTTTCTCTGCTCTGGAGCGCCTAACCCATTGCCTTACACAATAAAGATCTATGACTGGCGCCATTTCTAGGTGCTCACTGATGTCTCCAAAAAGTATGTGCCATAAGTCTTCAAAAGGAAGGGTGTAGCGGACATTGAGGGCATCAGGCTATTTATAACAGTACAGAGACTGGCTAACATAGCAAACGGGCAGACTGCTGCACCCAGACTCTCGGTTGATGGCGAGTCCTTTGAGGCTATAGGGCAAGTGCATATTGACATTACGGTCCTGCACAGCAAAAAGCAGGGCAGATAAATGTTCAGCTTTGCCAGGTAAGTGCATACGACCCCTTTGGATCCAGCTCCATCCTTGGGAGGATGACACAGCGCCTGATATGAGACCGGTACTTCTAAGCATGCAAGAGGGTTAATAGGAAACTATATAACATCACCTCCAACCTCAGCTCATTAAAAACGAAGTTGGATAAAGAAAGTGCTTCAATTACTGAAGCTGAAGAAAGGATTGGCAGTTCAAAACATGACATCTGGATTGTGAGGTCAGCACTCGCAAGCCTACACAAGGAACTCAAGGCGGTGCAGTTAAAGTGTGATGACCTAAAGTCGCGATCCCATAAAAACAACCGCATGGTAGGGGTGTGGGAGCACGTTGAGCGAGGCAGAATGGAAAGTTTTGTGGAAGAGCTTTTGAAAAAGGCCCTGTATAACCCTGTCCTATCACCACATTTCACAGAGTATGCGCACCGCTTGCTAGCGCTGAGTCCTAAGCCTGGGGCCCAGACCAATAATTACCTGAATACTGAGTTATCGAGACAGAGACTTGCTGTTGAAATAGGCTAGGGAGAAGGGGGGCTCTTAGTTTCAAGGCCAGCAGAAGTGTCCTGTATCTGGACTTCTCCATTGCTTTCCAAAATGAGCGCAAGACACCTAGAGGAATGAAGAAACTCTTGCGCAAAAGGCAAATCAAGTTCTCACTGCTGTTCCCATATATATTGTGCTTTTAGTACCAAAAGCAAACCTATTTTTTCACTGTTTGACAAAGTTAAATTCATAGAAAGAAGTGTCCCTCTTCTGCATGCCAACTCGGAGTTGTTGGTATCGGCTGGGGGTGGGAGGGTGTGGGGGGAGGAGGAGGAGCCGGCTAAGAATGTTCAGTTAATGTTGGTCCTAGAGCAAGTATGGATTCTTTCAGGGAATCGTGTGGTAGCGGTCTTCCCTGAGCATCCCTCTAGTTGCTTGATTGCAGGATGGTGGGGGCTCAGTATGAAGTTGAGTTGTTCAAAGGATATGTTACTAATGTTGGGGTTGCAATGAGGGTGTTGGAGGGGCAAGGGTGGCATGGGTCAGTTGGTTAAAAAATGCTTGGTTATTTACAAATGTCGATGTACGAAGATGCTGCTACGTACATGAGGTTACGGACAACTGCTTGTTGTTCCCGGCTGGAGGCCATAGGGGTTAGCAGAACAGCTCAGCCAGCAAATATGTCCATGATCTGGAATGTAAGAGGGTTAAATAACACTGTGAATGCTAGAAAACTGTTTGCTTATGCCGAGAAACACAAAGTCTAAGTGTTACTAATGCCGAAAACACATGCCACTAGCGCGGTGAATGAGGCTTTTGCCAAAAAATGAGGAGCACATTGTTACTTCACTGACTACTCCACACAATTCAGAGGTGTCCTGACGCTGTTCCATAGGGCTGTGGGGTTCCTGCTGGTTACATCACTAAGCAACAATTTCTCGTCAAAACAATATGTACAAGACTAAGCATGATGCATGACCTATTGGACACTCTGTGAACTGAAAAATGTATATAGTTCTTTTGAAATATAAGTAGGGATCATTTTGTGTCGGTATCATTTAAAAACAATTATATGCTATATTGCGGACCGACCTGGGAGGCCCCTGGTGAGGTTAATACAGGCGGAATTGGCAAATGTGGCTCCATTAGCAGTCAGGAAAGATGAGGGGAAACTATGCACGGAGCATGAAGTGCTAGAAGCATTTCTGCAGTTCTACAATGCGCTATATGCCAAGTTCCCTTGGAAAACTGGAGCTGAGAACGTGGCTCATCTAGAAGGGCTCCCAACGTCAATTGTCCCAGGATAGACGCTGCAGAAATTGAAAGAGCCGTTTGCGTTAGAAGAAATAACTGCCATCAACAAACCACCTAGCAATAAGGCACTGGGGACGGATGGCATTGCGCTGAATTCTACAAAAAGTGTAAACGGACCATGTGCCCTTTTCGCTTGAAATTATGAGAGTAATCGCTAAGTGGCAGGACCCTACCACCAACGGTAAGGGAAGCAGTGATAACGCTGCTCCTGAAGCCCAGTAAACCGGAAGAGAAGAGATTATCACATCGCCTGCTCCAACTACTCAGTGTTGATATGAAAATATTCTCTGGAGTGCTGGCAATTTTGATACTAACGGTGATGCCCAGGGTTGTGCACCCCAATCAGTCGGGATTCATCCTTGAGCGCTCTACGGCTTTGAATCATCGAAGGCTGTTTAACGTTATATCTCGTGTGAATCCCAAAGCGCAAGCAGTGGCAGTAACACTTGACACAGAGAAAGCAATTGATTGTCTCATGAAGCTTCTGGTTTGATGTACTGGAGCATTATGGATTTGGCCCATATTTACTATTGTGCATCATTCAGGGTGGGCTGGGGGACTATTTAGCTTAGGCAGAATCACGAGAGGGGCGCCCTCTCTTCCCTGCTCTTCGCTTCCATTATTGAGCCACTGGGTGACCTACTAAGGCATAAATCTAGGCAGCTAGAAGGCTCTGCATTAAAGATGCTCAAGACATAGTCTCATTGTATGCAGACAGTGTTTTGATCTACATAAACCAGACTGTCAACCTACCCCCGATAATGGCAGATGTTAGAGTTTGGAGACTTCTCAGGGCTGGTCATCAACTGGACCAAATCTGAAGTCTTCCTTCTCAGAGACAGCACCACCACCACCCACCAGTGGGGAGTGACCTGAAGTAGAATACTTGGGGATCATAATATCCAAAAATAATGACCAGTTGTATAGCGGTAACGTGGGGTGTGTTGTGTAGAGCTCTGTCTCCGGGGAGAAATGTGCAGTGGAATGCTTCTATGGAATGTCCCCTGATGTTCTTTAGGGGAATGTTTAGGTTGGAATTGAGGCAGTTGAAGGAGGGAGCTGTGAGGAGGTTGGGGGTCTTTTGTGTATATGTTTTAATTGGAATAAATCCAAACTGTGCTACTGTATGGAGTTTCAGTAGCATCCTTTCAGGAACATATGTAGACTTACATGCAGCATAAGCTAATGAGATGGACAAAGATGCAGATATCCCTGATGGGCAGGAATGCACTGCTTAAAAGATGTTATACTTCTTTTTAAATATCCCCATCATATTGCGCAAGTCATTCTTCAAGACCCTGAACTCAGTGGTAACTTGCTTCATATGTGATCCAGGGGGAAGAGGGGTGTGGAGAATGCGAGGTGCGGATATGACTAAACCATACTCCCACGGGGGCATTCAGGTGCCTGATTTTGAACTAGATTACCTGGTTGTCCAGATCAGCTCTGCTATATACTGGCGTGATTGAGGTGCTCACCACCCGCACGTTTGGCTAGAGAGGAGAGCAGTTGCACCTTTGCAGCTTGAGCCAGCTCTGCTTTATTATTATTTGCATTTTTAAATTGCTCACAAAGCATCGAGGTGCTGTTACAGGAATATGACTTAGTAGCGTATTTATAACGCGCTTCAAACCCAGAGATTTCTAAGCTGGGACCTGGGGATCGAACCTGTGTTTGCTTCGTGTCATCTTGTTTCCAACGCGAGCAAGTTGCTGCTGAGCTATCCTCCCGGGACAGGTACAGTTTAGCACAGGGTACACAGATCTGTGCTTGCTTCACCAGTTAGTGACCACACTGTAGCTTTGGGGGAGGATCCTAAGGAAGATTGGAGTGGACCAGCCTTACTGTCGGGTTTTGCAGATTTGGGGCACCCTAGACGTTAAACCGACACTAGATGCAGCTCTGTGTAAGGGATGGGTGAGGCAAGAAATTGTGCACATGGGAGACTTATTCAACGAGGGTCGGTTCCTCACAACCCATGACCTACAGGAGAGAGTGAGCCACAGTCCTCTAGTGTTTGTCCAATATATGCTGCTTTCAGCTCGAAATGTCACCCCCTATCTCTCACCACTCCCGCGCACACGTGCGTGGACTTTCTACACGGAGCACAGATGTGCAGCTGATTTGTTGCGACATTCTGTAACGTTCTACAGGGTGAGGCCAAACGAACCCAGGCCAAGGGCCAGGTGGGGATGGGCAGACAGTATAGAAATTAAAATAATGGATGAGTTGCGGAGCAGAGTAGGCACGCTAACCAAAGAGCAGTCGTACGAATCCAAACTCAGAGTAATAAGGTTTAAGATTTTGCACAAGTTAAATTACACACCCACTGTTTTGAATAAGTTTAGTGATCTGAATGAGCTCGGCTGCCCAAGATGTAAGTTAATTGAGGCGGATTATATGCATATGTTCTGATCCAGCACACGAGTGGTTCAATATTGGGCAAATATATGCATGGAACAGTCCCAAATGATAGACGTTGATATCTCTGTGGATCCTAAGTGGGCCCTGCTGTGCTGCTACAGCAAAGTGGGAGGCCTAAAACGCATATTTCTCCACATGGGGTTCCTGCTTGCAGATAGATGGATATTTATCAGATGGAAGCCCAATGCGCCAGTGGACCTTGAAAATTGGCGAACTGTTATCGGTCATTGAAAATTAAGTTTACAGCTCCCTTCAACCATTAGGGAACCGGGCCAAAGATATTTGGATGTATTACCGTGCCTATGTACTGCAGCAAAATGGGGGTGCTGAGAGCGTCAAGGCTGATCCTTTTTTTATTTATTTTTTATTCTTTATTGTCCTAAACATACATCAACAATGACAGTCTATTATTTATTTATTCCTACACAAATATAATATCCTAAATTCTACTCAAATCATAAACCATTTCCAACTAAAATGAGTAATCCCTCCAACCTATCCCACTACAAATATTACAACCAACACTCCCTCTTCCCCCTCTCCACCCTAACTTTATTAGCAAAACTTTCAGGGCTAATACATATCCAAGTATTTCCCCTAAATTTTCCCAAATAAAAATAGCTTTTTTACTCGACCATAAATTACTCTTTCCCTCTATGCCAATTTCAACATTTCATCTGTCCAAACCTCTACCGACAACCTGGACTTCCAACCTCTCAGTATTAGCTTCTTTGCATTTGAAGCCCCACTAAATAATCATTTCCGTTGTGAAGTACATAGATCCTCCAGGAGTTCATTATCCCCTAGAATCGGGGTACTGAAATCATAATTCAAGACTTGACCTAACACATTCCCAAAAATTTCACAGATTTTCCTCCAGAAATTACTAACTCGCACACACTCCCAAAGTATGTTCCAATGTTCCACTCCTATGAACACAACCCCAACAGTCATTTGTGTCCACAATCCTCTCTTGTGTAATCGTTCAGGAGTCCAATACACTCTATTAAGAATTTGTATCTGGTGTGACCTTTCGCCCAGACTGATTGAGCAAAGGCAAACATTCTTACACATAGTCTCCCATCACTCTGTCCTTATCTCACACTGGGTTTATAGTGACTTTTTCGAATGCCTTTTTCTCGACACAAATATGCCCGGAAAAAAAAAATCTTTGAATTTTTTTATTTTTATTTTTTTTTATTTGGGGGGATTCCCCCCAACCTTTTTATTTACGCTTTTTTTTAACTAACTAAACCATATAAAATAAACAAAAAACACATTCAGAATTTTTTTGGGGCAAATTTGTTTTCGACAATTTCACTGGATACTCTCACACTGTAATCTCCTGCTCCAATCTTCTATCAATGATTTGTTGCCCTTCGATCTGGAAACAATCAGCTTATAATATCTACTCGCAAATCCTCCTTTACCCTGTTGATTAGTGGTTAAAGCTAGGAAACCTGTACCCTTCTCTGAATCTACTTCCCCCAATAGCTTTTTTCTTTATCTCCTGTAATCATTTGGAGTAAATTTCTGTATTTCCCACCTGTCCCTTCACTTCATTTACCATGAGCCATTTCCCATCCTGTCTCAGATCCCCAACCCATTTAATTCCGCCCAAAAACCAATCCGGCCCAAAAATGGGTTTTCCTTTTTCCAGTATTTTTGAGTTGTACCATATAAAGGCGTCCAGGCTCTTAAATGCATTTTCCCCTAATAGATTCAACAGCTCTTTCCATGAATTCCTCAGAAATGTAGTTGTTGGATTCACCTTACTTCCAGGTCTGGATGTAGTAGACAAAATTGCCCTTGGCGTCAGTGGTCCTAGTAGACAAGCTCTGCCCTAGCTTAGCCCACTCATTTGGCTCCTTCTCCAAGAAAAGAACATACAATTGCGCCATAAATGCCAGATGGTATGCATAAAAATTCGACACTAGCAAACCTCCTTTCTCCAGTAACAACTGTAACTTCCACAGTTTCAGCTTTGGCAGTTTGTTGTCCCAGAGAAAGTTCTGTAGAAGTCCATCAAGTTCCTGCCAATACCTTGTAGCAATTTTTAATTGCAGCATACCCAATACCTATGGTATGTTCGCTGTAGTCCATTCACCTTTTCCCCATAAGGAAAGATCCAATACTTTCCACCTTTCCAAATCTTGTTTTAAGCCCATGCTTTATTTCTTCATATTTTCGTGAACCATTCCTTCTAACTTGGAGGTCATCCAAACTCCTAATTATCTTATTTTCTCTGTGCACCATCTAAATCCAAGCGAAGTAACCCATTGCTTGTCACAAGTCACTGTCAAGGGTAATACCTCTGACTTTGCGCAGTGAATTTTGTATCCCAAGCATGTATTGGAATCTGAAATGTTCTTCATCAAACTGGGCAACAAACTTCCCAAATCCTTTTTCACCAGTAATAATTCATCTTCATATAGCCATACCTTTTGCCCTACTCCTCCATAACGTATGCCTTTTTATATGTATTTCTTGTCTAATGGCAATGGCTAGATGCTCAATGGCAATTTAAAAATAAGAGGGATGGCAAGGGACACCCCTGCCTTGTTCCCCACCGCAGCTGAAACGGTGCAGATCTCAAAGCATTGGTTCCTTTATCTGAAGGAGTATAATGGTTTAATCCAAGGTTTAAAGCCCTCAGCCAAACCCATTCTTTCCAACACAGTACACAAATAAGTCCAATTCACCCGATCAAACGTTTTTTCAGCATCCAAAGGTAGTATTGCTATGTCGTCACAGTTATCAGCCGCTTGAGATATCGTTTGCAGGAGCCTTTGCATGTTACTAGTTGCATGTCTTCCTTTTATAAAAACAGATTGATTTTCATGTGTTACCTTGGGCAGCAAGACCTCCAATCTTGCAGCCAAGGTCTTCGATAATATCTTGTTGTCCGTATTTAGCAGGCTGATTGGGCGATAGTTCGATGGCAATGTCAGGACCCTTTTTAAATTAATGTAATTGTAGCATATCGAGTAGTTTGGGGCAATGTTCCTTCCTTTTAGTGAAGACCTAAACATGTGTCTCATAAGATTTAGAACAGAGTTTGGCAAGATTTGATAAAACTCAGCCAGTAGACCATCAGGGCCAAGCGATTTTCCAGAATTCAATTGTTATAGATCGCCTTATTTCCTCAATCGTTAGATCACCCTCTAGCGTTATGCTCTATTCTATTGACAGCTCTAAATTTGACACAAAATGTCGCAAGTCCCAGTTACAGAATGCTCATTGCACTATAAATGTTAATAATATTTCTTGAAAACTTCATTGATCTCTGTGGGGGTAAATGTAACTGACCCATCCGGTTTTACTATGGATGGTATTGCTCTATCAGCCTCCTGCTTTCTTAGACGGTGAGCTAACCAGCGATCGCATTTCTCACCCTTTTCAAAGTATGCACATTTGATCCGAAATAAACTTTGTTCTGCTCTTTCTGACATTTTCTTCTCAAATTCTCCCTTTAGATTCTGTAGTTCCTTGACTTTCACAGACGTTGCATCACTGATCACCTCCTCTGTTAATCTTTTGATCCGCCTTTCCAGATCTAGTGTGTCCATGTCTAGTCTTTTTTTCCAACTGCTTCACAAACCTATCTATAGGCTTCGCATTATACATATGAATGCCTCCCAAACTATTTTTGCATCTAGTTCCCCAGTATCGTTTTCCCCTACGAAATGGTTTGCGTCAGAAGTAATCTTCTCAACCAATTCTTCCTCATTCAGTAAGGATGTATTCATCTTCCATGTATTTGTCCTATTAATTTCAAAATGTAGGCCCAGACGCATTTCTACTGATGCATGATCAGACAAAGTTATATTTCCAATCACCCCAGTCCTATAGTTCTCAGCAACTCTACCCATCACCGGTAGCATGTCCAATCTTGAATATGTGTTGTGAGCATTGGAATAAAACCTCTAATCTCTTGAGGAAAGGTGTTCTAATATCCATGTATCTTTAAGGCTGTTTTCATCCATCAAAGCATGGAGTGGCATGAAATGGTTATTCTGTGTTTTCCTTATACAATTGCTTTTATCTAGCAATGGGTCAAGAATTTCATTGAAATCTCCTCCCAGTAAAATATTGGGCGTATTCATATCCTGCAATGTTTGTGCAATACGTCTGTAGAATGATCCATCATCTACTATGGGTGCATACATGTTACTCTGCGCCATTATTTCTCGCTGTATATTCATTAGTAGAGCTATAATTCTAACTTCTTTATCAGAATATTCTTTTAAAATTTGAATCGGGGCATTTTTACGTATCAATATTGCTACTGATATACGATATGATATGATAGGTTATTTATAACGCGGTTAATACCCAGGGGTTAAGTACGGACCCGAGGATCAAACCTGTCTTGCTTCCAAGGCGAGCAGGGGAGACTCCTCCTCCCTGCAGCCCCCCAGAAGTCTTTCAAAAGTGGCAACCTGCTCCATGTGGCTACTCCACTCTTGCTCTGTCAAACACTCCTCTGACATCTGGCACCTCCTTGAACCTCTAGACATGAATGTTCTTGCTCTTACTGAGCCATGGTTCAAGGCCTGCTCTGTCACAAGTTTTGACACACTCCTCCATGAGGGCTACAAGATTCTCTCTGAGCCCAGGACCGGAGGCGGAGTGGCCCTGATTTTTAATGAGTTGATCCCTGCTTCCATCATCCCCACTCAGACCCTACTGCTCCTTTTGAATGCCTCGTCTGCAGTCTCTCTCTCTCTCTCTCTCCCCCTCTCCCTGGTAACCATCTCCAGGCAAGGTCACCCTCTTCCTCTCTGAATGGGATTATCTCTCCTCCACCTCCCCCTCCTTGGGGATCTCAACATCCACCTGGACTCCCCAGACTCATCTGGGCTCTTTCGCAACCTATGCATATTTTCCCCTCTCTAATCTTCTCATTACTCCTTTCTCCTGGACTGACCACTTTCTTCTCTCTTCTCACTTCAAAATTCCTGTCCTTTTGTCAGGGGCCCTCCAAGCACTGCTACCTTCCTTCGCAGTCATTCGACCAATGATGCGAATATCAGCAGCTGTCTTTGCCTCCACCTGCTCCTGCGGCTGACTCCCATCCTGACACAGCCCTCTCCAACCTTCACCTCTCCATCTCTAAAACTCTGGATATCCTTTCCCCTGTTATGGGAATCCTCATGGAGCCTTCCACGAAGTGAAACTCTTGGTACGACTCCGATTTGGCTGCTCTGAAACGCAAGTGCAGAGTAGCCGAGCGGAAGTGGGGAGCTTTGGTGCACCCGCTGAAAAACTGGCCTGTCGCCTGCTCCAAAGGCAACACAGACTCCTTCTCTAAGAGGATCCACATTCAAGCCTACACTTCTGCGGCCTCTAACATGGAATATTACACTGCAGTATCCTCCTCCTTTACACTTACCCAGACCCTCTGGATGGCTCTGGCTTCTCATTTCACCACTGAAAGTCAGGACATGCCAGGACATCCTATCCGCACTTTCCACTACTTCTCTCTCTCCCCACCCCTCTCAGGCCTGCCTTGTTCGCCTCCCCTTACTCCTCTCCTATCAAACCTGAAGATGTTTCCTGACAAGTCCAGTTGCTGAAAGTAATCTAAACAGGCGACCCCCTGCTCCTTCAGAACCCTCAAGGACAACATTGGTTCTCTCGCTTCAGCCTTGGCCGATTTCTGTAATCACTCCTTCGCCACTGGCACTTTCCCCGCTCTTCTCAAGCACTCCTATGTGCATCCCCTACTAAAAAAGTATTCTGCCAACCCCTCCATTGCACACTATTGCCCGATCTATATCAATCCTTTCCTGGGCAAACCCCTGGAGAAGTTGGCTATCTCCCAGTTTACCCTCCACATTGAATCTGTTGGTTGTCTCCATGACCCTGAGTCTGGCTTCAGAGCAGCCAGAGGCATAGAAACTGCACTCCTGAGCACCCATGAAGATCTGCTCTCAAATCTCGACTCTAGCTCTCCCTCTGTCCTCATTCTCATCGACTTTTCTTCTGCTTTTAACCCAGTCAATCACAACATCCTGATTACTCGTCTCTGCGAGACCATTGGCATCTCAGATCAGGCTCTGGCTTGACTGACGACATTCCTCCTGGACTGACCCTCCCAGGTTCAGCTTGGTTTCTTTCTCTCCACCATCTCGGTCTCTATCTGTGGTGTTCCCAAGGGCTCTATCCTTTCCGCTTGGCTCTTCAAAGTCTATCTGGCCCCTTTACCCCTCCTGATCTCTACCTTCACCTCTTTCAGTGTTATGCTGATGACACGCAGCTCTCTTTCAGGCTACCCTCGGCCTCGTCCTTGTTCATCCCTGACTATCTCTCTGCTATTCAGTCTTGATGTGCCTCTAACGATCTCTGCCTCAATGGCAGTAAAACTGAGATCCTTCTAAATGGGACCGCTGCTCCCGCTTTTCCTCTCTAGCTGCCCTCACCCTCTGGTGAGGCAGAAAACCTTGGAGTGACCTTCGACTCCACACTCTCCTTCCCTCCACACATCACGGACCTTGCCAAAAAGGCCCACTTCCAGCTGTGCTGCCTCAAAGGTATTCTCCCCTTCCCACAGAAGCTCACTGTCTACAGAGCCGGTTGAACTACTGCAACAACCTCTTTCTCAAATCTGCTACATCTACCCTTCACCCTCTTCAACTCATCCAGAACAGGACGGCAAGACTTATATTTGGCCTCAAGCCCTAGGGACTGCATCTCTCCAGCCCTTAAATCCCTTCACTGGCGCCCAGCGGCTGCAAGGATCAATTTTAAGACCCTCTGCAACATCCACAAGGCTTTTTGAGGCAATGGACCTCACTACCTTCAACTCTCTCATCCGAAGTACTGTGAAAAACCAGAGGGTGTTTCACAACCTTGTCGCCGGGGATCACGTACTTAGGTGGCCAGAGAAAGGCCATTGCTTTTCGATCCCGACCCTGGGGGTGGACAAGCGAGGGTGGATCACCTGGGTAGGAGGTCTTTGGGGAATGGGGGCGAACACCCACTCATGAGACATGGTATCCACCTTTTCCCACAACACATCTAACCCCTATCACTACTTATTTTATGGGAAAGTAAAACTCCCATAATTCCTCCCAACTTTACTTTGATACAAGTACTGCACCAAGGAATATGAGGAATTGAGGATAGGATTACCTCCCCTGACTTCCACTGTCCCTGTAATGAAGCCAGGCAGAGACAGCATGTAACTCTAACAATCTACACCTGCCAAGTATCAGCACTCCCTGTGAAGATAAAAGGTGGCGCGCACAAGCACACTTTTATCAAGGCTGGGTACGAGAAGGGACAGCTCTTCCAAGGCTGATGCGAACTAGGCTGTGGAAGGCCAACGGGCTGATCAACAGTTTAGAGGATCAAGAGAAAGCCAGGCAAGATTTCCATGCTTTCGGGAGGCCGTGAGCTTTCGAAAAGCAAAGCCGAGCGAGCAGAGGATAGAAACCTTTAAGTTGCCAGAAAGCGGCCCGCGATCCTCCCGGGTGAACGGCAGAGTTGGGGAGGAGCAGAAGAGGTGTTGTTAAGGGCCTTGAACTGCAGGAAAGAGATGAAAGAAATCCAATTAACATAGCTGGTGAGTTATCGAGCGAAACAAAAGTCTGGCAGATAAGGGGAAAGTGACTACCATTTGAAAGTTGAAGGTTGCGCGAATGCCGGTAAAACGCGAGCAAACAGAATAAGTGATGAAAGACAAGGATACAAAATAGCAGAGTGATTCTGCCAGATGAAGTTTCACATTCGAAAGTCTCTGAAATGTTTTTGATTTTGAAACGCATTGCAAGCGAGGTCAAAGAAAGCTGCGATAAGGAAAGAAAGTTGAATAAGAGGAAAGTGACATTTGTGAACCGTGAAATATGCCAAGAGGTCAAAGGTTAAATATAAGAACTATGGAAAAAGGCGAGTGAAAGAGGGAAAAGAACTAAAAGTACCAAGAGGCATCGGTGCTACAAGTGAAAGTTATGAATTGAAGGATTGTTAAGGGAGGTCGAAGTGGTCATGCAGAGGTCTATGTCAAAACCTTGCACTGTCAAATGTCTTCGACAGAGAAAATATGAGATAAAACGTGGGGAAGGGAACCCCCCAGAAAGGAGAGACCAGCTCGAGCCAGGCAAAGGGGGAAGCCTGTGCAGAACTGTAAGAAATTAAGAATATGTAAACTGAGTATTGATATCAAGACGAGCAAAGCCGAAGGAAGGAATTGAATTACCAGAAGTTGAAAGCCTAAGATTGAAATGTTGAATCATACCAGTGAGCCAAAGTGTGCAAGACTGGCAGAACTGTACCACCCACCCATTCTTTGCTGTTTGAGAGACTCTCTAGACCCCGTAGAGTTGAACCTAGTGAAGGGAGTTGGTGTTGATGCCATTCTGACATTTTCTTTTTTAGACAGTATTTTCATTTGGTATTCCCTTAACACATTTGTTATTTTATCAAGGAGGGCAAGGGTAGGTTTTCTTAGCATAGGCTTTTTTATTTTGACCAGACTGACTTAAACATATTTTATATTGTTTAATGGTCGAGATTACTCCCATTTTAGAGGAAGGCCAGTTAGGGAATTCTACCAACCCAATCAAAAGTGTAAATAAAGCTTTTCAAAACTTTTATCCATTGTGTCTGTGTCTATTGATTCCATGCCTTCCTCACAGTGCTTTCCTCCTAGAGCCCTTCGCTTGTCTACCTCTAACACTCTGCGGGTGAGTCACTTCTCCAAGCAGAGATTGGGGGGTAGAACTCTCCTCTGCCGGTGCCTCCCTCTGGAAGGGCCTCCCTGCCTCTTTCCACCTTGAGCTGGACCTTCTTAAGTTCCAGAAACTCCTCAAGACCCACTTTTTCTCCTCTTCTTTCACTCTCCCTCTACTCTGCTAAACTTCCCTTGCTCCTGCTCCATCTGCTGACTTGTTGCCTGGTTGTCCTGTTAGTCTTACAGAACACCAACCCCCCATCCCTAACCAGGCCCCCCTCCACTTGCTGTCTGGCCCTACTTGCACTGCCTCCTGGCTAACCTTGCACTACCGGGCTGAGATTGTCCTTTGGAGTCACAGCCTCCCAGCACTCAACTCTGGGCCCTGTTGCTCTTGGTGCACTTCTCCCTGTAGCCTCACCCCTGCACATCTTGTTTGCTTACTTGTGCAATCTCAATGACACAAGGCCTAGTCAGATTGCTGTCTTGTCCTCCCTCTGTTCCCCTTCCCTTGCTGCGCCTTGAAACACTTATCGGTGCATAATAATCAATCGACCCATCCAACAAATCCAAAAAAGCTGTTATCAGGGGCAATTCCAGGAGATGGAGGCATTCCACCTTGGACGATTCACATCTAGGGAATGAATAAGAAACATTTTGAGCAAACATTATAGAAACTTACATCAGTAGGTTTGTGATGCTGTCTTGGTATGAACATAGACAACCAGATTTACTCTGATAACGTTTACCTCAGTTAAGCTTCTCTGTGGTACTTTTGAAATAAATCGGCCTTCTTCAGAGATGCACTTTATTCAATGCTGAATGTGGACACAGAGACCTATCCGTGTTGGTAATGAATTGTAGAATCGCACTTTCGAATGGATTGTCCTCCCATGTGTCTTTGAGAAATCCACTTCGAGCTTGCTGGCCTCGGAAAGATTTTTCACAGTAGAGGGCGCTGCGCGTCGACATCCCTCGAGTCGGTGTCCCTTGAAGGCTTCCGTATCGGCTCTGACATCACCATAGGTATGAATAGTCTTGCACAGCGTCTGTTGCTCAGTTCCGTTTTTCCGCGCTTTGTCTGCATCGGAGACAAAACCCTTGGTTCCTCAGTAATTCTTCTTAATCTTCGATTTCCTTGAAGTTGTCTTCGAATCTACAATGGCATCTCTGTCCGCTTCGATGCCACTATCCGGCTTCAAAAAATGCCGGGATTGTGGAAAAAATATGTTGTTCACCGATCCTCACAGCATCTGCCTGTGGTGCACAATGAGGAGTGTATGTCCATGACAGCGAAAGCCTTGAGGGAGCGTAGGGGGAAGCTGGAGAATGGTAAGACCGTTAAATCCTCTGCCCCTTCGAAATTGTCCTCGACCGAGACACTAGTCTCCTTGCTATCGAAGAAAACATTCCCGCTCGAGATCTCGAAGTGGTTCTCACCGCTCATCCAGAACGAGACATACCAAGAAGAGGCGTCATAGATCATCTTCCTCTTCATCTTCTAACTCACCAGAAAAGGTGAGTTAGAAGATGCCACACTAAACTCAGTTTTCCAGTTAAGTGGGAGGAATGTCACAAATAAATGCTAAGGGTCTTCAACAACGCGGCCTTGTCCCCCTCGGAGATGCCTAGAGGTGATACCCCGGGTGAAAGACCCGAAAAAGAAAAACACTGAGTTGTCAACCTCAGCAAATAAAAACCCTCGAGAGCGTCATGAACCCTTGAGTAGGGACAAAGGCCCTTCGCATAAAACGGTGTCATTGTCGAAGGCGCCTTCGACACATAATACCATTTCATTGACGCCTTCGTTGACCCCCATGAAGGAGAGGCCATCGAACCTCATGCCCCAACCGCACCATTGGTACCCGGGACATCGAAGGAGCCTTCGAAGGCGTCGAAAGTGGCCTCCGCCCCATCAACGACATCAAGGTCATATTCAAGTATATCAACGCCGTTTGTAGTTTCGTCGAGACCTATGGTGTCTACATCAACGACTACTAACCTATCACAAGCAGTGTCGACCAATCTGGCTCCATCATCGCTTGAATTGGATTTTACCCCTTACACACGCTCTGACTACTTCAGAGCTTTGTCCTCCATCTATGAAGAAGAAGACTCTGATAATGAAAAGCCGTTTGGCTTACAGACTACAAGAGTTCCTATTCCAGAGGAGCTAATATCAGAGGAAGTCAGATTAAGAGGTCTTCAGGGGTCTCTACAAGATGCCAGTGGCAAAGATACTTGCCTAGAGGCTGACTTCGGCAGACCAGATCCTGGAGAGCATGCAGAAATGTCTTACAGATCTCTTATGGCGTGAATCATGGAATTTGAGGTGGTCCGCACCTGCACACTCTTTCCAACAAGATGATTTAACTGACATCTTAGATAAAGGGCCTCAAGAAGACCATATAGTTCCTTTTCATACAGCATTACAGAGGAAAATAGCTGCATATTGGGAAACACCAGAGGTTATCCCTGCAGTAAACAAAAAGCTCTCTGCGAAGTACAGAACGTTGGCCTCAGATCCTCTGTACTTGAGTAAGCATCCGACCCCAGAGAGCCTGGTAGTGCAGGCTGCGACTTCGTCAAGCAGCAAATCGGCATACCCCACTATACCACAAGACGACAAAAAATGTGATGCCATGTCCAAAAAGATCTTCTCGGCATGCAGCATGGCACTTAAGTATGTTAACGCCTCTTGCACGCCTGCAAGATTCAGCCACACCCTTAGGGAGTGCGATTCATAGCCGGCTGACTGTCTACCAGAAGGGGGGGGGGAACGAGATGCATTCTTGAATATCAAGGATGGGAAGGATGTGATGTGAGTCCCTTCAAACAGCTCTCGACTCTGCTGACAGCATCAGCAGAGCCATGGCGCGAGTACCACAATTCACAGATTTGCATTGTTGCGGAAATCTGGTATTGCGCCTGATGTACAATCGAGACTTCTGAATATGCCTTTTGACGGCACCTCTCTATTGGCAAGAAAGCTGATGAAAGTTTGGAGAAATTGCAATCCTCTAAGGCAGCAGCCAAATCCCTTGGGGCTGCAATTCGTCAAACTCCAAACCTCCCCATAGGTACGTCCTGGAGGGGGAAGCCCTTTCTTTTTTACTCCGCATTCGGAAAAAGCAGAGGGCAGCCAGCTCAAAGGGGCCAGAGACGATTCATCTGTGGTGGATCGGTCAAAGGTACCAAGTCTGTATAAGCAGGTGCTGCTTTGCCCTCAGCATCTGCGTCAGCCGCTCCTAAACCCCTCTGAGGTCTCTCCACACAAACCACCAGTAGGAGGCAGGCTAACTCAACATCTGACCGAATGGCAGGCTATTACGTCGGATGCTTGGGCATTGGAGACAATTGCCCAGGGTTACTACCTGCGCTTCCTACACACTCCTCAGTCATCCACTGGGGAGCAACTTTTTGAAGTTTCCAGACCTGCTCCTTCTGCAGGAGATTTTAGACCTGCTAGAGAAAGGTGCCATAGAACCGGTCCCTTTAGCCGAGTGGAAAAAGGGTTGGTACTCCACTTACTTCCTAATATCAAAAAAGGACGGAGGATTGAGACCCATCTTGGACTTGCGAGAATTGAACAAATTCCTCAGGAAGGACAAGTTCAAGATGTTAACCTTTTCTCACATCCTTCAGGCCCTCCAGTTTCAGGATTGGTTGGTATCTCTGGACCTTCAGAATGCTTACTTTCATGTGCCAATCCATCACAAGCGCAGGAAGTACCTGAGGTTCGCCATTGGCAATTCTCACTATCAATTTCGGGTTCTGCCATTTTGGCTGACCTCCGCCGAGGGTCCTACACCAAGTTAATGGTGGTCGTGGCAGCAAGTCTAAGGAGGGAAGGGATTTGTGTCTACCGCTACCTAGCCGACTGGTTGATCAGAGCAGTGTCCGCGGAACAAGCTCAGGTCCATCTAGATTATGTTTGCCACTTCCTCCACAAGCTGGGCTTCTCCCTCAACTTAAAGAAGTCACAGATACCATCACAGAGATTCCAGTTCATTGGAGCAGTCCTGGACACATCCCTGGGAAAAGCTTTGCCACCAGAGGTGAGGGCTCAAGGTATTCTTCAGATGGTGACCAAATTACAAAATGCCCAGCGTCAACCAGCCTTTGACTTTTTGAGGTTGCTCGGCCTCATGGCATCCTGCATTTTTCTAGTGTCAGAGGCTCGCCTGAGAATGAGATCACTCCAGTGAGCGCTAAGGACCCTGTGGTCGCAATTCTCAGGAAGAATGTCATATCTCCTACAAATCCCGAACAGAGTAGCATGGGACCTTCAGTGGTGGGCTTGTCGGGAGAACATCTTGAAAGGAGAACCGTTTTGGCAACCATGGCCAGAGGTAACAGTAGTCACAGACGCCTCATTCACGGGGTGGGAAGCCAATGCCAACGACTTAACCATCAGCGGTCGTTGGTCTCCATCAGATTCCAGACTACACATCAACCTATTAGAGCTGAGAGCAATCAGGCTAGCAGTGAAAGTTTTCCTGCCATCAGTACAGGGAAAAAAAATTCTGATAATGACGGACAACACAGTGGCCAGGCACTACCTCAATAAAAGAGGAGGCCTAGGATCACTGCCACTATGCAGAGAGGCAATGCTGCTCTGGTTCTGGGAAATTCAAGAAGGAATCTCTCTATTGGCAGTTCACCTAGCCGGAGAGAAGAACACGGCGGCAGACGCTCTGAGCAGGCAGACCACAGTCTCCCACGAGTGGGAACTAGCTCAGGAAGTCCTTCAAGAGATCTTTGCCCTTTGGGGAACCCCTCAGGTATATCTGGTTGCAAGAAGTGTCAACAGGAAATGTGTACGATATTGCTCAAGGGAATTTCCCCCGAGAGGAGCTCTAGGAGTTGCGTTTGTGGTGGACTGGGAGTTTTCACTTCTGTATGAGTTTCCTCCAGTCCCTGTCATTCCTCAAGTGATCAGGAGGTTGAAGAGATTTCAGAAACCCATGATTCTAATTGCCCCAGATTGGGCCAGGAGAATGTGGTAACCGGATCTTCTAGACATGTCCATCTGTCCTACGATTAGTCTTCCACAAAGAGAGGATCTTCTCTCGCAAGCGGAAGGTCAGGTTCTCCATCCGGATATCAGGACTCTCAACCTTCACGCTTGGTTTCTGAAAGGTTGAGATACAAAGATTGGACCTCCCGGATGACGTAATGGAGGTGTTACTTTGGGCCAGAAGGCCAGCAACTAAATCTTTATACCGCTGCTGTTAGAACAAATTCTGCAACTGGTGTAGGGATCAGGATATTGACCCTTTTTCATGTAGTACATCGATGGTGTTATCTTTCCTACTATATTTGGCAAATTCAGGCCTTCAAGTTAGCACAATCAAGGGTTACCTCGCTGCGCTATCAATCTTTAAACACACGGTGTAGGAACCTTCATATTTCAAGTTGCCTCTAGTCATTCAGTTTTTGAAAGGGTTGACTAATGTCTTTCCCCCAACTCCTTTTCAAGTTCCCTTGTGGGATTAAAATCTAGTCTTAAAATTTCTAATGGGTACTCCATTTGAACCTCTTCATTCCTGTGCATTACTGTTTCTCACTCTAAAAACAGTCTTCCTAGTGGCTTTAACTTCTACCTCCACATACCACCTTTCACAAAGATAAGGTAGTTAGTCAAGTGAAGCCAAATTTCCTCCCAAAGGTTGTCTCAGAATTCCATATCACACAAAAAATAACCTTGCCTTCATTTTACCCTCCTCCTCACCCAGGGAAAAGGAAGAGAGATTGCACAGGCTGGATCCAAGGCGTGCCTTGAGTTTTTACATTAACAGGCTTGCAAGGATTGGAGCAGCAGATCAGTTGTTTGTGGAGTATGCAGGACATAAACTAGGTTTACCTGTCACGAAACAGACCATCTCAAGATGGATAATACTGACGATCATAGAGTGCTATAAATTGGCAGGAAAAGCTCCTCCTCAGGGCTTATTCAACCAGGGGTATCGCAGCCTTATCAGCTCTCCAAAGAGGAGTTCCAATTAAAGACATATGCGTGGCTGCCACATGGTTGTCTGTACATACTTTCACCAAATTCTACAGTCTAGATTCCTCCACTAGCCAGGAAACTAAATTTGGGAAAGCTGTGTTGCACTCTGTGCATCTTTAAAAGGATCATTACGTTTTTACTCCCGCCTCCTATACATATTACTGCTTTGGGAGTCTATTAAAGATAAGGAATACGTGGTAGGACACAATCCATTCGAAAAAAAAGTTACTTACCAACTGTAACATTCTTTCGACTGGATGTTCCTCCCACGTATTCCTTATCGCCACCTCCCATCCTTCCCTGCAGTAAAACTTCTCTTGTAGTTGCAGCCTACACTCCTTCAAGTGTACTAACCATCTCATACTGGGCAAACACAGCACCTCAAAACGGAACTGAGCAACAGACGGTTGCGCAAGACTATTTATACCTATGGTGACGTTGGCGCCGATACAGAGGCCTTCGAGGGACACCGACTCGAGGGATGTCCATGCGCAGCTCCCTCTACTGTGAACATTTTTTCTGAGGCCAGCAAGCTGGAAGTGTATTTATCAAAGATAAGGAATACGTGGGAGGAACATCCAGTCGAAAGAACGTTACAGTTGGTGAGTAACTTGTTCTTCAGTGGCTCCTTTGGGAAGGAAGGGAAATCGGGTGAGGATTGCACTGTGCAAAGTCAGATACCAGGGTATTTGAATTGGCAATATTCATCTTGTTTCTTGTAGTTGGATAAGGTTAGGAATGTCCCATTCAGGTAAAGAGCCTTTTGCTTAATGAGACCCAACGTGTAGAAGTCCCTTACAGTACGATAGTCCATCACTGGAGTTTCACCTCCAGTTCAGATCCACATCAGTATGGCATTGTGGGTATGCAAATTAGCTGTCAGACTGTGTTACATTGATGATCGCTAATCATAGTTAAAAACCAGGTATATAGTTATCTGCAGTCTTGAGAAATGTCTTTCTTGGGTTGATTAAGCTATGCATAATGTAGCACTGCCGTGCAAGACAAATGCAGTTTTCTGGAGCAAACGGCTTGCATTTGAGCCAATTTGTATGCTCCTAATGCCTTGCTGATGTGGCTCTTAACTGGACGTGAACTTCCAGCGATGGTTGCTAGGTGGCGTTGTGACATGTGTGACTTGGCTTAAATGGAATTTGATATATACTCTTTAGTTAGAAATACACATTAGTAATTCAAATAAGTGCTTTGCTTTACAAGTATTATAATAAAGTGGTCTTGTATAATGGTCTTCTTCCACTTCACGTGGCGCTGCTGTGTGTGGCTCTTTCATAAAACAGGGCGTGGGGGTCATTGGTGCAGTATTGAGAGAGGCTTTGGTGTTGATGGATGTAGGTCGGAAGTAGCCTGCTCCTGTCGGCTGACCGCCTATCTAGGAGTTTGACAAACACTCTTAGGAGTATGTTATCTGTAGGGAAGAGCCCTAGATCTCATAGACTACAGCCCTTGGGTTTGGATGGAGAGTTTAGTCATGGCTCGATTAGTGTTGATGTGTAAACGGCTATGCCTGTGGCGGCTGGCTCTGAGATATTGGTGTATGTGTGGTGCTATGTGGTAAGATATATTCAAGGACGTTCGGCTAGTTGGTCGAAGACAGGAGGTAGCCCTGAAAATGCATAACCTGCACTTCCACCACTGGCCTCTTGCAGACGGGTCCCATTTCAATTTGTCACAATGCCACTATCAATTTCAATATCTATTTTTATTCTTTTTTCTCTTCTCTCCCTCTGCTCTCTCTTATATAGATCCATTTTGCCCTATGTGCATGAAACCACATATCTGCAAGTTAGCGGATCAGGGGAAGGGGGCAGTCAGGAAACTCCACAAGTTACATGCTAAGGTATGAGAGACACAAATGTTTGCTTCAGAGAAAGGGATGCTTAAAGTTTGAGGATCACAGCCACCCATTTCACCTTCCTTAGTATTTTGGTTGGCAGGCTGAGAGGTGCCTCAAGCCTCCTTAACATGATCAGGTGCTGTGCTCGGTGACCTGCTGGGTTTCTTATCTGTGAGGGAAATGTCTACCAGGGGCAGTGATAGCATTTGTCAGGTGGTTCTGAGGAAGGGTCAGAATCCCTGCGTATTTCTCCCCAAGGTTTGCCCTACTATCTCCTACAAGCCCCAAACTCCTTTCAGCCAGTGGCCAACATTAAATTCCCCCTACTTGCACCAGCCTCCACTCACCGGACCCTGAAGTGCTCACCTGACCTTTGCTTTCAGTGTGATTCTGCAACCCTGGAGGGGCTTCTTCATGATTAAATGAGGAGCAAAACGAATAAAGGGTGGAGTGGGGATTCCTCAAATTTCCCCGCAAAGCTAGACGCACAATCCCTTAGCCTAAACAGTGTGCAATGGTTGCTGGAATGTGAAGAGCAGCATGCTGATGCTGATGGTGAAGGCAAGGGCATTTGGGCAAATCAGATAGGATGGATCGTCCAATAACACTACAATCTCGGAATTGCAGTGTGCCTGGCCAACTTCTAGGTTAGGATCTCTTGCAGAGTTCTATACAAAACTATGTACAACAGCTAAATGATGAAACCAGAACAAAAGCAGTTATGCAGTATTCATGTTTTTGTAAGGTCTGTCCTTCCAGAACTTGGGAGGCAATGATGGAGATTAGCATGCACAAGGGGGGTCTCATGCAGGAAGGTACCGCCCATTAACAGCTATTTTGCTCTTCAAAAGTAAGAAGGGGTTTGCTTTCTGGAGTAGGATAGGGTTGACTGATTTGTGATCTAGTAGTTAAAACTTTTACTCAATTTGGTACGATTTCTGGTATGCGTGTCAGAGAATGAGTGGTTTAGGAGTTTTCCACAGCCCACTCCCAAGGTCTACAGACTGCCAGGGAAAAGGGACAGGAACTTAAAAGTTCCTCTTTTGGGTAACACCCTATGGCAACAAGTGCGAAGTTCATAAAAGATTTTTGTTTGACAGGCACTAGAAGGTTTTGAAAACACTTACTAACATCAAGCAAGCAAGCTCATACACCTAAAATAAATAAGAGGGCTGTTAGCGATACCAGACTTCTGGATCAAGCTGAACATTTTAGCAGAAGCACAACTGACTTAAGATTTACATTGGAAGATCTACAAGCATCTAAATATTAAACAATTAAGCTCTGACCGTTTTTGAGAATCAAGTGTACTAATGAGTAGAAATGTGTTAAGACATGTTTAAGGCCCTAATGAAACTCATTATTGATTTGAAACTTATGTAGTTAGTATTAACAATAGTGTACGTTTGTTCTCACACTAAAATCTCATTTTGCATTTTAGTACCAATATACTTTTCTTTATTTGAAGTAATATTTGAATTTTCAAATTGAATGTTGTTCATTTGTCTTACTCATTACATTATGTTCAAGGCTCAAGTTAAACATACTTCTAAAAAATAATGTAGATTAGCTAAATAAAATGTAGAGGAGATAATAATTAAATGTAGTTAAAACGCAGAACATTACAAAAACATTTCTTGATAAACTACACATTGGGTATAAATATCAATTTGTAACACTCTGTAGCTCAACCGGTTCTAAATGTATACCAAATTATACTAGTGCCAAGTTATGCCCTTTATTATACCCCCAGTCAGATATATAATTTAGATGCTAGCTCCAAAATCTAGGGCAAGGCATGTGTTTTGTCCATGTGGGCTTGTTTGGTTGCCTGGTCATGTTCTACCTTTTCTGACTTGTGGGCTCTTCTTTTAGGAGGATAACTCTGCTATCTAAAGCTTGAGCTTGTAAGTTGTGGTATATGGAATTTGGTGGATAGCTCTGCTGTCTACAGCCTAAACTTGTAGGGTGAAGTATAGCAAATTTAGGGGCATAGTTCTTCTGACTGAAGCCACACCATGTACAGTGACCATGCAAACGTTAATCTAAAATACAGTGCGTGTGTAAAAGCAGCAAAGGGCCAAAGGCGCAGACCCTTGCCACTACTAATTTAAAGGTATCACTATTATGTGGTTATAAACCCACACCTATAAGGCTAAGGAGTGGGGAGAAAATGGTAACCCTAGACACCAGTCAAATGGATTTACAGTCCTAGTCAGGACCCAAGATGCCCCCATATCGACATTTACTGTAATCCCAACTACCTCTAATACATAGTAAAATGGTTAATAACGAATGTAGACCGTACACTTAATACCATACCTAGCAGGAATAAAAGGGTTAACACTTTGCCAACAATACCCAGAGCGCTACCAAAAGTTAGAATATGCTTCGACCTATTTGACTGGACCAGTATAGTGTCGATTCCCTCCTAGAAAAGTATTGATGCAATGTAACAATACCTAGAAACAGTACCCTTACATGATTCTATAGCAGCCGCGCTTATTGTTGGGCTTCACTACAACTCCAGGAATAGTAAATTGTTAGCAGACTCAAACACGGTAAAGTTGGGTTCTCGGGCAGTTCTCTGATGGGGAGCTTCGGCTCCATAGCTTGAATCGCTTTGTTTTGGTCCGGGGCTGTGGTCAGCAGAAACATTTTCATATAGGTCATGTACTCCACAGTGGTGAGCTCAGCGGAAAGATATTGTTTTAGGGTTTGGGTAGAGAGCTGGGAAATACAAAATGTTCTTTTTGGCTTCTGTTTTTTCTCTGCTTGGAAACTAAGGTACAAACCTACCTGTGTTCAACGTTACAAAAGTGTTGGAGCCCCTCTACTGAGAATTAGCATGGCTCAAATAACCGCTTCTATGGAATGTATTCCTCTCGGGAAGGTGTCACGAAAATGAGAAGGAGCACAGGGAGGTTTAGGAGCGGTTAAGAAATAATGGTGCTGGGAAGGGGACTTGGACGAGATAAGAGCATCAAGATAAGTAGGAGCTCGACCATCATAACATTTAAAGACAATATGAAGGAAATAGAAAAAAGGTGGGAAGTAGGGAGATGGAACGGAAGGACGACAAATAGAAGAACGAGGAAGAAGCAAGAAAGAAAATGGCCGAATTGACAATTAAGCGAAGTGGAGTGAGATGTGAGGAAGGATTACACGCAGATGAAGAAATTGGTAGCAAAGAGACCCGCAAGGGAGGTTGGAGGAAAGAAAATGATCTCTGTTTTGGAGGGGTTCAAATGAAGGAAGCAAGATGATATTCAGGATTGGATAGTGGAGAGACGGGGAGATACAGGGGAATGAAGAGACGGAGAAAGAAGCAGAGACAATCTGGGTATCAGCAGCATAGAAGTGAGAAGAACTTTTTGAAAGACCCAGTAAGATTTTCAATAAGAGACCAGAGAGCAATAGTTTAAATGGAGAAAATCTAGGGACTAAGTACCAAACCTTGCAGGACACCGTAAATCCGAGGACGTGGAGAGGAAGTGAGGCCTGCCCAAGGGACAGAGTAAATACATTCTGAAAGATATGAATGAAACCAACATGTAACCGGGTCAGACAATCTCAAATCTGTAAGGGCAGAAAGCAGGGTTGGGTGATCAATGGTGTGAAAGGCTGCTGAAAGATCCAGCAGGCTGACAATAGAAGATGATTTATTGAGCCAAACCGATAGAAGGCAGGACAAAAGCCAGATTATGGGAAGCAAGGAGTGCAGATTCAAATATAGTGAGATTTGAATGTGGACAGCACTTTCTAGGAGTTTAGAGAGAAAAGGAAGAAGTGGAATAGGTTGAAAATGAGGGAGCAATGAAGGGTCAAGAGAGATGAAGAACTGGGGACGATGTGAGCAGAGGATTGGTATTAAGATATGAAGCAAAAAGATAGAAAGGAGATGACCATAGAAATTGGAAGTAGGTGCATGGTTACGATAAAAGCAAACGAGGGACAGGAAGAGGAGGAAGAAGAGTAACTGTGGGAAAAAATTATGCAAGTGGCAATAGGTGCACACTACATAAACAAATGGTTGTGGCCCTTAAATGTGTCACCCTTTAATGGGACGCCCAAAAGGATGGAACTGAGTCATGTGAAACACCACGTGTCTCATCACCCACAGGCAGTAGGCACCAGCTAGGTGAAACTTTGGGTGCAGGGGAGGGCTGGGTGCGGGGAGACTGGTAGATGGCTCACGTGAGAAATTGGTAGTGAGGCAACTTCATCCACAGGCACCAGGTAGGTGAAACTTCAAAGTGCAGGGAGACTGCATAGATGTGCGCTTTAAACAAAAAGTGTGATGCGTGAAAGCTTTTGAATTCATCTCAACCACCAGCATTGCTCGGGGCAACCTTTTTAACCCAACTCTGCCATTGTAATAAGGGACGCACCAAATGCAAATCTATCTTGGTACTGCCACCATTGACCGCAGCCCATCCGGAACTTCTAGACCACATCCCTCTGCATGGAAACACAAGCAACCCAATACATGTTTTGGCTTTGCTTGGTCAGTGAGATGCAGCTTCCTTTCCTATGGCTCAGTGAGCAAGGAACCCACTTCTTGACATACCCTCTCCCACTTAGGCAGACAAACTATAAGTATGAAGGGTTGAAGGTTTTTTATTAATCTCAACCACTGGCATTGTTCTGGGCAACCTTCCACACCACGCATTTTTAGACCACCTCAACATTGCGGCGGGAACCAGCAATCTGCAAATCAGTTTTGGTAATGCCTGATTTGCATGTTAATGTTGGCCTTTCCACTTCTGTAATGGCACTCTTCAATGTTGCCCAGGTGGTGAATAGGCCTGGGACCCACCCCCAATGACATTCACCCCTTTGATGGGAAAATCAATTACCTTGAGCTAGTTGGTGCATTCCTACCTCTAAGGGAAATCATTTGTTCAAATCCTGATTTGCAACCTCCCTGCCCCCTTACAGTGGGAAGGGGTGGAATATATTCTATGCAAATAAGTTAGGATGTACATCTCTGTACTTCTGTAGGATGTACATCTCTGTACGTCTGTATCTAAACCTGTGCTTGCCCTCCCTCTCTGACAAAATGTGATAGAAAGCTTTCTTTAAAATAATTAGTGGTTCAAAGAAAACTAAATGTAAACCACAACTGGTTTCTGATAGTTTTACCAATGGCTGTAGTTCTGCCTGTGCAAGATAGTTCAATTCAAAAGGGGAGCCCCTAGAACCTTCCAGGCAGGGCTCTTGCAGCAAATCAACAAAGTTCACAATATCCTTGGGTCACTTGGGGTTCCCTTCTCCAAGCTCGGAATCTTCAAGTTCCAAACAACAAAAAATACGCAGTTCTGGTTAGGCCTCTCAGGGTTCCCTTCCCCAAGCTTAGGCCCTTCCGTCTTTTAACAAAGTGCTTCTGGTTAGGATGTACCTTTCACTGTACAGTTCTTACATGGGGTAGTATCAGAGACTTCCGAGCACGCTGGGCTCTTTGCTCCTCCCAAGCTTGACCACTCTGACCTGCAACCCCTCTCCTTGCTCTCTGTACCTTTCTTCTGGTACCTTTTCTCTTCTGTGCCTCTTTCACTCTGTTCTTTTTCACTTCACTGTACCTCATGCACGCCTTCTGTTCTATCGTGCACACTTGCATCCTCTTTTTATTTTGTTGTGCCTCTTGAACACTTCTCTTTCTTTTATCGTGCCCCTGGCACCCTCTGTTCCTTTGCTTGTGCACTCTTGTACCCTTTTGTCACTTTATAGTGCAGTTTGCACGTTCTTGTTTTCACTTTTGGGTTGCACGTACCCTCGTTTCACTTCCTCTCGCTTTTACCTTCGTCTTTCAAATCTGTCTGGTCACTTGCACCCTCTATCCTGCTTCGGGTCACTTGCACCCTTCTTTCTATTATATTTCTTAGTTCACTTTCCTCTTTGTTCACCGCCCCTATGCTGTTTTCCTTCAAGCTTTCTTTCTAACTTTCTGCTTGTTTTCTCTCTTGCTTTCGGCTTTTGTTCTTTCGTGCCGCTTTACACTATTTCTGCTTGCTTTCTTTATCCCTTTTTACAATCTGTCACTTGCCATTAGATCTGTGCCTCTTTACTTCGGTGCCTTCCTCCCGCTCCTCTGCAGTCACATGCAAGCTCCTGAATTTCTGTTCAACTTTCACGAAATTCACCGGGAAGCGTCGCATTGACTGGGGGTCCCTCCAGGATACACGGGGTTGAGGTCAGGGTCTCACATCCTGACCCTCACACACTTTGTGCCGGCACAGGTCCCAAGGGAACGAGAACTCAACTGTACGCCGCCAGCAGAATGCATGCAGCCTCACTCTGGCTCCTTGGAAACTTTGCTCCCTCGCAACGCTGCAGCCCCTCACAGACAACGGGCCAGCATATCCGCACTCCGTTCTCCTTCAGCTCTTACCCCTCTCGGCTCTTTAGCTTCTCTGGTCCAGGCGGCATCCCTAGCTCACTCTGCTTTACTTTTAAAATCTGGCTTGCGAGAGAGAAGGGATTCCCTGCTGGACTTGCAGCCTCCCTTCTGCTCTCCCAACAGTTTCTCACTGCACTGTTTAACGCCCACCTTTTATACACCTGATGCCTGTTAAGGGGCTTCAGGTGTGAGTCCTTGGCCTCCCTTGCCTGACCTTCATTGGGCCAACTAATAGGACATGCCTGAACCTTAGGACCCCTTCTGTCCTCTTCAAGCCTGAAGTGGTGTTTAATAGAGTACAGGTGTGTAGGATTGCTGTCAAGTGCCTGACCTCGCCTGACTCTATTATTGGGACAGCCTAATGGTGGAGTTTAGTAGGCCTCTGCCTGCACAGTGTTGTTCCTATGGGTAATCCTTATAACTTCTGGTCGCCTCTTCCTCGTCCAGTACATGTTGGCAATGGGAAGGTGGAGGGGGGGGGGGGGTGGGATGAGATTGAAAATACCTACTAAAAGCTGAGGGAGAGTGTGATGATGTATAACTGGGAAGGGGGGATACTGTGTCTCTGTACCTGTATGTTACATGTGGGAAAATAAGGGAGATGTTTTCCCACAACCTAAAGAGGTCGTGGGAGGGGTAAGGGTAGATTTGCAATCCTTAGGAAAAGGGGAATACCCCATCTGGCCGTGTGAATACCTCACTCCCAAGGACCCTCCACCCAGGTGATCCTCCCCCCGCTTGTCCACCCCCCCAGCTCAGTATCCAACAGCATTGGCCGTCCCCTGGCGACCTGAGAAGAGGATCCAGTGGTTATAGGAGTGTGAATACCCTTGGGTTTCTCACTTTCTTTTACCAAGGGGAGTTGTTACAGGTGACTCCGCCGACTCCGCCGGATCTAGGCAATATCTGCCTGCTGCAGTAAGAATCCATCTCAATGTCCCAGTTTGTGTATGGGCTTCCTGGCATGCCTGGAATGCCATATTGACAGGAATACCGCTACATGGCCTTTAGCACGTAAATGCATTGGCCTTCTGGGCGAGCGCATCGACAATCTGGACTGAGTGCTCCCAGGTCTGATGGGTGAAAATGTTGTTGGAATCTGGCTTGCGTCGGGTGATGTGACTGCCAAATCAGTGTAGGGGCTGTTCTGCAGTCTGGACCTTTCTTTCATGGTCGTGCTGTTCGTCCCTCTTCCATCATTGGGTCTTTGGGGTACTGTAGTTTCTTAGGGGAAGCATAAACCGAAAGACAAGAATCGTGCAAGAACAGTCATGGGGTAAGGCAAAGTAGTACCCATTTCATGCATGCATGCATGCATGCAGGCAGAAAAAGGGACAGATTGGGAAACTCCCAATCTACCTCTCAGGCAAGACTGGCTCTGGGAATACCCAGGGTTAGGTCTCCCACCCCCGATTTTGAACGGGGGCCACATCCCATCTTGACAGGGTCAGGTTACTGACCCTGTCACTGCAAGAACCCACAATTCTCCCCAATACCAGTGCCAGAATGTGTCACTTCCTCAGCACTGGCAAGGTTGTGCTGAGAATGTGACATACACTCCGCTTGCGCTATAGGGTTAAATGCTGAGAAATCATTTGTGGGCAGTTGCTGCTTGTTTAGGGATTTCTTTTTAAGATTATACTACTTAACAGCACTTTCATGTACATGTCTACAGGAACCTCTGGGTCAAGCCAAGTAGTACCTTCTCAGACTGAAGAACTTCTTTCCTAACCCAGGCATCAATAGCCCTTGGTTAGTGCTAGAGCTTATGTCCAATATCTACCTTGACCTAGGCTTCCCTAGGGAAGGCTCTCTGTCGCCCTCTGAGACTTCTTAACTTCCCCTACTCACGTCAGATGTTGGTGTTCTAATTGTAAAGTTAGAGATTGTGCCTTACAGCTACTTGGTAAGATTCACCTGGTTCCACTGCATCTACCGTTACTGTTCACTTCTACTTTCTGCACCTCCTTCTCCCCGTTTCTCTGATTGTCCACTCCTCCTCTCTCCTGCCTCCACCCTTTGATCATCTTTCCTCCCTCCTACTCCTCTGCGCTTCCCCTACACCTTCTTTTCCCACACCACCTTCCTCCCACTTCTACTACCACCCCTCTTCACTATTTTTCCCTCTACTACTCCTCTCCCCCTACTACCACTCATTCTACTACCACTTCTCGTACCATTTCCACCACTCCTATCACTCCTAATCCTACCACTCCACTAAGTAGTAACATTCCTTTTACTTTACCAGCCTTCTCACAGTCATACCTAAACCTCTTTCCTAACTGCTGGTCTCGCAAACATGCACACTCAAACTATAGGTCCACTAGAATTCAAAAGCCAATGCTGTTACTGCTCCAAATCTCTTCTCCACAATCTGAAGCTTCCTCTTGCTGGTCTTTTGGTCATCGTCCTCCTCGGACCTCACCTGATTCACCCTCATTTCCTGTTTCCTGTCGCCAATCTATGTAACCCTCTCTATCTGACTGTTCTTACCAAATCTGCTTACTTGTGTCCCCTCCCCAGGCTTGTTTGTACAGGAAAAGGATTTAAAGTGGGTTTTAGCCCGCCCACTTTCTGCACGGGCTGGCTGCTCGGGATATCTGGGGTTAGTGGAAGATGGAATCCAAAGTTTGTTTTTAGGTCACATCACTGGGACCCTATGGATAGGTCTGGGGCCTCTGACGATTCACTAGATGTTGCCACTTCTCCCGAAAGGGGAGTCCTTTCCCATGAGGCCAGGGAGATGAGTCTGCTACCCGATGGTCCCCCTGGGGGTGTTATAGTGTGGGAGGATCTCACGGGGAGGGGACTCCCACTGTAGGGATAAGGACAACCATCTAGGAAACAGTCTTTATGAGAACATCACACCCCTACATACTCCAGCCTCTCCTTCCTTCGCTAACCTCTTTTTACACGGTAGAACGATGTACTGTTATAAGACAGAATACCTCAAGGTTCTGAAAAGTACTGAGACAAAGGAGGACAGGAACCTAGGTAATCCAAGTACTGGGACAAGTTGGCCCTGCGGAGCAATGATGATGAACTGTGAAAGATATGATGTGACATTTATAACGCGCCTATACACAATTGTTTCAAGGTGCGATGAGCCAAGGGGAGGATGCGCTCCCCTGACTCCTCCCACCAGCGCGACTCCTCAGTCCTCTTTTTCGCATCTACGAGAACGGACCGCTTTCACTAGTGCTCCTGAGTTAGGCCTCCGGCCTAGTAATTCATGTGCTCTTACCCGGAGAAGTAATTTTGCCTTCTTTTTTCTCGTCTTTAATCAGGTACCTCTGTCCTCAGTCGCCACGCTCCTTCCCGGCGCATGTCGACATCGCCGGGCTTGAGCAGGTGTCCAGCCTGCGAGGGGCTCTTCCCTACGTCCGACCCCCCCCCCCACGCTCTCTGCCTCAGCTGCCTTTGTCCTGACCACGGATGGGAGGGCTGTACTGCGTCCAATGCTCTGACACCGCGAGTTCTGAAGAACAGACTAGCTAGGTGGAGGGAGCTTTTCGGAAGGTCACCTCCTGAGGACTTAAAGGAATTTGTCAAGCACAAGATGTTGGGGAGAATTCTCTTATAAGGCTAATTTCCCAAACCTAGTGAGTCCCCCAGAAGCTTTGCTGGATTTTTTTTTTCTCCTGCTAAGAGTGAGACTCTTTTACTCCCACTCTTAGACATGATTTGAGGTATGTCTTTGACTTGTTATGTGCTTATGGGCTATGGGGTTTCTTTTTACTCCATAGGGTTTCTTCTGTTTTTCTGTATGTGTGGTACACAGTACCACAGGGGTATCACAGTGACCCCCAAACATAGACTCCATTCCCATTAAGGGAGGTGTGTATACTTTACCTGACTGTGTTTTAACTTGCTTTTGATTGAGCGTGCTAGTATAAGCCATAAAGTATGTTTTAAATAAATAATTATATACTTTTTATACAAAGCTCTGGTCAGTGTTTGTTTGCTCTACTCGGTTTTGGCCCTATTGTGTATACTCTGCATACTGCCCTACTCTTCTTGAGAGAAGTCTGACTGCTCATCCACAGCTTCCTGGTAAATCTGGGTGGTGCTTACTCCTGTAGTCTTAATCTTTTTGCAGTGTTCCTCAAGGGAACTGCACAGGATTCTGCCTAACGCAAGACCAGGCCCAAGGTAGGGGCACTGCTTTCATCCGCACCCTGCAAAGGTAACTCCTTCCATAGGAAGCGCAGAAGCGGGAGGGACCTATTGGGTCCTAGTACCAGTGCAGGTACCAAGGCTGCTTCAGCTACTGGCCACCAGCCTGAGGGGCCTCGAGAGCCTACCGGTGACTATGCTGAGGGACCACAAGGTTCTATTACCGGGTTTCAACTTGAGGGGCTACGCCCTAATACTGGACAGATGTCTGAAATGGCGTCTGTACGCAGCACTACAGGCGCCACAGCCGAGAGCACTTGGCCTGAGGTGGAGGGTAGGCTTCAACCTCCACCGCCAAGAGTCCTGGAGGAGGCCGGGTCCAGCGTGGCAAGAGCCATGACACAGGCACGTGGCATGCAGTCCAAAAAAATGGCCGCCGGGCCAGACAAAATGGCAGCCTGCCCGACACCATCTCCCTTTGGGGACCAGGTAGGGGAACGAGTTTCCCGGTGGGATTGGTCATCTCCTGGCACATCGCCCACAGCATATCCTTCAGCTTCGCAGGGCAAATGCCCCACGCATACAGCAAGACAGAGTGTACCCAGGTCTCAGCAATCTTAGGGCCCCGCGTCCATTCCCGCTCCACCAAGTGCTCTGGCGGCCTGTGAAGACAAACTTAAAAAAAAAAAAATCCTGTCTTTCATGAGGTATCCACAGATGGGCATCATCCTCAAGGATGTTATGACGGACATGCTCTCTCCAGTACTGCCGCTAGCTCTCACAGCCATCCCGCCCTTCAGTCCAGTACGTCCGGGACCAATGCAGCTACAGTTGCCTGCACCAGACCCACGACATTGGCTCCCATGCCTCTGCCAGTCACAGCAGCCCCGTATCTGCTGCCGCAGCAGCCTCAGGCGCCTGTCAGTACGCCTCAGCCCCCTGCGCCCAGTACTTCTCCAGGTGCACCGGACCAACAGGACACATTGGTGGACATGGATGAGGAGGACGACGACCCCGACATGCCTTCATCGGCCAAGGCCTTTCACGAACGGCTTGCGGGCCATGGCGGAGTACTCGTGACTCCCACAGCCTGAGGTGGAACAACCAGAGGCGGGGGTCTTGGCAACAGTCCTCACTCCAAGCCCCACGACTAGAAAGGGGATTCAAATGCAAACGGACGTGGTGAGGCTTGCCAAATAAGGATGGCCCAAAACTCATTCTACACAGCCTACCAACAGGCACCTCAACGCCAATTTTAGGCCAATGGAGGGGACCCCCTCTTGCTGTCGGTACACCCCCAGCCACACTCCTCGGTGATCGCTGAAGCTTCACTCTACTCCATGCTGCAATCGTCCTCGGCTACATCACCCTCTGCACTCCTGGGTAAGGAGAAGATCCTGGAAGCATACGGAAAGAAAATCTGTTCCTTTTCTCTTCATCTTCGTCAGTCCAACGCTGACACCATCCTGGCTGCTGTTAACCAGAGGCTCTGACGAGAGATGGCCGATTTCCTTCCTGAACTCCCTGTGCAGAGCCAGGCGCGCTTGAAGGCTGGGCGGGCTGAAGCCAAAATTGTAGTGCGTGATATAATAGAGTCCACGTGGCTCACATTGACACCTCAGGGTGTGCCATATGTATCCCTACATACATAAGAAGGACGGCTTGGCTACGGGCGACGAAGTTAAACCCTGATGTCCAGGAGCATATAATGGCCCTTCCTTTCGAGGGTGGCGATCTGTACCATTCCACTATGGATGAGTGACTTGATAAGAACAGTTCACAGACTGCCAAATCCTTATCGATCCTCACTAAGGCCACCTCCAAGGCATATAGCCAGACACACCAGCGCTCAGACAAAGGTCGGTCTTTCTGAGGTTTCAGGGGCTTCCCGGCGAGACGTTCCAAGCAAACAGATCCTCGAGCCAGCCTAGGCGCAAGCAGCACAAGGCGGCGCACAAGGGCTTTTTCCAGTCCCCCTCCTCAGCCCCAGAGGGCAAAAAGGCATGACACAGCCATCCAGATCCACAAGTCTCCGGTGGGGAGCAGGCTTGCCCTTCACTTTCAACACTGGCGGACAGGGTTCACGGACTCATGGATCCTCTCAGTAGTATCCATTGACTTCTGGCTTCTTATCCCTCCTTCTCCTCCTCTCCGGTCCCACCGATTGGTACAGCAACTCTGTTGGCATAAATTTGCTCGCTCGTAGAGAGTCGGGCAGTGGAGGAAGTCTCAGCCTCCTAGCGGGGTCTGGGCTTCTATTCATGGATGTTCGCCATACACAAGAAGAACCAGGCTGGCCTGAGAGTTGTTGGACCTTTCCACCTTGAACCTTTCCCTTCCTCTTCAAAAGTTCAAGATCGTACTTCAGCACTTATAGCAGAGACATTGTGCGCGGGTGACTGGATGTGCTCCCTGCATCTGAAGTATGCCTACCTACACGTCCCGATCTGGCAGCCCCATCGGTCCTTTGAGGTTCAGGATCATGGGTTTTCACTTCCAATACAAGGTTCTACCCTTTGGCCTCAATTCGGCTCCCAGGGGTCTTTACAAGACTAATGAACACAGTGGCAGCCCTGCTCAAGGTCTAGGGTCACCACGTCGATCCATTCCTGGACGACTGGCTCGTCAGGGCAAGGTCTACGGAGGCAGTCCACCACACTGCATCCGCCCTCATGAATACACTACACAAGCTGGGATTTTCCATCAATCTCAAGAAGTCACAGTTGCAGCCCACGCAGAGTAACGTTCCTGGGCCTCTTCTGGAATACGAGGTCCGAGAGGAGCCAGGAGAAGGGCTCCTAGGTGGAGATGGTCCGCATCCTGCATCATCTCCCCAAGGACCTTTTATTTATTTGAATAGCACCCAGCAGCCCTGAGGCATCGTGGCGCTAGTCTGATAAAACAGGGACAGCAACCTGTGGATAGGCAGTCCCTTCCATCAACCAGTGCATCAGGTCACCATCACCACAGACACCTCCCTAGAGGGCCGGGGAGCTACCTTGGGCAGCCACAGTGTCCGTGGGGTTTGGTCCCGTCGGGAGCAGGTGGCCCACATCAACTGGCTGGAGTTAATGGCCATCTGGCTCGCTCTCAAAGCCTGCCTCCCGATCAGCGGCAAGGCGATCCTTATTCAGACCGACCGCTCCACCAGCATGTATTACATCAACAAGCAGGGTGGCACCAGGTCCCCTCCCCTCTGCCCTCTAGCAGTCGACATTTGGGAATGTGCTCTGGTAAACAACATACACCTGACAGCAATACACCTCCCGGAGGAATCCAACCTGGAGGCGGACAAGCTCAGCAGGATGGGTGCGGACAACTATGAATGGCAGTTAAACTAATAGGTTCTTTAGGAGATCTTCAACAAGTGGGGTCATCCCCAGGTGGATCTCTTCACCACCTGTCTAACAGGAGGTGCCACCAGTTTGCGTCCTGGCAGGGACAAGGCTGGGGCTCTCTGGGCGATGCGATGCAGATAATGGAACATGAAAGCGTATGCCTTCTCTCCCACTCTGCTGGTCCACTGGGTAATCTGCAAGATCAGGGAGGCCCGGCACCTCTGTATCATCCTGATAGCTCCATAGTGGCCAGCACACCTACTCGCAGCAGGGGGGCACGGTCCTCCACCCTGCGCCCCAGAAGTTAGCCCTCGCAGCGTGGTTTCTGAACAAGTCATACGGAGGCATCTGCAGTTGTCGCAAGCCAACCTAGAGATTATACAGGGGGTTAGTTGCGATGCTACCAGGAGCCAATACAAAAGCAATTGGACCAAGTTTTGTCACTGGGCAAAATCAAAGGAGATAGATACCTTGATCTGCACGTTGGACAATATGCTATCCTTCTCTGCACACCTTGCACACTCCGGGGTGCAGGTAGACGCATACCGGCCATTGCAGCCTACAGGAACCCGGAGGAAGGAGGTGTTTTCATCCTCTAATCTGGTGGTTAAGACACTTGGCGGGCCTGTCCAGGCTTTACACGCCCATCAAGAAACCACACCCTGTGTGGCACTGCAATATGGTCTTTGGCACCCTAGCGCATAAACCATTCGAACCTATGGCATCCGCGGACATCAGGCTAGTCACCGTTAAGACTGCCCTCCTGGTGGGCCTTACTTCGGCACACACCGAATCAGTGAAATCCAGACCCTGGTGGCTTCATAGCCTTATACTATGTTTCATAAGGACAAGGTGGTGCTTAGAATTCACTCTGCATTCTTACCGAAGGTTGGCTCCTCTTTTCACCTGACTGAGGAGATAACGCTACCAACTTTCTTCGAGGACCCAAATGATGACGCTCAAGGGGTACTGCACTGTTTAGATGTCGGACGCGCTCTAAAATTCTATCTGGACAGAACTAAGAGCTTCTGCAAATGAGACGCTCTTTGTCACCTTCGGTGGGTCAAAGCCAGGCTGTCAGGCCTCCAAGACTTCCAAAGCAAGATGGATAGTTATGGAGGCGTATGAGGAGCAGCACAAACCTCTTCCAGCAAACATGCATGCCTGTGCAATCAGAGCTAAGGCCACAGCAGTTGCATTCCAAAGTCACGTGCCGTATCAGGTTATTACAAGGCGGCTACATGGGCTACGCCCTCGGCCTTCTGCAAGCACTACTGCGTGGATGCTGGCTCCTGGTCGGACATGCCATTTGTTCAGGCAGTGTAAAGGAACTTGTTTTCTTTAGAGGGGCAACACGCCACCCTGGGGCTACATTCAGTTGTAATCGCCCATACAGTATGGAGGAAAGGGACGGGACGTAGGAGTAATTATAAGTTACTCACCATAGTGACTAACGTAATCCATAGTCCCCTTTTCTTCATACGTCCCACCACCCCCCCCCTAATAAACCTGGTGTCATTAGGCAATGGTAATATTGTCGATGCATCAAAGGGGACTGAGGAGTGCCACCGGGTGGAGTCGGGGGGGGGGGTACATTAGTCACTACGGTGAGTAATTTATAACTACTAGGCCTAATGACCTTGAGATTGTGCAAGTGCAGGGTAGAGAAGAGGGGGAAAGTGCCAGGGGATGGGGGGGGGCAAGTACAGGATACAGGATCAAAACATGTAGTGCGACCAGCAGGTGGCAGTGCAGGGGTTAAGTACAGACATCAAGTGTCTGATAAGTGCAGGTAAAGGGCCTGTAGGGTTGCAGATACAGACCGAAGTGCAAGGGTTGCCAGTAGGCGGTGCAGGTGTGCAACTGGGCGGGCAGGGACCTGGGCCCGAAGTTCAGAGGGTAGCTAGGTGACAAGTGCATTATCAGACAGGAAATCAGCAGGGAAGAGGCAGAGAGAAGGCAGCAGCAAAGAGGAAAGTTTTGAGATGCTTCCGGAACCGGAGATAGTTCTGCTCAAGTTTCAGAGAGGCAGGGAAGCTGTTCCAGAGGAAGGCGCGAGCCGAAGAGAGATCTGCCCCCGACTCGTTGCTGCCTGACCTTCAAGGAGGTGGAGGTGGAGGTGGAGGAGTGAAGAGCTCGAGTAGGAAGATACTTCCGAAAAGAGAGTTGAAGGTATTGCGGTCGCAGGCCCCAGAAGGCTTTGCGGACAATGCAGAGGGTCTTGAACTTGATCCTTGCAGCCACTGGGAGCCAATGGAGAGATTTCAGGGCTGGAGAGATCGCTGGGCTTGAGGCCAAGGACAAGTCTCGCAGTCCTGTTCTGGATGAGTTGTAGAGGATGGAGAGTAGAGGCAGGCAGATTTAAAAAGAGGCTGTTGCAGTAGACCAGCCTAGAGAGAACCAGAGCTCTGGAGACAGAGAGCTTCTGGGGAAGAAGAGGAAAGGAAGAATACCTTGGATGAGGTGCAGTTGGCAGTTAGACTTCTTAAAGACGTCAGAGATGCGAGTAGAGAAGGAGAGTTTGGAGTCGAAGATGACCCAGAGGTTCTGAGCCTCACAGGTCAGAGAAGGAAGAGGGCCAAGAAAGGCCGTTGTGCAGGTGTGCCGATGAGGAGGATCTCCATCTTACTGGCATTCAGGCAGAGATCATTGGCGGCACACCACTCCTGGATTGCTGACAGACAATTCAGGATGTGAGAAGAGGGGGCAGAGGGTAGCCTGAAAGCGAGCGGAGTGCTGTCTGCATAGCACTGAAAGTTGGAGCAGAGGGCAGCAATGCGATGGGGGAAAGGTGCCAGGTATTGGTGGAACAACCAGGGAGAAAGGTTAGACCCCTGGGGAACACCACAGGTAGCGAGAGAGACAAAGGACTTGTACAATGGGCTCCAACACTGCTGGCAACATTGTATAAAAATCAGCAGTGGACTAAACACTGTGTCTCGTGCAGCCGCGGAAGACTGCAGGTGTGCTGCTCACCAAACACGGGAGATACAAACCTGCATCGCTGATCCGGAGTAAGAGAACTCCAAGGACGCTGACAGTCTGCCGCGTCTGATGATCGGGAGATCTGCAGGAGCAGACCGGTGCATAGCAGTGTCGAGAGGAGAAAGGAATGCAGACGGCAGTCACGAACGCTTTTGCACAGCTTGAGGGGAAAGCAAGACGCCGGCGAAGCCGAATTGAAAGCCCGCCATCCCAAGAAGCCCCAGCGACGTTGCAAAACCCTCAACAAGGTAAAGGGTGGCATGGAAGACCCAGTGGGGACGCTGGGCTTCTTACTAGGTGGCCCCTAGGCCCTTTAGCAATCATACCACTTGACTAACACGGCAGAGGCAGAACGCTTACAAACCTTTTCCTCCTCATTGCATTGGTGGAACAAAGCCCTTTTGACCACCAGGGACGGGTCGAGGACCCCAAGAACCATAAAGAAACGTCAAGACGGAGAGTCCCTCATGACAGTGGCAGGGATAAACCCACTGATGGCCAAAGGAGGGTCAGGGACTCTGAAAAAGATACAAATCATCTTCCTCATGGCAGTAGTTGGCAGGGAAGTGAACTAAGTGGTCCGGGTAAAAGAGGAGAAGCCAGGGTAGCAGACCCTCCTAACACAGAGTTGGGTGTTGTGAAGCCTAATGAAAAGACCACCAGTGGAAGGGAATCATTGCCCCTGGCTATAAGTAACTGATAACAAGATAACAGGAGGTGCAAGTCATTCTCCTGGTAACCCAGACCGGCAGTAAATTCCAAAAGGCTTGGTGAAGGGAGTCACTGCCATGGGCTATCTGAGGATGGACGTCCAGAGAAGAGAGAAATTCTCCTGGCCCACTAAGGTATTGTGTAGAACTTTACTGGGTAAGGGAGCCATTCCCCCTGAGACTGTGTGAAACACAAGACTGTTCTAGGATTTGGGAACTGACAAACCAGGAACCATAACCCAGGAGAAGGGAGCCACTCTTCTGGAGCCAGAACAATACTGCCTTATTCTTTAGTTTCTCGTGTAAGGGACAGAGTAACGTTTTCTTGACACAGGACGGTGGATGCTTTTGAGTTGACAGACATCCTGACAGGCACCTTATCTTTAGTTGAGGCAGGGAACACCGTTTTAGGAATAGGGACAGATAGGTTTTCTCTTGCTTTCTTGTAAAATAACTCTCTAGCTTCAAACATGGCAACCTTTGTGTCAGCCTCCTTCTGCACCCTTACAGAACATTTCCCTTTTGAAGTCGATGGTGGTATACTGGATATCCGGAATTACCGACTAGTTCTGCAGCGACTTTGGGCTGCTGCCGGCTATGTGTAAATTCTGGGTGGCCGCTCCATGCAGCTAAAGATGGACTTCCTGCTGTCACCGCTCCGCCACAGTGATCGGGTCTCTGGCACGCGGTAGTCTAGTTCATGCAGGTAGCCATCTCTGGTCTTCCTGGCTTTCCTTTTCATTTTTCGGTGCTCGCCAGCTGCTCTTCTCTTTCCCTGGACTCTGCCCATGAAATTGAAAGAGCAGTCTGGGGAGCATATTTAGTAAGAGGCAGCGCTGGAGATATTATTCTGCACAGAAGCAAATGGTCACAAACTGGGTGGACAGGAATTGGGTCCCTCTCTGCTGCCACCGTCCACATTTGGGGTAGAAATGGCTCTGGCAGCAACCCTGGTAGACATCCCATCCCTTGCTGAGAGGGGTTCGTACTCCCCTTTTGACAAGGCAACATTATTGGCCTTGGGACTGGTATGAAGTGCAGATCACGCACACAGTAACGCCGCCCCAGCAGGATGTACTCTTATCTGTTAAGAGTCACATCTTGCGTATATTCTGCCATTTAGTGATGGGTCTAGAGTATTCTAAGTTGTTTACTTCCAAAATAAAAGTAGGCGTTGACAGGGGTTTCATATCATACAATACCTACCGGTGCAGGCTTCATGATGTCTAAACTCTTAGATTGTTTCTTTTTTCCACTGTTGGCAGGGTTACAAGTGGAAAACACTTGCTGTACTGCAGAGCTCAAGGGAAACATTGATTCAATTCGACATTGAAGCTGCAATGTGCCCAGAAGTATCCAATCCTTGCTGGAGGAATTGTGGCCTGTAGGGGATCCCCTTACATCATTTATATATATAATAATCTTGCCCTAAATTGACAGAGAACTGTAAAGATATACTTTGTACAATTACGATTATACTGGTATTCTCACTTCCAAATGATCATCCAATTGCAAACTAAGGTCTTGGGGACGAGAAGCTAGAGAATGTTGTGAGGGGTCAGAAATATGAGACTAACAATTTTTGGATGATTTCTCAAATTGTGCCATTTTATTAAATTATAGGTTTCAACAAATGCCTCACTTTCTCTACCCTGCCTATTCAAAACTAAAGGAAACACTCTAATAAGGAATATCTGGCCCTCAGACTTACACATAGAAAATATACGGCAACAACAGTATCAGTAATTGTACTTCTTATATATTCACAGTCTCTCTTGTTAACCTAGGCGAGATATCCTTCCCCACGTTTCAAGTTAGTTTTAGTTCCAGTGTTCAACAGCAAAAGGAAATGATGAAATCGGGTTCACAATAAAGTTTCAGTTCAGTTCTTGGCTCCTTCACTGTCAAAAGAAAACTCAGTAAACCAATGTTCAACCAACAGAAAAGTTTCTCCTCTTCCTTGAACAATGATTTTTCCAGTTCATTAAATAGTATTGGGGATGTTCCAGGTCAAGATGCTTTTCCACAATTTAAGAACTACTACAGATCTTTGTCCGATTTAATGACACAATTTCTGCCAAGTTTAAAGATTCACAGCTTTCGTCAATACTTCAGTTTCTTTATAATGATATAAGTAACAGTTTATATCTTTGTCATTATGACTTCACGGCACTTCTGCTTAAAATTCACCATGTGAGTATAGTCGCCTGCTCCATAGTTTTCCCCATTCAACTGTGCTGCAGAATTATTAATCTACTGATAATACAATGTGTGTTCTTGTGACTTTCAACTACTTTTCAGAAAAAACAAAATTCACTTTCAGAAGGGTAGCCTCTTTGTCACCCTTGTCTTTCTGCAACCACAACATCCAAAATGCCTTTAACGATATATTTCTACCTTTCCTTTTTCTTGGCTTTGGCAATGTGAGTTATAGCAACTTTCAGAGAACAGTCCCAATCCACAAACTTCCCTTTTCCAAACCTTGCTTTGGTCTTTTTACTTCCTGCCAACCATATTAGTTTAAACATAAAACGTGTTATCAGTCTCTTTTGGCTCTAGGCAATGCTTGTACACCTTTGGTTTAGGGTCATGTTTATATCCTTTTTGGTGTAGGGCAATACTTTCACCACTATTTGTCTTGGGGAAAGGTTTGATTCACTCATGGCTTGGGCAACGCTTGTTTTACTCTTGGCTTTGGCAATGCTTGCTCTCCATAACTCATGAAAGTTAATGTTCAGTCACCTAGCTTCAGTGTTACTTTGTTCGTTTCGTCAACTGCTTTGTTGATGATTCTTAGGTTCCCCTTCACCTTAGAATCCCTGTTGGGTACATGCAACCCTTCTTTCATCTGTTTTTAAAGGTGTGAATGTTTAATTGACGTGTTTCAAAACGTATTACTCTTTGCGAGTAATGGGAATAAAGTTCACTCATACGCGAGTGCTACTTTTCACTCTTCACATTGTCCAGCAATACCGTTAAGATAGCTTTCACTCCTACGCAAGTGATTCTATTGGATACTGTTGTTTGCCTTTGTTTCACGCATGGGATCAGAACGCTCAGTAACACTCACCGGCTTCCATCTTGTCTCCATCACATGCCGCAGGGCTTGGGGTACTTCTGGCTTCTGTTGGACACACACCCCTCTTCGGTAACAGTATTTTCAGTCCTGCCATGCCTTTAAGGAGCTCCACTCGCTCCTGGGACCCTCGGCTGCATAACCCCTTTCGGCCACGGTCTCCAGCACGTTTCCTCTTGTGCAATCTCTGCAATCAGGTTAACATGGAGAAAGGCAATCTTCTTTCACTTCTTCCACTGTGCCACCTCTGCACTTCAGATTTTGGGGAAACGGGACCCTCTCGGAAAAGGCAGTTCAAATCTGCTTAGGTAAAGTCCCGGCGTCCCTTCTGCTCACCCACTTCTTCTTGGATTGCCAACACTGTGCTCTGCCACTGACTTCATGGCCCCATCTCCTCCTACACCTAATGGCTGCGCCTGAGGGGGCATTTTAAGCCTCTCTGCTTCCCTCAGGTGTCTGTCATTAAGCTGATCTGTACTGCAACACTGCTGTTCAGCCCTCTTCCTCGTCCCAGCACTCATGGCATTATGGGACCTACAAAATTATGTTTCTACATATCCTCTACTCGGCAGTCAGCCAATGGAAGTGTGGGATTGCGAGGGAAGTTAAACTGGGGTTTCCCAGTCTTCCTGACCTGTACCCACCCTCCTCCCCCACGCCCTCCTGTGTGATCCACACACAGAACCCCACCCCAGGGTCTGGATCAGGAAGCATCTGACCTCCCCATGTCACATAAGAAGGGTCCCAGGCCAGGTTTGTGGGGTGAATTATTGTTGGTTCATCACAATGTCCTCAAAGGAATGAAAGATAGTCCCTATTTTCAATGTAACTGCTTGCCAGGTCATAATTGTCAGATGGAGGACACCTGCCTGCTGCCACATTGCATTTGTCCGCTCCCCACATGTTTGGTGTGAATTGATCAATATCTGGGAATTGATGGTGGTGGAGTCAGTTACTTTCTCTTTAAATTTCACCAGGACAAAGCATCTAGAGTGTTGGAACCCTATAGTTTAGAAAAGACTCTGAACATACGGGTGAGACGGTGGTTCTCATTTTAGACCTGTTTTTTTTTCCTGTTGCACATTTAGTGGATATCTTTGTTTTGGCTACATGTGTCCCTCTGGAAAGGTAGGTATTAATGTCATCCAACTAACTTTTTGCTTTGATATGGAAATGTTTCAACAGGCTTGTTTTTTCTTCATAAAATGTAATAAAAGGATTACCCAAAAACAGCTTCAGTTACCTAAAAACGAAGTTGTCACCAACAAAACCATCCGAAATAACTGTGGTCTCACTATGTGAGTCAAAACTAGAAAACTTCACCAACAACTGTTTTCTGTAACCAGTCCTTTCCAGGTCTACTGAAAATCCATAATCATGGGAGCCGCATATTTTATGGTGGAGGGTACTATGTAGCCATAGCCATGTGAACTATGTTCTATGTCTGGTACCTTTGCCCAGGCCTTCCTTTGCCACCAGTTGCTCCCTAGGCACACAGTGGGGACAGTAGCAGATATTGTCTGTAACATGAGAGGTGCTGGTGCATGGCTATGCTGCCCTGCTTTTCTGCACTGGTATTCCTGTGCTTTATGTTGAAATAAGACCTCCAAATATAGTTTATCCAACCTGCTAGAATGTTGACTGTCTGGGAAATTGTCTGTCAACCTTGGCAAGACAGTGAACGCCTGTATTATTGTGCTGGACTAATGATTGCCTGCAGAATCCTTGCATCATCCCAGCGGATTGTCCTGTAAGTAGGATGATGGGGGGGAAATTAATACAGGGGGCAGCCCTCCTGTAGAAAATCTGTCAATAGCTGTTTTATATTTAAGTGGTGCAGCGCTTTAGGTTTGATGGATGCCCACCCCATAGTAAGAGGGTCTAGGCCATGCTGAGCAAGTGACTAAATTAGCTATAGGCAAGTAAATGCACCCCTTCACCCTATTCCAGCATTAATGCTACCTTTACCTCCCTCAGTTATTGCTTCCTGGTGAAGGAGCCAAGTGGGGCGTAGGGTGACAGGGGAAAATGGAAGAGGAAACGAAAGGAGGCTTGAAGAGACTGAGTCCAGGGAAGAGGCGGTGCAAAGGAAAAGTACAGGAGAAAAGGAGATCAACAACAGAAAGATTCACGGGTCACAGAGTGATGTTGGTATACCGAGAGGGAACGAGAAGGAAGAGCAGGAGCGAGGAAGGAGAAGGTGTGGAGAATCAATGAGGAAACAGACAAGGCGTGTATAGGGAGAGAGAAGGTCCACAGTTGGGGAAGATGCGAGAGGTAAGACTTGAGAAGCAGACGCGAAAGAGAAGTCTTCCAGAATAGGAAGACACAAAGTAAGAATCTTTGGAGAGTAGAAGTGGGAGAGGAGAAATCTCAGTGAGTGGAAAAAGAGAACTACGTTTGTGTCCAGAGATTGAACGAAGCTAGAGGAAAGGAACATTGGAAAGGGAGACAAAAGTTGAAGAGTAAGAAATCACTTAAGAGTAGGAGGAACACTGTAGATGGGAGGCAGGTGGGTTGACTGGTTAATCCTTGAAGGTGGAGTAGAAAAGAGAACTCCTGTACAAGGGAGGAACTTGGAAAAGAAGCATGTTAAGGAAGTGTCTGGGGATCCTTTTCCCAGAGGAATAAGGTGTACGAGGGGTCTTAATCCTAGAGAAACAATAAAGCCATCTTCGAAGTAAAAGCAGGAAGTGAAAAGGCTGAATTCCAGGACAAAGCAAGGGGAGAAGAAGACAAGTTATCCTCTTGAAAGACAAGATTGGTCTATATTGGATAAAGACCAGCCTGAAAACTAGCCAAAGAAAATGCAGAGAAGGAAAGGTAGAGAGCCTACTTGAAACAAGGGACAATTGACCATTCACATGCAAAAATTGATGAAGAGTGATCTGGACCCTAAGCTAGGGAGAATCTTGTAGACCGTGTTGTAGTGTGTGCAGACACATTAGATCCCAGAGAAACTGACAACCAACCTGACTGTACAACTAAACCACCTTAAAGGTAAACTGTGTATGTTGTTTCTGCAAAGCATATTCATAGAAGACCGAAAGCTGCAGCCCAAGTACTTGACACAAAATAACAACTCATCAATTGAATCATCAGTAGAATCTCTATGGAGCGATTAGGTGGGAAGCAATCTCCTGATGAAGCAAATTCCCCAGGAAGAGCAGCCATCCTCTGCTTCCTAAGTTGTCTACCTCCTTCCAAAGCCCATTAATGATTTTCCTTTGACTCTGATTGTGAGCACCCTACCTCCTACCTCTAAATTAGCAAACAACTGACA